>NW_022436952.1:26280231-26354901 GCF_009761245.1 Sapajus apella | reverse complement strand
TTGATGCTGAAGTCTCCCACTATTATTGTGTGGGAGTCTAAGTCTCTTTATAAGTCATATATCTGGATATTCCTGTATTGGGTGCGCATATATTTAGGATCTTTAGCTCTTCTTGTTACATTGATCCTTTTATCATTATGTAATATCCTTCTTTGCTTCTTTTGATTTTTGTTGCTTTAAAGTCTATTTTATCAGCAAAAATTGGAACTCCTGCTTTCTATTTATTTATTTATTTATTTTTGCCCTCCATTTGGTTGGTAAATTTTTCTCCATCCCTTTGTTTTGAGTCTTTGTGTATCCTTGCATGTGAGATGGGTCTAGATTTAGCATACCAATGGGTCTTGTCTTTTTTGCCTGTCTGTGTCTTTGGATTGGGGGATTTAGTCGATTTAAATTTAGAATTAATAATAATATATGTGTTTGATACTGCCATTTAATGTTAGCTGGCTGTTTTGCCCATTAGTTGATGCAAGTTCTTAATTATGTTGATGTTCTTTATTTTTTGGTATTTTTTAGAAAGGCTGATACTGGTTGTTCCTTTCTATTTGTAGTGGTTCTTTCAGAAGCTCTTGTAAAGCAGGCCTGGCGGTGATGAAATCTCTGAGTGCTTGCTTGTTCACAAAAGATTTTATTTTTCCTTCACTTATGAAGCTTAGTTTGGCTGGATGTAAAATTCTGGGTTGAAAGTTCTTTTCTTTAAGGATGTTGAATATTGGCCCCCACTCTCTTCTGGCTTGTAGGGTTTCTGCTGAGAGATCTGCTGTGAGTCTGATAGGCTTCCCTTTATGGGTAACCTGACCTTTCTCTCTGGCTGCCCTCAGTATTTTCTCTTTCATTTCAACCCTGGTGAATCTGGCGATTATGTGCCTTGAGGTTGTTCTTCTTGAGGAATATCTTTGTGGTGTTCTCTGTATTACCTGGAGTTGAATATTGTCCTTCCTTGCTAGGTTGGGAAAGTTTTCCTGAATAATATCCTGAAGCGTATTTTCCAGCTTGGATTGATTCTCTTCGTCACATTCAGGTACACCTATCAAACGTAGATTAGGTCTTTTCACATAGTCCCATATTTCTTGGAGACTTTGCTCGTTCCTTTTTATCCTTTTTTCTCTAATCTTGTCTTCTCATTTTATTTCATTAAGTTGGTCTTCAACCTCTGATATCTTTTCTTCTGCTTGATCAATTCGGCTGTTAAACTTGTGCATACTTCGCAAAGTTCTCGTGTTGTGTTTTTCAGCTCCATTAATTCACTTATATTCCTCTCTAAATTGTATATTATTGTTAACATTTCGTCAAACCTTTTTTCAAAGTTCTTAATTTCTTTGCATTGGGTTAGAACAAGTTCTTTTAATTCCCAGAAGTTTCTTATCATCCACCTTTTAAAAGTTGCTTCTGTTAATGGAACACAGTCTTTCTCCATCAGGCTGTGTTCCGTTGCTGATGAGGAACTGTGATCCCCTGTAGAGGGAGAGGCGTTCTGATTTTGGGTATTCTCAGTCCTTTTAGGCTGGTTTCTTCCCTTTGTTATAGATTTATCCATCTTGGTCTTTATAATTACTGTCTTTATAGTTGGGTTTCCGAATGGAAATAAGCTAAATAAGTTAGAATATTTCTTGTCTTCTAGTAGCTTTTGAGTTTGTTTGCCAATGCTTCTATAGTTTTTTTTTTATTGCATTTTAATTATGATGTTAGGATGTCAATTTTAGATCTTTCCCACTTTCTCCTGTGGGCATTTAGTGCTATAAATTTCCCTCTAGCTGTCTCTCAGAGATTCTGGTACAAATATCTTTGTTCTCATCGGTTTCAAAGAACTTATTTATTTCTGCCTTAATTTTGTTATTTACCCAGCAGTCATTCAGGAGAAAGTTGTTCAGTTTTTATGTTGTTGTGTGGTTTTGGGTGAGTTTCTTAATCCTGAGTTCTAATTTGATTGCACTGTGGTCTAAGAGACTGATTGTTATGATTTGAGTTCTTTTGCATTTGCTGAGGAGTGTTTTACTTCCAATTATGTGGTCAATTTTAGAATAAGTGTGATGGAGTGCTGAGATTAATGTATACTCTGTTGATTTGGGGTGGAGAGTTCTGTAGATGTCTATTAGGTCTGCTTGGTCCAGAGCTCAGTTCAAGTCCTGAATATTCTTGTTAATTTTCTCTCTTATTGATCTGTCTAATATTGACAGTGGAGTGTTAAAGTCTCCCAATATTATTGTGTGGGAGTCTAAGTCTCTTTGTAGGTCTCTAAGAACTTGCTCTATGACTGGGAGTACTCCTGTATTGGGTGCATGTATATTTAGGATAGTTAGCTCTTCTTGTTGCATTGATCCCTTTACCATTACGTAATGCCCTTCTTTGTCTTTTTTGAATTTTGTTGGTTTAAAAGTCTGCTTTATCAGAGACTAGGATTGCAACCTCTGCTTTTTTTGCTTTCCATTTGCTTTCCATTTTCTCCATCCCTTTATTTTGAGCCTATGTGTGTCTTTGCACATGAGATAGGTCTCCTGAATACAGCACACCAATGAATTTTGGCTCTTTATCCATTTTGCCAGTCTGTGTGTTTTAATTGGGGCATTTAGCCCATTTACATTTAAGGTTAATATTGTTATGTGTAAATCTGATCCTGTCAGCATGATGCTAGCTGGTTATTTTGCACATTCGTTGATGCAGTTTCTTCATAGTGTTGTTCGTCTTTATATTTTGGTATGTTTTTGCAGTGGCTGGTACCGGTTTTTCCTTTCCATATTTAGTGCTTCCTTCAGGAGCTCTTGCAAGGCAGGCCTGGTGGTGACAAAATCCCTCATCATTAGCTTGTCTGGAAAGGATTTGATTTCTCCTTCACTTATGAAGCTTCATTTTGCTGGATATGAAATTCTGGATTGAAAATTTGTTTCTTTAAGAATGTTGAATATTGGCCCCACTCTCTTCTGGCTTGCATGGTTTCTGCAGAGAGATCTGCTGTTGGTCTATGGGCTTCTCTTTGTAAGTAACCTGGCCTTTTTCTCTGGCTGCCCTTAACATTTCAGCCTTGGTAAATCTGATGATTATGTGTCTTGGGTTGCTCTTCTCAAGGAGTATCTTTGCGGTGTTCTCTGTATTTCCTGGATTTGAATGCTGGCCTGTCTTGCTAGATTGGGGAATTTATTCTGGATAATATCCTGAACTGTGTTTTCCAACTTGGTTCTATTCTCCCCATCACTTTCAGGTACACCAATTAATTGTGGGTTTTGGTCTTTTCACATAGTCCTATATTTTAATTATGGAGGCTTTGTTTGTTCCTTTTCATTCTTTTTTCTCTAATTTTCTCTTCACCCTTTATTTCATCAGGTTGATCTTTAGTCTCTGATAAGCCTTCTTCTGCTTGATCAATTTGGCTATTAATCCATGTGTATGCTTCACGAATATCTTGTGCTGTGTTTTTCAGCTCCATCAGGTTATTTATGTTCTTCTCTAAACTGGTTATTCTAGTTAGCAGTTCCTGTAAACTTTTATCAAGGTTCTTAGCTTCCTTGTATTGGGTTAGAACCATGCTCCTTTAGCACAGAGGAGTTTGTTATTACCCACCTTCTGAAGCCTATTTCTGTCAATTCATCAAACTCATTCTCTATCCAGTGTTATTCCCTTGCTGGTGAGGAGGTGTGATCCTTTGGAGGAGAAGAGGCATTCTGTTTTTTTGAATTTGCAGCATTTTTGTGCTGGTTTTTCCTCATCTTCATGGATTTGTCTACTTTTGGTCTTTGATGCTAATGACCTTTGGATGGAGTTTTTGTGTAGGTGTTCTTTTTGTTGATGTTGATGTTATTGCTTTCTGTTTGTTAGTTTTCCTTCCGACATTCAGGCTCCTCTTCTACAGGTCTGCTGGATTTTGCTGGAGGTCCACTCCAGACCCTGTTTGCATGGGTATTACCAGTGGAGGCTGCAGAACAGCAAAGATTGCTACCTTCTCCTTCCTCTGGAAGCTTAGTCCCAGAGGAGCACCTGCCAGATGCCAGCCAGAGCTCTTCTGTATGAGATGTCTATCAACTTCTGCTGGGAGGTATCTCCCAGTCAGGAGGCATGGGGGTCAGGGACCCACTTGAGGAGGCAGTCTGTCCATTAGCAGAGCTCTAGTGCTGTGCTGGGAGATTTGCTGCTCTCTTCAGAGCTGGCAGGCAGGAACATTTAAGTCTACTGAAGCTGCGCCCACAGCAGCTTCCCCCAGGTGCTCTGTCCAAGGGTGATGGAAGTTTTATCTATAAGCCCCTGACTGGGGCTGCTGCCTTTCTTTCAGTAATGCCGTGTCCAGAGAGGAGGAAACTAAAGAGGCAATCTGGTTAGGGTGGCTTTGCTATGCTGTGGCAGGCTCCACTCAGTCTAAACTTCCAGATAACATTGTTTACACTGTGAGGGGAAAACCTCCGACTCAAGCCTCAGTAATAGCAATGCTCCTCCTCCCACCAAGCTCAAGTGTCCCACATTAACTTCAGACTGCTGTGCTGGCAGTGAGTTTCAAGCCAGTGGATCTTAGCTTGCTGTTTACCATGGAGGTGGGACCCACTGAGCAAGACCACTTGTCTCCCTGGCTTCAGCCCCCTTTCCACAAGAGTTAACAGTTCTGTATTGCTGGGGTTCTAGGTGCCATTGGGGTATGAAAAAGAACTCCTGCAGCTAGCTTGGTGTCTGCCCAAATATCCACCCAGTTTTGAAACCCAGGGTCTTGATGGTACAGGCACCTGAAGGAATCTCCTGGTCTGCTGGTTGAAAAACCATGGGAAAAGTAGAGTATCTGGGCTGTATAGTACCATCCCTTGTGGCACAGTCCCTCATGGGACTCCTTCCCTTGGCTACAGGAGGGAATTCCCAACCCCTTGGGCTTCCCAGGTAAGGCAATGACCTACCCTGCTTCTGCTCATCCTCTGTGGGCTGCACCCACTGTCTAACCAGTCCCAGTGAGATGAACCAGGTATGTCAGTTGGAAATGCAGAAATCACCCACCTTTTGCATTGGTCTCACTGGGAGCTGCAGACCGGAGCTGTTCCTATTTGGCAAGATCCCCCTGCATTTTCTTGAATTATAGCTGTTAGTATTTGTTCTGATCCTTTGCTTTGGTTTTTGTTCATCTTTCTGTTGTGCTATTTATTTATTTAAGCAGAGTCTTACTCTGTTACCTAGGCTGGAGTGCAGTGGCATGCTATATCAGCTCACTGCAACCTCCACCCCTCAAGATTCCAGCAGTTCTCCTGCCTCAGCCTCCTGAGTAGCTGGGACTACAGGTGCCTGTCACCATGCCCAGCTAATTTTTGTATTTTCAGTAGAGACAGGGTTTCACCATCTTGGCCAGGCTGGTCTTAACTCCTGACCTTGTGATCCACCTGCCTTGGCTTCCCAAAGTGCTGGGATTACAAGTATGAGCCACCATGCCCAGCCGTGCTTTTTTTTTTTTTTTTTTTTTTTTTTTTTTTGTAATGATATTATTTGCCCTTTATTCTCTCTTTTTTACCTTCTGGTACCTTTGTACGGGATTTAACTTCACTACTTTCCTATTGCCATTTTTATGGAATTTTGGTTTCCATGTTGATAAAAGGAAGCTTGTTCAGATAACACATTCAACTTCTTAGATCCCTATCCATTTTTGTTCTTGTAACGTTCAAAACCATCATGGCACACAAGCTTTCTGAGATTTCCTGGCTTTGTTTCCCTGACCCGTGGTTTTCTGGACCTTTTCTTTCATTGATTTCAGTTGAGTTTTTCTGAGGGTTTCTCCAAAGTATTCTGCTTCATCCTGGAAGAGAGCCCTGGCTGGCCAGTTTCAAGAGTTCCCTTAGGTCCTTAGGTCTCATCATGGGGCCTGGCACCAACTTGCTTTTAGAGTATGATATGCTTTGGATCTGTGTCCCCTCTAAATCTCATGTCAAATTGTAATCCCCATTGTTGGAGGTAGGACCTGGAGGGAGGTGACTGGATCATCAGGGAGACTTCTCATGAATGGTTTAGTGCCATCTCCTTGGTGCTGTTCATGTACTAGTGGGTGACTTCTCATGACATCTGGTCATTTAAAAGCATGTGACAGTGTTTTAGTCTGTTCTTGGATCGCTATAAAGAAATACCTGAGACTGGGTAATTTATAAAGAAAAAAGCTTTAATTGGCTCATGGTTCCACAGGCTGAACAGGAAGCATGATGCTGGCATCTACTTGGCTTCTTGGCAGGCCTCAGGAAACTTACAATCATGATGGAAGTTGAAGGGAGAGCTGGCACTTTACATGGCTGGAGCCAGAGGAAGAGAGAGAGAGAGGGGAGAGGTGTCACACATTTTTAAGCAACCAGATCTCATGAGAACTCTATAATAAGAACAGTACCAAGGGATAGTGCTAAACCATTCATGAAGGATCCACCCCCATGATCCAATCGCCTCCCACCAGGCCCCATTTCTGACATTTGGAAATTACAATTTGACACAAGATTTAGATGGGGACACAGACCCAGACCCTATTAGGCACCTTCTCCCTCTCTCTCTTGCTCCTGCTTTCAGAATATGATGTGCCTGCTGCCCCTTCGTCTTTTGCCAGAAGCTTCCTGAGGGCTTCCCAGAAGCAGAAGCCACTATATTTCCTGTACAGCCTGTAGAACCATGAGCCAATTAACCCTATTTTCTGGTAAATGACCCAGTCTCAGATATTTCTTTATAGCAGTACAAGAATGGCCTAATACAAGTGGGCATGATCCCTCCTGGGTTCATCTGTTGTTCCCAAATTAGCCTACTATGATTTTGCCATTTTCAGGTTTGTCATATGTCCTGTTGTTTTCTTCTATGTTTTCTTGCACAGGTGAGATATGGATAACACATAGGTCTTATGACTATTGGTGGTTTGTCCCAATCCACTTACATTTTGGAGCTTGTGGGGATTACTTGTCTAGCTTTCCGTAAATGTAAATCATGGGTAATTGATTTTGTTATCTAGTTGTTCTGCCTGTTTTTATATGGATGTACAGGAAGAATCAAATTCTATGCTGCCTCCACTGAAACTATCTTCCCAAAAATGTGTTACGTTTTCTCATTAAAAAGGAGGAACAGGAAGATTAATCTATACATTGAATTTGGAAAGGTTTTTTGTGTTTATTTTATTTTATTTATTTATTTTTTGGTTGCAGTGATGACAGGAGGTTGAAGAAAGATAGTGAGAAGACCAATTCTGACAGTACATCAGCAGTCCAAAGAGGAGATGATAATGAGGGAAAGGTGAGTGGGAAGGACAAGGAACAGACAGATGTGGGGAACTCAATAAACACTGAATCAGTAGATTGGTGGTGAGGGAAGGGTAAAGAAGAGTTAGAGAGAAGAATTAGAATTAACTGAACATTTGTAGAATGAATGTCTCGGGGAATAACATTACCCAAAACACCGGTGTACACAAGGACAATGATATGGTGACAGTAACAATGAGGGGGTGGAGGGAGAGGAGTGACTAATTTTTTGAAAACTTGCGTTTGACTAGTTGGGGGTACATCAAGATAAAGATGTTGTGTGTGAATGTATGGAGCTCAGGGAAAGATCCATTCCACACAGACAGATTTGAGAGTCATCTGCAAAGTATACTCCAGGAAAGACAGAACAAATGGCACTAACAAATATCCACAGAAAACTTAGGAAGATTATTCCTGAAATGAAGATTGCCTTTGCTCATTGAAAATGTTCACAGTGTTTCAAGTTAACAATTAGTAAAGAACCAAGAGCAAGAACTATCCTCAGGAAAATATTGGCTCTAAAAAAAAGAATTGATGTCCTATGAGTACAGATAGTGCTTGTGGCTTTCTCTCGGAGTAGTCTGGTAGTGATTATTGGGGCATCCCCAGATACTGATATTTGGAGATATTTTCTCTGGAGTGATTCAGGTTTTTTTCACGGATTTTTCCAGTTGCCTGAATTCAGAACAACACCCAGCTCCCGATGTCCTAGGGGCAGGAAGAGGCAAAAAGGATGGGGCTTCACTGTTCATTTTGGAGACTTTCACATTATTCCTGTTTTACCTTGTGCTCCATTCCAACTGATCAATTGAAATTGATCTTCATTTCAATTTCTCCAGAGAATAAAACTCTAGGGTCTTGACAAAGGTGTATCTTCTATGCAAGGTGGGGTATGTGGTTTGAGCACTGTTCCATATGTAGACTTTTAGCCAGCCTTGGCATTTCTCACTTCCATATATTCTAGGGAAACTGGTAACTCCCCAGGCTTGGATCTTTGAGGAGGTCTCTGACAGCTGTTTGGCTTGGTACTTACTGGTCTTCCCGACCAATGCACTTTAAGTTATAGCTTCTACTATGTAAAGTACCATTTCTCCATCTGTGTTAGTCTGTTTTGCATTACTGTTAATATAAAGGAATACTTGAGGCTGGGTAATTTATAAAGAAAAGAGGTTTGTTTGGCTCATGCTTCCACAGACTGTACAAGAAGCATGTCACTAGTATCTTTGTCTGGTAAGGAACTCAGGAAGGTTCCACTCATGTTGAAGGGTGAAATGGGGGCTGGCATGTCACAGGGGAAGAAAGTGAGCAAGAGATGCCAGGCTCTTTTAAACAACCAGCTCAGCTCTCATGGGAAGTCATAGAACAAGAACTCACTCATTACCAGTGGGAGGCCACCAAGTCATTCATGAAGGATTTCTCCTCATCACCCAAACTCTTCCCACCAGGCCTCACCTTGAACATTGGGGATCACATTTTAACATGGTATTTGGTAAGGACAAACCATACCACCAGCGGCTTTTTCTCTTATTTGTTTGTTTTGTTTTGCTTTTTGAGAGGACTGTGAATGTTGATTAAGGGAAACACTATGGACATGAGGGTGGCAGGGGGAGACACTGGGCATGGAACATAAAATATGTTGGATACTTTTCCAAGACATCACAACTCAGGGGAGTCTTCCAATTTCAAAATTGTCCAAGTGGTGCATGTGGAGGTGGTGGTTGAGGTCCCAGAGGCCACATGAATAGAGGAGGTGGCTGAGGTCCCAAAGGACACTGAGGTGAAGGAATCAGTTGAGATAGAATAGGCCAGTCAACTGGAGGAGGTGGCTGATGTACAACACAAGACCCAGGTAGAGGAGGTGACTGAAGTCCCAGAGGCCACGAGTGGAGATTACTGAAGAACCAGAGGAAATTCATGTGAAAGTAGCAGTTGAGGGGCCAGAGACCACCCATGTAGAGGAAGTGGCTGAGGAACCACAGGCTCCAAAGAGGAAAAGGAGGCTGAGGTCCCAGATGCCTCACAGCACAGGAAAATGGATGAGGTCCCAGAGGACAGATAGCTGCAGCAAGTTGATGAGGTCTTGGACCACAGACAGCTACACAGCTGCTTTTAATATTTACAAAAATATTTTGAGAGCGGACCCACAGATCCTCTGAAAAAAAGCAGACTGCTCCTGCAGGGCCAGGGAGTCATCCCAAATACTGAGGGTGCCCCAACTGCGGATGTGGGAAAGGGAGATCCTCCTTTCCGGAACACACACGCCCACTGGAAAAGCGGAAGTTCTGTTTGCGGGAGATGTCTGGAGTTTACCCGGAGCTGAGTCAAGTTAGAGAGTGGAGCCAAGCGAGATACAGGGGTGGAGGAGGCAGCAGGGAGGCCCTGGGAACTCGCTGAATCCCCAGATAGCCCATTACTGCCTGGCACCACAAGGATCCATCAGGAGGGAGGCTAGAGGAGCAAGGGGAAAACCATACCCTAGAGAAGGACTTCCCTAGCTGAACTTCGTTAACAATTTGATTGGGGCGAGAAGCCTCCTAGGCCAGAACTCGGGAGGATGTGAATCCTGCTTGCAGTCTTCACAGGTGGGGGGAAAAACTAAAGCGCTCTTCTTTCACAGCTGGGAGGTGGAAAGCCTCGAGCAAGTTTTCAAGCCTGCCCTCTGCCTAGAAACAGACTCAGGGCTGTTGCGGGGGACGTGGTGGGAGTGAGACCAGCCCTTCGGTTTGCGTGGGATCTGGGTGAGGCCTGCGACTGCCAGCTTTCCCCTGCTTCTCTGACAACCTGGATGAATCAGTAGAAGTAGCCATAATCCTCCTAGAGAGCCCCAGGTTAAAATCTCCAGGTGAAGTCGATTTTTATTATAAGTAACTCTTGTACTTTTCAAGTTGTGAGACATGCAGCCAAGGTTGAATTCTGAAATAATGCCTGAAATAACTTCTCTGAAGTCTTCCGTTGCCCATGCAGAGTAGAGAATTCTCATAGTTCTACTCGTAATTATTTTGGGGGGCTGGTGTGGTCTAGCAAGGAAAGGCTGGAGAGCAATTAGGACCAAGGGAAAGACCTTGTGCCGTGGAAGGTTGAGTTCTCTGAAGGTTTCAAAGAATATAACTATGTACTTTAGAGATGCGGTCTCACTGTTGCCTAGGCTGGTCTCAAGTGATTCTCCAGGCTTAGGCTTCCAATGTTCTGGAATTACAGAAATAAGCCACCACACCTGGGCTTACCTCTGAACGTTTTGAAAATTTTAGTTTTAATTGTCATTTTACTTGTTCAGTTATTCTGCATGACTGGATAGGGTGTGGATTATGTAATTTTGGGGACAAAGGAAGAACTCTTAGAGTTTTTGGACGACTTTACTGGTGCAGTGAGTTCCCTGGTCACTTGACAGGGCAAGTAGAATTCCTCAGGAGGGGAAATTTGTTCTAACAGAACAAACAGTAGTAGCGGTGGGCTTCTTACATGGGAAAGCTTCTAGTCAGTAAGTGAACCTGAAAACAATGGCAAGGGCATATTAATAACACTGACTTAGGATGTTGAATAAAATCTAATCGCCATTGGAGAAAGAGTCCTGCTAGGGGTGGCTCTCTTCATAGCTCTACCTTTATAACTTTTCCAGGATTATGTTTTTGGCAGATATCCCAAGTAAGGAGCGAATTTTCCCCACAAGTGATGATGAAGGAGTTGAGTCAGTATTTTTCCCATGATGAAAAATTTTATGAAGACTGAACTTCAGGTCAGGGACCAAGGAGAGACCAAGTAGCCTTCTTAGCGTCTCCAAAGCCTATCTTTGGACTTTTTGGTGGGTAAAACATCTACCTTGATTTCAACTAGCCTTTTCACGTTCAGGGGCCTTTACCTGAGATGTTTTAATGTCCTCAATTCGAGGTTAAACTGAGTAAAACTGAGTAGGTTTAAGATCTGGTCTGATTGCAGTGTGACTGGGACAGATGTATAAACTACTACTTAGCATATTTATCATCTGAGTTTCCTCTTGCCTTAGGGGTCTTATTGCCCATATAAGCTTCTATGTTGAGTATGGCCAGCTCTTATAATAATAAGTCCTCTAGGAGGTTATCTGCACTTCACATTTTCAACTAGTGTTCCAGCTGTAATCACAAATTCCCGTGTTTTCCACAACATGTCAAAGTCAGGTAGTACCCTAAAAACGTATCTATTATCTGTGTTGATGTTAACTCTTTGATTCTCAGCTAAAGTGTATGTTCTTGTGAGAGTCACAAATTATTCTATCTGATCTAATTTGCACTGAGTAAAGCCTCATATTTTATAGGACAGTGGATATATGCAATGGCATATCCAGCCTGGAAACCTTCTGAGGTCAGAGCTATGAACTATAAACAAAAAAGGGGAGATGTGGACCTGTAAGAGGTACTTCAGCAAGATCAGGACAGGAAAAGGTTAAAGCTTAGGTGGCCGAAATATAGTCATGGTGGTTGTACTTCAGTTGGGAGAGAAATGGTAACAAGATTAAGATTTTGGTAATGGTGAATAGCAATGTGAGAAGGACCAAAGGATCTCATAAGAGGTAAGGATAGAGGTTGAAAAATGTTGGGTGTTTGAAGTCAGGATAAAGACGTGAACCACTTGAGCATAGAAGTGTGTGAAGTGTGACCTTGCACAAATCAACTGTGACTTGAATCAAATTTCCTGTTGCCATGACAACTCAGAAGCAAGGAAGGAAGGCTTTAGCTATAGGGTCTAGCATGAAGGTAAAATATCCAATGGGCCTTGGGCTCCTTTTGTATTTCTGAGACAGGACATCTAAAGTATGTTCTTCTCTCTCATGAATAGGGAGAAGGGCAAGGAGTTTAGGAGTCCCAAGCTGAGGGAAGAGCAGAGGGAGGTCTTAAAAGGATTCAATACTGTTACAGAGACTAATTCTCATTGTAGGGGTTCAGACAAGGAATCCACATTCTACAATAGCCAGCCAGTCTCAAAGTCTAGGAGTTATCTTATTGTTTTAGATAAAGTGAAACTGAGGATGATCTTGATACATCTGAGGACAAAGTATTTCCCTTATGGGCGATTTCGTGTTTTAGAGAGTGAAACTGAAAATAGCAAAACTAAGAATAGTAAAATTATATTTCTCTTGAAAATGATGTCTCTTTTGAGTCAGATCTTCTAGTAGGTATTGACTATCTGCCAATAAATTATCAAATGTACTGGGACAAAGAAAAAGGATATCTACATGTTGGATGAAGATGCAATTACAAGGGAAAACCAAATCCTTTAGATTTGCATTTTTAGAAATCTTAAACATTTATTTTAGGTTCTGGGGTACATATGCAGGTTTGTTACATTGGTAAATTTTGTGTCATAGAGGTTTGGTGTACGGGTTATTTTGTCACCCAGGTGATAAGCATAGTTCATTGTTTTTGATAGTTTTTGTTTGTTTGTTTGTTTGTTTGTTAATCCTCACTCTTGTTATAAGTGAGAACATGTGGTCTTTAGTTTTCTGTTCCTGTGTTAGTTTGCTTAGGATAATGGCCTCCAGTCCCATCCATGTTGCTGCAAAGAACGTGATCTTTATTTTAATGGCTGTGTAGAATTCCATGATGAATATGCACCACGTTTTCTTTATCCAGTCTACCATTGATGGGCATTTAAGTTGATTCTATGTCTTTGCTATTGTGAATAGTGCTATATTGAACATATGTGTCCACGTGTTTTTATAAAACAATTTATATTCCTTTGGGTATGTACCAAATAATGGGATTGCTGGACCAAATGGTAGTTCTAAGTAAATTTCTCAATTTACTTTGAGAATTGTCAAACTGTTTTCCATAGTGGCTGAACTAATTTACACTCTACCAGCAGTATATAAGCATTCCCTTTTTTCTGCAATGTCTCCAGCATCTGTGATTTTTTTGACTTTTTATTAATAGCCATTCTGACTGCTGTGAGATGGTATGTCAGTGTGGTTTGGATGTGCATTTGTCTTACAATTAGTGATGTTGAGCATTTTTTTCATATGCTTTTTGCCTCTATCTATGTATTCTTTTGGAAAATGTCTGCTCATGTCCTTTGTCCACTTTTTGATGGGGTTGTTTTTTTGCTTGTTAAGTTCCTTATAGATTCCGGATATTAGACTTTTGCATAGTTTGCAAATGTTTTCTCACATTCTGTAGGCTGTATGTTTACTCTGTTAATAGTTTCTTTTGCTGTATAGAAGCTCTCTGGTTTAATTAGGTTAATTTGTCCATTTTTGCTTTTGCTGCAATTGTTTTGGGTTTCTTCATCATGAAATCTCTGCCAGGTCATATGTCCAAAATGGTATTTCCTAGGTTATTTTCCAAGATGTTTCTGGTTTTAGGTTTTACATTTAAGTCTTTAGTCTATCTTCAGTTGATTTTTGCATATGATGAAAGAGTCCAGTTTCAATCTTCTGCATATGGCTAGCCAGTTACCTCAGCACCATCTATTGAATACAGAGTCCTTTCCTCATTGTTTGTTTTTGTTGACTTTATCAAAGATCAGATGGTGTCGATGTGTAACTTTATTTCTGAGCTCTCTATTCTGTCCCATTGCTCTGTATGTCTGTTTTTTTACCAGCATCATGTTGCTTTGGTTACTGTAGACCCATAATATAGTTTGAAATTAAGTAATATGATGTCTCCAGCTTTGTACCTTCTGATTAGGATTACTTTGGCTATTCAGGCTATTTTTTGGTTTCATATACATTTTAGAATAGTTTTTTATAATTCTGTTTAAAATGTCATTTGTAGTTTGATAGGAATAGCATTAAATCTGTAAATTGCTTTGGGGAATATGGTCATTTTAGCAGTATTGATTTCTCCTATCAATGAGCATGGAATGTCTTTCCATTTGTTTGTGTCATCTTGGATTTCTTTCAGTAGTGTTTTGTAATGATCACTGCAGAGATTTCTCACCACCCTGGTTAAGTATATTCCTATGTATTTATTTTTTGTGTGAGGCTATTGTGAATGGGATTGCATTCTTGATTTGACTCTGCTTGGATGTTGCTTCTGATTTTTGTACATTGATTTTGTATTCTGAAACTTTGCTAAAGTTGTTTATCAGATTTAGGAGCTTTGGGGCAGAGACTATGGGGTTTTCTAGGTATAGAATCGTGTTATTTGCAAATAGGGATAGTTTGACTTCCTTTCTTCTTATTCGGATGGCTTTTACTTATTTCTATTGCGTGATTGCTCTGGGTAGGACTTCCAGAATTATGTTAAATAGGAGTGGTGAGAAAGGGCATCCTAGTCTCTTTCTGGTTCTCAGAAGGAATGCTTTCAACTTTTACCCATTCAGCATGATGTTGGCTGTGGGTTTTCATAGTTGGCTCTCATTATTTTGTGTTATGTTCCTTCAGTGCTTAGTTGGTTGAGGTTTTTAACATGAAGTGATGTTGATTTTATTGAAAGTTTTTTCTGCACCTATTGAAATAATCACATGGTTTTTGTCTTTAGTTATGTTTATATAATGAATCACATTTATTGATTTGCATATACTGAGCCAACCTTGCATCCCATGGATAAAGCCTACTTGATTTTAGCGGATTAGCATTTTGATGTGATGATGAATAGGAATTGCCAGTAATTTGTTGAAAAATTTTGGATCTATGTTCATCAGGATATTCGTCTGAAGTTTTCTTTTTTGTGTCTCTGCCAGGTTTTGGTATCAGAATGATTCTGCCTTCAAGTAATAAATGAAGGAGGAGTCCTTCCTTCTCAGAATTTGGCTGTGAATCCATCTGGTCCAGGACTTTTCCTGGTAAGTAGGGATTTTTTTATTATTATTACTAATTCAATTTTGGGACATGTTTTGGTCTGTTCAGTATTTCAGTTTCTTACTGGTTCAATATTCGGAGGTTATATGTTTCTAGGAATTTTATCCATTTCTTGTATAAGTTTCTTAGTTTGTGTGCACCAGTGCTCATAATAGTCTCTGAGGGTTTCTCTCTTTTTTTTTTTTTTTTTCTTTGTATTTCTTTGGAGTCAGTGGTAAAGTCACTTCTGACATTTCTGATTGTGTTTACTTAGATCTCTCTTCTTTTTTATTAACCTATCTAGTGGTTTACCAATCTTATTTATTTTTCCAAGGAAACAATTTATGATGTTGCTGACCTTTTGTATGGTTTCCCAAGTCTCAATTTAATTCAGTTCATCTCTGATTTTGGTTATTTCTTATCTTCTGGGAGCTTTGGGGTTGGTTTGCTCTTGTGTTTCTAATTTTTCTAGGTGTGATATTAGGTTGTTAATTTGAGATCTTTCTAACTTTTTGATGTAAGGATTTAAGTTTCTGCTTAATACCGCTTTGGGTATGTTTCAGAGACTCTGATATGTTCTTTGTCTTTATTAGTTTCAAAGAATTCCTCTTGATACCTGACTTAATTTCTTTGTTTATCCAGAAGTCAATTAGGAGCATGTTGTTTGATTTCCATGTAATTGTATGGTTTTGTGCAATCTTCTTAGTATTGATTTCTATTTTTATTGTGTTGTCGTCTAGGAGTGTAGTTAGTATGATTTGTTTATTTTAAATTTGCTGAAAATTGCTTTTATGGCCTATTGCGTAGCCAATTTTAGAGTGTGTACCATGTGCTGATAAGAAGAATGTATATTCTATTGTTTTAGGATGTAGATTTCTGGAGATGCTATTAGGTTTATTTGGTCAAGTGTTGAGTTCAGGTCCCAAATACCATTGTTAGTTTTCTGCCTCAATGACCTGTCTAACACTGTCAGTGGAGGTACTGAAGTCTTCCCCTATTATTGTGTGGTTTTCTAAGTCTCTTTGTAGCTCTCTGAGAACTTGATTTATGAATCTAGGTGTTCCTGTGTTGGGTGCATATATATTTAGAATAGTTGATTCTTCTTGTTAAGCCTTTTACCTTCTTTGTCATTTTTGACTACTGTTGGCTTAATGTCTATTTTGTCTGAAATTAGAATAGCAACCCCTGCCTTTTTTGTTTTACATTTGCTTGTTAGAATTTTTCTTCATCCCTTTACTTTGAACCTATGGGTGTCATTGCATATGAGATAGATCTCTTGAAGACAGCATACAGTTGGGTTTAGTTTCTTTATCTAACTGGATACTCTGTCTTTTAAGTGGGGCATTTTGCACCTTTATATTCAAGATTAATATTCATGTGTTCAGGTTGGATACTGTTATTGTGATATTAGCTGGTTATTATGCAGACTTCATTATGTAGATCTGGTGGTAATGAATTCCCTTGGCATTTGCTTGTCTGAAAAGGATCTTATTTCTCCTTTGCTTATGAAGCTTAGTTTGGTTGGATATCAAATTTCCTGGTTGGAATGTCTTTTCCTTAAGAATGCTGAATATAGGGTCCCAGCTGGCTTGTAGGGTTTCTGCCGGAAGGACTACTGTTAAGCTGATATGGTTCCCTTTGTAGGTGACTTGCTCCTTCTCTCTTGTTGCCTTTAATATTTTTTCTTTCATGTTGACCTTGAAAAATGACTATGTGTACTGGGGATGGTTGTCCTAACAGTATCTCACAGGGGTTCTCTGTATTTTCTGAATTTGAATGTCTAGCATGGTTGGGGAAATTTTCATGGACAGTACCCTCAAATATGTTTACCAAGTTGCTTACATTCTCTCCTTCTCTTTCAGGGACACCAATAAGTTGTAGATTTGGTCCCTTTACATAATCCTATATTGCTCAGAGGTTTTAAAATTAATTTAATAAAATAGAGATAGGGTCTCACTATGTTGCCTCGGCTGGCCTTAAACTCCTGGGCTCAAGGGATCCCTCTGCCTTGGCATCCTAACCATGTCCAGCCTTTTTGGAGATCTTGTTTATTCTTTTTTATTCTTGGTTTTCTTTTTGTCTAAGTTGATTCAAAGAACTTGTCTTCAAGCTCTGAGATTCAATTCCTCCACTTGGTTTATTCCGCTGTAAATACTTGCAATTGCATTATGCAATTCTTATAGTGAGTTTTCAGCTTTATCAGCTCATTTCGGTTCTTTCGTTAAATGGCCATTTCATCTTTCATCTCTTGTATATTTTATTGAATTCCTTAAATTTATTTGATTGGGTTTTTGTTTGTTTGTTTGTTTGTTTTGAGATGGAGTCTCGCTGTGTTGCCCAGGCTGGAGTGCAGTGGTGCAATCTTGGCTCACTGCAACCTCCACTTCCCAGGTGCAAGCAATTCTCTACCTCAGTCTCCCAAGTAGCTGGGATTATAGGCACCTGCCACCATGCCCAGCTAATTTTTTTTTTTTTTTGTATTTTTTTAATAGGGACGGTGTTTCACCATCTTGGCCAGGCTGATCTTGAACTCCTGACTTTGTGATCCACCCACCTTGGCCTCTCAAAGTGCTGGGGTTATAGGTATGAGCCACCGTACCTGGCCTTGATTGGGTTTTGACTTTCTCATGAGTTTCAATCATCTTCATTCCTATACAGATTCTAAATTCTACATCTTTCATTTCAGTCATTTCAGCCTTGTTAAGAACCATTGCTGAAGAACTAGTGTGGTCATTTGAAGGTGAGAAGACATTCTGGCCTTTTCTGTTGCCAAAGTTATTAAGCTGGTTTTTTTCTTATCTGTATGGACTGATGTCCCTTTGATCTTTGAAGTTGCTATCCTTTGCGTGGGGTTTTTTGCTTTTATATTATTTGTTGCCCTTGAGGGTTTGACTGTGGTACAACATGGGTTCAGTCAACTGTCTCTGTTTAAAATAGGAGGCCAAGGCTCAGTTCATCACTCCTGATCTGCATACTCTAAGTCTGAGGGGCTGCTACTGGGCCCTAACTTTGTTATCTGGCCCTTCAAGGTTAGAAACTTGCTGCAATAGGGGGCTAAGGTGTTCCTGGCTCACTGGCCACAAAACTCTGCTTGTGGGGTGCTGGCCAAAGTGCTTTGTTGTGGCAGTGGCAGTGGTATCCATGCTTGCATGTGTGTGCCAGCAGCCACAGCAGGACAGTAGGGGCACCAGTGTGATGAGGTGGCCGCATCCATGCATGCATTAGTGCTGGTGGTGATGACATGGTGGGATAGGCATGCGTCAGTGGGAGCTAGACACTAGTAGGGGTGGGGTGGTGGTGTCTGCATGCACACTTGTTCTGACTGTGATGGAGCAGCAGGGTGTGTACACATGTGCTGGCCGGAAAGGGGAGGTGAGGTGAGATCTGCCCGCACTCCTACTGACAAAGCTGCAAGGGTGGGCTATGAGTAAGTGTGTGCTGGCAAAGTGGTGGAAGGAGGCTGCAGTGGGGAGAGGGTGCAGGTGGCTGATTGCACAACATTGGGAACTGGCCTGCTAGAGCCAGAGTTAGTCATGGTGAGCTGGTGAAGGAGTTATTATGACAGCCCTAGGAGGCACCCTGGTTTGGCATCTGAGGCTGTACTGAAAGATGCAGCAAGGCTGGAGCCCAGGAGAGGCTGGTAAACAGGGGCACACTCAGATCAAACTGGTCCCATTCCATGGGCAAGAGCACCCTTCTCTGTCCAGCTCCAGCAACCACAAACAGTTCAAACAGCAGGTGTCACAGATACTCTAAGAGACTTCTTAGAATTTTTTAACACCTACATTTTTCTCCTCAAAAGAAGAAAATGTATTTAGAATTAGATGATAAAACTGAGTTACTAGACATGCTTTTGTCAAAATCTAATGCAATTACAATCTATATTGCCATAGAAGACACTAAATTATTAAGTAGTAAAAAATTACAAAACCCACTAAAGGTGGTACCTAATCAATAGTGGTTAACGTCTTCCACTGGTTTTGGAAAATTCATTGGGCCTACCCCAATCAAAGTTCAAATAAATTCATCAAAACCCCTTCCGAATTTTAAACAATACCTCTAAGAACTGAAGTACTAAAAGGTTTCAGATTATTTTAAAATAGGACCTGATTATTCCGTATACCAGCCAATGTGATACTCCAATCCTTCTTGTAAGAAAACCAAATGGTAGAGGATGGAGTTTTGTACAGAATCTGAGAGCAATTAAAAACATACACTCTTTGACATCCAGTAGGGCTAAACTTCCATATGTTGTTGACTGACATCCCAACAGAGGCTGAGTTCTTTTCATTCCTTTTAACCTTGAGACAGGGTCTTACTCCATTGCCCAGACTGGAATACAGTGTGATTATAGCTCACTGCAGCCTCAATCTCCCAGGCTCAAGCAATTCTCCCACCTCAGCCTCCTGTACAGCTGGGACTACAGGTGCACACCACAACACTTGGTTACTTTTTGTTTATTTTGTAAAGATGGGGTTTCCCTTTTTGCCCAGGCTGGTGTTGAACTCCTGGGCTCAAGCCATCCACCTGCCTCAGCTTCCCAAATTGCTGGGACTATAGGCATGAGCCACCATGCCCAGCTGAAGCTCAGTTCTTTACTATAATAGACTTAAGTAATACATTCATTAGTATTCCTATGGACAAAAATAATTAATTTCTCTTCACCTTCACCTGGGAAGCCAGACAATACATGTGAACAGTCATTCCTCAGGGATGAACTGAATCCAGCTTACTTTTCACAAATATTAAAAGCAGATCTCTCAGCTACTGACTTCTTGAAAATTCATTTTAATAAAATACCCAGGCAATTTACCCTCTGCTCAGAGGATAAGCAAGTATTTCTAGAAAACAGGATTCACTTGTTACAACAATTAGCCTTAAAGCGACACAAAGTTTCTAAAGAAAAACACCAATCCTGTCAAAAACAAGTGAAGTATTGAGGCCACCTAAAATTTAAGGAAGGACTTTCTGTTAGTCCATTCAGACTGAAAGGAATTTTAGCTCTTCTGCCATGAAGAATCAAGAAACAGTTGGGAGAGTTTTGGGAACTGGCAAGATGTTTAAAAACTTGGATGCTGAACTTTTCTTTAAAAGCCTGGCCCGGATATTCTTCTTCTAAACAGAACATCTCAGACCCTCTTGATTGGACAGAAGAAAATAGAGTAATGTTAGAAATGATTAAAAATGACTTTGCTAATGCCCAAGCTTTGGTGCATCCAGATTATAATTTTCAGTTTTTAGTATTTGTACATGAAAGTGATGGAAACATTTTAAGATTCCTAAGAAACATGGAGTCCGAAAGAGATCTGTGGGGTATTATAGTCAACAGTTAGACTCTGTAATAAGAGGATTTCCGTCTTGCATGAGAGTCATAACAGCCCCTGCTTTGTTAGTTGAAGCAACTGAAGAAATTATAATAATGACAACCCTTACTGTTTCTGTTCCTCATTCTGTGAAAGAATTGCTAAACTGGCATCATACTCAACAGTATTCAGCTAGTAGACTAGTTTCATACAAAGTTTTACTTCCTTCACTTCTCGTATTACAATCTGTAGATATAATAACCTATATCCTGCTACTCTTCTGTCTCCATTTCCAGTTAAAACACTTTGCTATTGCATAACCCTAACTGATCACTGATCAACTTCTTTCTCCCAGGGTTGACCTCTAAGAGACTCCGCTTACTACACCTGATGGTGTTTGGTTTACAGACAGATCTTAAGGGATAAATCTGGGATTTACTGCTCAGGTTATACAATAGTATCTTTACCTGGAAAAGAAAAAAGAAAAAGAAAGTTTTAACCTTCTAGGCTCCACCTGGGCCCAACAAACAGAATTAATTACATTAGTCAAGACTTGTCAATTGGCAAAAGGAATAACTGCTAATATTCATATAGACACTAGATATGCTTTTAGAGTAGCTCATGATTTTGAAACACTATGGAAACAGAGAGGATTTCTAACTTCTTCTGGTTAGTCCTTAAAAAATGGACACCTCATTTCAGAATTGTTGAAAGCTGTGTTATTACTACAGTCACTGGTTATAATAAAATTCCAGGCCATTTCAAATCAGATATCCCAGAAAGCAACGAAAATTAGCTAGCTGATAAGGTAGCAAACAGAGTGGCTCTAAACAAAAACAACCTGTATTAACTCTTAAAAAAAAACCTGAATTTGATGTAAAATTAGCTCCATTCAGAGCCCCAAAATCAGAATACAAAATTACACTGTGTTTGAATAAACTCCCTTCAAATTAGATTGATTGTTTTAGGTTGGCACAGGTGAAGGCAAATAGATGGTTGGGATTCACGGTGGAGAAATTTACTGGAGAAGGTGAAAACGTGAAGCAACTGGTGTCAGGGAGTATGGAAATGAGGATGGGTTTAGGGATAGAAACTAAGGGAATCCAGGCTTCATTTATTTGTGGCTTGCAGGTATTGGGACTCATTGATATCCTTTCCCTTAAGTTTTTTAATAGGCTTTAATTTTTTTAGAACAGTATTTGATTTACAGAGAAATTGAGTACATAGTACGGAGAGTTCCCACATATCCCTGTTCCTGTTTACACGTAGTTTCCCCTGTTATTTGCATCTTGTGTTCGTGCTGTTAACAGATAATATACGTTACGTTGTTAAATACAGTACATTTAAAGACTATCGTTTATGTTATTTCACTCTCAGTATTGCATGGTTCTGAGCGTTTTGACAAATGTATAACGATTTATTCATGACAGCATCATGCAGACTAGTTTTATCTCCTAAAAATCCCCTGTGTTCCACCTATTCGTTCCTCTCCAGCTCCCTCCAGGCCTCTGCCAACTGCTGATCTTTTTACTGTCTCTACAGTTCTGTCTTGTCTACAATGCCATATAGTGTGAAGTTCCTCCATGTCTTACCTTTTCCTAAACTCAGTGGCAAGCAGCCCCATGTCTTTTAATTGTGTGATAGCTCATTTTTAAAATTGCTGAATAATATTCCATCAAATGATCACATGACTGTACCACAGTTTGCTTATTCACTCACCTACTGAAGGATATCTTGGTTGCTTCCGGTTTTTTATAATTATGAATAAAACCACTCTAAACATTTATGTGCAGGTTTTTGTGCTGACATAATGAGTTAAATATCTAGGAGTACAGTTGCTGGATCTGATGGTAAAGCTGCATTTAGCTTGTGGGAGACCTCCACATTTTCCAGGTGGCTCTTTCACTGTGCATTCCCACCAGCAATAAATGAAAGTTCCTGTTGCTCTTCATCCTTGTCAGCATTTGGTATTGTCAGTGATATCTCATTGTAGTTTTATTTATTTACTTAATTTTTACATTTTTAGTTTTTGAGACAGGGTCTTTCTCTGTTGCCCAGGCTGGAGTGCAGTGGCATAATCACGGCTCACTGCAGCCTCCACCTCCTGGGCCCAAGCAATCCTCCTGCCTCAGCCTCCAGAGTAGCTGGGATTACAGGCACATGCCAGCACACCTAGATAATTTTGAAATTTGTTTTGTAGAGATGGGGTCTTATTGCCTAAGCTTGTCTTGAACTCCTGGTCTCAAGTAATCCTCCCACCTTGGCCTCCCAAAGTGTTGTGATTACAGGCATGAGCCACTGCCCCTAGCCTCACTGTAGTTTTACTTTGCAATTTCCAAATGGCATATGACTTGAGCATCTCTTCCTGCACTCATTCGCCATATGTATACCTTCTTTCATGAGATATCTGTTCAGATCTTTTGCCCACTTTAAAGTTTTTATTTTTATGACAAAATTTACATAAAATTTACCATCTTAACCATTTTTAAGTGTACAGCTCGTAGCGTTAAGTACATTCACATTGTTGGCAATCATTCTGCAGAACTCTTCCTCTTGCAAAAATGAAACTCTATGCCCGTCAAACAACTCCCAATTCTGCAGTTTGCCCACCTCCCACGAGGTCCCACCATTTGTTGTGGGAAAAACCCAGAACTTCACAGAAGCAAGTTTCCCCATACTGGGAAGGAGCCAAGACACCAAAAAATAACTTAGATAAGTTCAGTCTGAGGAGTAGATGAGTTTATTGGGACTTAACATGCAGGATGCTCCTGGGCAGCAGCAAGACAACTGTGGACATCTGCTCTGCCACCTGCCTGTAAGCTGCTGTTCATTTATCTATTTATTTTTACTTTAAAATAATTTTGTATGATTTTTTGTGGGTGCTTAGTAGATGTATACCTACTCATATACCCCATAGTAGGTGTATGGGGTATATGAGATGTTTTGTTATTGGCATCCAATGCATAATACATATCATGGAAAATGAGGTATTCATCCCTCAAGCATTTATTCTTTCTGTTATAAACAATCCTATTATGTTCTTAGTTGTTTTAAATTTATTTAAATATATTTATACATTTACTTAATATACATTTATATTATTGACTGTAGTCACCTTTCTAAGCTGCTTTTGGGCTAATTTTCTGGCTCTTTGCCTACTGTGTGTGTGCGATGGGACTGTTTTCCTTGGTATGCTTTCAGATACACTCTGGGATGTTTGGGTTCTCAGGGACACCTGCCCCTTGGGTAGACCATTGACTCATTGCCTAGCTTTCAGGGTTCAGCAGCAAAAACCCCTAAGTAATCTGGTGGGTGACTCATCACACTACACTTAGCCATTTCATTTTCTTTAGAAGTGTCTAAACTTAGGTGTTGTACACGGAAAACAAAGGCGTTGCAGGAGCTGCAAAGAGGAATGAGGAAACTTGTGTTAAGAAATCCTTGAATAATAAACAGATCTGAGACTTTCACTTGCTTCAGATTTTGAAGGAAACTGGGATAGTTCATGAAGGGGGAATGGTGGGGTCTATTTCTACTTTTAAGGGCCCTACTTCCCCAATATGTCTGTTGATCCTGTAACCAAAGAAACTGATGAATGTGAGTGAGCATGTTCTGAATGAGGGATGTCAGACTTGGGGGAATTACGAGGGCATCATGGAAACTGGGATGATCTGTCCGAGCTGTTAGAGGATAAAGGCCAGCGGGAAGGAGTTCCATGACTTCAAGAATTAGTACTTTGGATAAACAAAAATATTAACATTCCAATTAGAAAGTAAATCCCTGCTAATAGATTAACAGGGATGGTGAAATTTAACTAAAAGCTGTGTTGGAGTCCAAGAGATACCAAAAGGGGCTTAAAAAGAGGCAAATCTTCTCCCCCCACTATTGAGGCATTATGGTAAGGAATTGTGAGGGTTAAGGGTAGAGTTGGTGGTTCTAGTATCTATTACAAAGGTCATAGGATGCCCATTGACTAGGATTATTATTTCACCCAGTGTGTTAAGGGTATCTGGCGACACATAGGAGCAGATTCCTCAAAGGGGAGTCACTGGGATGCTGACATTTTTCTTTTTGGACCTGGAGATATTGACAGGTGATTTAGGCCACTCAAGGCTGTAGGAAAGTCGAGGTGGCTCCAAGGCCTTGGAGTGATTTTCCATGAGTTGTTTTAGTTTGAGATCCATGACTTTGCAGTGTCCAAATTATTTAGATGCCTGTACATCTTTTTGGTTTGTGCTACAACATAGATCTTAAAGAGAGGGGCATTTTGGTTGTGGTACTTTTGACCAGTTACTTAAGTGGAATTTAATTCTCTCTTGACTTCCTTCACAGAGAATGTAAGAAAGTATGAAATTCAAAGAGAGAAAGATAAAGTGTAAAAAGCAGATGGGTATAACTTGAATTAGGACAGGTGGTGAGGAGCATATAATTAATACGATGTTAATTAATATGGATAAACTCTCTCCATTTAGTATGGAGCTCATTAACAAAACAGGTAACTAAAGCCGACGCCATTTAGAGTTAAACCTGGATAATCCTTCTAGCTGTTTTCTTTTTTACTTACTTATTTATTTATTTTAAAGACGGGGTTTCATCATGTTAGTCAGGCTGGTCTTGAACTCCCGACTTCAGGTGGTCCGCCTGACTTGGCCTCCAAAGTGTTTGGATTACAAGCGTGAGCCTCCAGCTGTTTTCTCATTGGTATTTATAGACAGATACTAATTCGTCTCTCTGTTGTCTGTACTCTTAACGTCTTTGATGAGTTGATTTTAGTTGAGAAGGCTGCAGAAATGGAATCTGAAAGCTTTTCTCTGATTTCTCCATCTGTGATAGGCCCCAGGTGTTTTGGGGTTCAACTGTAAGTGTTCATTAATTTTGGTCTTCTCAAACTCCAGGGAGGCATCTCTGGGTCTTGTAAGAAGTTAGAATAATTAGTTAAAGATCTTGAAGCTCTAGAGAAGATGCCCCTAAGACTCATGAACTTGTGTAAAACTTTCTCCCTTCATTATATATAGTTTCATTTTCGAAACTACATACGGTTATTTCTTACATAATACCCCACAAACACAGGCAACCAAAGCAAAAATCAACAAATGAGGTCACATCAAGTTAAAAAGAAACTTCTGCACATCAAAGGATACAATCAACAAAGTGAAGAGACAGTCCACATAATGGGTGAAAATATTTGCAAACTACCCATTTGACAAGGGCTTAATAACCAGCATATATAAGGAGCTCAAACAACTCTATAAGAAAATAGTGTTTCAAAAGGCCGCAACATGACAAACACTACAATTGGTGACCTCAAGGTGGTCCATTTTGTGCACTGGTCTTCAGTTTTAGTTACAAGCTCGGCTTCCTCTCTAAGTCTTGAGGTACTCTTGTATGTAATGACGATATCCATCATTTGTTGCATGCTTATTAAATGTTATATACTGTGTTAAGAGCAAGTTTTCACAGTAATCCTTTTAATCCTCAAGTATTTCTATGATATAGTGTTAGTATTTTCATTTTACAGATGAGGACATAGAGGCTCTGTCCTCAGTAATGTGTCATGGGTCACACAGCAAATTAGGGGCATGGCCAGAATGGGACTGAAGTGTGTTTAGCTCAGAAGCCTATGGCCTTAACTGCTACACCAGTCTTTCTCCATTATCTCACACTCTGAGGTGCTTCCCATGAGGTAATCTCAAACTCTTAAGTCCAACTTAAAGAAAATGGCCTTATCTGAATATGGTTTAATACTGTTTTGATTTGGAGGATTTTCCTGTTGCCCAAAGGCTTTGCAGTGGTGAGAATGGGATTGGAACTCCCAAAGTTACCAGGACAAGTTTAATATTAATTTTTGTGGGTACACAGTGGATGTATGTATTTATGGGTTACATGAGATATTTTTGATTCAGGTGTGCAATGCATAATAATCACATCAGAATGGAGTATCCATCTTCTCAAGCATTTATACTTTGTGTTACCAAAAATTTAATTATACTCTTTTAGTTATTTTTAAATGTATAATTAAATTATCTTTGACTATAGTCACACTGTTGTGCTAGCAAATAATAGGCCTTATTCTTTCAATTTTTTTTTGTACCCATTAACCATCTCCATTCCCCACCCCCTATCAGCTCCCCCACCACATTGCTCTTCCCAGCCTCTGGTAAGTATCCTTCTACTGTATGTCTATGTGTTCAATTGTTTTAGTTGTTAGGTCCCACAAATAAGTGAGAGCACTTAAAGTTTGTCTTTCTGTGCTTGGCTTGTTTCACTTAACATAATGACCTCCAGTTCTATCCATGTTGTTGCAAATGACAGAATCTTATTTTTTGGTGGCTGAATAGTACTCCATTGTGTATATGTACTATATTTTCTTTATCCATTCCACTGTTGATGGACATTTAGATTACTTCCAAATCTTGGCTATGATAAATAGTGTTGCAAGAAACATGAGAGTGCAGATATATCTTCGATATTCTGATTTCCTTTCTTTTGAGTATATACCTAGCAATGGGATTGCTGAATCATATGATAGCTCATTTTTAGTGTTTTGATAAACCTCCACAGTGGTTGTATTAGTTTACATTCCCACCAGCAGTCCTTTTCTGCACATCCTCACCACCATTTGTTATTGCCTTTTTGATATAAGCCATTTTTAAGCGGGGTAAGATGGTATCTCATTGTAGATTTGATTTGCATTCTCTGATGATCAGTGATGTTGAGCACCTTTTCGTATACTTATTTTACATTTGGATGTTTTCTTTGGAGAAATGTCTATTCAGATCTTTTGTCTGTTTTAACCAGATTATTAGATTATTTTCCTCTAGAGGTGTTTAGGCACCTTATGTATTCAGGTTATTAATCCCTTGTCAAATGGATAGTTTACAAATATTTTCACCCATTATGTGGGTGAAAAACTCAAGAAATTTTTGCCCAGACCAATATTCTGGAGATTTTCCCAATGTTTTCTTGTAGTAGTTTCATAGTTTGAGAACAGAGATTTAAATCTTTAGACTTAAGCCTTTAATCCATTTGATGTGATTTTTGTATATGGCAAGAGATAGGGGTGTAGTTTCATTCTTCTGCATATGGATATCTAGCTTTATTTTCACCATTTATTGAAGAGACTGTCCTTTCCCTGATGTATATTCTCAACATCTTTGTCAAAAACAAGTTCACTGTAGATGTATAGATTAATTTGTGAGTTCTCTATTCTGTTCCACTGGTCTTTGTGTCTATTTTTATAACAGTACCATGCTGTTTTGGTTACTATAGCTCTGTAGCATAATTTGAAGTAAGGTAATGTGATTCCTCCAGTTTTGTTCTTTTTGCTCAGAATAGCTTTGGCTATTTGGTTTTTGTTTTGCTTGGTTTGGTTTGGTCTAATATAAACTTTAGGATTGTTTTTTCTATCTCTGTGAAGAATGTCTTTGATATTTTGATAGCAATTGCATTGCATATGTAGATTGCTTTGATTGGTATGGACATTTAGCAATATTGATTTTTCCAACCCATAATCATAGAATATCTTTCTATTTTTTGGTGTTCTCTTCAGTTACTTGCATCAGTGTTTTATAGTTTTTATTGTGGAGATATTTCACTTCTTTAGTTAATTCCTAGTGTTGTATTGGATCGAGCGTAGAAAGTTAGCACCAAGACAAAAGTATGCCAGATTGCAGGGTCATTTATTATGCCGGCGACCACAGAGGACTCACGTCTCTCCAACCTGTGGCATCAAAAGGAGGGTGCCAAGACGTTTTATACCCGAAAAACCACCTTGGGAGTGGGGGTGAGGAGCAGGGATGGGGATGAAAAGGTTTTGGACATTCCAAGGGCTAGGGGATTCTGTGATTCACCTCCTGGGCGGAGACGAGGGCGGGGGTCTCTGGACATTCCAAGGGCCAGGGAACTTTTGTCATTCTGTTTGTTACTTCAGTGGTTTACAGAAGTCAAGATAAGCATTTGTTTACACACAGATCTTAGTTATCCTGGGCTGCTTATTTTAGTTATTACTAAATAACTAAAGCAAAGGCTAGCAATTCTGGCACAATATCACACTAGGTGTTTTGTTTTATTTGTAGCTATTGTAAATAGGATTGCTTTTTTATTTCTTTCTCAGACTGTTTGCTGTCTGCATATGGAAATCCTACTGATTTTTGTATATGACTCTGTATCATACAATTTTACTAAATTTTTTATCAGTTTTAATAGCTCTTTGGTGGTGTCTTTAGGTTTTTCCAAATATAAAATCATATTATCTGCAAATTAGGATAATTTGACTTCTTCTTTTTCAATTGGATGCCCTTTATTTCTTTCTCCTGTCTGATTGCTCCATCAAGGACTTCCAGTATTGTGTTGAATAACAGTGATGAAAGTGGGCATATTTGATCCTTGAGCACTCTTATGGAAAAATAAAGAAAAAATAATAAGAAAGTGGACTTCCTTGTCTTGTTCCATAACTTAGAGGAAAGGCTTTCAATTTTTCCCCATTCAGTGTGACACTAGCCATGAGTCTATTGTATATGGCTTCTACTATACTATATTGAGGTATGTTCCTTCTATACCTTGTTTGTAGAGGGTTTTTATCATGAAGAGGTGTTAAATGCTATCAAGTGCTTTTTTAGCACCAATTGAAATAATCATATGTCTCTTGTCCTTCATTCTGTTGAGATGATATATGACATTGATTGATTGGCATATGTTAAACCATCCTTGCATTCAGGGATATATCTTATTTGGTCTTGATGAATGATCTTTTTAATGTGTTATTGAGTTTGGTTTGCTAGTGTTTGTTGATAATTTTGGCATCAATATTCATCAGTGATATTGGCTAGTAGTTTTTATGTTTGTTTGTGGTTTTTTGTTTGTTTTGTTTGGTGTGTCTTGTCTGCTTTTGGTATCAGGGTAAATCTGTCCTCACAGAATGAATGTGGAAATACTCCCTCCTCCTATATTTTTTGTAATAGTTTGAGTAGGATTGGTGATTAGTTCTCTAAATGTTTGGTTTGAGAATGATGGTTTGCTGAGAATGATGGTTTCCAGATTCATCCAAGTCCCTACAAAGGACACAAACTCATCGTTTTTTATGGCTGCGTAGTATTCCATAGTGTATATGTACCACATTTTCTTTGTCCAGTCTATCATTGATGGGCATTTGGGTTGGTTCCAGCAATTTGCTATTGTAAACAGGGCTGCAATGAACATACATGTGCATGTGTCTTTATAGTAGAAGAATTTATAGTTCTTTGGGTATATACCCAATAGTGGGATTGCTGGGTCAAATGGAATTTCTATTTCTAGATCCTTGAGAAATCGCCACACTGTCTTCCACAATGATTGAACTAATTTACACTCCCACCAACTGTGTAAGAGTGTCCCTGTTTATCCACATCCTATCCAGCATCTGTTGTCTCTAGATTTTTTATGATTGCCATTTTAACTGGCGTGAGATGATATCTCAGTGTGGTTTTGATTTACATTTCTCTAATGACCAGTGATGATGAGTATTTTTTCATATGTTTGTTGGCCTCATATATGTCCTCTTTTGAAAAATATCTGTTCACATCCTTTGCCCACTTTTGAATGGGGTTGTTTGTTTTTTTCTTGTATATCTGTTTTAGTTCTTTGTAGATTCTGGATATTAGCCCTTGGTCAGATGGGTAAATTGCAAAAATTTTTTCCCATCTATTGGTTGCTGATTCACTCTAATGATGGTTTCTTTTGCTGTATAGAAGCTCTGGAGTTTAATTAGATCCCATTTGTCTCTCCTGGCTTTTATTGCCATTGCTTTTGGTGTTTTAGTCATGAAGTCCTTGCCTATGCTTATGTCCTGGATGGTTTTGCCTACGTTTTCTTCTAGTGTTTTTATGGTGTTAGGTTTTATGTTTAAATCTTTGATCTATCTGGAGTTAATTTTAGTGTAGGGTGACAGGTAGGGGTCCAGTTTCTGCTTTCTGCACATTACTGGCCAGCTTTCCCAACACCATTTATTAAACATGGAGTCTTTTCCCCATTGCTTGTTTTTGCTGGGTTTGTCAAAGATCAGATGGTTGTAGATGTGTGGTGTTTCTTCTGGGGTCTCTGTTCTGTTCCATTGGTCTATGTCTCTGTTTTGGTACCAGTACCATGCTGTCTTGATAACTGTAGCCTTGTAGTATAGTTTGAAGTCTGGCAGTGTAGGCCTCTGGCTTTGTTCCTTTTGCTTAGGATTATCTTGGCTATGCGGGGTCTCTTGTGATTCCATATGAAGTTTAAAGGGGTTTTTTCCAGTTCTGTGAAGAAGGTCATTGGTAGCTTGATGGGGATAGCATTGAATCTATAGATTACTTTGGGCAGTATGGCCATTTTCACGATTTGATTCTTCCTAACCATGAGCATGGAATGTTTCTCCATCTGTTTGTTTCCTCTCTTATTTCCTTGAGCAGTGGTTCGTAGTTCTCCTTGAAGAGGTCCTTTACATCCTTTGTTAGTTGTATTCCTAGGTATTTTATTCTCTTTGTAGCAAGAATGGGTGTTCACTCTTGATTTGGCTCTCTGTTTGTCTGTTATTGGTATATGGGAATGCTTGTGATTTTTGCACATTGATTTTTTATCCTGAGACTTTGCTGAAGTTGCTTATCAGTTTGAGAAGATTTGGGGCTGAGACAATGGGGTCTTCTAGATATACAATCATGTCATCTGCAAATAGAGACAGTTTGACTTCCTCCTTTCCTAATCGAATACCTTTATTTCTTTTTCTTGCCTGATTGCTCTGGCTAGAACTTCCAATACTATATTGAATAGGAGTGGTGAGAGAGGGCGTCCTTGTCTAGTGCCTGATTTCAAAGGAATTCTTCCAGCTTTTGCCCGTTCAGTATGATATTGGCTGTAAGTTTGTCATATATAGCTTTTATCATTTTATGATACGTTCCATCGATACTTAGTTTATTGAGAGTTTTTAGCATGAAGTGCTGTTGAATTTTATCAAAGGCCTTCTCTGCATCTATTGAGATTATCATGTGGTTTTTGTTTTTGGTTCCGTTTATGTAATGGATTACGTTTATGGATTTGCATATGTTGAACCAGCCTTGCATCCCCGAGATGAAGCCTACTTGATCATGATGGATAAGCTTCTTGATGTGCTGTTGCAATCTGTTTGCAAGTATTTTATTGAAGATTTTTGTGTCGATATTCATCATGGATATTGGCCTGAAGTTTTCTTTTTTAGTTGCGTCTCTGCCTGGTTTTTAATATCAGGATGATGTTGGTCTCATAAAATGAGTTAGGGAGGATTCCCTCCTTTTGTATTGTTTGATACAGTTTCATAAGGAATGGAACCAGCTCCTCTTTGTACATCTGGTAGAATTCGGCTGTGAACCTGTCTGGACCTGGACTTTTTTTGGTTGGTAGGCTATTGATTGCTGCCTCTACTTCAGCCCTTGTTATTGGTCTAGTCAGGGTTTCAGCTTCCTCCTGGTTTAGTTTTGGTAGAGTACAGGTGTCTAGGAATTTATCCATTTCTTCCTGGTTTACCGGTTTATGTGAGTAGAGCTGTTCGTAGTAATCTCTGATGGTAGTTTGTATTTCTGTGGGATCAGTGGTGATATCCCCTTTATCGTTTTTTGTTGCATCTATTTGGTTCTTCTCCCTTTTCTTTTTATTTATCTGGCTAGTGATCTGTCTATTTTGTTGATCTTTTCAAAAAACCAGCTCCTGGATTTATTGATTTTTTGAAGGGTTTTTTGTGTCTCTATCTCCTTCAGTTCTGCTCTGATCTTAGTTATCTCTTGTCTTCTGCTAGCTTTTGAGTTTTTTTGATCTTGCTCCTCTAGTTCTTTCAATTTTGATGATAGGGTGTCGATTTTAGATCTTTCCTCTCTTCTCTGGTGGGCATTTATTGCTATAAATTTCCTTCTCGATACTGCTTTAAAGGTGTCCCAGAGATTCTGGTAAGTTGTGTCTTCATTCTGGTTGGTTCCAAAGAACATCTTTTTCTCTGCCTTCATTTCATTGTTTATCCAGTCAACATTCAGAAGCAAGTTGTTCAGTTTCCAAGTGGTTGTGCAGATTTGAGTGTGTGATCCTGAGTTCTAGTCTGATTGTGCTGTGGTCTGATAGACTGTTTGTTATGATTTCTGTTCTTTTGCATTTGCTGGGGAGTGATTTGCTTCCAATGATGTGGTCAATTTTAGAGTAACTGTAATGTGCTGAGAAAAATGTATTTTCTGTGGATTTGGGGTGGAGCATTCTGTATATGTCTGTTAGATCCACTTGGTCCAGTACTACATTCAAGTCCTGAATATCCTTGTTAATTTTCTATCTCGTTGATCTGTCTCATATTGACAGTGGAGTATTGAAGTCTCCCACTATTATTGTGTGGGAGTCTAAATCTCGTTTTAGGTCATTAAGAACTTGCTTTATGTATCTGGGTGCTCCTGTGTTGGGGCATATATACTTAGGATAGTTAGCTCTTCCTGTTGGATTGATCCTTTTACCATTATGTAGTGTCCTTCTTTGTCTCTTTTGATCTTTGTTGGTTTGAAGTCCATTTTATCAGAGACTAGGATTGCAACCCCTGCTTTTTTTTTTTTCTCCATTTGCTTGGTAAATCTTCTTCCATCCTTTTATTTTGAGTCTATGTGAGTCTTTGTATATGAGATGGGTTTCTTGAATACAGCACACTGATGGGTTCTGACTTTTTATCCAGTTTGCCAGTCTGTGTCTTTTGATTGGGGCGTTTAGGCCATTTACATTCAATGTTAATATTGTTATGTGTGAATTTGATCCTGCCATTTTGTTACTGGCTGGTTTTCTTTCTCATTAGTTGACTCATTTTCTTCATTGCATTTTTGGTCTTTACCAACTGGTTTGCTTTTGCAGTGATGGGTACTTGTTCCTTTCCATGCTTAGTGTTTCTTTCAGGAGCTCTTGTAGGGCAGGTCTGGTGGTGACAAAGTCTCTCAATAATTGCTTGTCTGTAAAGGATTTTATTTCTTCTTCATTTATGAAGCTTAGTTTGGCTGGATATGATATTCTGGGTTGAAAGTTCTTTTCTTTAAGGATGTTGAATATCGGCCCCCACTCAATTCTGGCTTGTAGAGTTTCTGCTGAGAGATCTGATGTGAGTCTGATTGGCTTCCCTCTGTGGGTGACCTGACCTTTCTCTCTGGGTGCCCTTAGCATTTTTTCCTCATTTTGACCCTGGTGAATCTGATGATTATGTGCACTGGGGTCACTCTTCTTGAGGAATATCTTTGTAGAGTTCTCTGTATTTCTTGAATTTGAAATTTGGACTGCCTTGCTAGGCTTGGGAAGTTCTCCCGGATAATATCCTGGAGTGTGTTTTCCAGCTTGGATTCATTCTCCCCGTCATATTCAGGTACACTGGTCAAGTGTAGATTAGGTTTTTTCACATAATCCCATATTTCTTGGAGGCTTTGTTCATTTCTTTTCACTCTTTTTTCTCTTCTATTGCCTTCTCTTTTTATTTCATTGAGTTGATCTTCAATCTCTGATATCCTTTCTTCTGCTTGATCGATTCAGCTATTAAAACTTGTGTTTGCTTCACGTAATTCTCATGCTGTGTTCTTCAACTCCATTAAGTTGTTTATGTTCTTCTCTAAGCTGGTTATTCTGGTTAGCATTTCGTCTAATCTTTTTTCAAGGTTTTTGGTTTCTTTGCATTGAGTTAGAATGTGTTCCTTTAGCTCTGAAAAGTTTGTTATTCACCTTCTGAATCCTGTTTCCGTCAATTCTTTGCACTCCTTCTCAGTCAAGTTGTGATCCATTGTTGTTGAGGAGTTGTGATCCCTTGAAGGAGAAGAGGTGTTCTGGTCTTTGATGGTTTCACCTTTTTTGCGCTGGTTTTTTCCCATCTTTATGGATTTACCTGGCTGTGGTATCAGAGAGCTGCTTGATGGGGTCACTTGTACTGGGTTTCTAGGGACTCCTTCAGGTTCCTAGGGAAGCTTCCTGTGTCTTTTTTGTTTATGCTGGGAAATTAGGCCTGCCTCTTCCACTGACCTGTAGGCGCTGCTGTCAAGAACGCCTTCCCGTTGCTACGTAGATTTCCTGTGTTTTTTGTTAAAACATGTAGCCCATTCCCACCGCTCTAGTGGTGGGTTGTGCCCTTCCTCCACTGGGCTGAATCATTCTGGGTTCATCTCAGACTGTGGCATTGGCTACACAACCCACTAGTCATAGCTTCAGCCCTCTGGCGTTTGTGGGGGAGGGTAGGGACCCGCCCAGCAGCAACTGGCAGTCTCTCCCTTTCAGCTTCCTCTCTCTCTGGTCACGGGGTAGGGGACGCCCAGCTGCTCCCGCTTACAGCTCCCTCTCTCTCCGGGTGGGGGGAGGGGGCGATAGCTCAGTCTGCAAACTCTTATTCATCTCTGCACTTGTCATTCCCTGCGCTTGACTGGCAAAGATCCCCTGTTCTGTGTATTGCTGAGGCTTTGGGAGGAGCGCTATATCTGGACCGGAGCGCCAGAGGTGGAGCCTCCGACTCGCTGGTCAGATGCACTTTCTGGGTGAAGCAGCACCCCTCCCCGCCTCTGTCTGCCCTGAGTGGGCTTTGCTCACCCTCAGACCAGACCCATTGAAATGCACCTGGTACCTCTGTTAGAACTAGGAGATCTCTGGGTTTCTATGTCTCTCTCGCTGGGTGTTGTGCGCTGGAGTTGTGTCTAATCCGCCATCTTGGATCCTCCCTAACACCAATTTTTTGTTCATTGGTCTTTTGTACTGTTTTCTTCACTTCAAAATCTTTAATTCCACTCAGATTTTTATTATTTCTTTTCTTCCACTAATTTTGAGTTTGGTTTGCTCTTGCTTTTCTAGTTCTTTAAGATGCATTGTTAGGTTATTTATTTGAAGTTTTTTTCTTTTTTGCTATAGATGCTTACAGTTATAACCTTCCCTCTTAGTACTTCTTTTGCTGTATCCCATCAGTTTTGGCATGTTGTGTTTCCATTATCATTTGTTTCAGAAAACTTTCCAATTTCACCCCTTAACCTCCCCATTGACCCATTGGTCATTTGGGAGCATATTGTTTAATTTCCATGTATTTGTATAGTTTCTAAAGTGTCTCCTTTTATTGTTTTCTACTTTTATTTCATGGTAGTCAGAGAAGATGCTTGATATTATTTCAATTTCTTGAATGTTTTAAAACTTGCTTTGTGACCTAACATATAATCTATCCTTGAGAATAATTTGTGTGCCGAGAAAAGAATGTGTATTCTGCAGCTGTTGGATGAAATGTTCTGTAAATATTTATGAGGTCCATTTGATCTATAGTGAAGATTAAGTGTGATATTTATTGATTCTCTGTCTGGAATATCTGGTGCCAAAAGTGGGGTGTTGGAGTCTCCAGCTATTATTGTATTGGGGTCTATCTCTCTCTTTAGCTCTGCTAATATTTCCTTTATATGTGTGGGTGTTCCAGGGTTGGATGCATATATATTTGCAGTTTTTATCCTCTTGCTGACTTGGCCCCTTATCATTATATAATGGCCTTCTTTGTCTTCTTATATTTTTTGTCTTGAAATCTATTTTGTCTAATATAAGTGTAGCTACTTCTGCTCCTTTTTAGTTTCCATTAACATGGAATATCTTTTTACATCCTTTTATTTTTAGTCTATATGTGTCTTCATAAGTGAAGTGTGTTTCTTTTTTTTTTTTTTTTTTTTTTTTTGAGACGGAGTTTCGCTCTTGTTACCCAGGCTGGAGTGCAATGGCACGATCTCGGCTCACCGCAACCTCCGCCTCCTGGGTTCAGGCAATTCTCCTGCCTCAGCCTCCTGAGTAGCTGGGATTACAGGCACGCACCACCATGCCCAGCTAATTTTTTTGTATTTTTAGTAGAGACTGGGTTTCACCATGTTGACCAGGATGGTCTCGATCTCTTGACCTCGTGATCCACCCGCCTCGGCCTCCCAAAGTGCTGGGATTACAGGCTTGAGCCACCGCGCCCAGCCGAAGTGTGTTTCTTTTAAGCAATAGATCACTGGGTCTTGTTTTATGTCTTTTGATTGGAGAGTTTAGTACATTTACAACCAGTGTTATTACTGATAAGCAAGTAATATTCCTGGCATTTTATTATTTGTTGTCTGGTGGTTTTGTGGTCTTCTCTTCATTCTTTCCTTCCCTCTTTTTTTTATTTTTTTATTTCTTTACTTTTATTTTTTCATTCTTTTCCCTTCTTGTCTTCCTTTTAGTGAAGTGATATTTTCTGGTGGCATGAACTAATTTCTTGGTTTTTACTTTTGTGTCTACTTGTTATATGTTTTTGATTTGGAGTACTCAAACACTATTTTATAAGCCATTATTTTAACATGATAACAACTTAACAGTGCTTGCATAAACAAACAAGCAAAAAAAAAAATTAATAACTCTATACCTTAACTTCATCCTCCACATTTTAACTTTTTGTTGTTTCTATTTATATCTTAATGTACTGTGTCTGCCTTGAAAATTTGTTTTAGTTATTATTTTCTATTGGTTCATCTTTTGGTCTTTCTATTTAATATGAGTGGTTTACAAGGCTGGCGCAGTGGCCCATGCATGTAATCCCAACACTTTGGGAGGATGAGGCAGGCAGATCATGAGGTTGAAAGACTGAGATCATTCTGGCCAATATGGTGAAACCCCATCTCTACTAAAAATACAAAAATTAGCTGGGCATAGTGCGCACACCTGTAGTCCCAGCTACTCAGGAGGCTGAGGCATGTGAGAATCGCTTGAACCCGGGAGGCGGAGGTTACAGTGAGCCGAAATGGTGCCCCTGCACTCCAGCCTGGTGATAGAGCAAGACTCCATCTCAAAAACAAACAAAAAAACAATCGTTTACAAATCATGGTTACAGTGTTTAAATATTCTGTGTTTTTCTGTGTACTTGAGTTTGGGACCTTCAAATGATTTCTTAGTGCTCATTAATGTCCTTTTCTTTCAGACTGAACAACTCATTAGCATTTCTTGTAGAACAAGTCTTGTGTTGATGAAATCATTCAGCTTTTGTTTGTATGGGAAAGTCTTTATTTCTTCTTCATGTTTAAAAGGTATTTTCACAATATGTATTATTCTAGAGTAAATGGTTTTTACTCCTTCGGCTCTTTAAATATGTCATGCTACTCTTTCCTGGCCAGTACGGTTTCCAATGATCTGCTGTGTGACCTATTGGAGCTCCATTTTATGTTATTTGTTTCTTTTCTCTTGCTGCTGTGGGAATCCTTTCTTTATGCTTGACCCTTGGAATTTTCATTATTAAAAGCCTTGAGGTAGTCATCTTTGGGTTAAATCTGCTCGGTGTTCTATAACCTTCTTGTATTTGGATTTTGATATCTTTCGCTAGGTTTGAGAATTTACTGTTATTATCCCTTTAAACGTTTTACTCCTGTCTCTTTCTCTACCTCCTTAAGGCCAATAACTCTTAGATTTGCCCCTTTGAGGCTATTTTCTAGATCTCATAGATGTGCCTCAGTCTTTTTTTGTCTTGCCTCTGTGTATTTTCATTTTGTATCTCTTTTTTTTTAATTTGACTATTCTCAAATAGCCTGTCTTCAAGCTCACTAATTCTTTCTTCTGCTTAGTCTGTTCTTCTGTAGAGACGCTGATGCACTCCAGTATATCATTACATTTTTCACCTTCAGAATTTCTGCTGCTTTTAAATTATTTCAATCTCTTTGTTAAATGTATCTGATAGGATTCTGAATTTCTTCTCTGGGTTATCTTGAATTTCTTTGAGTTTCCTCAACACAGCTATTTGTCTCTTCAAATCTATTTTCTATATCTATGCACTCTTCTTTCTTCCCTGGCAGGATAATATCATGGGCTTTCATACCCTCTGGCTAGTTACCCCTCTCTTCTCTCTTTCCTTTGGGCCCCGGTATGGTGCCAGCCACACTGCTGCCAACTTCAGGCTCCTTTACTGTCCCTTTTTGGTTCTGTCCCATGCTATCTACTGTAAGTTGTTCCTTTGTAAATAAACCCTTCTCTAATTATTCTAATTTAAGGGTGCCAACTGTTTTCTATAGTGTGCTTGACTGATACGGGAAAACTGGCAGAAAATGAATCTCCTAGTGCCATCAGTGAAGTGTAGGGTAGTGACATAAACTTATTATGGAAGAGTTCTGATTGCTTAGCAGTATAGAGTATTGCAATTTCAGTCTTCTTCCTCCATTATGGAAAAGAGGGGGCTGTTTGGCATATATTTTTTTCTGCATTTGGGGGCATATCTTAATATAGCAACTCATGTTCGCTACTGGTCTGGGGATTTTTTAGTGATGAAATTTCACTAAGCATTTTTTAATGAGACACTGGTCAAGAGTGCTAAGCCTGAAATAATCATAATGTATTGTGCCTTAGAAGATGGAGGTCATTTTCAACTCATTTTACTTCTCTGTAGCCCTTAAAAGGTAAACAAGAGGGTGTCAGAGATTCCTGTGGCTCCAAATGGAGGGTTGTGGGACTAGCAGAGGGGCAGAAACCATCAGACTGCAGTTTTTCAAGGCCAAACAATGGAACATCCAACCTGAAAATAACATTGAGATAGTGTCCTGATGAAATACAATTCCATTCTGAAAGGTGTTCTTTTGGTAGCAAAGATAGGCATGAAGCTGAACATTGCTCCAAGAAAACCAAACATTGCTTATAAGAAGCATCATGTTCACACAGGTAACAAGTAGCAGATTGGAGAGATACCTTTGACCACTTACTTATGTGGATTTTTCATTCTTTCTTTGCTTCCTTCATAGAGGATGTATGAGAACACGAAACTAAAAGAGAGACAAAAAGGGAAAGTCCATTTAAAAAAAAAAAGCCTTCTCCTTTACTGTAAGCGTCTAGGTTCAAAAACAGGTTTAGCTTGTGTTAGGACAGGTGGAGAGGAACATAGCTTAGGAAAGGAGGCTGGAGACAAAGAGATGAGCCTAGAATGGACTTTGAGATGGACGTTATAAAAGAAGCAATCTTGAATTTCGAAACAAGATTATACTACTAAACAAGCATGATTGAAAATTGTGGACTCAGCCATGAAACTGTTAGGCAAACTACTCCTCAGGAGGAAGGGAGGGTTATTAGAAAAGGAACACAAGTTCATGTTTATGCTTCAACTTTTGAGAGCGACTCATTGCTATTTGGCTTCATAATGTCTTTCTATGCATCCGTAATTTGAATTCACTCCTGACAGGATTGTTTTTTTTTGGGGGGGGCCTTACATATGATAAAGTTCATTGTTCTAGAAACCTACTTCAAGCTAACTCAAGGAATGAAGGGGGATTTATTGGAAACTCGCTTGGGTATCTCACAGAACCCAAGGAAGAGAATTGAGCTGGATTTCACAGGACCTGGAAAATCCTCAGAAACTCCGTTTCTCTCTCTTTCTTCTCTCTCCAGTCGTAATCTTCAGGAAGGGGAGAGTGGCTCATGGGCTTAGTGGATAAATCACAAAATGGGCAGAATACTGTAGGTGAGTGTTTTTTAATTACACTTTAAGTTCTGGGGCTCATGTGCAGATCATGCAAGATTGTTACATAGGTATACATGTGCCATGGTGGTTTGCTGCATCCATCCCCCCGTCACCTATATTAGGTATTTCTCCTAATGTTATCCCTCCCCAATCCCCCCACCCCCCAACAGGCCCTGATATGTGATGTTCCCCTCCCTACGTCCATGTATTCTCAGAGCTTTAAGTGACAAATGAAGTCTAAGCTGTGATTGCACTGGTCGGTGACTGAAACTGAAAACGGGACTGGAGGTTAAGTGGAGAGAATATGTTGCTAAAATGTTAGAAGGATCTTCTTCACAGAGAAGTTGAGGCTCTAGAGGATAATGGTAGGGTAGAGAGTGGAGATGAAGCTTGTCAGAGGTTGAAGTCAATGGGGAGGATAGGAGAGTGTTTCTGATTTTGAGGAAGGATGGATAGAGGGTTTTATTGGTGAATAACGTGAATGAGTGTCATGACCACTCATGTTAGGATTCTTGAGTATTGGGAGATGTGGCTACAGTGGACAGGGCAGTGTCAGAGAAACTAGATTTTACAATAGAAGCTTTTAAATTACCTACCCATAACCAACTTCTCAGGAAACTGACACGCCCACAGCAGGCCCAATGCACATGGCCTGTAGGCTAATTTCTGACATGCCTGGCACTTTGCTGTCCACCAACTGAGCTTTATGTTAATCATGAATGCTCGTGTAAACTTCCAATAATGTTTATGGCCAGGCGTGGTAACTCACGCGTGTAATCTCAGCACTTTGGGAGGCCAAGGTGGGCGGATTACTTGAGGTCAGGAGTTTGAGATCACCCTGGCCAACATGATAAAACCACGTCTCTACTAAAAATACAAAAAAATGAGCTGGGCGTGGTGGGGGCGCCTGTAATCCCAGCTACTCGGGAGGCTGAGGCATGAGAATTGCTTGAACCCAGGAGGTGGATGTTACAGTGAGCCAACATTATGCCACTGCACTTCAGCCTGGTTGACAGAGCAAGATTGTCTCAAAAAAAAAAAAAAAAAAAAAAACTTCTTTATGTCAGTTATATTTGTAATGATGCAATTTATAAACAAACTAATAGGAGTATAAACATGCAGGTGTTTTTTGTTTTTTGTGGGTTTTGTTAGGAGATACTCGATTTTTTTATTGTACTTTAAGTTCTAGGTTACATGTGCAGAACATGCAGGTTTGTTTCATAGGTGTAAACATGCCATGATGGTTGGCTGCATCCATCACTGAATCATTTATATATTTCTCCTAATCCTATCCCTCCCTTAGCCCCTCACCCCCTGACAGGCCCCATGTTCCCTTCCCTGTGTTCTCATTGTTCCTTTGTCTCATTGTCATTGTTCTCATTGTCCAACTCCCACTTATGAGTGGGAACATGTGGTGTTTGGTTTTCTGTTCTTGGTGTTTGCCAAGAATGATTGTTTCCGGCTTCATCCATGTCCCTGTAGAGGACATAAGCTCATAGTTTTTCATGGCTGCATAGTATTCCATAATGTATGTGTGCCACATTTTCTCTATCCAGTCTAACATTGATGGGTATTTGGGCTGGTTCCAAGTCTTTGGTATTGTGATCAGTGCTGCGATAAATGTGCATGTGTCTTTATAATAGAATGATGTATATAATTCCTTGGGTATATGCCCAGTAATGGGATTGTTAGGTCAAATGATATTTCTAGTTCTAGATCCTTGAGGAATCACTGCAATGTCTTCCACAATGGGTGAACTAATTTACACTCCCACCAACAGTGTAAAAGCATTCCTATTTCCCCACATCCTCTCCAGCATCGGTCTCCTGACTTCTTAGTGATCGCCATTCTAACTGGTGTGAGATGATCTCTCAGTGTGGTTTTGATTTGCATTTCTCTAATGACCAGTGATGATCTTTTTTCATGTTTGTTGGCTGCATAAATGTCTCCTTTTGAGAAATGTCTGTTTATATCCTTCACCCACTTTTTGATGGGATTGGTTTTTTCCTGTAAATTTAAGTTCTTTGTAGATTCTGGATATTAGCCCTTGGTCAGATGGGTAGACTGCAAAAACTTTCTCCCATTCTGTAGGTTGCCTGTTCACTCTGATGATATTTTGCTGTGCAGAAGCTCTTTGCTTTATCAGATCCCATTTGTCTATTTTGGCTTTTGTTGCCATTGCTTTTGGTGTTTTAGTCATGAAGCCTTTGCCTGTGCCTATGTCCTAAATGGTATTGCCTATGTTTTCTTCTAGGGTTTTCATGGTTTTAGGTTTAAATCTTTAATCTATCTTCAGTTAATCTTTTTTTTTCCCATTTATTTTATTGCATTTTAGGTTTTGGGGTACATGTGAAGAACATGCAAGATTGTTGCATAGGTACACACGTGACAGTGTGATTTGCTGCCTTCCTCCCCATCACCTACATCTGGCATCTCTCCCCAGCTCGCCCCCCTTGTATAAGGTAGTATGGAAGGGATCTAGTTTCAGCTTTCTGCATATGTCTAGCCAGTTTTCTCAACAGGTATTGTTTTATTAAAATAAGTTGAACACTTTGACTATATAATCAATAATCTTTTAAAAATCACTGTCAATTTGATGACTAAAAGTCAGCCATACAACTATAAATGGTTTTGAGAAAACTGTAAAGACCTAAATAGAGGCTGTAGTTAGGTTTTTTCCCCACAAGAACCTTTAGGTTCTAGCTCCATTTTAAGAAAATATTAACTCATGTGGATATAGCTTATGCAAGAAAGACCTAGGGGAGCTCTTATTATGGACTCCCATTCCATGAAAATGCATTGGCCCTTTATTAAAAATTCATGAATGGCTCAACATTTATGATTTCAGTTTAAAACAAAATACTAAGGTATATCTGTATACTTTTTTACTTTAGCCAAGTATTTTGATTGAGTCTTTCAACATGAGGAGACGGAAGGGGGTTCAAGCCCTTTTGTTCAGCATAGCACGGGACGTCCAGGAGAGAGGTAAGTGGTGGGTGACAGGAAGTGTCAGCTGTCCATTGAAAAACACCCCTACACTTCAAGGAAGCATTCCACAAATGATAACTATCATCATCACATACAAGGGAGCTAGTGTTTAGCTGTCATTGTCCGCAGGCCAGTGTCTTCAGCTCATGGCAGGGGGTGAAACTGGCATCAGGGAGTGTTTGCCAAGTGAATATGGGTGGGGCTGCACCCTCCAGAGCTGCTGGGAGCAACCCTGGATACAGAGCCCGTAGCCTGGCATAGTCCCAGAGCTCCTCCTAGTGAGGGAGGAATCTGTGGGTGGGAGGTGGGGAAACCCAAACATAACAGACACTCTAGACTGGGCGTGGTTCCCTGGGAGCTGGGTCTCAGATCCTCTTCTAGCAGATTTCTCCTTGGATCCCCCTCCAGGGCCATGCAAGATGGGCAAGTACAGGGTCCCCGTAGCCACCGGGGATTCACTCCTGGCGGGCTCCCCCAACCTGGTGCAGCTGTCGCAGGTGTGCGGAAAGGTGAGTGCGGACCCCGGTGAGAGCTAGGGCCCTGGAGTGCAGTAGAGTTACTGGGGGCTGGGGCCAGGGCCAGGGCCAGTCGGGGCAGCCTGCAGTCGGAGCCCCAGCCCCGAGAAACCCGGAAAGCAGAGTCAGGTCAGGTGCACTTGGTGAGTCTGATACGGCAAGGAAAAGGAGAGGCGTTTCCCTGCTGAAGTGGAAGGAGCAGAGACCCAGAGACACCCGCTGGGGTGCGCAGGGGTTCCCCAGACATGGCAGGAGGTGGGAGGCTGGCACCCCACTGTAGCTGCTGTCCCTCCTCACCTCCGCCTGGTTCAGTTATCTCCCTCCGAGGGGAAAGCGGAACCAGGATTCTCTGAAGGTTCACCGACCCTACCACGCTCCCTGAACACCCCAAACCCCACACTGAGCTGCGTCCTGTCGCGCAGGAGGCGGAGGCGGAGGTTGAGATCGACGTCCCCCTGCACCTGGGGCGCCTCCTGATGGTGAAGCTGTGCAAGCACAAGGGGCTGTTGAGTCTCGACTGGTTCTGCAAGTGGATCTCAGTGCAGGGCCCGGGGCGAGGCCTTTTTCCCCTTCTACCGCTGGGTGCAGGGCAACGGGATTATCTACCTGCCCTAGGCTACTGGTGAGCTCCATGGAGAAGGGGCGCGGCCCCGGGGTGCTGAGGAAGAAGCGGGTAGGGGGAGGCTACTGCAAAACAGGGAAAGATGAGGGAGAGGGGGAGAAGTGAAGGAGGATGGGGCAGAGGAGGGTGGCTGATGGAGAGGCCTGAGTGCGGAGGAGTGGCAAGGTGTACCAGTGTGCCCCAGAAAGTCCTTGATCCCCTTCTAGATGCCAAGAAACCCGCCACCCACCGCCTTCCCCCTACCTCCATGTTCTTCCTTTAGGTGGGGCTCCTGGAAAGATGGGTTAATCGTGCCTATCGCAGGGAATAGGCAACCGGACCTTCCCAGGGACGTGCGATTCCTCGAGGATAAGAATTTAGACTTTAAGTTCTCCCTAGCAAAAGGGTGAGTGCCAGGTTAAGGCTGGGCACTTCCCAGGTTGCAAAGTAGGATCCTTCCTTGATCTTCTTGCACTCCATTCTTTCCACAGGTTGAAGGACTTGGCCATCAAGGGGACACTGGATTTCACAAATTGTGTGAGAAGGCTGGAAGATTTCAAAAAAAATATTCCCACGTGGAAAGACTCCCCTGGCTGGTCAGTTTCCACAACCTCCCAAAACCAATATTTAGATTTCCAACCCAGGGATTTGAAAGGGATGGGGGAGAGAGAATGGAAGAGTAATGTGTCAGTGGGGTTAGGAGCTCAGAGCTCAGTGTGCTCCCCAACTGATGTTCCTAGAGTGCGTTTATGATTCTTGGAAGGTTGATGCCTTCTTTGGGTACCAGTTTCTCAGTGGTGCAAACCCCATGCTCCTGAGGCATTCTTCAAGCCTCCCAGCCCACCTGGTGCTGCCTGCAGGGATGGAAGACTTGAAGACCCAGCTGGAGAAAGAACTCCAGGTGCTGCTGGGCTTTCTCTGCCCATCCAGCATCCCAGCCGTTCCCACCACCTCCGTTACCCCCACCTCCCTTCTCTTTGCTTCCTTCTCCTCCCATCTCCAGCCCCTTCTCTCATCTCCTCCATCCTACACCCTCCTGCATTTGCACTTAGGATGTCTCAACTTTGGCATTATTAGCATTCTACGTCACATAATTCTCTGTGGGGGGGCTTTACTGTGCATCGTACAGTGTTTAGTAGCATTCCTGGCCTCTACCCCTTAGATGTCAGCAGCATCCCCCTAGTTGTGACAACTAAACATGGCTTTAGAGCTTGCCGAAAGTCCTGGGGTTGGGCAGTGAGGAGAGAAGGAATAGCCCCTGCTGAGAGTGTTGATCTACAGCATCTCCTCCTGTATCTTTTTTTCTTTCTCTTCTGTCTCCATGTTCTTCTCTTCCTTCTTCACTGAGCATGTATCGGTCTTAGAGAGGAGCTCAAGCTTCTGGAGAAAAATAGCAAGAAAAACTAAACAAAGCTTTGGAGAGCTAAAAGCTGAATCTATTTTGGGGGGAGATGGGTAGATAAAGGAAATATTTTTGCTATGTTGGCTAAAACTGACAAAATAGGGGATAACTGAAGAATAGGTTGGGTGTGGGGGTCTTACGTGGTAGAAAACCAGAAACTTCACTGCAGGGAGCTCCTAGTCTGAAGGAAGACATCAGTCATGAAACTTTGCATTCAATTGTTTGGTTCTGGGGAAAGTGATTGGAGTTTAAAGTAAAAAAGACTTGGAGGGGTAGAGGAAGGATCCACCCTGGAAAATGACAGAAAGACAGCTCCAGAAATGAATTCAACCCTGTTTATATTCCTGTCCCTGCCCCTGCCCCTGCCCCTGCCCCCGCCCCTGCAGGCTGGATCTTTGTTTGAAGTGGATTTCTCCCTGCTGGATGGGGTCAAGTCTAATGTCATCATTTTCAAGCAGCAATACATGGCAGTCCCTTTGGTCATGCTGAAGCTTCAGCCCGATGGAAGACTCTTACCCATGGTCATCCAGGTAAGAGGGCATTTTTCCACCAGTCACTGATCTTTTCTAGGGACTTAGATACACAGGTCCTCAGCCCCCCACTGTCTCTCCTGCTCTAGCTCCAGCCACCTCAACATGGACGTCCGCCACCTCTGCTCTTTCTGCCCTTGAATCTCCCCATGGCCTGGCTTCTGGCCAAGACCAGGGTCCAGAGCTCTGATTTCCAGCTGCACCAGTTACAGTCACTTGATGGCTGAGGTTATTGCTGGGGCTACAATGAGAAGCTTGCTAGCCTCCACCCTACCTACAAGGTACCTCAGTATCTCTTTCATTCTGTATCTGAATGTCCTTCAGATTTCAGACTCCTACACAGAGTCTAACCTTGTAGCATTTCAGTCTAGTAGCAATCAATTTATATGTGGAGACACATATACACAGTGCTATGGAAACACCCAGAACACACACTTACTATGAGTTGGGGGGAATGTGAGAATAGGTTTTGCAAAGGAGTTGAAATTTGGGCTGAGGAGGTTTCCAGGTGGGCAGTCAGGGGTGGGACATTCCAGCCAGAACGATATATAGAGGCAAGGAAACAAAGGAACATGGATAATGGCTGAGATTAGGTGAGATTAAAGTGTAGGGCATGAGTTGGGGTGAGGAGGAAGAACAGGTGTGAGGAGATGAGAGAAGAATCAAGAGTTATTTTCTGACCATGTGAGGCTTCCAATGCCTATAAAGACCCATTTGCACATGTCGGGAGGGCAACTGGATATGTGAGGCTGGAGTTCTACAAGAGATATAGGTTGAAATACAGATGTTAGAGTCATTATAAAACAGAAGTATCTAAAGTCATTGTACTGGATGAAGTTCTCTAGGGTTTGTAGATACACTAGAGAATTTGACCCTGGATGTAACTCTAGGGTGATCCAACATTTACAAATTGAGAGGAGGGAGTGGAGTGAGAAAAAAGAAAACAAAGAAAAGTTAAAGGGACATGATTGAGGTAGGAGGAAAACAAAAAAAGAACAATCCGTGGCAGCCAGGAAAAGAAGGTGTTTCAGGAGAGAGGCATGATTATCTGTCTCAAATGCTGCTGAGGGATCAAGAGAGTTACAGAAAAGTGACATTTGGATTTTTCAATATGGAAGTCACTGGTGAATAAAGAGACGTGCTATCTCAGGGAAGTGGAGGTGGAGGAAGCGTGATTCATGGGGGTGAGGAAGTAGATCTTCATTGGGTGAAGATTTGCTGTGAAAGAGAAAGCAAGAAACAGTTACTCCACATTCTCACCAACAGTTGGTATGGTCAGTATTTTTAATTTTTAGCCTTTTAATAGTTTTAAAACCATAATGATATCTCATTATGGTTTTAATTTGCATTTGCATAATGACTAATGATATTGAATATCTTTCATCAATCCTATTGGGTCTCTCTGGAGGACTCTAATACACAACTATTGCCTGTTTAATACTTATTAGTCATCCAGATGAAATGTTTGTTCAAATATTTTGCCTAGTTTTTGTTTTGTTTTTGTTTTTAGTCAGGGCCTTGCTCTGTCACCAGGGCTGGAGTGCAATAGAATGATTCTATATAACTGTAGCCTCTAACTCCTGGTGTCAAGTGATCATCTCACCTCAGCCTCCCAAGTAGGTTAGACTAGAGGTGTGCAGGACCATATCTGGCTAATTAAAAACAATTTTTTTTGGAGATACAGGGTCTTACTACATTGCCTAGGCTGGTCTCAAACTCCTGGGTGCTAGTTATCCTTCCACCTCATTTGCCTCCCAAACTGCTGGGATTATAGACATGAGCCACCATACCTGGCCTAATTTTGCCTAGTTTCAATTAGGTTATTTGCGTACTTATGGTTGAGCTTTGAAAATTCTTTATGTATTCTGGATACAATTAATTTATCAGATATGATTGCAAATATTTTCTTCCAGTCTGTGGCTTGCCTTTTCATTTCATTAACAGTATGTTTCAAAAAGCAGAAGCTTTAATTTTGTGAAGTCCAATGTATCAACTTTTTTCTTTTTATGAGTCATGCTTTGGTGTCATATCTAACAACCCTTTGCCTAACTGATTGCTTCTGTGTCTATATATAAGATAGGCATTCTTGTTGAATTCAATCTTTTACCATTATGTAATGCCCTTCTTTGTCTTTTTTAATCTTTGTTAGTTCAAAGTCTGTTTTGTCTGAAATTAGGATAGCAACCCCTGCTTTTTTCTGTTTTCCATTTGCCTGATAGATTTTTCTTCATCTGTTTATTTTGGACCCATGGGTGTCACTTCATGTGAGTTGGGTCTCTTGAAGACAGCATACCATTGGTTCTTGCTTCTTTATCCAGCTTGCCACTCTGTGCCTTTTAATTGGGGCATTTAACCCATAACATTCAAGATTAGTATTAATATGTGTGGATGTTATCCTGTCATTATGTTGTTAGCTGGTTATTATGCAGGCTTGTTTGGTTGCTTTATAGTGTCACTGGTCTATGTACTTAAGTGTGTTTTTGCAGTTGTTAGTAATGTTCCATTTTTAGGGCTTCCTTCAGGAGCTCTTGTAAGGCAATTCTGGTGGCAATGAATTCCCTCAGCATTTGCTTATTTGAAAATGATCTTATTTCTCCTTTGCTTATATAGCTTAGATTGGCTGGATATGAAATTCTTGGTTGGAATTTTTCTTTAATTATGTCGAATGTAGGTCCCCAGTCTCTTGTAGCTTGTAGGGTTTCTGTTGAGAGGTCAGCTGTTAGTACAATGGGATTCCCTTTATAAGTGACTTGTCCTTTTTCTGTAGCTTCCTCTAACATCTTTTCCTTCATTATTAACCTTGGAGAATCTGATGACTATGTGTCTTGGGAATGATATTCTTGTGAAGTATTTTGTGGGAGTTCTCTGCATTTTCTGAATTTCAAAGTTGGCCTCTTTAGCTAGGTTGGGGAAGTTCTCATGGATGATACCCTGAAATATGTTTTCCAAGTTGCTTCCATTCTCTCCATCTCTTTCAGGGATGCCAATAAATCATATATGTGGTCTCTTTACATAACTCCATATTTCACAAAGGTTTCGTTTATTCCTTTTCAACTCTTTTTTCTTTATTCTTACCTGTCTTATTTAAGAAAACCAGTCTTCAAGCTCTGAGGCTCTTTCCTCAGCTTGGTCTTGCATTGTGATTGCATTATGAAATTCTTGTAGTGTGCTTTTCAGCTGTATCCGGTTATTATTCTTTTCTATACTGGCTATTTAGCTGGTCCATTCCTGTATCATTTTATTGTGATTCACAGCTTTCTTAGACTGGGTTTCAATATTCTTCTGAATCTCAATGGTCATCATTTCTATTTATATTCTGAATTCTATTTCTGTCATTTCAGCCATCTCATCTCAGTTAAGAACCCTTGCCTGAAGAACTACTGCAGTTGTTTGGAGAAAAGAAAGCACTCTGGCTTTTAAAATTGTCAGAGTTTTTGTGCTGGTTCTATCTCATTTTTGTGGGCTGATGTTTCTTCAGTCTTTGAAGTTGCAGTCATTTGGATGAGTTGTTTTTTTTTTTTAAATTTAGTCCTTTTTGATGACTTTTGGGGTTTGTGTATAAAGTGGGTTCAGTCAACTGGCTTTATTTCTGGAAGATTTTAGGGAGCTGTCTCATCTCAAGATTCCTAGACTGTGTGCTGTAACCCTAGGGGACTGGTATCAGGCACCAGCTTTGCTCTCTGGCTCAAAGTTAGGAACCTGTGCTGGAGGGACCAAGATGCTTCTGGACCACTGGCCACATCATTCCAATGAGTGGTACCAGCCAAAGCACTTTATAGGGTGGTGGCCACTGGATTAGTTTTCATTTGCATATACCAGCAGCAACAGCAGTGGCACCACAGCAAGATGAATGCTCCTTAGCTGCAGCAGGGTGCTAGTGGGTGCTGTGGTACCAGCCTCCATGCGGGCAATCACAGCAGTAAAAGTGGTAACATGGGGTCTTCCACCAGTGACTGTGCATGTTTGTGGTGGTGGTGGTATTAGCATGGAGATAGGGTGGTGTTGGGAGTAGGACTGTGTGTGCAGCTGTGTGTGTGCTCATATGGGTGGTGGTGGCTGCTCAGGGAAGGGGTAGGGTTTGCTGTTTTCCATACCTAGTTTTGTGCCAATTGCAGTTTTGGCACAGGGCCAGGGCACTGCTGGCAGCAGAGCTGTTGTGTTCCATGCCCAACAACATTGACAAGTATGGCGAGGGAAGCCTGGTGCATATCTGTGAAGGCTGCTCTGCTGGAGCCATATATTGGACAGGCATGGTCCACCAGCACAGGAGCTATGCTGTGGGCCCCCAAGGGGGTACCTGGCAGCTGGACTGCAAGCAGGTGCAGCCAGGCTGGGGCTCTGTGAGAGGCCAGCAGACCAAGAGATGCTCAGGTTAGACTGGTCCCGTCTCATGGGCAAGACCACCCGGCAGAGTTCAGGTCTGACTGTGCTCCTAGGGCTAAAGTGTCCTGTGGGAGCAAGTCAAGCCTAGGGACATGGGTGTCCCTGGCTATACTCCAGTAAGACACTGTTGCACCAAACTCTCTGGACTCTGCACCAGCTGTATTTCTGCCCCTACCTTTTCTCTAGACATCTCTTCCTGCAAACTCAAGTATCTCTGGTCTCTGGTTGTTGAGAGCTCTCCTCTTGCTAGGATTCTGGAGGCCCATGGTGAGAGTGAGCTGCTCCTTGCCTTTTAAACTCACCCCTTCCATAGGAATTGGTAGGTGCCAGAATGAGTCCTGGTGTGCAGTATCCCTGTTCTGGGTTCCCAGCTTCCTCCCCTTCAGCCCAGCCTCTGTGCCTTCCCTCTGTCCACTCTCAAGAGAGAGTTGAGAAATAGCAAGGTGTAGAAAGCTATTCAAAGAAATAGCAGCAGAAAACTCTCTAAACCTAGAGAAAGATAATAATATACAAGTACAGGAAGGTCAAATATCACCAAATAGATTCAAATCCAAATAAGACCACCCCAAAGCATATAATAATTGCGCTCTCAAGGGTCAATAACAAAGAAAGGATCCTAAAAGCAGCAAGAGGAAAGAAGAAAATAACATGTAAATGAGCTCTCTGTCTGGCAACAGACTTTTTAGCAGAAGCCATACAGGCCAAGAGGGAGTGGAAAAACATATTTAAAATGCAAAGGAAAAAAAAACAACTTTTTTTTTTTTGGCAGGGTGCAGTGGCTCACTCCCTGTAATCCCAGCACTTTGGGAGGCTGAGGCAGGTGGATCACAAGGTCAGGAGTTCAAGACCAGCTTGGTCAAGATGGTGAAACCCCATCTCTACTTAAAAATACAAAAATTAGCTGGGTGTGGTGGCAGGCGCCTGTAATCCCAGCTACTAGGAAGGCTGATACAGAGAATTGCTTGAACCCAGGAGGCGGAGGTTGCAGTAAGCCGAGATTGTGCCACTGCACTCTAGCCTGGGCAAAAAAGTGAGACTCCCAGACTCCCATTTCAAAAAAAAAAAGGGGGGACGAAAAAATGCTTTTTTTCTTTGGAGGCAGAGCCTCACTTTGTCACCCAGGCTAGAGTGCAGTGGCACAATCATGGCTCACTGCAGCCTCAATTTTCCTGAAGTCCAAGTGCTCCTCTTACTTCAGCCTCCTGAGTAGTTGTGACTACAGATATGAGCTACCAAGCCTGGTTAATTTTCAAATTTTTTGTAGAGACAAGGTCTCCCAGTGTTGCCCAAGCTGGTCTTGAACTCCTGAGCTTAAGTTTTCCTCCAGCCGTGGCCTTCCAAAGTGCTGGGATTACAGGTATAAGCTACCACATCTGGCTGGAAAAAAACTTTCAGTCATGAATACTATATCCAAGAAACTATCCATGAGACATGAAGGAGATACTTTCCCAGACAAATGAAAACTGACCAAGATTGATCATCACCAGATCTATCCTATAAGAAACGCTAGAGGGAGCTCTTCATTCTGAAAGAAAAAGATCCTAATGTATAACAAGAATACATCTAAATGTATAAAACTCACTGGTAAAAGTAAATACATAAACAAATACTCTACTACTGCAATAGTGATGTATAAGCTACTCATATCTCTAGTTTGAAAATTAAAAGAAAAATCTATCAAAAATTGTAATAATCACAGTAATTTGTTAAGACACAGGCATTATAAAAAACGTAGGGAGATGGAGTTAAAGTATAAAGTTTTCTTCCGTTTTTCTCCTTTTCTTTGTGATTAATTTTCATTTTGAATAACTGGTTACATTTAAAATAATTTGTTATAACTATAAGATGTTTTCTGTAAGCCTCACAAAAACCACAAAGCAAACACCTATAATAGATACACTAAAAATAAAAAGCAAGGAAATTAAAACACACTACCAGAGAAAAATCACTTAACCACAAAGGTATACGGTAAAAAAGAAAGTAAGGAAGAGAGGAGTTGCAACATGACCAGAAAACAACTAACATAATGTCAATAATGAGTTCTTACTTATCAAAAATAACATTAAAGTAAATTGACTAAATTATCCAAATAAAAGACAGAGTGGCTAAATGGATTAAAAAAAAGATCCAACCATATTTTGCCTACAAGAAACTTACTTCATACATAAAGATGCACATAGGCTGAAACTAAAGGAATGGAAAATGATATTCTATGCAAATGGAAACCAAAAAGGAGTAAGAGTAGTTAGATAAAATAAACTTCAAGTCAAAAACTGTAAAAAGACACAAAGAAGGTGGATTAGGGATTTTTGCATTGCTATAAAGAAATACTTGAGGCTGGATAATTTATAAAGAAAAGAGAGTTAACTAATACACAATTCTGCAGGCTTTACAGGAAGCATGGTGCTGGTATCTGCTCAGCTTTTGGGGAAGCCTCAGGGAACTTACAATTATGGCAGAAGGTGAAGAGGGAGCATGTGTCTCACGTGGTGAGAGTAGGAGCAAGAGAGAAGTGGGGAAAGGTGCCACACACTTTTTAAAAAGCAGATCTGTGACAACTTACTAATGTGATAACAGCACCAAGGGGATGGTGTGAAACCATTCATGAGAAATTCGCTCCTATGATCAAATTACCTCCTACCAGCTCCCACCTCCAACACTAGGAATTATATTTCAATATGAGATTTGGAGGGATGAATATCCAGACCATATCAGAATGTCATTATATAATGGAAAAAGGGTAAATTCAACAGGAGGATACAGCAATTATAAATATGTATGCACACAACACCAGAGCACCTAAATACAAAGGGAAAGCTTGATAGGTCTAAAGGGAGAGAGACACTTTAATAATGGTAGGGGACTTAAACATCCCACTTCCTGATGTTCTGTCAGTGACAGAACATCTAGACAGAAGAAGTAAATTAAACTCTACACCAAAAAAAAAAAAAAAAAAACCTACCTAACATTTATAGAACATTTCATCCTACTGCTACAGAATACATGTTCTTCTCATCAATACATGGAGGCCAAAAAACATGTCTCAGCAAATTCAAAAAGTCAAAATTATACCAGCTATCTTTTCTTATCACTATAGAATAAAACTAGGATCAATAACAAGAGAAACTTTGGAAACTGCATAAACGGATGGAAATTAATGAGCTCTCAAATGGCCAATAGGTAAATAAAATATTAAGAAGGAAGTTTAAAGATTTCTTGAAACAAATAAAAATGGAAACACAGCATACCAGAACTTATGGTACAAAGCAATAGCAGTACTATGAGGAAATTTTATCTCAATAAACACCTACATTAAAAAATAAAAAGACTTCAAATAAACAACCTAACAGTGCACTTCAGGGAACAAGAAAAGCAAGAACAAAATGAACTCAAAATTAGTAGAAAGAAGTAATAAAGTTCAGAGCATAAATAAATAAAATCAGGACTAAAAATACAAAGGGCAAAAGAGACAAAAAGTTTGTTTTTTACACAATAAAAAAATAAAGAAATCTTCGATTGGACTAAAAAGAACCTCTAAAATATAATTAGAAACACACACACACACAAAAATTACAATGGATGTCACAGAAATACAAAGATCTTAAGATACTATTATGAACAGTAATATACTTACAAATTGGAAAATCTAGAGGTAATGGATAAATTCTTAGACATATAAATATTTTCAAGAATGAATCAGAAATATAAAACCTGAACATGCCAATAACAATAAAATCAAAGTAGTAAAAAGTCTCCCGTGAAAGAAAAGCCTGGACCGAATGGCTTCACTGCTGAATTCTACCAAACATTCATAGAAGAACTAATATCAGCCTACTCAAATTACTCCAAAGAAATTTAAAGAAAACACAATGCTTTTAAACTCATTCTGATATCAAAACCAGGCAAGTACTCGATTTAAAAAAAAAAAAAAAAAATCTAGCCAAATATCATTGATTACCACAGATGCAAAAACCCTCAACAAAATCCTAGCCAACTGAATTCAGTAACACATTAAAAAAATCATTTACCATGATCGATTAAGATTTCTCCCAAGGATACAAGGATGGTTCACGATATGCAAATCAATAAATTGATACATCACATCAACAAAATCAAGGACAAAAATCCTATTATCATTTCAATAGATGCTTAAAAAGCATTCAATAAATTCAACATTCGTTCATGATAAAAACTCTCAACAAACTGGGTATAGAAGAAACATCTCAAAATAATTACTCAAAGGTTTGAAACAATAAGAATGCCTACTTTTACCACTTTTTTTCAACATAGTACTGAAAGTTCTAGTCAGAGCAATTAGTCAAGAGAAAGAAAGAAAGGGTATCACAGTTGAACAGAAAGAAATTATCCTTGTTTGCAGATGACATGATCTTATATTTAGAAAAACCTAAGGACTCCACCAAAAACTGTTAAAACTGATACATGAATTCAGTAAAGTTGCAGGACACAGAATCAGCATACAAAAATTCCTTGAATTAAGAAAGCAGTCCCACTTACAGTAGCTACAAAAATATAAAATACCTAAGAACAAATTTAACCAGAGGTGAAAAATGTCTACAATGAAAACTATAAAACTCTCATAAAATAAATTCTGAAGGGGACACAAAAAATAGAAAGATACCCCATGTTTATTAATTGGAAGAATTGATATATTGCTAAAATTTCCATTCTACCCAAAGCAATCTACACATTCAATGCAATCCTTACCAAAATGCCAATAACATTCTTCAAAGAAATAGAAAGACTGATCCTAAAATTTATATAAAACAAAGAGAGACCCCCCCACCGAATAGCATAAGCAATTCTGAGCAGAAAGAACAAAGCCAGAGGTATCAGCTCTCTCACTTCAAACCATATTACAAAGCCATACATAGTAACCAAAACAGCATGGTACTAGCATAAAAACAGACACACAGACCAATAGAAAATCATAGCGAACCCAGAAATAAATCCACATATTTACAGCCAACTTATTTTCGACAAAGGATATACACTAGGGAAAAGACAGTCTCTAACATAGTCATGGGAAAACTGGGTAACCAGATGCTGAGAATAAAACTATACTCTTGTCTCTAATCATATACAACAATAAAACCAAAATGGACTAAGGACTTAAATTAAGACCTGAAACTATTAAACTACCTAAAGAAAATATTGGGGAAACATTTCAGGACATTGGTCTGGGCAAAATTGTTTAGGTAAGACCTCAAAAACACAGACAACAAATGCAAAAATAGACAAATGGAATTACATTAAGCTGAAAAGCTTCTGCACAGCAAAGGAAATGATCAACAAAGTATAGAGACAACTTACAGCATGGGAGAAAATGTTTGCAAACTGTCCATCCAGCAAGGGCTTAATAACCAAAATATTTAAAGGCCTCAAAGAACTCAATAGCAAAATAGCAAATAATCTGTATTAAAAATGGAAAAAGGATCTGAATAGACATTTCGCAAAAGAAGACATAAAAATGGCCAACAAATATCTGAAAAGGCGCTTAACATCACTAATCGTCAAAGAAATGTAAATTAAGACCATGATGAGGGTGGAGGTGGGGTGAGATGGCCAAATAGAAGCCTCCACCAGTCTTTCATCCTGCAGGAACACCAAATTTGACACCAGTCTACACAAAGAACCGCCTTCAAAAGGGCTAAAAATCTGGTGAACAATCACAGTATCTGGTTTTAAATTCATATTGCTGAAAGAGACAATTTTCTGGTAGTAAAGACAGCCTTGGAGTGCTGACACTGCCCCCACCCATCCTCCAACAGTGGCTGCGAGGCACTGACAGACAATCTATGCAGCTGGAAGAGGGAGAGCTTAGCAATGGGGGGCCTTTGCATTGGAATGCAGTGCTTTCAACACTAGGTAGAACTCAGCTGGCACCCGCAGAAGGAGCATTTAAGATCAGCCTGCCAGAGGGGAATTGCCCATCCCAGCGACAGGAGCCTGACTTTTGGCAAGCCTTGCCATGGTGAGCTGAAGTGCCTTGGGGTCCTAAATAAACTTGAAAGGCTGTCTAGGCCCTAAGGACTGCAACTCCTAGACAAGTCATATATATATATATTGAGCTTGGAGCCAGTGGACTGGGGAGGCACACAGCCTAGTGAGACGCCAGCCAGGGAAGCTAAGGAAGTACTTGTGTCACCCCTCCCCAATCCCAGGCAGTGCAGCTTGCAGCTCCAAAATGAGACCCTTCCTTCTGCTTGAGGAGAGGAGAGGAAAGAATAAAAAGGATTTGTCTTGCAACTTGGATACCTGCTCAGCCACAGTAGGATAGGGCACCAGGCAGAGTCATGGGGCCCCTATTTTAGGCCCTAGCTCCTGCGTAGCATTTCCAGACACACCCTGAGTCAGAAGGTAAGCTGCTGCCTTGAAGGGAAGAACCCAGTCCTGGCAGGATTTATTACCTGCTGACTGAAGAGCCCTTGGGCACTGAATAATCAGCAGCAACTGTGGACTGTATATATAGCATATGCTGTGGGCCTTGTGTGAGACCCAGCACATTCACAGCTATGGTGGTGATGAGAAGAGGCCCCACCTACTTGAGAAAAGCAGAGGGAAGAGTAAAAAGGAATTTGTCTTGAGCTTAGGTGCTAGCTTGTCCACAGTGGGAAAGAGCACCAAGCAGGCATTTGGGAACCCTGATTCCAGGCTGTGGCCCTTGGATAGCTTCTCTAGACCTACGCTGGGCAACCGGGGAGCCCTTAGCCCTGAAGGGTGAGTCCCAAGCCTGGCAGAATTCACCATAAGCTGACTGAATAGCCCTTGGGCCTTAAGTGAACATTGGTGGTACCCTGGCAATACTCCTTGTGGGTCTGTGGTGGTGGAGGACATGGGAAGAGACTCCTCTGCCTGGAGAAAGGGAAGGGGAAAAAGGACAGATTTTGTCTTGTGGCCTGGGTGCCAGCTCAGCCACAGTAGAATAGAACACCAGGTAGATTCCTAAGCTTTCTGACTCTAGGTCCTGGTTCCTGCACAGCATCTCTGGACCTGCCTAGGGCCTGGGGCAACTTACCACCTTAAAGGTAGGACATGAGCCTGGTTGGATTTGCCACCTGCTGATCATAGAGCCCTAGGGCCTTGAATGAACATAGACAGTAGCCAGGTAATGATTACAATGGGCCTTGCACAAGACCCAGTACTGTGCTGGCTTCCGGTCTGACCCAGCACAGTCCCAGTGGTAGTGGCCACAGGGGTGCTTGTGTTATCCTTTCCCCAGCTCCAGGTAGCTCAGTACAGAGAAACTTCATTTGTTTGGGAGAAAAAAATAAGAGTCTATGCCTAGTAATCCAGAGAATTCTTCTGGATCTTATTCAAGACCACCAAGGTGGCATCTCTATCAGACTGCAAGAATCACAGCATTACTAGGATTGAGGTACCCTCTCATGCAGATATGGCTGCAGTGACCAAAAACTTAGATCCAAGCACCCAAGTTTCTTCATATAATACCTGGAAAGCACCCAAGTTTCTTCAAATACCTGGAAAGCCTACCCAAGAAGGATGGATACAAAAAAGCCCAAATTGTGAGGTCGGGCGCGGTGGCTCAAGCCTGTAATCCCAGCACTTTGGGAGGCCGAGGCGGGTGGATCACGAGGTCAAGAGATCGAGACCATCCTGGTCAACATGGTGAAACCCCGTCTCTACTAAAAATACAAAAAATTAGCTGGGCATGGTGGCACGTGCCTGTAATCCCAGCTACTCAGGAGGCTGAGGCAGGAGAATTGCCTGAACCCAGGAGGCGGGTAACAAGAGCGAAACTCCGTCTCAAAAAAAAGCCCAAATTGTGACAACTATAAATACCTAACTCTTTAATACCCCAACAGTGATAAACATGCACAAGCATCAAGACCAGCAAGGAAAACGTGATCTCGCCAAACAAACTAAATAAGGCACCAGGGACCAATCCCAGAAAAACAGCGATAGGCGTGACCTTTCAGACAGAGAATTCAAAATAGCCGTGTTGAGAAAACTCAAAGAAAATCAAGATAACACAATTCAGAATTCTATGAGATACATTTAACAACAAAATTGAAATAATTAAAAATAAGTAGAAATTCTGCAGTTGAAAAATGCAATTGACATACTGAAGAAGGCATCAGAGTCTCTTTACAGCAGGTGTGATCAAGAAGAAGAAAGAATTAGCGAGCTTGAAGACAGGCTATATGAAAATAGGAGAAAAACGAAACAAGAATAAAAAAGAATGAAGCACACCTACAAGATCTAGAAAATAGCCTCAGAATGGAATATCTGAGAGTTATCGACCTTACTGAGGAGGCAGAGAAAGAGACAGGAGTAGGAACATTATTCAAAGGGATAATAGCAGTGAACTTTACAAACAGAGAAAAATATCAATCTCCAAGTACAAGAAGGTTATAAAGTACAAAGCAGATTTAACCCAAAGACTCAAGGCTTTTAATAAACTCCCAAAGGTCAAGGATGAAGAAAGGATCCTAAAAGCAGCAAGAGAAACGAAACAAATATACAATGGAGCTCCAGTATGTCTCACAGCAAAATTTTCAGTGGAAACCTGTCACAGACCAGGACAGAATGGCATGACATATTTAAAGTACTGAAGGGGGAAAAAAAAAAAAAAAACACATTAGAATAGTATATCCAGCGAAAATATCCTTCAGACATGAAGGGGAAATAAGGGGTTTCCTAGATAAACAAAAGCTGAGGAATGTCATCAACACCAGACCTGCTTTACAAGAAATCTGAAAGGGAGTTCTTTGATCTACAAAAAGTACATTAATGGTCAATAAATCATCTGAAGCTACAAAACTCACTGCTAATAAGTACAGAAAACACAGAATATTATAACATTGTAATTGTGATGTATAAACTACAGAAGTACCCTGATACCAACAAAAATAAAAAACAACTACAGGCCAATATCACAAGGAATATTGATGCAAAAGTCATCAGTGAAATACTAGCAAATCAAATTCATCAACATATTAAAAAGACAATTCCTCAAGACCAAGTGGGATTTATCCCAGGGATGCAAGGATGGCTTAAGATACACAAATCAATTCATGTGATATATTATATCAATGAATGATCATTTCAATTGATGTTGAAAAATGATTTGATAAAATTCATTTCATGATAAAAACCCTCAAAAACTGGGGATAGAAGGAACATACCTCAACATAATAAAAGCCATATATAACGAACCCACAGCTGGTATACTGAATGGAGAAAAACTGAAAGCCTTTCCTCGAAGATCTGAAACATGACAAGGATGCCCATTTTCAGCACGGTTATTCAACGCAGCACTGCAAGTCCTAGCTAGAGCAATCAGGCAAGAGAAAGAAACTTGCACATGACCTGGATGCTAAATTCATTCCGGCTGCACCAGGTACAGTCATATCCACTATGGGGACAGCTCATGGCTGCAGTGACCTGTGGGTCCCAATCTACACTCTATTTCAAGGTACCTCATCAGTTTCCCACACCTCCAAGACTTTGCATTTCAGGGCTCACGATGTATTGCAAGAATAATTCTAAGATAGGGATAGTTTAAGAGTCAATTTTCTTACTTTTTCATCAAGCCCAGGGATGTACATGTAAATAAGAAAGAAGCTTCTTTCATTCTCTAAAATACCTGGTTCCCAAATGATAACCAAAGGAAGAATTTCGCAATTGAGAGTCTGTAAAGGATTTTCTGGTCAGTCAGCAAGGAGTGTGCTTAACATAAAAGCTTCTTGTAACTAATTAGAAAGCTGCATACCCAAAACAGTTTCACGTCTATATATGATATTACATGTAAAGCCATTCACTGATATATATAGTAAAAATATTTCAAATTATATAATAAATATATATACATATATAACAGTGAATCAGAAGGCTACATCTAACCTCAGGTTAGAAAACTAATGAAACCAAAATGTGGTTCTTTAAAAAAATCAGCAAAATTTACAATCTTTAGCAAGACTGACCAAGAAAATAAGATTTAATAGGCTGTAAATGAAAACATATTCCATGCAAATCATTTAAAAGAGCTGAATTGGCTATATTTATATCAGCAAAACAGATTTTAAGTCAAAAACTGTCACAAGATTCTTTGACATATACAAAAAAATAATAGAATGAGAAAAAAAACTCACAAGAAACAAGGAAGAACATTATAGAATAAAAGTGTCAGTCAAAAATTTAAAATAAAATTGCCCAATATCAGAGTACCAAAATATATAAATCCAACACTGACAGAACTGAAGAGAGAAATAGACAGCAATACTGTCACAGTAGGAGACTTCAATGCCCCACTTTCAATAACGGGTAGAACATCCAGACAGAAAGTTAATATAAAAAACAAAAGAATTGAGCAACATTATAGACCAAATAGACCCAACAGATCTATGCAGAACATTCCACCAAAAGCAGCAGAATACACACTATTTTCAAGTGAAAACAGAACATTCTCCATGATAGTTACACATTAGGTCACAAAACAAATTTTGACAAGTTGAGGAAGACTGGAATTATGTCAGGTATCTTTTCTGACCACAAGGGAATGAAACTAGATTTGGATAGCAGAAGAAAATTTGGAAAATTTACAAACATGTAGAAATAAAACAACATTCTCTTAACCATTGAGTCAAAGACAAAATCAAAAAGGGAATTAGAAAATACCTTAAAGCAAATGAAAATGTGAAAAAATAACATACCAACACCTATGAGATGCGGCAAAAACAGCACTAAGAGAGAGGTTTATTGCAATAAACACGTACATTTTTAAAAGAAGATCTCAAAAACAACCTTTTTTTTTTTTTTTTTTTTTTTGTGAGACGGAGTTTCGCTCTTGTTACCCAGGCTGGAGTGCAATGGCCCGATCTCGGCTCACCGCAACCTCCGCCTCCTGGGTTCAGGCAATTCTCCTGCCTCAGCCTCCTGAGTAGCTGGGATTACAGGCACACGCCACCATGCCCAGCTAATTTTTTGTATTTTTAGTAGAGACAGGGTTTCACCATGTTGACCAGGATGGTCTCGATCTCTTGACCTCCTGATCCACCCGCCTCGGCCTCCCAAAGTGCTGGGATTACAGGCTTGAGCCACCGCGCCCGGCAAAAACAACCTTTTACTAGCTGAAGCTAGAAAAATAAGGTAACAGAAGGAAAAAATGACAGATTAGAGTGAAATAAAACAGAAAACAGAAAATCAATGAATTAGGAGTTGGTTACTTAAAAAAGATAAATAAAACTGTCAAAAATCTTGGAATAAGAAAAAAGAGAGAAGAGTCAAATATATAATATCAGAAATGAAAGAGGAGACATTACAACTGATGCCATAGAAATAAAAAGAACCATGAGACCATTATGAATAATTGTATGCTAAAAAAAATTGGACAACCTAATAGAAATGGAAAAATTCCCAGAAACATACAAGACTAAATCATGAAAAAAAATTAAAGTTTGAAAAGATCTATAACTACTATGGAGATTTAAATCAGATACCAAAAGCCTCCCAACAAAGAAAAGCTCAGGACCAGATGGCTTCACTGGCAAATTCTACCAAACATTTAAAGAATTAGTACCATTTCTTCTCAAACTCTTTCAAAAAAAAAGAATTGAAGAGGGGGAAATACTTCCAAAATCATTTAATGAGGCCCACTTTACCCAGATTCCAAAACCAGATGAAGACACCACAAGAACAGAAGACTACAGGCCAATACCCCAGTGATTATAGACACAAAGATCTTCAACAAAATACCAGCAGATCAAGTAAAACAGCATGTGAAAGGGATCAGATACCATGACCAGCAGGAATTTACTCTTGAGAGGCCAAATAATTCAACATAAAAAATAAATAAATGTGATAAACTACATTAGCAAAATAAAGGATAAAATGATATGATTTTCTCAATCAATGAAGAAGCATTTGACAATGTTAGCAATACTGACTCTTCCAACTGATGAACACAGAGTATCTTTCTATTTACTTGTGTCTTCTTCAATTTCTTCCAATCAATGTTTTATAGTTTATAGTACACATCTCTTTCTCATCCTTGGTTAAATGTATTCCTAGTCATTTATTATTTATTTTGTGGCTATTGTGAACAGGATTGTTTTCTTGCTTTCTTTTTGGATAGTTTATTGTTAGGGAATAGAGATGCTATTGATTTTAGTATGTGGATTTTGTATCCTGCAACTTTCCTGAATTTGTTCATGAGTTCTAACAGTTTTTTTGGTGACATCTTTACAGTTTTCTAAATATAAGATTATGTCATCTTCAAACAGAATTTAACTTCTTCTTTTCTGATTTGGATGCCTTTTATTTCTTTCTCTTGACTGATTGCTCTACCTAGGACTGCCAGTCTTATGTGGAAAAGAATCAGTAAGAGTGGGCATCTTTATCTTGCTCCTGATATTAGGAGTAAAAGCTTTCAAGTTTTCACTCTTTAGTATAATGTTAGCTATGGGTTATTTTATTAGGCCTTTATTGTGCTGAAGTAATTTTAGATCTATAGGTATGATCAAATTAAGAATATTTCACAGGTGTACTGTTTACTTCCTGTTATATCAGGAAGTACATCATGACTGATTGCCTCACTTTTCATGATATTAAATTGATCAATGAAAATTAAGTTATATTTATGAACCTGTAACCTACCTGCTTAGCAGTCATTGATGACTATTGTTAAGATATATCATTTCATTAAGAGTTGCAGAATGATGACTTGTCTAAAGTTATCATTCCTGGAATCATTAACTAAAACTTCTCTATAGAACTTTTTTCCTCATCAGTGATTTGTTATCCTCCATGGATATGGTTCATGCAGAAAAGACTTTATTCTTTCTCTTTTTAAATTAATTTACAAAATAATGAATGTGTGCTCTAGCATCCTCCAAAGATGGCTAGTAAGCTTGTTTTTTTTTTTAAATAGTTTTGAATAGATTTGTGCCCAATATCAGAGCACCAAAATATATAAATCAAGGAAATTTTGCATATTTGTCCAGGAATTTTTGCATAGTTAATATGACTATTTGCACATTTGCATAATTAATATGTTTTAATCCATCATAGTTATTATCCATTTTTGTTTTTATTTTGTTTTGTTTTTGAAACAGAGTTTCACTCTTGTCACCCAGGCTGGAGTGCAATTGCATGATCTGGGCTCACTGCAACCCCCACCTCCTGGGTTCAAGCAATTCTCCTGCCTCAGCCTCCTGAAGTAGCTGGGCTTAAAGGCGTCTACCACTACACCCAGCTAATTTTTATGTACTTTTAGTAGAGACAGGGTTTCATCATGTTGGCCAGGCTGATCCTGAACTTCTAACCTCAGGTAATCCATCTGCCTTGGTCTCCCAAAGTGCTGGGATTATAGGGGTGAGCCACCATGCCCAGCTGTCATTATCCATTTTGATATTTAGTTTGGCCAGAGACAGCCCCTTCAAGTTAGTTCCTATGTCCTTTTTGCCATGACCCCAAGTTAACTTTAACAGCTTTCTTGAACAATAGATTCTTCTAGGATAATTGTGTATATATCCTGGTTCAGACCTGAAATTGGTATTTTATCCATGATGCCCTAAATCTATTTAGTGGAAATTTATTTATAGATTACCATGTGGGTACTAAACCATATTGCTACTAAACTATCATTGCTTTTAGGCATTTTTAGGGACAAAGCTAGGGAATACATATATTTTTAGAAATAGTAAAATAAGTCCCAATCAATTCCCATATGCCCAAAGCAAGTTTAAGAGTACATTTTTAGTTAACCTATTTGCCATATATTTGTAATGTATTTTCTTATGCTGAAAATCATGATGCGTAAGATATCAATATTGTTACTTTCCCTTATCTTATAACATACATGTAATATCAGAATAAAAATACTAAAGACCACTTAGGATGAGCCTATTGAATGCTGTTTAAGGTTTCTTGTGAGCCTGTTTTTCTTTAAATATATCACAATAGGGATAATTCAGTCAAAATACTGGGATTTTAGTCTCTCAAAATAGTTTTTCTCCATGTGGTTATGCCGCTACCAATATGGTTTTATTCATTGTTTCCATTTATTTTCTATTTTTAGAAATGGCTTTTTCTCTTTAAATTTTTACCTTGCCTTTTAATTATGTGAATCAATCTCTGGCCATAACACCCTGAACTCACCTGATCTCATCTAATTGTGTAAATCATTTATGTGGTTTCCAAATCAAAACTATAAAATAAAGTGCAGTTAGGGAGCAGTTGATTTTATTTCGGTATTCTCCATAGTCTTCTGTCCCTTCGCCCATAAGTGTATTACCTGTCAAATTTATTGTCTTTTTCTTTCATCTGGGGAGTTTTGCCATGCAAAAGGTTGGTTGGTTTTTTTGTGATTTATATTGTCAAGCTCATCCTTTTTTATTTTGGCAGCTGGATTTTGAGTCATGGTTAGAAAAGTTTTCCCATGCCAGATTCTAAAAAACTTCACCCACATTTTATTTTACTCTTATGTGGGAATTGGGGGGGGTTGTTTTGTTGCTGTTCATTTTTGTTTTGTTTTTACATTTAGGTATTTGGCCCATTTGGAATTTTTCCTGCTTGATAGTTTAAAGAATGGTACTATTACATTGAAGAATGGCTAGAATTGCCGGGCGCGGTGGCTCACGCCTGTAATCCCAGCACTTTGGGAGGCCGAGGCGGGTGGATCACGAGGTCAAGAGATCGAGACCATCCTGGTCAACAAGGTGAAACCCCGTCTCTACTAAAAATACAAAAAATTAGCTGGGCATGGTGGCGCGTGCCTGTAATCCCAGCTACTGAGGAGGCTGAGGCAGGAGAATTGCCTGAACCCGGGAGGCGGAGGTTGCGGTGAGCCGAGATCGCGCCATTGCACTCCAGCCTGGGTAACAAGAGCGAAACTCCGTCTCAAAAAAAAAAAAAAAAAAGAATGGCTAGAATTTTTATCTTTTTCCCTATAGTTATACATTTGTCTCAACATCACTTCTATAGAGTCCCACAATGAGAGTGCATGATATCTTTTATATGTACTAATTTGTCATATGTTTTTACATCCGTTTCTAGATTTCTATAACGTTCTATTCATCTATCTACTCATGCACCAATACCATGATTTTCACGTTGGAGGCTTTAAGATATATTTAATATTTGGTTGAGTTATGGCCCCACAGTCTTCCCCCGCCTCCCCGGCCCAAAGATTTCCTGGGTGTTTCTGCTAGTTTATTCTTCCAAATAAACTTTATGATCAATCTTTTAAGTCCAGAAAAAAATTAACCATATATTTATTGGGATTGCATTACATTTTGAATCTGACTTAGGGAGAATCAACATGATATTTAATCTTTCTATTCATAAACATGACATGTCTTTCCACTTGTCCAAGACTGACTCATCTTTGGAGAGTGTTTAACAATTTTCTCATGTTAGTTCCGTATATTTGTTTTTAAGTACATAAGTAGAAATTTGTCTTTATTTTTTGCTATTATAAATGTGACCTTTTATTATTTCTTCCAACTAGTTGCTTTCTCTGTAAAGATCACTGATTTCCGTGTTCAATTTTGTAGTCTGCTGCTTTACTAAATTTTCACTTTGTTTTTACTAGATTTTCATTTCCTCTTTTAGATTTTCCAGTTATATAATTATGTAATATGCAAATAAATATAAATTTACTTCTTTTTCTATTCTTTTATTCTTCTATTACTCTTTTTACTTCTCCCCCTGGGCTGGCTAATGCCTCCAATATGCTGTCAAATACCATTGGAGATAGTGAACAACTTCACCTTTTCTCTAAGAAAATGCCTCAATTTTTTCCCCCCATAAGATGTTGGCTTTATATATTTTTCCCATGTAAAAGAGGTATCAATTCCAATGTTATTATGTTACCAATTTTAAGATTTTCAAGGTATTATACTTAGATTTTCCCACAGAAATTGAGGATTTACCCATTAATCCTTCTAATTTTGTTAGGTATTGCCCTGCATAGTTCAAGTGTTGAATACATACAAGTTTGTAATAGTTACATAATCTTGGTGATTATTTCTTTTGGCAGTAGTGTCGCTCTTTACCTTTATTGGTGCTTGTCTTGCCTTCTACTTTGCTTGGAATTAAAATGATGATAATACATTCTTTGGGTTACTGTTTGCATAACATATCTTTCGCCATCCATTTTTATTTTCATCTTCTGAGTGTGATTTTATTCCAGATATGTCTTCTAAATAGCATACAAATAGATAGTATTTTTATAACCAATATGACAGCCTGTAAGTTTTTCCAGGTAAATGTATATGTATTGGAAATACTGACATACTTGGACTTATTTCTACCATCTTATTATGAGCATAATGTCTTACCAGCTTTATTTTTTATTCCCCTCTGTTTTCTATTTAATTGGCAATGTTTTTGTGTAACCTTTTTCCCCCTTTTCTGAATTAGGACCCATGAACTATATCTCTCATTTGAATGTATGTGTGTGGTTTTTACACTTTTTAAATCACAGATGTAACTGTAAATTTTCTGTAAGATCTGAAAGCATTTTACACACACACACACACACACACGGACGCATTTTCCTGCTAAACAAAAAAAATGACCTTTTATCATCTGGCATTTTAGGTAATATCAGTATTTTAAATATGTAAAAAGAGTTCTTATGATTGACTCCTTACAGTCAATAGTTAAATAGTTCAGGTGAAGAAATTGAGTTGGGAAACACATTTTATGTATTTTTTAGCTTCTAGCATCCCACTCCTTTCCTCTGAGATTATTTTTTCTTGTCAGTGAAGTACATCTTCCAGGAGTTCTTTCACTGAGGATCTCAAGTCATTAAATTACATATATACGCTACCTAAATTAAATGATAATTTGTATATTTTATAGAACTTAATTTTTATATAAGAAATGCTATATAATTATATAAATTCAATTTTATACAAACAGTCATGCATTGCTTAATGACAAGGATATTTTCTGAAGACTGCATTGTTAGGTTATATTTTGCTGTACAAACATCATAGAATATACTTACACAAACTAGAGGGTATAGACTACCACACGCCTAAGCTATATGGGATACAGCCTTTTGCTCCTGGGCTACAAACCTATAACAGCAAGTTACCGTACTGAATACTGTAGGGCAATTGTAACACAGTAAGTATTAGTGCAACCCATTACCATTTCTGTGTTTACACAATCACAACATCATTGGGCAATAGGAATTTTCAGCTTCATTATAATTATATGGGACCACCATCATATATGCAGTTAGTGATTGATTGAAACATTACTCTGTGGTGCACAACTGTATATATACACACACATATGTATCACATGTATATATATTATCTATATATACATTACATATACATATATAATGTGTGTGTATATATATATTTCTCCTCTTGGAAACTACAAAGGACAATAAGAAGAATTTAAAACCTAATGTTCAAACGTCTAGGAGAAAAGCTGCAAACTCAAACTTACACGTAAATGTGTCCAAAAGCGGTTGATACCAGAAGCGCTGCACAGACTTCGTGGGAAGAACTGCTAGGAGTTTTGGGAAGAAGGAATATAGGGTCTTATATTGGCAGAACTCAGAAATCATCAGTTTGGAGGGTGAAGAGATGGCATTGAAAGACATGAGCTAATTCCCTTGGTAGCAGCGAACAGTGAGGGAACCAAGCCTTCTTGAACTTGCTGAGGTTTGGAGAAACTGAGAAGGCACAGATACATGAAAGCATTTTATGGGTTGTATTTGAAGAAAACAACCCGTCTTTGTAGAAACACTGAAGGAAACCCTTGCACTACAGGCATGAGAAAGCTATTCTTGTCTCTCCATAACCCAATATCCACAGGAAATTTCTGCAAATGGCTGATAGAACATAATCTAACTCATTCAAACTTAAGTTTGAAAAAGGAATTAATGCAGCAGTCATATAGATAGTATACGCTTCTGAATTTGAGAAATAGCACAAAGCATGTCTATAGAAAGGCTTCACCAGAAATATGTTTTCAAGAGCTGGTTAAAAATATTTTTTAAATTCACAATGAAACCTTTAAACATATACTTATTGAAGCAACTGCCACTGTAAAGAAACACTACAAAGTAGAACATCCACTGATTCAGGAATGAGATGACCAGACAATAGCAGACATTAAAATGAGAATTAGAGCTGGGCGCGGTGGCTCAAGCCTGTAATCCCAGCACTTTGGGAGGCCGAGGCGGGTGGATCACGAGGTCAAGAGATCGAGACCATCCTGGTCAACATGGTGAAACCACGTCTCTACTAAAAATACAAAAAATCAGCTGGGCATGGTGGCGCGTGCCTGTAATCCCAGCTACTCAGGAGGCTGAGGCAGGAGAATTGCCTGAACCCAGGAGGCGGAGGTTGCGGTGAGCCGAGATCGCGCCATTGCACTCCAGCCTGGGTAACAAGAGCAAAACTCCAACTCAAAAAAAAAAAAAAAATGAGAATTAGAGGAACTCAGAAAATAAGAAACGAAACAGTTAAAACTGCTGGTGAACTCCTTTGAAAACAAAATAAAACCATCCCAGAAACGATGACAAAATTAAAAGGCATACCATGCGGAACAGAAATTGCAGAAAGCATGGTAACGTAGAGAATAGAAATGAGATAAGCATCAGGAAACAAGTCAAGAAACAGATTCAGATATTAAGAGGATCAAGAGGTGTAGAATACAGATGAAATTGCCAACACACACATAACTGAAGTCCCTGAAGAGAAAACCACAGAACATCTTTTATTTATGTATTTTTTAGAGAGATGGGGTCTCACCCTGTTGCCCACACTGGTCTTGAACTTCTGGGCTCAAGTAATCTTCCCATCTTTGTCTCCTAAAGTGCTGGGATTATAGGTGTGAGCCACCACACCCAGCCGAAAGATAATTTCAAAATGGAATCCAAGAAAATGCTCTTTTTAAAAAGACACTCAAATCTATATTTTGAAAGCACACGCCATGTCCAGGGGAAATTAATGCAACATGATAAGCAGCAAGACACATCCTAGTAAAGTTATTGGACTTTAAAGATAAAGATAGAATCCTATGGGCAGCTAGACCAAAAGATCAAGTCACTTATACTTCCCCACATCGACAATCTATGCCAGCATACATCATCCAGCAACAATAAAAGATACTCAAGAAAAGAAAGAGTAAGGCAAGAATTTATATGCAGCCGTATTGACACTTTACGTCTGTAGTCTTCCTCCCAAAAACCCATAGCCCCCATCTAAACATGCAAAGAATTAAACAAACCCCAATACAGGGGCATTCTGTAAAATACCTGATCAGTACTTCTTGAAACTGTCAAGGTCACCATAAAGAAGGAAAATCTAAGAAACTGTTAAAGACCAGAGGAGGCTATAGAGATATGATGACTAAATGCAATGTGATATATTGAAAGAAATTCTGAGGCCGGGCGCGGTGGCTCAAGCCTGTAATCCCAGCACTTTGGGAGGTCGAGGCGGGTGGATCACGAGGTCAAGAGATGGAGACCATCCTGGTCAACATGGTGAAACCCCGTCTCTACTAAAAATACAAAAAATTAGCTGGGCATGGTGGTGCGTGCCTGTAATCCCAGCTACTCAGGAGGCTGAGGCAGGAGAATTGCCTGAACCCAGGAGGCGGAGGTTGCGGTGAGCCGAGATCGTGCCATTGCACTCCAGCCTGGGTAACAAGAGCGAAACTCCGTCTCAAAAAAAAAAAAAAGAAATTCTGGAATAGAAAGAAAAACATTAGGTTAAAACTAAGTAAATTGCATAATGTGTGGACTTCAGTTGATAATAATGTATCAACATGGGTCTATTACTAGAAACAAATGTACCATACTAATATGTTAATCGTAGAGAAAGCTAGGTGTGGAGTAAACGAAAACTCTCAGTATGAGCATTGCAGTTTTCTGTAAATCTAAAATCATTCTTTAAAAATGAAGTTGATTCTAAAAATGATTGACAAGGACACACAACAAACATTTTTAAAGCGGAAGTCATGGTTTTAACAAAAGACCAGGTGGGATTTAAGCCAAAGAAGTAAGGCTACCTTAAAAAGCTAACCGGCCAGGCGCGGTGGCTCAAGCGTGTAATCCCAGCGCTTTGGGAGGCCGAGGCGGGTGGATCACGAGGTCAAGAGATCGAGACCATCCTGGTCAACATGGTGAAACCCCATCTCTACTAAAAATACAAAACATTAGCTGGGCATGGTGGTGCGTGCCTGTAATCCCAGCTACTCAGGAGGTTGAGGCAGGAGAATTGCCTGAACCCAGGAGGCGGAGGTTGCGGTGAGCCGAGATCGCGCCATTGCACTCCAGCCTGGGTAACAAGAGCGAAACTCCGTCTCACAAAAAAAAAAAAAAAAAAAAGCTAACGGGTTGATTTGTTACAGGACAGAGGTTCCCAGTCCAGACCCCAAGAGAGGGTTCTTGGATCTGAATTCAGGGTGAGTCCACAGTGCAAAGCAAAAGCACGTTTACTAAGAAAGTAAAATGGTGGAAGAACAGCTACTCCATAGACAGAGTAGAGCATTCCTGAAAGTAAAAGAAGGAATGCATCCACCTTAGGTACAATACATATATATATGTATATATCATATATATATCACATATATCATATATATCTCTCATATATATATCATATCTATCTCTCATATATATGTGATTAAAAAAAGATCTTGGGAAGATGTGCTCTGCTACAAGCATTTGTGATAAAGGATTAATTTTCTTAATGACTACATTTTGCAAGAATCAATATGATTATCTTTAAAGCAACATTAGAAATGGCTTTTCAGGATATCGGGACACTCCCAAGTCTGCATCTGTTTGGTAAACTTGATTAATTTGTTCCCTTAACCGTAAACATCTAGAGGGTAGGAATATCCTGAAAGCCCTGAGGGCCAATCCATTCTGGCTGTACACTTTACAAGTCAGCTTTCTCGGGACACCAGACAGAAACTCCAAAAATTAGAGCAAGGCACACTAACTCCCTTTTCTACTTTATTAAATACACCCTGCAAGGTTTTCAATAACAGGGAGGAAACATCAAAAATAAAATCACCAAGGCCGGGCGCAGTGGCTCACGCCTGTAATCCCAGCACTTTGGGAGGCCGAGGCGGGTGGATCACGAGGTCAAGAGATCGAGACCATCCTGGTCAACATGGTGAAACCCCGTCTCTACTAAAAATACAAAAAATTAGCTGGGCATGGTGGTGCGTGCCTGTAATCCCCGCTACTCAGGAGGCTGAGGCAGGAGAATTGCCTGAACCCAGGAGGCGGAGGTTGCGGTGAGCCGAGATCGCGCCATTGCACTCCAGCCTGGGTAACATGAGTGAAACTCCATCTCAAAAAAAAAAAATAAATAAATAAAATAAAATAAAATCACCAGCAGAAGGCCCTGTTTCCCCAAACTGTGAAGCCTCCACCACTGCTGTTAATGCCTACAGGGAGGCAGGCACCCCTACATCCACTAGCATCCTGCTTCAGCGGACGAGCACGCACCCTGCCATACTGCCACTGCTGCTGCTGCTGGCACATGTGAACAGGGTGGATCCCATGCCCTACAAAATGCTTTGGCTAGCACCACCCATTGAAATGTAGAGATGAGCAGTCTGAGAGCACCTTACCATCCCCCCCCCAACCCCAGTGGAGTGGGTACCTAAACACAAGGAGTCAGAGAGCAAAGTCAGGCTCAATACAAGTGCCCCAGAGTTACAACACACAGCACAGGAGAGGGAGCTGAGACTAAAATCTTCTGGAAACAAAGCCAGTCAACTGAACCCACCTTATATCACAATCAAACCCACAAGGGCATCAAATAGGATAAAAGAAAAACCCACCCAAATGACAGCAACTTCAAAGACTGAAGGGACATCAGCCCACAAAGATGAGAAAGAATCAGCACAAGAATTCTGACAACCCAAAAAGCCAGAGTGCCTTCATTCCTCCAAACAACCTCACTACCTCTCTAGGAAGGGTTCTGAACCAGGGTGCAACACCTGAAATGACAGAAATATAATTCAAAATATGGAAAGGAACCAAGATTGCTACATATAGGAGAACATTAAAACCCAATCCAAGGAAGCTAAGAATCATAACACAGGAGGTGACAGACAAAATAGCCAGTATAAAAAAGGATGTAGGCCGCGCGGTGGCTCATGCCTGTAATCCCAGCACTTTGGGAGGCCGAGGTGGGCGGATCACGAGGCCAAGAGATCAAGACCCTTCTGGCCAACACAGTGAAACTCCATCTCTACTAAAAATATAAAAAATTAGCTGGGTGTAGTGGTATACACCTATAGTCCCAGCTACTTGTGAGGCTGAGGCAGGAGGATTGCTTGAACCCAGGAGGCAGAAGTTGCAGTGAGCCAAGATCATGCCACTGCACTCCAGCCTGGCAACAGAGCCCAAGACTCTGTCTCAACAACAACAAGAAAAAAGAATGTAACCAACCTGATAGAGCTGAAAAACACACTACAAGAATTTCATAATACAATCACAAGTATTAATAGCAAAATAAACCAAGCTGAGGAAAGAATCTCAGAACTTGAAGACTAGCTTTCTGAAATAAAGCAGTCAGACAAGAATTGGGAAAGGGAAAGAAAAGAAAAGAAAAGAACATCCCAGAAATATGCAATAAGGTAAAGAGACCAAATCTGTGACTCACTGGTGTCTCAAAAAGATATGGGGAGAGTGGAAGCAACTTGGAAAACATATTTCAGGATATAATCTATGAAAACTTCCCCAACCTAGCTGGAGAGGCCAACATTCAAATTCAGGAAATGCAGAGACCCTGGTAAGATATTTCCCAAAAAGTTCTCCAAGACACATAGTCATCAGATTCTCCATGTTGAAATGAAAGAAAAAAAGCTAAAGGCAGCTAGAAAGAAAGGTTAGGTCACCTACAAAGGGAACCCATCAGACTAACAGCAGACCTCTAGGAAAAAAAAAACAAAAACCCTATAAGCCAGAAGAGATTGAGGACCAATATGCAACATTCTTAAAGAAATTTTCTTTCATAAAGAGTAATCCCTTTCAGACAAGCAAATGCTGAAGGAATTTGTTACCACCAGACCTGCCTTACAAGAGCTCCTGAAGGAAGCACTATATGTGGAAAGGAAAGACCATTACCAGCCACTACAAAAACACACTTAAGTATACAGACTAATGACACTATAAAGCAACCACATAAACAAGTCTACATAGTAAACCAGCTAAAATCAGGATGACAGGATCAAATCCACATATTGCAAAACCGATCTTGAATGTAAATGGGCTAAATGCCCCAATTAAAAGGTATAGAGTAACAAACTGGATTTTTTTAAAAATCCAAGACACAAATGGTATTCTGTCTCCAAGAGATCCATCTCACATGCAGTGACACCCATAGGCATGGGGTTGCAATTCTAATTTCAGACAAAACAGACTTTAAGCCAACAAAGATCCAAAAAGACAAAGAAGGGCATTACATAATGAATGGGTACAATTAACAAGAAGACCTAACTATTCTAAATACGTATACATCCAACCCAGGAGCACCCAGACTCATAAAGCAATTTCTTGGAGACCTTCAAAGAGACTTAGACTCCCATATAATAATAGTGGGAGATTTCAACAACACACTGACAGTATTAGATCATTGAGGCAAAAAATTAACTTAGGACCGAAACTCAGCACTAGATCAAATACACATCTGCAGAACTCTCCATCCAAAAACAAGAGAATACACATTCTTCTCATTGCCACCTGGCACATACTCTAAAATCAACCACATAATTGGACATAAAGCAGTCCTCAGCAAATGCAAAAGAAGTGATTTAATAACAACCACTCTTTCAGAACACAGTGCAATAAAAATGCAAGACTAAAAAAATGGCTCCAAACCATGCAATTACATGGAAATTAAACAACATGCTCCTGAATGACTCCTTGGTAAATAACAAAATTAAGGGAGAAATCAAGACGTTCTTTGAAACTAATAAGAATGAAGATGTAACATACCAGAATCTCTGGGACACAGATAAGGCAGCCAAGAGGAAATTTATAGCACTAAATGCTCACATCAAAAAGTTAGAAAGATCTCAAATTAACAACCTAACATCAAAACTAAAAGAACTAGAAAACCAAAAGCAAACAAACTCCAAAGCTAGAAGACAATAAAAAGCCAAAAATCAGAGCTCAGCTGAAGGAGACTGAGACATGGAAAAACATCCAAAAGATAACAGATCCAGGAGTTGGTTTTTTTTAAAAAACGTATAAAATACATAGACTGTTAGCTAGACTGAAAAAGAAGAAGAAAAGAGAGAAGATCCAAATAAACATAATTAGAAACGACACATGGGATATTACCACTGACCCCACAGAAATACAAATAAGCATCAGAGAATACTAAGAACACCTCTCTGCACAAAAACTAGAAAATCTAGAAGAAATGGATGAATTCCTGGACACATACACCCTTCCAAGACTGAACCAGGAGAAACTGAATCCCTGAACAGACTAAAAATGAGCTCCAAAACTGAATCAGTAATAAATAGCCTACCAACAAAAAAAAAAAAAAAAAAAAAAAAAAAAAA
>NW_022436952.1:26214802-26280131 GCF_009761245.1 Sapajus apella | reverse complement strand
AAAAAAAAAAAAACCACCAAAAAAAAAAAAAAAAAAAAAAAAAAAAAAGAAAAGCCCAGGACCACATGGATTCACAGATGATTTCTATCAGATATACAAAGAAGAGCAGATGTCATTTCTACTAAAACTATTCCCAAAAATTGAGAAGGAGGCTCCTCTCTAACTTATTCTGTGAGGCCAGCATCATCCTGACACCAAAACCTAGCAGAGACACAACAACACTACTTCAGGCCAATATCCATGAAGAATATTGATACATAAATCCTCAGTAAAATACTGGCAAACTGAATCCAGCAGCACATCAAAAAGCTAATCCACCACGATCAAGTATGCTTCATCCCCAGGATGCAAGGTTGGTTCAACATATGCAAATCAATAAATATAATTCATCACATAAAAAGAACTAAAGACAAAATCCATGTGATTGTCTCAATCGATGCAGTAAAAGGCTTTTGATAAAATTCAACACCACTTCATGTTAAAAACTTTCCATAAACTAGGTACTGAAGGAACATACTTCAAAATAATAAGAGCCATCTATAACAAACCCAGAGCCAACATCATACTGAAGGAGAAAAGCAGGAAGTGTTCCCCTTGAAGACCAGCACTCCTATTCAACCACTCCTTTTCAACACAGTATTAGAAATCCTGGCCAGAGCAATCAAGCAAGAGAAAGAAATAAATGGCATCCAGAGAGGAAGAGAGGAAGTCAAACTATTCCTATTTGCAGATTACATGATCCTACATCTAGAAAACACCATAGTCTCAGCTAAAAAGCTCCTTGATCTGATAAGCAACTTCAGCAAAGTCTCGGGATAAAAAAATCAATGTACAAAAATCACTGGCATTCCTATACACCAATAATAGTCAAGATGAGAGCCAAGTCAGGAATGCAGTCCCACTCACAATTGCCACATAAAAATAAAATACCTAGGAATACAGCTAACTCTAAAGGTGAACGGTCTCTACAAGGAGAGCTACAAAGCACTGCTCAAAGAAATCAGAGATGACACAAACAAATGGAAAAACATTTCATGCTCATGCATAGGAAGAATCAATACTGTTAAAATGGCCACACTGCCCAAAGCAATTTATAGATTCAATGGTATTCCCATCAAACTACCAATGATATTTTTCACAGAACTAGAAGAAAACTATTTTAAAAGTCATATGGAACCAAAAAAACAGCCTGAATAGCCAAAGCAATTCTAAGCAAAAAGAACAAAGCTGGAAGCATCATGCTACCCAACTTCAAACTATACTTCAGAGCTACAGTAACCAAAACAGCATGGTACTGGTATAAAAACAGGCACATAGACCAATGGAACAGAGCAGACAGCCCAGAAGTGAGGCTGTAAGCCGGGCGTGGTGGCTCACGCCTGTAATCCCAGCACTTTGGGAGGCCGAGGCGGGTGGATCACGAGGTCAAGAGATCGAGACCATCCTGGTCAACATGGTGAAACCCCGTCTCTACTAAAAATACAAAAAATTAGCTGGGCATGGTGGCGCGTGCCTGTAGTCCCGGCTGAGGCAGGAGAATTGCCTGAACCCAGGAGGCGGAGGTTGTGGTGAGCCAAGATCGTGCCATTGCACTCCAGCCTGGGTAACAAGAGCGAAACTCCGTCTCAAAAAAAAAAAAAAAAAAAAAAAAAAAGAAATGAGGCTGTATACCTACAAACATCTGATCTTCTACAAAGCTGACAAAAACAAGCATTGGGAAAGGACTCCCTATTCAATAAATGATGCAGAGATAATCAGCCAGCCATATAAGAAGATTGAAATTAAACTCCTTCATTACACCATATACAAAAATCAACTCAAGACGGATGAAAGATGTAAAACCCAAAACTATAAAAACCCTGGAAGACCATCTAGTCAATACCATTCTGGACAAAGAAAAGAGCAAAGACGTTATAATGAAGATGCCAAAAGCAATGGCAACAAAAGCAAAAATCGACAAATAAGATCTAATTAAACTTAAGAGTTTCTGTACAACAAAAGAAGCTATCAATAGAATAAACAATCTACAGAATGGGAGAAAATATTTACAAATTATGCCTCTGACAAAGGTCTAATATCTACCATCTATAAGAAACTTACACAAATTTACAAGAAAAAACCACCTCATTAAAAAGCAGGCAAAGGACATGAACAGACACATTTCTAAAGACACGTATGCAGGCAACAAGCATATGAAAAAAAAGCTCATCATTGATCATTAGATAAATGAAATTGTTTATTAGTCCAACCATTGTGGAATGCAGTGTGGTGACTCCTCAAAGACCTAAAAACAGAACTACAATTTGACCCAGCAAAGACATGGAATCAACCCAATGCCCTTCAATGGCAGGCTGGATAAAGAAAATGTGCTACATATACACCATGGAATACTATGCAGCCATAAAAAAAGAATAAGATCATGCTCTTTGCAGGTACATGGATGGAGCTAGAGGCTATTATCCTTAGCAAACTAAGGCAGGGATGGAAACCAATTGCCATATGTTTTCACTTACAAGTGGGAGCTAAATGATGAGAACACATGGGCACATACAGGGCAACAATTGAGGGTGGGAGGAAGCAGAGGATCGGGGAAAAATAACTAATGGGTACTAGGCTTAATACCTGGGTGATAAAATAATCTGTACAAAAAACTCCCAAGACATCAGTTGACCTATATAACAAACCTATACACATACCTTTGAATTTAAAATAAAAAGTTTTTAAAATGTAGAAGAAAGATTTTGAGACATGGAGGATAAAATTAGAAGGTACTATATAGGAATAATTGGAGTTTCGGAAAGAAAACATAGTGACAACAGACAAAAGGAAATGTTTAAAGTTATTTTGGTTAACAATATTCCAGAAAAAAACTGAAATCAAACCCCACAGACTGGTATATCCCAAAGAGAAAAAATGAACATAAATCCATAACTAGACACATCTGAGTGAAACTTCAGAACACAATAGGTGAAAAGATAATCTGGAATATAGGCAAAAAGGAAGGAAAGATCACCTACAAATGATCCAGAATTAGCACGACAGCAAAAGTCTCAACAACAATGGAAGCCAGAAAATAACAAAATCAGGTCTTTGGTATATTGAAAAAAATTATTAGTCTACCAAGAAATGTGAACTCAGCAGAACTCTTTAAAAAAAATGGTTTCAATCTTTTTTAATGAGAAAATTTACTTCTAAGGACCTGCCTTACAAAAACTTTTGGTAATGTGCTCAAAAAGAAAAGGAAAATCATGCTGTAAAAGCTATCTGAGATGCCAAGAACATGGTGATATGTAAAGAAATCAAAAGCAACAGTGTCAGGTTAAAATAAGCATGCTTTATAATTTGTAGATTTGTAGGGGTTTTTTTGTTTGTTTTGTTTTTTTGAGATGGAGTCTCACTCTGCTGCCCAGGCTGGAGTGGAGTGGTGCGATCTTGGCTCACTGCAACCTCTATCTCCCAGGTTCAAGTGATTCTCCTGCCTCAGCCTCCCCAGTAGCTGGGACTACAGGTGCATGCCAGCACATTCGGCTAATTTTTTGTATGTTTAGTAGAGGCAGGTTTTCACCATGTTAGCCAGGACGGCCTCTATCTCCTGACCTCATGATCTGCCCACCTTGGCCTCCCAAAGTGCTGGGATTACTGGCGTGAGCCACCGCGCCCAGCCAATTTGTAGTATTTTTTCAAAGGCAGATGTGCTGGTTCCTCTCTCCCACTGAATGCAACAATGAAGACCTGGGCAGAATGCATGAAGCAGCAGTAGCAGGTGGGTTGGAGTAAAAGACCAGAAAGAAAACTAGTAGTCAGTTTACTATATTTTCCCTGCGGTAACTCCTAGACTGACTTCAAGGCAACCTAAACCCAGAGTTGCAGGTCAGCATGGACAGATAAAGCCTTCGGGAGAGCCCTCAGTTCTGGCTGAGGGAGTGAAAAGGGAGTCTCCTGGAAGTGACAACAGCAGTGGGGACCGATGAGCACGTACATCTGAAGAAGGGAAATCTTCCTCCCCAGTCAGAAGTGTGGAGCCAAGAGCATGGGACAAACCTCCGTGGTTTTTTTCCTCTCTCTTTCCTCTTACCACTTGACTCTAGATGAGGGTCCAGTTGCAAGAAGTGTACAGCAGGGTAGTGTAAATTAAGCCCCAATTTTCTGGCTGAAGGACCAAAAAGAAAAAGAAAGATGCCAGGAAACCAAAAAGCACTGAGGAGACTACAGAGAGAGAGGAGCTCAGGAAAGAAGCCCCAAAATACTGTTTATAAGCTCAGGGGCTCACTCCTAAACTGCACATACAGAGATCAGATCACAGACAGACTACCAAAGACTGAGAACTGAATTAAGAGGTAGGGTACCAGCCAGGTTCCTAACTGGCCACTGGGTGGCACATGCATGCGATAGATCCAAATAGCATCGTGAAGGCCTGGAAAACAGAACTAGCATTGAAACCATCACCACAAAGACTGATTAGAACTTGTGGGCTGAACTCAACCAGGTCAATGCTTGATAAAACGAAAATACCAGCATTCTCCATAAAAAAGATGGTCTCATAATATTGAAAGTATTAGGATACAATCCAAAATTGCTCATCATAAGACAACAGGAAAATCTCAGTTCACATGGGAAGAGGCATAGATGACTATGAAGAGAAGTTATAAAATACACCAGGCCGGGGCAAACACTGTTGAAAAGATAGAACATTTGAGGAACTAAATAGAAAATCTAAACAAGTACCAAATCAACATTTTAGAACTGAAAAATGCAGTAGTTTTTTAATTCTTTTTGTCAAGATGTTAGATTAGAGGCAGTGCTAGCATCTCTCTCCCACTTGGAAGGACAGAATAGTGTAGAGAGATTCACATCGTGAACTTTTTTCAAGAAGCAATGCAGTCATTGAACAGGAAAACCCAAGGATTCTATGGACCCTTTGAAGGATGCAGGAGGCTGCAGTCTACACTGTGAGTCAGGTGAAGGACTGTGAGTCCCAGAGTGTGAGAGGGGAAGAGTTTGCCTCTGGGATACACACCCCCACCAGGGACCCTGAAAGTACAGGACACGGAGGAAGGCCCTAACCCCACACGGTAGTGTGGCCATCCAGATTCTTTTGTCCCACAGGGTATTCCCTTGAGGTCGTGCACTCCCCCTTTTCCTAGGAGGGAAAAGTGCACTTCTCCCACTCATAGGGAAAGGCGGAGTGCACCACCTCAAGGCAACACCCTGTGGGAGAAAGGAATCTGAATGGCAGGCCTTGAGCATCAGATCCTTCTGCTGATGGAAAGCTTCCTTGAGCAGAGGCACAGTTGAAGCGCTGGGCTCAGCAGGGAGAGTCTTCAGCTATATCCCAACAGTCAGACAGCTTTGGTGCATGTGAAGGATCTCAGATAAGAGGAAGCCCTTCCCCCCTTGTTCGCCACCATATGCACAATTGGGGCTTCTCCCACAGGAGTTCAGCATGGGTACAACTACAGACAGCCATTTGGGAACACATCAAGGTGACTGCATCCCCACAAAAGGGGCACCCTCCAGGTTCAGGATTGTACAAGAAACAAAGTCATAATCCCTCTCTATCTGGAACACCAACATTCCTACAGATGAAAAGAGGTGCCTGTCTGATACGAATAGCCAGAGCACTGGGACAGGAGCATATCTAAGAGGTAGAAAACGTTCCTGCTGGCCTTGCAGGGGAGCTAAGGTGGCTCCAACCCTTCTCCCTGAGAAGACCTCATTGTGACTCACTGAGGGTTCCTCCAGCCACCTCTGTCAAGCCTGGGACTTCATTTACCCACTTGCTTTAGCCACAACCTATTCCTACCCAGGGACACATTCCCTACTGGCCTGAAACCTGAACCATCAAATCAGAAAATAAAATACAGGGGAAAAATAAATAAAAAGCGCATGAGATGGGAGAAGGAGAGAAGCTTTAAGTAACCTCTACCATTCCAACCCCCTAGGAGATAATGGAAAGGAAAGCCAAAAACCATATGTTCTCATTTATTAGTGGGAGCTAAGCTAGGAATACCCAAAGGCATACGGAGTGATATAATAGACTTCAGAGATTCAGAAGTGGGGAGAGTGGGAAGGGGACCAGGGATTTAAAAAAAAAAAAAAATTTAACTCACTGAATGAACTTATAGCAGAATTGAGACAGCAAGGGAAAGAGTGAATTTGGAGATAGCTCAATAGAAACTATGCAGTATGAATAACAAAGAAAAAAATGTTAAGTAAATAGAGTCTCAAGGACATGAATAATAATACCAAAAGGTCTAACATTCTTGTCATCAAAGAAAGATAAGAGTGTGGTGCAGAAAAAGAAAAGAAATAATGGCTTCAAATTTCTCAAATTTCGTAAAAGAAGTAACTTACAGCTTCAAAAATCTCAACAAATTACCAACAGAATAAAACAAATCCTTATCCAGATAGATCTCAATCAAACTAGTGAAAACTAAAGCCAAAGAAAAAAATCTTAAAAGCAAGTAGAGAAAAGCAATGTATTTCCTATAGAGAAACAATCATTCAAATTACTATAGAGTTCTCATCAAAAACAATGGGGGCCAGAAGATAGATCTGACAAAGGACTAATATCCAGAATCCACAACAAACTCAAATTAGCAAGAAAAAAGTCAATCCCATCAAAAAGTGGGCGGTGGACATGAATAGATGACAATTCTCAAAAGAAGATATACAAAATGGACAACAAACATATGAAAAAAATGCTCGACATCACCGATAATCAGGAAAACGCAAAGCAAAACCGCAATGCACTATCACCTTATTCCTGCAAGAATGGCCATAATCAAAACAATCAAAAAATAATAGATGTTGGCACTGATGGTGGGAATGTAAACTAGTACAACCACTATAGAAAACAATGTGGAGATTCCTTAAAGAACTAAAAGTAGAACTACCATTCGATCCAGCAATCCCACTACTGGGCATCTACCCAGAGGAAAAGAAGTCATTATACAAAAAAGATACTTGCACACACATGTTTATCGTGGCACAATTCACAATTGCAAAATGTGGAACCAACTAAAATGTCCATCAATCAACAAGTGGATAAACAGTGATATACATATACACATACACATGATGGAATACTACTCAGCCATAAAACAGAATGAATTAATGGCAGCAACCTGGATGCAACTGGAGACTATTATTCTAAGTGAAATAACTCAGGAATGCAAAACCAAATATCATACATTCTCACTCATAAGTGGGAGCTAAGCCATGAGGATGCAAAGAATTAGTAAGAATTATATAATGGAATTTGGGAACTCGGGGAAAGGGTAGGAAGAGGATGAGGGATAAAAGAACACAAATTGGGTGCAGTGTTTACTGCTCTGGTGATGGGTGCACCAGAATATCACAAATCACCACCAAAGAATTTATTCATGTCACCAAACACCACCTGTTCCCCAATAACCTATGAAAATTTTAAAGAGTGTTTTGTTTTGTTTTGTTTTGTTTTTTTTTGAGACGATGTTTCACTCATGTTACCCAGGCTGGAGTGCAATGGCGCGATCTCAGCTCACCGCAACCTCCGCGTCCTGGGTTCAGGCAATTCTCCTGCCTCAGCCTCCTGAGTAGCTGGGATTACAGGCACGCACCACCATGCCCAGCTAATTTTTTGTATTTTTAGTAGAGACGGGATTTCACCATGTTGACCAGGATGGTCTCGATCTCTTGACCTCGTGATCCACCCGCCTTGGCCTCCCAAAGTGCTGGGATTACAGGCGTGAGCCACCACTTCCGGCCATTTTAAAGAGTTTAAAAGAAAGTAGAATAACATGTTTAAAGTGCTAAAAGAAAAGAGCTATCAACTCAAAATTCTATATCCAGAAAAAAATATCCTTGAGGAATGAAGGTGAAATGATGACATTCTCAGATGAAAAGAAGAAAAAAAAAACAGATAATCCATTTCCAGCATATGTAATCTAAAAGAATTGCTTAAGAAAGTTCCTCAGACAGAAGGGAAGTAACGTGAGAAGGAAATCTGAAACACCAGGATTCAAGCGAGAACAGAAACGTTCAATATCTGGGTAAATATAACAGACTATCCCTCTCCTAATGAGTTATTTAAAATATATTTGATGGTTGGAAGCAAACATTTTAACATGACTAATAGGTTTTGTTTGTTTGTTTGAGACAGAGTTTTGCTCTTGTTGGCCAGGCTGGAGTGCAATAGCACAATCTCAGCTCACGGCCACCTTCAGCTCACCTCAACCTCCGCCTCCCAGGTTCAAGCGATTCTCCTGCCTCAGCCTCCCAAGTAGCTGGGACTACAGGCATGTGCCACCACACCCGGCTAATTTTGTATTTTCCGTAGAGACAGGGTTTTTCCATATTGGTCAGGCTGGTCCCGGCCTCTCGATCTCAGGTGATCCACTTGCCTTGGCCTCCCAAAGTGCTGGGATTACAGGCGTGAGCCACTGCGCCCACTCTAGTAATGGGTTTTTAATATACATAGATGTGATTAATGGGCTGAGTTCATCTGCTCTCATCCTAAAAACAACTGTGCTTGGCCGGACAAGGTGGTTCATGCCTATAATCCCAGCACTTTGGGTGGATCATGAGGTGAGGAAATCAAGACCATCCTTACTAAAATACAAGAAAATTAGCTGAGGGTAGTGGTATGCACCTACAGTTCCAGCTATATAGGAGGCTGAGGCAGGGGAATTGCTTGAACCCGAGAGGCAAAGGTTACAGTGAGCAGAGATTACACCACTACACTCCAGTCTGACAACAGAGCGAGACTGTCTAAAAAAAAAAAAAAAAGTACTGTGGCTTCTCTCTCTGCTCAGCATGTCTTTTCTCTACCATGTGGTTCTACTTCTTTGTAACTTCTGTTCCTCATGGCCATCTTGACCCCTCTGGGTTCTCTCCATCTTTGCTCCTATTGCTAACTGCCTGATTCTCTCTGTATTTTCTAAATCAGTGCATGTGCGCGCACGCGCGCACACACACACACACAGCGAGAAACTGACCCTGCTCTTTTGTTTGGGCAGTGGTCCTAGCCAAGCACACATCTAACTGTGGATGGGGCAGATTCCTTACAAGGGGAAGGCAGACATCATGATTACCATGTGGAATTCAGATGCATTAAACATTTTGTTATTCTGAGAACTTTCCTCTTTGCCTAGAAAACTTGTACATGTCCTTAAAAATCCAACACAAGGGCTCAGTCCTTTCCCTTTGATCCCCATTGCTCTTACATCCAGCCTCTATCCAAGTATTTAATATGCTCTTTGGACACTGGTTGTCTATGTATGTGTCTCCCCAGCCAGACAGCTTGCTCCCAAAAGGAGAGATCAGAAGATCCTCACTACTATATTCCCATTACCCATTCCCGTTACATTCACTCATGTCTTGTCATCCATTCAACAAATATTAAATGACCACTGTGTATCAGCCACTGTATTAGGCACTGGAGTGTAAATGTGAACAAGTCAGAGTCCCTGCCCCCACTGTGTCTGGCACATAGCACATAGTGAATATTCAGTAAGTTATTTTAAGTTGGACTATACTTACTTATAGTTCTCTACCAAGGATGCCTTTGACCTTTCTCAGACATCAGAGCTTTCGCATATGCAAAGGAGTGGAAAGCCAAGTGGGCCACAATTCCCAAAAGCAACTCAGACTTGGTTGTCAAAAACCAAGCAACTCTTCCAGTCCTTATGTGTCCCACATCTCAGCACACACACGCACACACATCATATACCTAGTTGCCCCAGCCAAGAACCAGGGAGTAATGACGACCAATCTCCTTTCTTTCTTTCTCTTCTGTCCTCTCTGTCTACTCTTTCTCTTGCTCTTCCTGTCATCACCAACCGAGCAATGGAGTCCTGACCATTCCACTTCCTTAGCATCTTGCGCCCCACCCATCTCCATTCCTGCGTCCCCTCTTGTCGCACGCCTTTATTATCTGTCCCCAGCACACCAAAGAAGTCTTCCTCATGGGTCTCGTCTTCCGTGCAACCACATCACTTATCTCTTCCTGACCCCAAATTCATCAATTTCCCTGAAACTTCATCAGCTCCCTGCAACTCTTGCTGTCCGTTTGCCCAGAATGCCCACCCTCTCCCGAGCTGCCCTTTATTCCCGTCAACCTGGTAGATATCTACTCGGATTTAAAGACTCAGCTCAAGTTGCCTCCCTGAGAAGCCTTTTCTATCTCCTCAAGCTGAACCTATACCTCCCTGCTTTGTGCTCCCTAATACCCCACAGGATTCTTTCTCCATTATTGTAACAAATTGTTGCATTTATTTTGTATCTCTTTGTTTCCCCCACTAGACTAGGAACTCCTTGAGAGAAAAAAAAAAATCTCTATGTTCTCAATGCCTGGTGCATAGTATATGCTCAATAAACACTTTCCTGAATGAAGCCAGTAAACAAGCAAAATACTACTTCCCTGCCTTTGGCCTTCCTGAAACAAGCAGCTAGGCCTTCCAGGAGGAGCTTATTTGAGCCTCTGCAAGAGTCAAATTAAGTAACTAATTCATTGAGTTGCCTGCCTTGGTAGATCTGAGGAGGCCAACTCTACCTAACTTTCCCTAGCCTGAGGCCCAGCTGATCCTCACTCAACAACCTCATGACCACATCCAGATGGTTCCTCTAACCCGAGCACTCCCAATGACACGTAGGACAGTGATCTTCACACAACCTCATACTCTTATCCTTCTTCTGCAATCTTAATCCCCAAACCCAATTTTGCCTCTCCTTTAACCCTTAGTCCCCAACACAATTTTATCCTTCATCCATTCCTGCAACATCTCGCTTGTGTATTCTGCACACTTCCTCTTCTTGCCTCCAAGCCTTCAACTTATGCATAAGCATAATCATTGCACATAAAAGCTGCTGAGACTAGGCATGATGGCTCACATCTATAATCCTGGCACTTTTGGAGGACAAAGCAAGAGGACTGCTTAAAGCCAGGAGTTCAAGACCACCTTGGGCAGCATAGCCAGACTCCACCTCAACAAAAAGTAAAAAAAAAAAAATGTTAGCCAGGTGTGGTGGCCTGCGCCTGTAGTCCCAGCTACCTGAGAGACTGAGGCTGGAAGATCGCGTGAGTCAAGGAATTCAAGGCTGTGGTGAGCTATGATCGTGCCACTGCACTCCACCCGAGGTGACGGAGACCCCATCTCTAAATATATAATTTTTTCAAAAAGTTATTGAACATGTCCAGATCCTGTGCCAGGCACTGAAAGTAAATAGAGAAATAAGGGATAGTCTCGGCACAGGGGAAAGTCGGGGAGGCCAAAGAGATGATATGTAAATACCAATCCAGTCTATCAACAAGCATTGGCCTCAGCTTTCGGAAGGGACAATTCCATGGGCTGTGGGGGTGGTCAAAAAATGCTCCTACTACTTCTTCTTTTTAATCTTTTTTGTGGAAATGGGGTCCCACTATACTGCCCAGGCTGGTCTCAACTCCTGGGCTCAAGCAATCCTCCCACCTCAGACTCTCATAGTGCTGGGATTACAAGTATAAACCACCATGGCCAGCTAAAATTAAATGCCTCTTGAAAGAGACAGGACTTGACTGGGATTTCGGCTGGGAAAAAAAGTTCTTGAACAAGTTCAAATAAATGAGTTCAAAATTTCAGGTTGACTTAGCGGCTCAAGGAAAGACCCAGGCATCAGCAAGTGCAAAGTGTTTTAAGAGGTCGGTAACTAAACGCTTTGGGCTGGAGTGGAAAACAGGTGTGGGAAAAGCATGGAGGCGAGTCTGGGAAGACAGTGTGATGCTAGATGGTGGGAGGTGTAATTATCAGATTTAGAAATTGGGACAGTGGCAGGTAAACAAGGTGAGGAATTCTATGTCAGGAAGAGAGGATTCACGTGTAAATAGTGTTTTATAAGAGTTCATGTGGCAGCTATATGGAGATGGGTTGGAGTGGGAACAGATTCATGGCAAGATGTCAATCATGATCTAGGTGGTAAAAATAGGGTGAAAAGATGGGATGGAGGAGAAAGATATTACAGAAGAAGAACCAATTAGAGCTGGATGTTAATGAGAAAAGTCAAGGATAAGGCCACCGTTTTGAGCACATGACTTTGGGTATACATAAATGCCAGTGATAAAAAATGGAGCGCTTGGGCCAGGCGCGGTGGCTCACGCCTGTAATCCCAGCATTTTGGGAGGCCGAGGCGGGTGGATCACGAGGTCAAGAGATCGAGACCATCCTGGTCAACATGGTGAAACCCCATCTCTACTAAAAATACAAAAATTAGCTGGGCATGGTGGTGCGTGCCTGTAATCCCAGCTACTCAGGAGGTTGAGGCAGGAGAATTGCCTGAACCCAGGAAGCAAAGGTTGCAGTGAGCCGAGATCGTGCCATTGCACTCCAGCCTGGGTAACAAGAGCAAAACTCCATCTCAAAAAAAAAAAAAAAAAAAAAAAGGAGCGCTTTAAAGAAGGAAACTGACAAATGACTGACTTTAGTCATCAGCAAATCTATATGAGCAGTGGTAGGTATGAGATAAAGGAAGAGATGTCTAGCAAGTAGTAGCAAATACAGACTTGGAACTTTTCTTTTTGAGATGGAGTTTCACTCTTGTTTCCCAGGCTAGAGTGCAATGACATAGTCTCGGCTCACTGCAACCTCCGCCTCCCAGGTTCAAGCAATTCTCCTGCTTCGGCCTCCCGAGTAGCTGGGATTATAGGTATATGACACCATGCCTGGCTAATTTTGTATTTTTAGTAGAGGCAGGGTTTCTCCATGTTGGTCAGGCTGGTGTCAAACTCCTGACCTCAGGTGAGCACCCACCCACCTCATTCTCCCAAAGTGCTGGGATCACAGGCTTGAGCCACCGCCCCCGGCCGGCATTATTTTAATAATTATCCCCACTGCCACTCTGGCCAAAAAGCAGAGATGACAAGTCACTTTGCTCTCCCACACCTATCTCTCTCTCCAGCCATCCCTCTTAGCTCCTTCTCAGCCAGCGACCCATCTCTTCCCCAGCACGCCCCTAATCTTCCCACTCCAGCTTTAAACTCTCTGCCATAATTTCCTCCAAGTGTTGGTCAGCTTCTCTTTGTGGGGAGAAGAGTAAACTCCCGGGGGCCAACATAAAAAGAGAGCTTGTTTCTGCCTCTACAGTTTTGTTCACCGTGGTTCCCATACCTGCTACTTTCCCTCGAGTTATTGTTTCTACCTTTAATGGCACCTGGTTTAGGAAGACCTCCAAGATCATAACTGCCTGGCTTTGATTGAAGTTTTGCTCTGACCCTCTGCATCTTGACATTTACTAGGCAAAATATAACAAACATACAGTGATATCTTCCCTCTGTATGGTACAACATGGTTTATAATGTTATAATGCACTCTCACTTGCATTATTTTATTTGAGCTTCTCCTGGGAGGTACCTATGACAGATATTTTTCCCACTGAACAAAGAAACTAAGGCTCAGATCAGCTGCAGGCTGCAGAGTTTGCAAATGGTAGAACACGAACTAGAATCTGGAATTTCCAATTCCCAGTTCGGTACTTTGTATACAATGCCTCATGTGTTTATATAGTTAGTTCTTTACTATCATCATGTCTTCTTTTGGATATGCACCACCTCCTTCTTCTCAAATTGTAAATAAGGATGAAATGAAAATGACCTTACCTCAAGAACAGCACATCTTTCCATTTTCCTGAAAGCTTTATCTTCAGTGTAACCCTCATTTTTATCATAACTTTTGCCCCCTCCCTTTGCTTCTCATAATTTAAACACACACACACACACACACACACACACACACACACACCCCTCACCCCATACACAATTACCAGATCCTCCTGCTTGTTCTGTTCAGTATCTCTTAAAATCACTCCTTCTCCATTCTCACTACCAAATCCTCCTCTCCTTTCCTGGGTTGTCACATTTCTGAGAGCAAGATAAAAATTTTCTCAGATGTGTATAACAGAAAAAAATTACTAAGAAAATAACATATGAAAAGCTGAATATTCAGTAACTACTATAAAACTTACCTTTCTGCCATTAAAAAACAAAAAGCAAAAAAAGTAGGCCGGGCGCGGTGGCTCAAGCCTGTAATCCCAGCACTTTGGGAGGCCAAGGCGGGTGGATCACGAGGTCAAGAGATCGAGACCATCCTGGTCAACATGGTGAAACCCCGTCTCTACTAAAAATACAAAAAATCGGCTGGGCATGGTGGTGCGTGCCCGTAATCCCAGCTACTCAGGAGGCTGAGGCAGGAGAATTACCTGAACCCAAGAGGCGGAGGTTGCGGTGAGCCGAGATCGCGCCATTGCACTCCAGCCTGGGTAACAAGAGTGAAACTCCGTCTCAAAAAAAAAAAAATAAAAAATGAAAGTTGGGAAAATATGTGAAACAACTGTTTTCAAAGAGAAAACAGGTAGTGCTGGACTGTGAAGGGAAATAAGTAAGATGACTCCTCTTGCACAGGCGTTCTGCCGAGGGGCAATTCCTGGGCTACAGAACGAGAAGACTCTCAGAACTCCACTGAATTGAGAAAACAGAGATCAGAGTACAGAGAGGGTAAGGCAGGATTTAGGGGCAAAATACCTGAGAGGAGGAAGCTGCAAGGAGAAAGAGCTCCAGAAATCTGCATGGAGTCCTCCTGAATGTTCGGCTGAATACCAGTGTGACAAAGGGTGAAATTCGATGAGGCTAAGCAAACAACTGCCAGAGAACAATTACTTGGAAATCCGGAGGTCAAAAAATTTTGAGCTCACACAGGGCTAGAAATTCTTCAAGTTCCCACCAGTCAAGAGTGAAGAGACCTCATTCAACACATGTGGCATTCAGTAAAGACTCAGGAGGGTCACCCTTGGCGGGGGCTAACCTAGCCATGGGTACAGGCCACTCTAACTCTATCCTTTAAAATGCTTTAAAAACAAACCTCAAAAAGATAAGGGGATCTGCAAGTCAATCAATTACCTAACAGAACAAAGCCCACCACTCTTTAAAGAAATACAACAAAGTCAAGCAACAACATAAAATTTACAATATCTGGCATCTAATCAAAACCTACTAGCTGTGCAAAGAAGCAAGAAAGTATGATTCATAACCTGAATAAATGTATTCCATAGAAACAAACCAGATAGGACAAAGACGATGGGATTGCCAGACAAGGCCTTTAAGACAACTATTATAAATATGCTCAAAGATTTGAAGTAAAATATGCAGATAGAAAAGAAAAATGAAAAAAAAAATCAAATAGAACTTGTAGAGATAATACAATATCTGAAATAAACATTTCACTAGATGCAATTAACAGCAGCCAGAATACTGTTTAAGATCATTGAACTTGATGACATAGCAATAGGAATTATCCAAAATGGAACATAAAGATAAAAAGGTAAATACTTAATGTATAAAAGCTAAAACTTTTTGAAACATAATAAATATAAAAAGACAAAAACAGGCTTGGAAAAACATGTGCAATAAATATATGAACCTTGTCTATATTATATAGGGAACACTTGAAGGTCGGTAAGAAAATTATTGAGATCCTAAAGACTAATGTATGCAAAAGTCCAGGCCATTCACCTGAGATGAAATAATATCAGAAAACAAATGCGGAGAATATTTTACCTCACCAGTAATCCTATAAATAAACGCAGAGAAAAATGTCACCAAGGTACTAATTTATAGCTATTAAATTTACAAAAATTTAAAGCATTCTAAACCTTGTACCATCTGCCAGGATATTTTCTAAAAGAATAAAATAGTTACATGTAAAAAATGAAACCGCAAAAATCTTTCCAACTATGACTCAAAATCTAAAAGCCATAAGCAAAGATTGGTAAGATACATGATAAACTGGGAATAAATATTTGGCATTCGTATTCCAAAAGGCTTATCTCTCTAATATTTAAAGAGCTCCTATGAAATATAAAAATAACCAAATGGAACTTCTAGAGATGATAAATATAATATCTGAAATAAACATTTCACTAGATGCAATTAACAACATATAAAAAAGAGATCATTAACCCAATAGAAAAATGGCAAAAGGCATGCAAAGAGAGATCACAGAAAAGGAACTACAAATGGCTTTTAAACACTTGAAAAGAGATTCATCCTCACTCATAAGAGAAAAGCAAATTCAGCCGGGCATGGTGGCTCACGCCTGTAATCCAAGCACTTTGGAGGCCAAGGCGGGTGGATCACCTGAGGTCGGGAGTTCAAGACCAGCCTGACCAACACAGTGAAACCTCGTCTTTAAAAAAAAAAAATAAGAAAGAAAGAAAAAAAAAGGAAAGAAAATTTTAAAATACCAAGGTACCATTTTTCACCAGATTGGCAAAAATCCAATAACAACAATGGCAATAAAAGTAATTTACACTCTTGCTATATGTCATTCACTGTTCTACGTGGTTTGGACATATTAACCCACATGTTTAATAACACATTCATGTGTATAAGATAATAGGGAAATCACACTCTCATGTTATGAATGGGTATGTAAGTTGGATATGGTCCACTACAGGAGGACAATTTGGTGATATTAACAAGATCGTGAATGTATATATCCTTCAGTCGAGCAGTAATGTTTGTGAAAATTCATTATTCATATACTTACACACAGGCAAAATAATGTGTAGAAGATTAATCATTTCTTTGCTGTTTGCTTTTAGTATAAAACTGAAAAATAATTTAAATGTCTATCAGTAGATGCATTAAGGTACCTTCATATGATAGAAGATTTTGCAGCTATAAAAAAATGAGGAAGTTCTCTTGTGCTGATATAGAAAGGTTTCCAGATACAAACAAAAAAAGACAAAATTAATAACTGTGTTTAATATGCTCTTTTGCATGCATTCATTTTTCTGGTTTATTCATAAAGAAACTCTACATGATATATAAGAAACAAATACTGTTATCTCCAAGAAAGAGGTGTGTGGAATCTGGAAAGATGTGGACAGAAAGATGACTTTTCATTGTATATCTTTTTATTTATTCTAAAAATTGAAATAAAACTGGCATATTTATAAGCTCTTGGAGACAGTATATATTAGAACAATATTATGGAGAACAATTTGTCCTTAACTATCTAGAAACAAAAATATTCATGACCCTTTTCTCATTAATTCCTCTCCTAGAAATTTCTCTCCAGAAATAATTCAATCAAAGGGGAAATTTACAAAATGATTTTTAGTGCTGTTACTACTAAATGTAAAATTCGGAGTGGCTATATTAATCATTGTAATCCACCAAATGGAATAAACAATTGAAACACACAGCTATGAAAACCACGTAGCCACTCCCAACACCCAGATCTTGGTTTCTAAACACCACTCTCCAAAGAAATAGGGCTCTTTGAGAAAATGGCTGACTCTAGGACTGGGGCAGGAAAAATACAAGATGAGCCTGGAGCATCTCATGGTGCCAGAAATAAGAAAGTGCTAAAAAATAATAATAATAAAAAGATGGGGGCGTGTTGCAGGGACACAGAAGCCAACCTGAAAGTTACCAATGGCCAAAGCTAGAACAATTTGGGCAACAAAATAAACATTGTAGTATTGGATTATAATCTAAAATATAAAGCTACATACCCATAAAGCTACATTCCATAAATAATTAAATGGGGAGGGCCTGGCACAGTGACTCACGCCTGTAATCCCAGCACTTTGGGAGGCGGAGGCGGGCTGATCATGAGGTCAAGAGATCAAGACCATCCTGGCCAACGTGGTGAAACCCCGTCTCTACTAAAAATACAAAAATTAGCCGGGCGTGGGTGGCATGTGCCTGTAGTACCAGCTACTTGGGAAGCTGAAGCAGGAGAATCACTTGAACCCAGGGCGGGGTTGGGGGCGGAGGTTGCAGTGAGCTGAGATCATGCCACTGCACTCCAACCTGACAACAGAGGGAGACTCCGTCTCAAAAATAATAATTAAATGGGGAAAAGAAACAGAAGTTCCTTACAGATTTCCAAATAATGTATGAAGATACTACCTTCTCTAGGAAGAAGAGCTCAGTTTTCCGCCACCCCTGTTGAGTGTGCACCGTCCTTAGTGACTCATTTCCAAAAACAGAGTAGGCAGAGAGATGAACAGTAACTCTGCAATAGAGAAATCTGGCCAGTACCACCTTAAACAAGTGATCCGGGCCCACATTGCCAGTGATGCCACCTGGATATCCTATGCCACCTCATGTGATGTGATGAGACCGGCATGTTGCCTTTGTGGTATTCTTTCCAGCAATGCATAACCCCACGCTAATCATGAGGATATGAGATAAACCCAATTTGAAGGACACTTTTTAAAATGCCTGATGAGTACTCCCAAAATCTGTCAAGGTCATGAAAAACAAGGAACAACTGAGAGATTATCACAGAGACTAAGGAGGCGACGTGGCAGCTAAACGCAATGTGGTGTCCTGGCCTGGTTCCTGAAATTTAAAAATATATATTTTTGGAAAATCTGGCAAAATCCAAATAAATTCTGGAGTTTAGTTAATGGTAGCGTACCATATAGGCCAGGCACAGTGGCTCATTCCTGTAATCCTAGCTCTTTGGGAGGCCAACATGGGTAGATCACTTGAGCCCAGGATCAACGAGCTTGACTTGAGACCAGCCCGGGCAACAGAGTGAGACCTTGTCTCTACCAAAAAGTATATATATATAGCCAGGCGCGTTGGCTCATGTCTGTAATCCTAGCACTTTGGGAGCCTGAGGCGAGTGGATCACCTGAGGTCAGGAGTTTGAGACCAGCCTGGTCAACATGATGAAACCTCTGTCTCTACTAAAAATACAAAAATTAGCCAGGCATGGTGGCACGTACCTGTAGTCCCAGCTACTTGGGAGGCTGAGGCAAGAGAATCACTTGAGCCCGGGACGTGCAGGCTGCAGTGAGCTGAGATCATGCCACTGCACTGCAGCCTGGAAAACAGACTGAGATTCCATCTCAAAAAAAAAAAAAAAAAATCAGCCAGGGGAGGTACATGCCTGTAGTCCTAGCTACTTGGGAGGCTGAAGTGGGAGAATCACTTGAGCCTTGGAGGTGGAGGCTGCAGTGAGCCGAAATTGTGCCACTGCACAGCAGCCTGGGCAACAGAGTGAGACCCTGTCTCAAAAATTAAAATAGTAACATACCAAGAGTGGTTTCTTTGTTAAGACAACTGACCAGTCATGTGAGATGAGAGCATCAGGAGAAGCAAACTGGGGGAGCAGAATACAAGAACTCTCTGTTCCGTCTTCATTCATTCTCTGTAAATCTAAAATTCTTCCAAAATAAAAAGTTTACTAAGAAAACACATCAGTAACATGGAAAATGCTTATGATACAATATTAAATGATAGAAAGGATGACAGATATCTGCTCAGGGTAAAGAAGAAGACAAATGGGGAGAGGAAGAGGAAGTGAGAGTTGGCTCCCTCCTGCCTGTCTCACCTAGTCCAACTCCCTGACTCCAATCTTGCTGATGCAGCCACCCAAGGGAGTATCTGCCACTTTGTTTCCTGCCAGCTCAAATCCCATCCCATCAGCTCACACTAAGAAAGGCTTTCCGGCCGGGCGTGGTGGCTCATTCCTGTAATCCCAGTACTTTGGGAGGCCAAGGTGGGCGGATCACCTGAGGTCAGGAGTTCCAGACCAGCCTGGCCAACATGGTGAAACCCTGTTTCTACGAAAATACAAAAATCAGTTGGGCATAATGGTGGGTACCTGTAATCCCAGCTACTCAGGGAATAGAGGCAGAAGAATCACTTGAACCCGGGAGGCGGAGGCTGCAATAATCCGAGATCGTGCCACTGCATTCCAGACTGGGCAACAGAGCAACACTGTCTCCAAAAAAAAAAAAAAAAAAAAAAAAAAGCCTTTTCTCACTTGAATCTTTTCTCCTGCTCTGAATCTGTGGATATTCTGCAGCCAACTGAATCTCTACCTTGCCATAAGGGATGTCACACCCTCCTATGAAAGAACTGGAAATGGCCCTGCTTCTTCCACCTTCCCAACAAAAGACAGATTGTCATTTGATTTGGTTTTCATTTCACATTTTTATTGAGGGGGATGCTGTGTTCAAGACCTGTGTGAAGCAGTGCGCAAGAGCAAACACAACAGCACAGGCAGGCTTGGCCCATGGGAGGCTTTTTCCTGTCCCCCGACTCCCCAAGACTGTGCATCCATGCTGTTGGTCCCAGGCTAGTTCTCTTGAGCCCTGGAATCCCAAAATAAGACAGTGAGGAGGAAACAGCAAGGCCGAGGCCATCTGAGAGTAAGCCCTTGGATCCTTGGATTTCTGTGCATCTGAGTGTACAGAGAACACTGTACCCTGGGTCTGGGCCCTTTGTTATCCCTCTTTCAAAGCCCCACACTGGGAACCAGATCTCCCTCAGGACTCTAGCTCACTGTTTCCCTCCCCAGCAGGAGTGTCCTAAAAAGTCTGCATCCTGGCCAGGCACAGTGGTCATGCCTGTAATCCCAGCACTTTGGGAGGCCAAGGCGGGTGGATCACCTGAGGTCAGGAGTTCAAGACCAGCCTGACTAACATGGAGAAACCCTGTCTCTACTAAAAAATACAAAATTAGCCAGGCTTGGTGGCACATGCCTGTTATCCCAGCCACTCTGGAGGCTGAGGCAGGAGAATCACTTGAACCCAGGAGGCGGAGGTTGCGGTGAGCCAAGATCACACCATTGCACTCCAGCCTGGGTAACAAGAGCAAAACTCCAACTCAAAAAAAAAAATAAAATAATAAAGGTCTGCATCCTAGTTCTCCTTGCTCAGCTTTAACTACAGGGTAGAGGTACAAGGACAGTAGGAGGGGTAGGAGAGAAAGATGGAGGGGAAATTACAGACCCCAGACATCAAGGCCACTCAAGTGATATAAGGTGGAAGCTGGAACCCACGTCTCCAAGGAGGAAGCAGTTACAGAGCACCGAAGGGCAGGGGTTCAAGGTTCGGGGACTTTGAGACCCCTCTTCTCTGCATCCCAAGTAGCCTGGGAACCGTATAAGAGGGAGCATTTCTCACCCTGGTCCCTGCTGAAGTGCAGCTGGCTGCCCTGGACAAAGAGAGTATGCAGGAGCTGAGCGCTGGGCCTGTCCTGAGTGTTCCCGGGTAGACCTGACCTTATTCATCCAGTGTGCCCAGTCCACCCCACTAAATCCAGCTCATCCCACACATCAGAAAAGTCCTTCTGTTGCCCCTCCAGGGCAAGCCTCTGAACATGTCCCCTCTGTGTGGGAGATCCCCTTCTCCCGATTCCCTCTCCCACTAATACACGCCCTCTTCTCTACCTCTACGTCTCCTAAGATCTCTGCCCACAGATTGTCTTGGGAAAGATTTGGAACAGATTTTTTTAACCCCATCTTGCATGGAGGACCAGGACGCAGGGAAGGAAAGGGAGAGGAGTAGAGCAGGTGTCCCTCTCCTGGTCTACGCTCTCTGGTATGTCCCTCTTTCCTCTCCCCTCTCCTCCGGCCCCTGAAACAGCCACTTTCATCATCTCCAGGGCTGCTCTTCTATTCATGTTTACGCAACATTCAGCCTTTCCCTTGGCTCCTTCACGACAGCCCCGAGACAGTGAGACCCAGGCCTATTAAATCAGAGACCGGGGACACTTGGGGAATAGAAACTAGGGAAACTGGGAACATGGGAGTCCTGAGAACTGGTTCCTGATTGGCTGAAAGCCAAGGTTAAGAGCAGAGGTAGGTAAAGGCTAGTGGCTGGGATTTTTTTATTCCTTATTATTATTTTTTTTAGATGGAGTTTTGTTCTTGTTGCCCAGGCTTGTCTGCAGTGGCGTGATCTCAGCTCACTGCAAACTCTACCTCCTGGGCTCAAGCAATTCTCAAGCCTCAGCTTCCCAAGTAGCTGGGATTATAGGCACCTGCCACCATGCCTGGCTAATTTTTGTATTTTTAGTAGAGACAAGGTTTTACCATGTTGGCCAGGATGGTCTCAAACTCTTGACCTCAAGGGGTCTACCCATCTCAGCCTCCCAAAGTGCTGGGATTACAGGCATGAGCCACCGCCCCTAGCCTAGGCTGGGATTTTTAATGATTTAGGACACCTAGGGCCTAAGAAAAGGAGCCTTAGGAATGCAGACAGCTGTCCCTTCACATATAATTTTTGTCAAAAGAAATCTCTGGTTTTTCATTCATTCTTTATTGAGATACAGAGACAAACAGGGCAGATAATATCTAAGCACACATTGAGCCTAATTTCTAATTGGGACAGGCTCCTGCCACCATGTCTGGCTAATTTTTGTATTTTTAGTAGAGACAGGGTTTCACCATGTTGGCCAGGTAACAAACAAATGATTTCATAAAAACATAACGAGTTAATAAGGGCTGTGGTGAGAATTAAAACAGAGCAACATTTTAGGGAGTGATTAGTAGCTTCTTTAGGTTTAGATATGGAAGTTCTCACTGCCATTCAGGCTGAAGTCCAAATGAGAAGAAGGAAATAGACATGGCAAGGTCACACGTTAGAATGAATGGCAGAGAGAACAACTAGTGTGAAGATGCAGAGTGGAAATCAATCTAGCGTGTTAAAAAAGAGAGAAAGAGAGAGCCAAGTGGGTAAGGCCCGAATAATGAGAAGGGGCCATCTAAGGTTTTTAAAACTGGGATTAGGAATTTGGAGTACATTTGGACACTACTGGAGAATTTTACACCGCAAATGAGGACTTATCACACTTTCAAGGTCACTCTGGCTACAGCATGGCGATCAAATTCTAAGAGGTCAAATGTGAACATAGAGACAGGAGCTAGAAGGTGAAATGGTGGTGACAAGGATCGGGGCAGTAGTAGTGGTGATGAGTAAAAATGGATAGATTTAAGATAGGTTTTGGAAATTGGGTTGAGAGAACTTGCTGATGAAGTGGACATAGGAGTGATGAAAAGAGGAATCAAGGAGAACTGCTGAATTTTTTGGTTTGAGAAAATAAATGGATAGTGAAACTATTAAGTTGAGGGGAAACTGAGAAGAGAGCGGTTTTAATAGAGAAAGAATTCAGGAGTGCTGTTTGGGGTCATGTTCATTTTCAGATGGCTTTTAGATGTCCATGTGGAATTGCCAAGTAGGATATCAGATATAAAAGCAGAGTTCCATAGACAATGCTTAGAAATGCTTAGGGGGTTAGAGGTGTTAATGTAAAAGTCATTGGCAGCTGGGCATGGTGGCTCATGCTTGTAAATCCCAGCACTTTGGGAGGCCAAGGTGGGTAGACCACCTGAGGTCATATGTTCGAGACCAACCTGGCCAATATGGTAAAACCTCATCCCTACTAAAAATACACACACACACACACACACACACACACACACACAAATAGCCAGGCATAGTGGTGCACACCTGTAATCCCAACTACTCGGGAAGCTGAAGCAGGAGAATGGCTTGAACCTGAGAGGCAGAGGTTGCAGTGATCCAAGGTCACGCCAGTGCACTCCAGCCTGGGTGACAGAGCGAAAGGAGAGGAGAGGGGAGAAGAGAAGGAGGGAAGAGGAGGGGAGAGGGGAAAGGGGAGCGGGGAGAGAGGGGAGAGGAGGGGAGAGAGGAGACGGAAAGGGAGGGAAGAGGGGAAGCTGTATATATAAAAGAAGGCAGAGTGCTGATGACATCTGATCCAGCCACACCTTAATCCTATTGACCTCAGACTTAGCTCTATAAAGCCAATGAACCCCCTTCCTACTTTATTTTTGAAATTGCAAATTGATAATTTATAATTATATAAATTTATGGTATACAAAGTGGTGTTACAATTTGTGAATATAATGTGGAATAATTAAATCAAGCTGGTTAACATATCCATCACCTCAAATACTTAACATTTTTATGGTGAAAACATTTGAAATTTATTCCCTGGGCAATTTTGAAATGTACAATACTCTATTATTAACTATATTCACCATACTGTGCAATAGAACTCAAAACTATTTTTAAAATCCTCCTGTCTCACTAAAATCTGATGCCCTTTGATCATCATCTCCCCATTTCCCACAACCCCCACGCTCTGTAATCACCATTCTACCCTCTGCTTCTATGGGTTTGTTTTAGACTTCACATATATGTGAGAATATGCAGTTCTTGCCTTCCTGAACCTGACTTAATTCACTTAGCATAATATTCTCTAATTCCATCTATGTTGTCACAAATGTCAGAATGTCTTACTTTTCTGTTGTTGATTTGTTCTGGGTTTTTTCAGACCGAGTCTCACTGTCACCCAGGCTGGAGTGCAGTGGCGCGATCTCAGCTCACTGCAACCTCTGCCTCCCAGGTTCAAGCAATTCTCCTGCCTCAGCCTCCCAAGTAGCTGGGATTACAGGTGCCTGCCACCATGGTCAGCTAATTTTGTATTTTTAGTAGAGACAGGGTTTTACCATGTTGGCCAGGCTGGTCTCAAACTCCTGACCTCAAAGTGATCCACCCACCTCGGCCTCCCAAAGTACTGAATTATAGGTGGGAGCCACCATGCCTGGCCAATAATTTCTTTTTTAAGGCTGAATAGTATTCCATTGTTTAAGTATGCAACATTGTCTTTATCCACTCATTTGTTGATGCACACTTAAGTTGATTCTGTAACTTGCTATTGTGAATAGTGCCGCAGTGAACATGGGGGTGCAGACATCTCTTCAACAAACTGATTTTAAACCTTTTGGGTAAATACCCAGACACGGAATTTCAAGATCACGTGGTAATTTTATTTTTAGTTTTTTGAGGAACCTCCATACTGTTTTCCATATTGACTACAGTAATTTTCATTCCCACCAACACTGTACAAGGTTCCTTTTTCTCCACATTCTTGACAACATTTATCTTTCCTATTTTTGACAAAAGCCATTCTGATCAGTGTGAGATTATATTTCATTATGGCTTTAATTTGCATTTCCCTAATGATTAGCAATATTGAATATTTTTCATTATACCTGTTGGCCATTTATATGTCGTTTTTTTCAGAAATGTCTCTATCCCTGGAATGCAAGGAGAGTTCAACATATGCAAGTCAATAAATGATACGCCGCATTAACAGAATAAATGACAAAAATCATATGATCATCTCATCAAAAGCAGAAAAAGATTTGACAAAATTCAACATCCATTAATGATTAAAAAAAAATCACCAAATTAAGTATAGAAGAAAGATACTTCAACAATAAAAGCTATCCAGAGATGCTCACAGCTAACTGTGACTCAGCAGTGAATAACTGAAAGCCTTTCCTCCAAGATCTGGAATAAGACAAGGATGCCCACTCTCGCCATTTCCACTCAACATAGAATTGGAAGTCCTAGACAGAGCAATTAGGCAAGAAAAAGAAATAAAAAGCTAAATAGTGAAGGTCTTTTATTAAAAGGAAAAAGTGGAATTTTCACTGTTTGCCAATAACATGATCTTATACATGGAAAGTCTTATCAAAAAATTGTTAAAATTAATAAACAAATACAATAAAGTTGCAGGATGTAAAATCAACACACAAAAATCAGTAGCATTTCTATATACCAACAACAAACTACCCAAAAAGAAATCAACAAATCACACAGTAACTACAAAAAATAAAATAAATTACCCAAGAGCAGATTTAACCAAGCAGACAAAAGACTTACACAATGAAAACTATAAAATGTTGATGAAATAAACATTCAAGACAAAAGTAAATGGAAAGATATTTCATGTTAATGAAGAACGAGTATTGCTAAAATGTCTATACTACCCAAAGTGATCTACAAATTCAATGCAATCCCTATGAAAATCCCAATATCACTTTTCATAGAAATAAAAATAATCCAAAACTTCATATGGGGCTGGATGAGTGGCTCATGCCTGTAATCCCAGCCCTTTGGGAGGCTGAGGTGGGAGGACCACCTGCGGTCAGAAGTTTCAGACCAGCCTGGCCCACATGGTGAAACCCCATCTCTGCTAAAAATACAAAAATCAGCCAGGCATGGTGACACTCACCTGTAATCCCAGCTACTTGGGAGGCTGAGGCACAAGAATCACTTGAAGCCAGGAGGTGAAGTTTGCAGTGAGCCCTGATCACACCATTTACACTCCAACCTAGGCCATAGAATTAGACTCCATCTGAAAAAACAAAACAAAAATTCATATGGAACCATAAAAACTCCAAACAACCAAGGCAATCATGAACAAAAAGAACAAAGCTGGAGTTACCACATCACCAGATTTCAAACTATACTAGAAAGCTATAGCAACAAAAACAGCATGGCAAAACAAACAGACCCATTGACCAATGGAGTGGAATAGAGAGCATGGAAATGAACCTATTCATGTACAGTCGATTGATTTTCAACAAAGGCACAAGAATATGCAATAGGAAAAGGACAGTCTCTTCAATAAATAGTGTTGGGAAAACTAAATTACTACCTACAGAAGAATAAAATTGGACCCTTATCTCACACCATGTACACAACTAAAAATCAACTCAAAATGGATTAAAGATTCAAATGTAATACTGTACCTGAAACTCTAAACTTACTGGAAGAAAATATAGAGGAGGAAAACTATATGACACTCCCTGGACAATGATTTTTTGTATTTGACCCCAAAAAGCACAGTCAACAAAGTAGGCAAAAAGCAAAAATAGACAAACGAGATGACATCACACTAAAAAACTTCTGCACAGCCAATGAAACAACAACAGTGTGCCGAAGCAACTCACAGATTGGGAAAAAACAGCTGCAAGCCATACATCTGACAAGAGATTAACATCCAAAATACATAAAGAGCTCAAACAACTCGATATCAAGAAAACAAGAAGCCCAATTAGAAAATGAACAAGGGACCTGAACAGACATTTCCACTAAAGTTTTTATGGCATAAATATACTTTGGCACAAACACTGCATTATATGCAATTATTTTTTGTAAATAATTTTTTGTAAAGCCATCAGATATATAGCCAAGTGATTTTTCACCTAAGTGTAAGACAGCAAAATGTTTAAATCAATACATAAATCAAATTGTCTGCACTGGCATTGTTAATCTAGAAGAAAGTGGTTGCATAGATAATAGAGCAAGCACATTTTTAGTTCATACTTTCAAATGGAAGTTGATTTGAAATAATAAAGTTGTTCACTGGCAGAATTTCCCACCAAGTCTGTATAAATTATGTGCTATTTGATAAAAGATAGCAGCAATGAAGCTAATTTTTATCTTCAGTATTTGCTTTAAGAGAAAAATCCTGAATCTTGTAGGGATTTCTAATGCCAAAAATAATGATGAAATGGGAGAGTATATTTGGCAATCAGGGTGACTAAGCTCATGGTAACTGGCATATGTATAATTTTAGTTTGCATTCCAATTATTTAAACTGAGATGTTCTTGATGAAGCTGAACATACTGTGAGTAGACGATCTCTTTCTCCAAGAAACAAGATGGCCATTCAGAGAATGGCCTTACTGAAGCTCATTGGTAAATAAGCTTTCTCCAGATTTTAATGATTTCCCCAGTTCTTCCATAATTCCTCAGTTTCCTGGCCATTTTCTGATATATCATGGTCTTCCTGTTGCCCTTTCTTATTCCTCAAAGTTTGGCAAGTTTTTCTTTGTTTTTTTGATACAAACTGGAAACTCCTTTTGGTTTTATTTACTTACTGAATGCAGACGCCATCTTGGGATTACCCCAAGATTTGTGAAGTTATTCAAACAGTCAGAGCATCTTCCTGCCTTGTCCTTCCTCTTGCTGGAAAACAGCAGATGGTACCAGCTGGCTTTCAGTTATGTTCCACAAAGATCAATGTATAGTTCCTTCAAAATAGCATTATTTATTAAAGTTCTTCAATTATAGATAGGTTCCTCTGTAAGCAACACTCCATAGCAGTTGGAATCCCCTCTGACATGGGGACAATCACTGATGAAAAACCAGGTAATTTTGAAGATCTCCAGTTAATTGTTGCCTCGATACCTCAAACGCATCTTCAAATGCTTGACCTAGCTTGTCTTGTTCAACACACATTATGCTTCACTAATAAACTGATGATTCTGTCCATCAGTGCCCAATCTAGCATGTACTTGTAGAGGTGGAAATAACCTTCCCCTTCTCTGAAACACACATGTTCACTCCCCACCACCTGCTATAATTTTGTTAAAGCAGTTTTGAGTTTGGTTTCTGTCATCTGCAACTGAAAAATTCCTGAGCAATTTATACCTGAGAATGAGATAATTTAAGTAACAGATCCTAATGTATGAAAATAGCTGAGATAATATAAGGTGCAAAACAGAGAGGAGATAATTATTCCCATTCCTAAATAATTATTTGAAAATTTTTGTTACACAGTAGCAATGCAACTGGCTATCCCTATCCAATGGTTTGCTAAATCTTTGGACTCAGTCCCAAGAAAATAGCAAGTTATTGAACATCACTTGTGACCTCAAATAATATTCTATGAGAAAAGGACAAGTTCGGTCCAGGCTATACTATCTAAAAGCAGAGAGAGAATAATGAAACTTCATTTTTTTAAGAAAAATCTTCATACTTATACCTTGCAATCCTTGAGGGCTGGGAGTCAGAATTTGAAAAAGCCGAATTCTGCAGCCTAAGCTAAAATTTGTGAAGACAAAAGCAAAGGGATAAAGAAATACCGTACTAAAATATTGGGAAAGAAATTGAAAAGGACATGCAAAATGGAAAGATATTCCAGGTTCATGAATTTAAAGAATATTGTTAAAATTAATATTGTTAAAATTATAATACTACTCAAAGCAATTTACAGATTAAATGCAATCCAATTACATTCTTTACAGAAATTGAAAAAAAAAAATCTTAAAACGTCTGTGGAACCACAAAAGACCCCAAATAACCAAAGTAATCCTGAGCAAAAGGAACAAAGCTAGAGGCATTATACTACCTGACTTCAAATTTTACTACAAAGTTATAGTAACCAAACCAGTATGATACTAACGTAAAAACAGACACACAGACCAACTGAACACAATAGAGAACCCAGATGTAAGTCCACACATTTACAGCCAACTCATCTTCAACAAAGGTACCAAGAACATATAACGGGGGAAACGATAGACTTTTCAATAAACGGTGCAAGGAAACTAGGTAACTATATGCAGAAGAATGAAACTAGATCCTTCTCTCTTACCATATACAAAAATCAAATCAAAATTAATTGAAAATTAAATCTAAGATCTCAAACCATGAAACTACTAGAAGAAAACATTGAGGAATGACTCCAAACATTGGTCTGGGTAAAGATTTTTTTATGTCAAATCCCAAAAGCATAAGCAAACAAAGTAAAAATAGACAAACGGTATTATATCAAACTAAAAACTTCTGCATAGCAAAGGAAATAATCAACAAAGTGAGGATAAAACCTACAGAATGGCAGAAAATATTTGAAAACTAGCCACCTGAGAAGGGGTTAATAACCAGAATGTATAAGGAGTTCAAACAACTCAATAGCAAAAAAGAAAAAAGAAAAACACAACACACATAATCCAATTTAAAAATGGGCAAAAAGAGGCCAGGCATGGTGGCTCATACCTGTAATCCTAGCACTTTGGGAGGTCAAGGCAGGAGGATCATCTGAGGTGAGGAGTTCGAGACCAGCCTAGCCAATACGGTGAAACCCCATCTTTACTAAAAATACAAAAATTAGCCAGACATGGTGGCGTACACCTATAATCCCAGCTACTCAGGAGGCTGAGGCAAGAGAATCTCTTGAACCCGGGAGGCAGAGGGTGTGGTGAGCCAAGATCGTGCCATTGCTCTTCAGCCTGGGCAACAGAGCACGACTCTGTCTCAAAAGAGAAAAAAAATGGGCAAAAGAGCTGAGTAGACATTTCTCAAAAGAAGGCATACAAATGGGCAACAGGCACATAAAAAAATGTTCAACATCACAAATTATCAGAGAAATGCAAATCAAAACCACAATGAGATATCATCTTGCCCCAGTTAAAATGGCTTTTTACCAAGAAGACAGGCAATAAGGGAGGCTAGCAAGGATATGAAAGGAAGGGAACGCTTGTATACCATTGGTGGGAACGTAAATTAGTACAGCTACTACAGAGATCAGCTTAGAAGTTCCTCAAGAAATTAAAAATTGAATGATCATACCGTATGATCCAGCAATCCCACTACTGGATATATCTCCAGAAGAAAGGAAATGAATATATCAAAGAGAGATCTGCATGCCCACATTTATCTCAGCACTATTCATTAGTCAATGAATGAATGGCTAAACATGGTATATATACACAATGAAATATCATTCATCCGTAGAAAAGAATAAAATCCCGTCATTTGCAGCAACATAGATAAAACTAGAAGTCATTATGTTGAGTGAAATAAACCAAGCACGAAGAGACAAATATCACATGTTCTCACTCATACGTGGACGCTAAGAAAAAGTGGATCTCATGAAGGTAGAGAGTAGATTGGTGGTTACCAGAAGCCAGCAAGGGTAGCAGGAGTGGGAGATTAAAAGAAGTTGACAAATGGAAACAAATATAAAGTTGATAGATGAAGTAAGCTCCAGTGTTCAATAGGTAAGTAGGGTGACTATCGTTTACGAAAACATACTATATATTTCAAAATAGAAGAGAAAAATTCAAATGTTTCTAGAATAAAGGCAAATATTTAAGGTGATTGATATCCCAAGTACACCGATTTGATGTTTACAAATTATACGAATGTCTTATCATGTGTACCCTGAAACTATGTAACCTATTATCCATCAATCTTCTAAATTGTTGAGAAAATGATTAAATGAATAAATAAAACATTGGGTCTTGGATGAGCCAGCAAATTTGGGAAGTCTGATTCTCTCTCAAATATTATATTCTAGGTATTCTTCGCCAAACAAAAGTGTCATATCCCTTCTAAAAATGCATCCAGTAGGTTATAATCTTGGGGGAAATGCCACATTATATAGCTTCATTTTCCCCTTCAAGTCTTTCACATTGTTCAAAGTGGAGAGCAAAGTGAAAGCATTATTTTGGGATATCGAGAAAAGCTAGAAAAGATTATTGGCAAGAAATAGAAACCATAAGGTGAGGATCAAGAGTCAAGGTCCAGGTTTAGATAAGCTCTCTGGATGTGGTTATTATGCCGCAGAATCATCTAATTCATGTCAACTGAGGTTTTAAATATTGCCTAAAAACCTCGAGCCCGGAAATAAGTGCCTGTCATTGTTCAGTTCTTCAGTAAATATCCAGGCTATTAAAGTAGGTCATTCCCAGGAATGAAATCCTCCTTGCACCTCTCTTAGGTGTGACTTTGGAGGACACAAAACATAGATATCTGTGTAAGACGGAGGTAGATCTGTTTTGAAAATATAAAGTACAGTTGTATTTGGAGAAGCAGAGGCATTTTTGAAACTGTATGTATAATTACAATGGCATGTGAATATATATACAGCCAAAGATATAAGGGACAAAATGGGGGGGATATCTATTATTCACTATACAGCACTCATTCTCAACTACCTTCTCAGATCTAAGCTCCACTTTTCTGTGGGGAACCCCTTCTCTGTGGTTAGGATAGGGGCAACACTGACTTGTCACTGTGATGACATCAGTGGGTACATGACCTAGACTCAGCAAATTACGCTACCCATATCATTGGCTACCATGATCATTTAAGACCTGGACATGAAATCTAAACTGAGTCAATCAGAAGTTATCTGAAAGGTATTAGAGAGTGGGTGTGGCTCACACCTGTAATTTCAACATTTTGGGAGGCTGAGGTGGGAGGATTCATTGAGCCCAGGAGTTCGAGACCAGACTGGGCAACATAGGGAGACCTCATCTCTGCAAAAAATTTAAAAATTAGCTGGGCATGGTGATGCACACCTGCAGTCCCAGCTACTCAGGAGGCTGAGGTGGGAGGACTGCCTGAGTCTGGGAGGTCAAAGCTCAATGAGCTACGATTGTGCCACTATACTCCAGTCTGGGCAATAGAGCAAGACCCTTTCTCTAAATAAATAAATACTTTTTTAAAATTATACTTTAAGTTCTGGGATAGATGTGCAGAACGTGTAGGTTTGTTACATAGGCAGACACATGCCATGGTGGTTTGCTGCACCTGTCATCTACATTAGGTATTTCTCCTAATGCTATCCCTTTAAAATGAAAGATAGTAGGAAGATTTCTTTCCACTGTCAGGAGATGGGAAGCATGTGGTGTTACTGAAGGTCGCCCTGCCACTCTGTAGTAAAAGAAATCTCTGCAACTAATTTGGGGGAATTACAGCTGAGAGATATAAAAAGGACACAGAGCCCTCCTCACATTGTTAGAATTCCTGGAACTAAACAAATCGCTCCTTCTACCTTCCAGCTACGTAAGTCTCCTTCTAAAAAAAATCATTTTTTTTTAAGCCAGTGTTTGGCTCTCTGCAACTTAAAGCTTTAAAAATCCAATTCAACTAACAGCAAAACACAGCCCAATTTAAAAAGGGACAAAAGACTAGAACAGACGTTTCTCTGAACGTATATAAATGGCCAAAAAGCACATGAAAAGATGTTCAATGTCATTAGACATTAGAGAAAGACAAATCAAAACCACAGTCAGATGCCATTTTGCACCCACTAGGATAGCCATTTCTTAAAAATAGAGAATAAGTGTTGGTAAAGATGTGGAGAAATTGGAACCTTCATACATTGCTGGTGGGAATGTAAATGGTACAACGACTGTGGAAAACAGTTTGGTGATTCTTCAATAAATTAAACATAGAATTATCACTTGATCTAGAAATTCCACTCTTAAATATATACCCAAGAGAACTGAAACCAGGTGTTCAAATAAAAACATTTCCATTTGTTTGTTTACAAAATGTTATACACAAATAAACCAACCTCAGCAGCTCTAGTCACAATAGCCAAAAGGTTGAAACAATCTAAATGTCCATCAATAGATGGATAAACAAAATGTGTTTTGATACCACAAAGTTAAATGCTATTCATCCATAAAAAGGAAAGAAAAATACAACACAGATGACCCTCAAAAACATTATGCTAAGTAAAAGAAGCCAGACACCAAGGACCACATATGGAATGATTCCATTTATATGAAATGTCCAGAATAAGCAAATACATAGAGACAAAGAGCAGATTAGTAGTTGCTAAGCGCTGAGGAGAGGGAGAAATGGAGAGTGACTGCTTAGTTAGCATTTCTGTCTAGGGCGATTTTTAAACGTTCTGGACCTAGATAGAGGCGATGGCTGAATAACATGGGTGAACAGGTCTAATCCCACTGAATTGTGCATCGAGTAGGAATTTTTCAAATAAAAATAACTATCATTTTAGATGCTTAAGGAATCGCAAACTGTTTTAAGTATTACTATTTTACATATCGTAATAAATGGTGTGTGAAACAAAAGCTTTTGTGGTTGTTGCTGTTGATTACAAATTTTATCTTTTTTTAACTTTTATTTTAGGTTCAGGGGTACATATGCAGGTTTGTCATACAGGTAAATTGAGTATCGTGGGGGTTTGTTATACAAACTGTTTTGTCACCCAGCCGATAAGCCTAGTACCCAATAGGTAGTTTTTGATCCTTGGCCTCCTTCCACTCTCCACCCTCACAAAGGCCTCGGTGTCCATTGTTCACTTCTTTGTGTCCATGTGCACTCAATGTTTACATCCTACTTCTAAGTGAGAACACGCAGTATTTGGTTTACTGTTCCTGCGTTGTTCACTTAGGATAATGGCCTCCAGCTTCATCCTTGTTGCTGCAAAGAGCATGATCTTGTTCTTCTGATGGATGCATAGTGTTCCATGATGTATATGTGCCACATTTTCTTTATCCAGTGTATTGATGATGGGCATTTAGGTTGATTCTGTGTCTTTGTTATTGTGAGTAGTGCTGCAATGAACATATGAGTGCGCACGTCTTTATGGTAGAACAATATTTTCCTTTGGGTATTGATACGATTTTGCTGTGTACCCCTCCAAATATCACCTTGAATTGTAGCTCCCATAATCCCCCGGTGTCATGGGAGGAACCCAGTGACAGGTAATTGAGTCATGGGGGCAGGTTTTTCCCAAGCTGTTCTCATGATAGTGAATAAGTGTCACGAGATCTGATAGTTTTATAAAGGGCAGTTCCCCTGCACACACTCTCTTGCCTGCTGCCTTGTAAGACGTGCCTTTGCTCCTCCTCCATCTTCCACTATGATTGTGAGGCCTCCCTGGCCAAGTGGAACTGTGAGTCCATTAAATCTCTTCTTTAAAAATTACCCAGTCTTGGGTAAGTCCTTTTAGCAGCATGAGAATGGACTGCTGCAGGTATATACCCTATAATGAGACTACTGGGGCCAATGGCAGTTCTGTTTTAAGTTCTTTGAGAAAGCTCCACGCTGCTTTCCACAATGGCTGAACTAATTTACATTTCCACCAGCGGTGAATAAGCATTCCCTTTTCTCTGCAATCTCACTAGCATTTGTTATTTTTCAACCCTTTAATAACAGCCATTCTGACTGGTGTGAGATGGTACCTCATTGTGGTTTTGATTTGCATTTCTCGAATGATTAATAATGTCAGGCATTTTTTTCTTATGTTTATTGGCCACTTGTATATCTTCCAAAAGCTTTTTTCATAGTGAAATTAAGCCTTTAGATTTGCTAGCCATTTCTACTTTTAAGAAGAGAGCTTTTAAAGTACCTCAGCGTAGTCTTTTTTTTTTTTTTTTAATTTGGGGAAGTATAGTTTGGTCACTTAGTTATACAAAAGCAAGAACCCACCCATTGTTCTAGAGGAACAAAAGGAGCAGGATTTTCTTTTGGGGGGATGGGGAGGGTAGAGAAGGTTAACGGGGAGCAAGAGTTTAAATGTTCTTGGTAGAAAAAAGTAGGTGATGCCCCCCTTGCACCCTAAAGACAAGGAGCTTTAGGAAGGAAGAAAATAAAGATCCGAGTGATTTCCCTTTGATTTTCTAACTTGTTGACGTATTTCTAATAATTTGGAATATCTACAACTGAAATAAGCTGGCCCGCAGATAACCCAAGAGAAACACAAGAGGGTCGGAGGTCTGGAATCACCATCTGGTGTCAACACAAGGGCTAGGTTAACATAGAAGAGAACTTAGTCTGTATCTCATGCTTAACACCAGCCCTGACCAAGTATGTGGACTCTGTGAGCCTGCCTAGGGGAAAATGACTGCGTACATATGGGACCTGAAGGGATGTGAACACTGCATACCACACATTCTTTTCAAGAACACCCAAGAGCTTTACAAAGTGAATCATACTGGACAATAAAGGAAGTCTCCACAAAATTAGGAGATTGCAATCAGGCAAGCCATGTTATGACTAGTATGTGCAAACAAGCCAGACATCAACAGAAATAACTTGCTTTAAAGATAGCATCATATTAACACATTTTGACAAGTAGAACAATTGGAATAGAATGGAAAGCCCAAGAAAAGGCATATATGGACACTTCATTTTCGACACAGGTGGTGGTACCAGCTGAGAGTAGTTGCCCAGGTTCTTGGCTTTTGAACAAAGCACTGGACAAAATGTGCAAAGCAAGGCAGCGAAAGCAAAGATTTATTTTAAGTGAAAGTACACTCCACACAGTGGGAGCAGTCTCATGCAAGCAGCTCAAGAGCTTGGTTACAGAATCTTCTGGGATTTAAATTCCCTCTAGAAGTTTCCTATTGGCCCCCCAACCAGCCTGATTGGTTGCAGGAGGGGAACAATCAAAGGTATTTTCATTTTTCAACTGACAGGCAGAAACAGGAGGGGTGGCAACTGCCACCCACCAACTGCCACCCACCAACTGCCACCCACCAACTGCCACCCACCAACTGCCACCCACCAACTGCCAAACACCAACTGCCAAACACCAACTGCCAAACACCAACTGCCAAACACCAACTGCCAAACACCAACTGCCACGCAGACAAAGGAGGGGTTGAAAAGGCAGTAGCCGCTGATATCCAGTGAGCATAAATCAACCTCAGGCTTCCTGCCTCCAGGCCCTATTCTCCTGCCTCATTTCCCCATGGAGAGACATGATCCCCATAGTCTTTATGGGAGGCAGACAGACTGATGGTCTTTATTCTGTAACTGCTTCATGCTGACTTGGGGCACAGTCCCTACCTATTGGGGATCACAGAACTCTCACCCTGCTCTGTCTAGTGAAGACAGGGTAGTTTCTTGATAGTCAGGGGTGGTGAATTCATTTGGAACTGGCTGGAGGCCTTACCACATGATCATCTCTAGGCGAAAGAAAATGAATTTGGTTAGAAGATTTATTGAACTTCAGGAAGTGGATACCTATGCTGTCAGGAATGTTTGCTATAGAAATCAATTAAAATTTTCTACTTAATTATTACAAAGGAAGCAATTTCAACTGTTTGAAAGAAGGCAATTAATTTGCAAAAAATATAAAAACATGGGTTCTGCCGGGCGCAGTGGCTCACGCTTGTAATCCCAGCACTTTGGGAGGCCGAGGCAGGTGGATCACAAGGTCAAGAGATCGAGACCATCCTGGTCAACATGGTGAAACCCCATCTCTACTAAAAATACAAAAAATTAGCTGGGCATGGTGGCGCGTGCCTGTAGTCCCAGCGACTCAGGAGGCTGGGGCAGGAGAATTGCCTGAACCCGGGAGGTGGAGGTTGCGGTGAGCCGAGATCGCGCCATTGCACTCCAGCTTGGGTAACAAGAGCGAAACTCCGTCTCAAAAAAAAAAACAAAAAACATGGGTTCTGTTATTCATCCTGCAGTAACTATGCCACAAAAACACCAAGAGAAGTTGAGAGGCATTTATTTATTGTAGAAAATGAAACAGAAGTTCCTCTTCAAAGTTTCCTTGGCTGTCCCAGATATTCATCCTGACATGTCTGGGCAAGCCTAGGCAGGCATTAGATCATAGTTTCCTCCTTTGCCCTTATTAAGAAGCACTTTTGCCTTTCTCAGCATTCTACAAGCTGCTTCCTCTCTTCTTTGTCCTTTCTTGCCTTTACCTATGTAGGAAAGTTTTAAGTTGCTAGCCAGTCAGGTAAAGCTTAGAATGTGAGGTCCTGTTCCGGCCAATGGAAACTGGACATAGCAGTAGGGTGGTTGCATCAGGTTATAAATGCTTCTGTTCCCTTTGTTCAGGTGTGCTCTCATGGCAAAATTGCTAGCAAGTGGCAGCCTTTCTGCAGAAAGTAAAACTGGCCTTGCTGATGGATCCATAGTCTCAGTGTTGATTCTTTGTGGCACTGAGAACCCGTTTATAACATTTATCTTTTGGCTGTCTTCTAAACAGGTCCTTCCCTGAAGGAAAACCTTCACAGGTGTAGTGGCTGAAGGGAAACTTCAGGTTTGAGGTCCAGGGCTTCAGGTATCAGACTTGATCCTTGAAAGGATCCAACTATCTAATCCTAGTACTCTGACCGCAGAAGGCATGGCCAGTATTACTGAAAACAGCGCCTTCCGTTTGTGTTGTAATTACTGAGCAACTGATCCCTCCTTCCATGCTTTGACATGCACCTTATCTCCTGGCCTGATTTGGGGTTGCTGGTTAGTTCCCGGTATGGGAAGCCTTTGAGTTACAAACTTTTGTAAAGCCTGCTGAAATTGTCCTAGGTTAACTAGGGATTTTACTAAATCAGCTTTTTCTGAATCAGTAATTACATCATTAGTTAAGGATGGCCTTCATATAACATTTAGTATGGGCTTAATTTTTGCTCCAGGGGTATTACAGATTTTTTGAGAGGGCTATGGGCGGTAAGCTGATCCAAGCTTCTGCTGTTTCCTGATACAGCTTAGCTAACCATCATTTTAGAGTTTGGTTAGACCTTTCTACCTTCCCAGAGGATTGAGGCCTCCATGCTGAATGTAAATAGTATTTGATTCTGAGAACCTTAGCAACCCCTTAAGTTATTTGGGAAAGGATGGGCTATTATCATTTTGGAGACTCTGAAGTAACCCAAATTAGGGGGATTATTTCTTTTAAGAGAACCCTTATAACCTCATTAGCTTTCTCTGTTCGGGTAGGGTAAGCTTCAACCGAACCAGCAAAGATATCTATTAGCACTAACAAAAACTTGTTAGTGCTAGCTGGCATATGTGTGCAGTCTAATTGCCAGTCTTTTCCTGGGTATGTTCTATTACAGTCCTCTAATACAAGTCTCCTCTGAGCTGGGCATAGGGGCGGGCACCTGTAATCCCAGCTACTCAGGAGGCTGAGACAGGAAAATTGCTGGAACCCAGGAGGTGGAGGTTGCAGTGAGCTGAGGTTGTGCCATGGCACTCCAGCCTGGGCAACAGAGCGAGACTCTATCTCAAAAATAAATAAACTCTCCTCTGGACTGGTTCCATTAGAGGAGGCATTTTGTTTCCTGGGTTAAGTGCACACAGTGAGCAGGCTTGAAAGACATGCTTAACCACAGAAGCTAAATTAGACCCAAAGAAGAGCCTGTTAACCATGGCCAGGCTGGCAGCTCTCCCCATATGGAAAGAGTTAAGCCAGGTTTTTGGTGGTGGTGTTTTTGTTTTTTTTTGTTTGAGATGGAGTTTCACTCTTGTGAAATCAGTTTCCCCCTTTGCCCTTATTAAGGGGCGATCTCAGCTCACCTGCAACCTCCGCCTCCCAGGTTCAATAGATTCTCCTGCCTCAGCCTCCCAAGTAGCCGGGATTACAGGCTGCCACCCACCACACCAGGCTAATTGTTATTGTTAGTAGAGATGGGGTTTCCCATATTGGCCAGGCTGGTCTGGAACTCCTGACCTCACATCATCCACCGGCCTCAGCCTCCCAAAGTGCTGGGATTACAGGCGTGAGCCCCCACGCCCAGCTTGCAGGGTTTTTATAATTCTCCATTGGGCTGCATGAGGGAAATGTGTTTCTGATGCGATACACCACCAGGATCCTTGTTTTTGTCCTCCTTGCTCCTTTATTAACTGTTCCTCCTGTGGTGTGTATTCAGGTTCCATTGGGGAATCAGAGTGGAAGCAGTGCTAGGATCTGGGGGATTGTGCCCTGAGAACTACAGCCGTGGCTTCTCCAGCTGTTTTTGTTTCCTTGCACTATAAGGGTTAAGCCCCTTTGATGCCCCCTACAATGGCTACAGCCTTTAGCAGGTGTATTGCTTCCAAACGCTGAAGAATTTCAGGCCCATGCTGTATAGGGGATTATTTGCTACTTAGCAGTCCCCTTCCTTCCAGATTGTAGCATGAGCATGGCAAGGGTTGCCTCACCTTATGTAACCTCCCTTAGTTCATCATCACTTAACTGCCTTAGTTATTCCCTTTCTCTTGCCTCCAAGGAGAGCCTCAAGAAATTTAGCCCAGCTGTTCATTTCCATGGGCGTTTTAGAGTCCCAACAAGCAGGATCAGAACAAACAGATCATCTGCTTCCTGGCGGGCTGCCTTAAAAGATTCATTTATTTTCAAAGGGGGTGCAAGAGGTTGCTAGAATTGAACATTTCTCCATGAGAAATCTAAGGCTATGGTCAAAATTTGGAACCCATCTGCTAATTTCCTGGGATTCTCAGAAGAGCTTCCTAGCTTTCCCTTACACTGTTGTATATCAGTTATAGAGAAGGGGACCGCACTAGGACTGGCCCCTCAGCTCCTGCTTCTTCCCTAAGGGGTAGCAGGGCTGGAAGGTGAGCTGAACATGGCGTTCCCCTCTGAGTGTGAGGTGGACTTGGTAGGGTGTCCAGTGTGGGTTTTAGCCTCAGGAGCACTTGGCAAGGGGCTACATGGGGGCAGTTGCTGTTCACCATAAAAGACAGGTGACCCTTGTTAAAGAGGGTCATCTATAATATCTAGCTCTGCCTTTAGACTTTCTTCGGGGAAATTATTAGGTTTTGGCATAGGGCCATGAAGGCCTGTACATGTAGGATTTCTGAGCATTTGCCCTGCCAGGAAACAGCTGCTGAAAGACCGAAAAAGAAAAGGACTCAGGTCCATCACCCAAACTGGACGGTGGTGATCAGGTGCTTCTACATGGAAACCTTGCAATGCACTGGAGAGTGGCCCAGCCAGAAACCTGCAGTTGCCTCCATGCTCAGGCGCTGTCCACTGAGGGTCCCGAGTTGGAAAGGAAAAGAGACAGAAAGGGGAAAAAGAAAAATAAATCCCAAACATTGGGCTTACCTCCTGGCTGGCTGACCAAAATATGTTGCCAGTTGAAGGTAGTTGGCCAGGTTCTTGGCATTTTGAACAAGGAATTAGACAAAACACACAAAGCAAGGCAGCTAAAGCCAAGATTTGTTTTAAATGAAAGGACACTCCACAGGTAGGAGCGGGCTCAAGCAAGCAGCTCAAAGCCTCCGTTACAGAATTTCCTGAGGTTTAAATACCCGCTAGAGGTTTCCCATTGGCCCCCAACCAGTCTGATTAATTGGTTGCAGGAGGGGACCAATCAGAGGTACTTTCTTTTTTTTTTCTTTTCTTTTTTTTTTTTTTGAGACAGAATTTCACTCTTGTTGCCCAGGCTGGAGTGCAGTGGCACGATCTTGGCTCACTACAACCTCAGACTCCCTGGTTCAAGCGATTCTCATGCCTCAGCCTCCCGAGTAGCTGGGATTACAGGCTCGCACCACCACATCCAGCTAACTTTTGAATTTTAGTAGAGACAGGGTTTCACCATGTTGGCCAGGATGCTCTCCATCTCCTGACACAGTGATCCGCCTGCCTCAGCAAAGTGCTGGGATTACAAGCATGAGCCACCAATGCCCAGCCCAGTCAGAGGTACTTTCATTTTTCAACTGCCTCGCAGAAAAAAGGAGGGGTTGGAAACGGATGAATCCGGCTTAGGCTCAACCTAAGGTTGAGCCTAAGCCGGATTCAACCCCTCCTTTCCCTGATAAGCAGCACGAATCAGCCTTAGGTTCCCTGCCTCCAGCTTCTAATCTCCTGATTCAGTGGTAGTGTAGATCAGGTAAGGAAACAGAAATTCTAATAAACAGTGCTGGGACAGAGAAGCATGGTCTTATATTTTATCATACACAAACAAATGTATATTTATATCATACATAAATTTTATACATAAATTTATATCACACATAAATTTTTATTTATTGATATACATAAATTTCAAGTAGATTGAAGATCTAAACATAAAAGGCAAAACTAAGCAATGCACATAGAAGTGACAAAACTATAAAGGTATGCAAGGAAGTGACTGTCACACGTTAGAAAAGTGGTGACTTCCGGAAGAGGAAAAGGTCTGTTGCAGGCAGGGGATGGCATAGGGAAATTGTGCATCATGGGACTCTGTCCATATTCTAACTCTTGGACTGGGTTGTAGCTATCTGGGTACTTTTTAATTTGTTTTAAATTATTTTAAAATTATATATAAGTATGGTGGCCTTTTGTATGTTTTATACAGTCCACACTAAAAACGGTTAAAGAAAAAAATCATGACATGTTTAAAGACAACCACCATCACAGGTTAAATCACTGAGTAACTTAAAGCTCACAAGTCATGTGGGAAGAAGAAAAGTGCCTCTTCAAAGTTTCCTGTCTTGTTAAAGAATAATAAATGTTAGAAATAATAGTCTCTTTTAAAGACTAACTTTCTTCAAAGCCTTCTTGTTTTTTATTAGCGACTCTTCGTTAAGCCCTATCCTAGTAGCTGTTAGATATAAAGGAATAAGTACGTTCCATGTCCTTGTGCTTTAACCAAGATATTTGTGCTAGACATGCTCACAGGCACGAAATGCATTCTGTGTCCTTGTACTTTAACATAAATAAGGTTTCTGTTATTACTTTTCTAAGTCCTTTCACAAGCAACTTCCTGTCCCTTCCTTATTTGGACTTCCTCTTTTCCTTTTGTTCTCCATTGCTTTTACCTGTTTAGAAAAGTTTTAAGTTGTTAGCCCATCAGGTTTTAGTTTAGATAGCGAGGCCTGGCTCCAATCAGCAGAGATCAGACACAGCAGGAAGGACCACTCCAAATGTGTAAGGAATAAATATTCTGCTTTTCCTTTGTTCACTTTACTCTCATGGCAAGATGGCTAACAGGAGCACCCTTTCTGAAGGAAGTAAAATTGCTTTGCTGAGAGATCCTTTGTCTGAGTGTTGATTTTTCTTTGCGGCACCAGCATCTGTTTCCAACAAGTAATATTTACGAGTATCCAGAAACTTGCTGTCCTCCTAGAAAATATATGTAGTCAAAAAGAACAAGATTCCCCAAAAGTGTTAGTCCAAACTGCACCATTTTTTAAGCTCCCCACCATTTCACAGACCTTGGTCAAAGTCAAACATTCCATGGGGTTAGGGCCATGAGAAACAGCCTGCCTCTTATATTCCGCTAAGAGAAAATGCAAGGAACACCACATTCCACCAGAACAGGGGCCAAACCACCTGATCATAGGAACATCTTATCAATATCCTGCCAGGCAACAAGCCATGCTCCCTAGACCTCTTCCGCCCGCACCGTACCCCAGCTTGTATGTAAGCAGCAGTGGGCGCTGACATTAAGCTGATCCGCCACCTCTATAGGTTTATCGTGGGCATAAATGCCTGCATTTGCTGTTGAGTCTCTCTCTCTCTCTCTCTCTCTCTCTCTCACTCTCTCTCACTCTCTCACTCTCTCTCTCTCTCTCTCTCTGTGTGTGTGTGTGTGTGTGTGTGTGTGTGTTTCTTTAACCCTCGCCTCCATTCAAAACCTAACAAAAAGCACAAGGACAAAATTAAAAATGGACAAATGGGATTACATCAAAGAAAAAAGACAAAACTGACCAGCATTAACATTAAAACAGATCTTAAGACTGACAAAACAGACTCTTTGTAGCAATAAGACACTAAATCTCAATCTGACTCTAGTATAGCTTCAAATGACAGATAGTAGACCCTGAAAGAAATCCAAGTATTTTACCCCAAAATATATTTCTCTGACATATTTTGAAATGGCTTTGCAAAGCTGTTTCTTGTGGGGAAAATCTACATTCTGTAGAGAACCCCCTTCCCTTTCCAGGTCTTTTCCCGATCCAGGAGAGATGAACTAAGAGTCTGGCACCCTTTTAGCTCTGGTAAGAGATGGCCGGGCGCGGTGGCTCACGCCTGCCATCCTAGCACTTTGGGAGGCCGAGGTGGGTGGATCACCTGAGGTCAGGAGCTCAAGACCAGCCTGGCCATCAGGATGAAACCTCGTCTTTAAAAAATAAATAAATAATACATTTAAAAAAAAAAAGAGACATTTACCACCTATTCTCTCTGAAGCCTGCTACCGGGAGACTTCATCTGCATAATAAGAACTGATGCAAGACAGGCAAGGCCCAAAATTAAGGCTATGACCTGAAGGGTTCTTAGCTTCTCCCAGGAAAGAATTCAAGAGTCAGCTGCTGCTGTTAAATAGCAGCTTTGATTGAAAGCGGCAGTGGACCAACAGAGGTCCTCCTCCTGGCAGAGTGGGGTACCCCATAGGCAGTGTGCGTAGCACCTCAGAGGCAGGTCTGCACTCATACCCACTTGTAATTATATGAAAATTAAGGGGGTTATGTAGAAATTTCTAGAGTGAGATAACTTCCCAGCTGTCAGGTCGTTGCCATGGAAAGGGGCAGTAACCTCCAGGTGTTGCCACGGCAATGGTAAGCTGACGTGGCACACTGGTGGGTGTGTCTTATGAGGAGGTATTTCTGCCCCCTGCCCCCCAGCACCTGTTTTTAGCTAGTCTTCAACTGGTCTGGCGTCCAAGCTCCACCTCTGGAATCAAGTCTTGCCTCCCACCTCAGAATCTTGGTCTCCCCAACCCCTTATCTTAACCAAGACAATTCCTTTCTATTGATTCCAGATCCTTAGATAATAACAACTTGGCCAGGTGCCGTGGCTCATGCCTATAATCCCAGCACGCACTTTGGGAGGCCAAGGTAGGTGGATCACCTGAGGTCAGAAGTTCAAGACCAGCCTGGCCAACATGGCGAAACCCTGTCTCTACTAAAAATATAAAAATTAGCCAGGTGTCATGGCATGTGCCTGTAATCCCAGCTACTCAGGAGGGTGAGGCAGGAGAATCGCTTGAACCTCGGAGGCAGAGTTTGCAGTGAGCTGAGATCATGCCATTGCACTCCACCCTGGGTGACAGAGCGAACGAGACTCAATCTCAAAAAAATTGATAATAACGTAATTCTTTCAAGCCATTTCCAGTCAGAAAATCTTTCAATCCACCTATGACCTGGAGGCTCTTGCCTTGAGTTGCCCCACCTTTTCAGACTGAATTGATATACACCTGACATGTATTAATTGGTACCTGTGTAACTTCTGTCCCCCTAAAATGTATAAAATCAAGCTGTGACTCAAGCACCTTGGATGCCTATTTTCAGGACCTCCTGGGGCTGTGTCATGGGCCTTGGTCACTCATATTTGGCTCAGAATAAATCTTTTAAAATATTTTACAGTTTAGTTCTTTTTGTCAACAGCCTCCTGTCATTTTCCCTTGAGAAGACACTGATTTGGAGAATACTCCCAGTGCCGGCCTTTCTTGTAAGAAAACTCCTGCATTCTCATGGAGAGTTGCTTGAAAAACCAGGCAAACAAACCCTGGTTTTTCAGGTAACAGCCAGCCCTCTGTATCCACAGATTCCACCTCTGCTGTTACAGAGGGCTAACTGTATGTAAAACTTGTAATTTAGAGCCATGTGATTTAAAGAAAAATATCTCATTCAAGGATTTGATGGGTACTAATACGCACTTGGCTATAAGCTATTGGTGTATCCGCAGCAGAATGGAACAAAACCAACTATTACAACAGATCCCGAAATTTTGTCAGCTCTCAAAAATTTCTGCTCAAAAAATAGATGCTTACTTTCTGCTTAATTTTTCTGTACATCTAAAATTTCTCTAAAATAAAGTCTATTAATTTAAAAAATATGTACTCTGGAAATGGGTAATACTGTCTTTAAGAAAAACTAGTAGTCAACGTGTTCCTTGTTAAGCAGTTACAAAATTTAAGTTATAGCATTTCTGACCTCGATTCTTAGAAACAAAACTAAACTAGATTTGTTTTGCTTTAGAAGGAATATAAGGAAAACTAATTTGTGAAGTAAGTACTTCCTAAAATGGAGATGAATTCCTGTTTAGATAAACCAGGAGAGGAAGTTAAACTGAGTGAGCATGGGAAAAAAAGACTCCTTTGGGTGGTATGCTTTTTGAGTGTCATTGAAAGTGACTGAGATGTCCAATAATGAGGGGACCAGGCAGTAGTTCATTAATAAAGGAGCAGCATTGTTTTACATCATTAACCAAATTGAAATGATCTGAATGGAAAAGTAGTTTGGAGTATTAACTATGTACACGATTACTCTCAAGCAGATTATGGGCATAAATGGCTGTTGTATTTCACATAACTGCACATCAACAGCTTTCAAAGGAATCTCAACCATCCACTGAACAAAATTCAGATTTATTTTCCATTTAGATACCTGTTTGATACCTCAAGGCCTTAGACAGTTGTCCTGGATACTTCTAGGAATGCCAGTTATTATACTGAGAATGTTATAATAACTCTTCTACTTATTACCTGCAGCTAGAAGTCTGATGATGGTTATTTTATAGTGTCTCAGGAAATTGGAAAGGTAATCATGACCTTAGAGCTTCTACAAACAGAATGGGGGAACACTTAAGAGAAAAAAGCTTGAGTTATATAACTAATAAATGCCAAGTTGCGTTGTTTTTTTGTTTTTTTAATAGAGTTTTTAAACATAAAATCTATAGAGTTTTTTATTATCTAGGTAGTGTTAGGTGCATAGCTATGAGAAGGTATCCCAAGCCCATTTTCTCCTCCCAGCCTTGTTTCCTAAAGTTTTCCTGATGTGTCAAGAGAATGTCACTATAGCCCTGTGAATTAGTAGATATTGCTGTATTGAGATACTTACTTGGCATAAAGTTGGGAGAAAGAAAAGATAAAGGACTACCTAGGCCAGAGATCTCTGCTACAATTCATACCAGCACCTTTCAAAAATTTGCAGCCTATGAAGAGCCAAATATTGCATAGTCCAGATCGTGTTTCCCAACACTATCGATGGAAAATCCTAAAGTAAGAGATTCTCAGAATCAGAGCTCTTACTTCAACCTTGATTCTTTTTTTGATGTGGGTGGTAAAGACAAACAGGTTTAACTCTGACCTGGTACTTTCTTCCATGTTTCTAAGCCATAACATTAAATATGCAATACTAGAAGGTCATAATTATTCACATAAAATGTCAATGCATTCATTTATTAGTATGCTTCATTTCAGACAGAATTAACAATCTTCTTATTCGCACATGTAGCACTTAGTGAGCCCATTGAATAAACTCTTGGGATAGCCTTAATTAGACTCTGACTACATACAGGTTTTGGCCAGTGTCTTAGTCCATTTTCTGATGCTGTAACAGACTATCATCAATTGGATAATTTATAAAGAATAAAAGTTTACTGGACTCACAGCTCTGGAGGCTAGAAAGTATAAGAATACAGCATGAGAATCTGGCAAGGACCTTCATGCTGATTCATCTCATGTCAGAAAGGCAAGCAAGCACACAAAACAGAGAAAATGGGGATCTAATTCCCATGAAAACTAAGCCACTCCCATGATAACATTCATCTATTCATAAGGGCCAAGCCCTCATAACCTAATTACCCTTTAAAGGTCCCATTTCTTAATACTATCACGATGGCAATTAAATTTCAACATGGGTTTCGGAGGAGACATTCAAAACATAGCAGCAGGTACAAGCAGGTTTAAGTCAAAAGTCCATTGCTAGCTATGACTTACCGATGGGAGCCACTGAAATAGTTAAACACCTAGGAAACTATCTTCTTTTGACTTTTCAAGACATTCTGTACCAGATTATATTGGATTATACGCAGAGCAGAAGCAGGCTTTCGCACGCCCTCACTTGCAGTGCATATTTCCTATGTTAGGCTCTTCTGTGAAAACTTCTTGTTAATTTTTCAAATCTGGTACTTACTGGGTAACTCTGTTTTTGTGCTTCTTGTTTCCAGTAATCCATTTTATCTCCAGTGTTTTCCATTTGTCTTCATCATTGCAGTTTTATTTTAGCCTTGCAATCATTTGATCTTTTCGCTAATATTTCCTAGCCTTTTTTACTCATTTTCTATGAATTCTAACTCATGCTTCAGCTATTTTGGTACCCTTTAAATTCTTTAGTCTCTAATAAGCTTTCCAAAGCTCCTAAGGATAACTGACTAAGTAAACATTGGAAAAGTACCTTTAATTGTTATAAACAATCACTGTTATGTCACCTATTAAATGTAAACATTTCCATAAGAACCAGTGTAATTTCTTCATGATCAATGGAGATTTGCCCATTTGTGGGCTAGACTGATCACATGAAAACCTCAACTGAACCATTTCCCAATTTATGATTTCCTTTATAATAAAAATTTTTTAAATTATTAAATTACAAATTAGACATACAAAAAAGTATAAGCATTTTATATGAAGAAATAAGAGTAGTCTCTTGTTACTCTTTTTATCATCTTACACTGAATGACCCTCTTATGTTTTCTATTTAAAAGATTTGGGCCAGGCACGGTGGCTGACATCTGTAATCCCAGCACTTTGGGAGGCCGGGCGGATCACGAGGTCAGGAGATGGAGACCATCCTGGCTAACATGGTGAAACTCCGTCTCTACTAAAAATACAAAAAACTAGCCAGATCTGGTGGCATGCATCTGTAGTTCCAGCTACTTGGGAGGCTGAGGCAGGAGAATCACTTGAACCTGGGAGGCAGAGGTTGCAGTGAGCCGAGATTGCACCACTGCACTTCAGCCTGGGTGACAGAGCGAGACTCCGTCAAAAAATAAAAAATAAAAAAGATTTGGGAGCTAAATGCTTCTGTGGGGGTATTAAATAAAATGTATAGGAGGCCATTGATTTTGACTGAGCTCCTACACTAAGCCCAACAGACCAAACCAAAATGGAGTCACTCATGCTACAGTTCCACATCACCAAGACAAAACTAAGTTGTTTATCTGACCTTCCAAGAAATCAAGCGAGTGAGATATAATAGCCAAATCCCCAAACAACACAATCTTAGCTGGTATAATAAGGAAATCCACCTGCTTTAATCTTTACCAAAAGTAACTCTGAAACAACCCGTCTACCTTTTATTTCCTATTTCTGCTTTCCTTGGCCATTTTCTGCTGATAAAACCAACCACCTCTGTTCAGCTCATCAGAGCACTCATTCTATTTTGTAGAATGAGGTGTTACCTTATTCTAGAATGGCAAATAAAAGCCAATTAAGGTCTCTAAATTTGTTGTAATTTTGTCTTTTGATGGGGGTGAGCCATTTTTGCATCCTCTGATAATATCTTATTGTGTACAACATGTACACCTGCACACCATTCTCCTTCATTTGTTTACAAATACAGCATGCTGGCAATTTTTCTTCATGTCAAAAATATCTATGTCCATTGTAAAAAAAAAAAAATAGTAATTTGGATAAACAGAAAAGAAGAAAAATAATATAAAAATCATACAAAATTCTACCACCTTGAGATGTTTCTTTTTTGTATATTTCCTTTTGTGTAACCAGGGAGGAGGCCTATGCTGCTTACTTATCCTTATAAAGGAATTTCCCATCTTATACCTCCTGTTGCTAATGCTGCCTTATTTTCTACCACGTGGCCCCATTCCACAAGTCACACAAATCACACTGACAATGAACACCCTAACTATCTTAATCAAGGTTTAGTCAAGAAAACAGACACCACCCTAGACTTTTCAAACAAAATGAACAGGAAAGTTAATAAGGAAATTGGTGACAGAGGAAATGGAAAAGCTGAGACGCCAAACACAGGATGGGATGATGAGGCAACTGAGAGGTCGGCAACAGCCGAAAGGAACTGCCATCCTGGAACTAAAGAGTCAACAACGGGAGAAGGTCATTTTATCAGAGCACAGAAGTTGAGGCCAACCAGAAGGAGCAGTACTAAGGAGAGGGCATTTCCCCAGGGGAGCTGAAACCACAGAGGGAGCATTTGTTGGGGAGGAATTGGAGACACAAAGAAAAGCAGTCACAGAGGAGACAGAAATAGGGGCAATATCCTAGCCTTTCCCCTCTTCCCACCCTCCAGTCATCCACTATTATCTTTCCGTGGCCAAACTTACCTGGAAGACTTCAGGTGATGGAAATGATGGAAGGTGGGGATGGGATGGTAGTACGCACAGGCAGCTGGCCAGCAATTGTCTAAGAGTAGCACCTGAAGTGACTGGTCACACATCACCTATGGCGTAGTCTTGCCAAAAAATGTTTAAGCTGAATCTAATCATGAGGCAACAATCAGGCAAATCCAAATTGAAAGACACTGTACACTAGCTAGCCTAGGCTCTCCAAAATGTCAATGTCCTAAAAGACAAAAAAGGACAGAGAATTTATCTAAATTAAAGAACATTAGGGAGGCTTATGCCTGTAATCCCAACACTATGGGAGGCAGAGGCGAGAGGATTACTTGAGCTCAGCAGTTCGAGACCAGCCTAGGCAACATAGTGAGTCCCCATCTCTACATATAAAAAAATCAAAAAATGAGGCGGGAGGATTACTTGAACTCAGGAGGTCAAGGGTGCAATGAGCCATGATCAAGCCACTGCATTCCTACCTGGGTGACCAGAGTGAGATCCTCCTCTCTTTCAAAAAAAAGAAAAGAACATTAGGGAGACATGGTAACTCATTTTGATATGTGATTATTGATTAAATACTAGATCAAAAAAGAATGATATATAAAGGACATTATGGGCAATTGTAGAAATATAAATATAGTTAGTACATTAGATGATAGTTGTATATAAATGTTAAATTTCTTGAGTGTGGTAATTTGGTTGTGGTTATGTAAGAGAACGCCCCTGTTCTCAGCAGATATATGCTAAAGTATTTAAAGGTAAAATGTCATGATGACTTCCACCAACTCCGTACATATATATATGCATGGAGAACGAATGTGTGATCAAACAAATGTGCCCAAGGTTAAAACTGGCGAATCTAAGTGAAGCATCTAGAGACAGTCATGGTACTATTCTTGTAACTCTCCCAAAGGCTTTTCAAAATAAAAACTCGGTGAAAAAAAAATAGGATGGCCTCTGACCTCCGACCACCGACACGAGGTAAAGAGATTAATTAAACCAACTGTTCTTAGGAATTTAAACCTAAACACAGAAAAAAAGATCTGCTAGTTAGCAATAAAGCTGGAGGTGACAGAAAAACAGTTAGAGTTCAGTGATAGCAAACTAAAATCACGTACACACCAAAATTACGAGGTGGAAGATAGGTACAGCAAATTGTTTGCAAAAATAGGTGCCAAGAATGCTTCTCATCTCGTAAGCACTTCTTCCATCATGAGGTGAGATCTGTTTCTCCTCCCTGCATTCTAGACTGGCCCTATGGCTTGCTTTGACCAACAGAATGCAGAAGTGACACGGTGCCAGTTCTTGACCAGTAAGAGGCTTGACATCTTGCTCTTTGCTTCTCTTGGAGCCCTGAGCTACCATAATAAAGAAGACTGACTGCCTGCTGGAGAGATTGGCCTGGCCAGTCCTTTGCTGTTCTAGACACCTCTGCTGAGCCACACATGTGAGTGAAGCCACCTAGATCCTCCAGCCCCAGAAAAGGTGGCCCAGCCAACACCACACAGAGAAGAACCAACCTGTTCCTGTCAATCCCTTCCCAAAGATTAGCATTTTGAGCCAATAAATAAGTAGTAGTTGTTATTTTTAAGACAATACATTTTGGGGAGATTTGTTATACAGACAATCCCCACTTGCAATGGTTCAACTCAGTATCTTTCAACTTTTGGATGGTGCAAAAGTGACACACATTCAGCAGAAACTGCACCTTGAGTACTCATCCAACCATGCTGCTTTTTGCTTTCAGCATAATATTGAATACATCGCATGAGATAGTCAGCACTTTATAGAAAATGGGCTGTGTGTTAGATAATTTTGCCAACTTTAATGTCAGGTGTTCTGAATACATTTAAGGCAAGCTAGGCTAAGCTACCTTAGCCTAGGTTAGGTGTATTACATGCATTTTCGACTTAATGATATTTTCAATTTACAATGGGTTTATCAGGACACAGCCCCATTATAAGTCGAGGGGCATCTGTATAGTTAAAGGAAACAGAGCAGACACACCGAGATGCCTGTAGGAAACACTGTCTAAGTTTTACTATTCCAGTTTCTTCCGTGTGTAGGCTCAAAACAACCCCTGCTCTTTTTGAGTCAAATTGAGCAGGGCTCTGTTGCTTGCCACAACAACCACAAAAAAGCCAGAGGGGGAAAAAAATGTCCCTTCCCAGATGCTCTGCCTATTCTTTTCTTCCTTTATTTTCTTAATAAACTTGCTTTCACTTTAAAAGAAATAAAATGTCCCTTCTTGTCCTTTCCCTTTGCAGGTATTTTTTACTATCCAAAGATTCTGAATAAATATCTCTTCTTTCTACTTGTTTCCATTGACTTCCTCTTTTATTAACAGCACCTGATTTTTAAAATAGTTTGTTGTAAAATGCATCATACAAATAGAAGGATGGATAAAATTTGCTTGATTGAATATTTAAAAGTAATGGCAAAATAAAAGTAAGGGCAAGCCGGGCGCGGTGGCTCAAGCCTGTAATCCCAGCACTTTGGGAGGCCAAGGCGGGTGGATCACGAGGTCAAGAGATCGAGACCATCCTGGTCAACAAGGTGAAACCCCGTCTCTACTAAAAATACAAAAAATTAGCTGGGCATGGTGGCGCGTGCCTGTAATCCCAGCTACTCAGGAGGCTGAGGCAGGAGAATTGCCTGAACCCAGGAGGCGGAGGTTGCGGTGAGCCGAGATCGCGCCATTGCACTCCAGTCTGGGTAACAAGAGCGAAAACCCGGTGGAAAATTATAAAAATTATTAAAAAAAGTAAGGGCAAAAGCCGCAATTACTTTTGCACCAACCTAACATAATAAGATAAATAATCATCCACCCCGTTTAAGATATAAAATATAGGCCAGGTGTGTTGGCTCATACCTGTAATCCCAGCACTTTGGGACACCAAGGCAGGCAGATCACAAGGTCAGGAGTTTGAGGCCAGCCTGGCCAATATGGTGACACCCCGTCTCTGCTAAAAATACAAAAATTAGCTAGGCGTAGTGGCAGGTGCCTGTAATCCCAACTACTTGGGAGGCTGAGGCAGAAGAATCGCTTGAACCCGGGAGGTGGAGGTTGCAGTGAGCTGTGATTGCGCCACTGCACTTCAGCCTGGGTGACAGAGTGAGACTCCATCTCAAAAAAAAAAAAAAAAGACACAAAATATAACCAGTCCTTTAGAAGCCTCTGTTTATCCCTCCCCAATTGCAGTCTCTTGTCCACCCCCAGTGATAACCGCAATGACGACTTCTGTCACTCATTCTCTTGTTTCTTTTACAGTTTTCCACCTATAAATGCAACCCTAAACAACATGACAACTTTCATCTTGAAAAACTGAGCAGCAAGCACCAATCTAGAAGGATAAGGAAAGGGTGACGTTACCACTGTTTGAGGAAGGCTCAGGAGGAGAAGATAAACTGAACAGCCTCTGCGTCATTATCTGGCTTCAGCTTCCCTAAGCGTTTATAAAAGCTTTTATGAGAAAATCTTTGAGTAAGATGATGAGTAACACTGGGAAATGCTGGGCTCAGCACAGGTGAGACATGCGGTGGCACTGGAGGATGGGCCAGGTTTTAGATGTCTGGCCAGGATATAGTCAGAAGGAGAGGGCTGTTCTGTATATTCTGCTCATCATGACTTCCCCTCCACTTCCCAGAAGTCAAAGCAGAACATTACTAGATGAGACCCACAGTAGCTCAAGCATCAGAGCATGGAGGAACGAGCAGGAACTTTATCAGCATGTGGTCAAAATAAGATAAACACAGAGAAAAATCTGGGGCAGACTCTGGGTATTTAGTTCTTGATTTAAAAGTTAGCATGGGCCAGGTGTGGTGGCTCACGCATGTAATCCCAACGCTTTGGGAGGCCATGGCAGGAGGATCATGAAGTCAAGAGATCGAGACCATCCTGGCCAACATGGTGAAACCCTGTCTCTACTAAAAATACAAAAATTAGCTGGGCATGGTGGTGGGAGCATGCCTGTAATCCCAGCTACACGGGAGGCTGAGGCAGGAGAATTGCTTGAACCCGGGAGGTGGAGGTTGCAGTGAGCCGAGATTGCACCACTGCACTCCAGCCTGGCCACAGAGCGAGACTCCACCTCAAAAAAGAGAGTTAGCCTGATGGCAGCGGGGACAGTGGTGATGGAAACCCTCAGTATGTCTCTCCCTGGAGTCCCAGTGTCCCACTGCTTCAAGCTGGACTTGTTTCCTTCTGCACCTAGTGCGTAACTGCCATTCTGGGCTCTCCCATCACCCTTATCCTAGAGTCCCCTCGCCACCCTCCTATGTTAGATCCCTATCTGTTGTGTCCCATATGTTCTTTTTCTTGGCTTGTCCTCTCATTCAAGAAGCACAGCCTCCAGCAGCTCCTTAAGAAAGAATGCATGGGAAGTAAATCTTGCACATCTGAAAATGTCCTTATTTTACACTCATATTTGATTGCTAATTTAGCTGGGTGCAGAATTCTAGGCTGGAAATAGTTTTTCTTAAGAATTTGACAAGCTTTGGCTGGGCGCGGTGGCTCAAGCCTGTAATCCCAGCACTTTGGGAGGCCGAGGCGGGTGGATCACGAGGTCAAGAGATGGAGACCATCCTGGTCAACATGGTGAAACCCCGTCTCTACTAAAAATACAAAAAATTAGCTGGGCATGGTGGTGCGTGCCTGTAATCCCAGCTACTCAGAAGGCTGAGGCAGGAGAATTACCTGAACCCAGGAGGCGGAGGTTGCGGTGAGCCGAGATCGCGCCATTGCACTCTAGCCTGGGAAAAATGAGAAACCCTCTTTCTCAAAAAAAAAAAAAAAAAAAAAGAATTTGACAAGCTTTGCTCTGGTGTCTCTTGCCTCTACCATTGTCTATTGAAGCAGGCAAAGCCAAAGCTGATGCCCAGTCCTTTATATTTGATCTGCGTATGTACCCTCTCCCTTGCTGTCTAAGCTTTCAAGATCTCTTGGACTCTGTGTTCTGAAATTCCATGGTAATGTGTCTTGACAAGTCTTTTTTCATACATTTCTCTAGGCACTTGAAGAACATTTTCAATCTGGAAACTCATGTCCTTCGTGAGTTTTTTCTTTTCTTTTTTTTTTTAAGAGACAGGGTCTCGCTATGTTGCCCAGGCTGGAGTGCAGTGGCTATTCACAGGCGCGATCCCACTACTGATCAGCACGGGAGTTTTGACCTGCTCCGTTTCCGACCTGGGCCAGTTCACCTCTCCTTAGGCAACCTGGTGGTCCCCCGCTCCCGGGAGGTCACCATATTGATGCCGATCTTAGTGCGGACACCCGATCAGCATAGCACACTGCAGCCCAGAACTCCTGGGCTCACGCGATCCTCCCGCCTCAGCCTCCCGAGTAGCTGGGAATACAGGCACAGGCCACTGCGCCCGGCCTTCCTGAGTTTTGAGTAAACTTTCTGTATGGTTTTTATGACGACTGCCTCTCCTACATATTCTTTTTCTCTCTTGAACACCTATTATTCAGATATTGAACAGTCCAGCCTTAACTTTAATCTTCTCTATCTTTTCTCTCCTATTTTCCAACTCTACGTCTTCTTGGGCCATTTCTTCAAGTTTATCTTCCAACTCTTCTGTCACATTTTTCAGGTCTACTCTCTTGCTTCACTTTTTAAGGGCCCTTTTTATTCTCTTAAAATTTATTGACTGGGTGCAGTGGCTCATGCCTGTAATCCCAGCACTTTGGGAGGCCAAGGCAGGCGGATCACCTGAGGTCGGGTGTTCAAGACCAGCCTGACCAACATGGAGAAACCCCGTCTCTACTAAAATACAAAAAACTAGCCAGACATGGTAGCACACACCTGTAAGTCCCAGCTACTTGGGAGGCTGAGGCAGGAGAATCCCTTGAACCTGGGAGGTGGAGGTTGCAGCGAGCAGAGATCGCGCCACTGCACTCCAGCCTGGCGACAGAGCAAGACTCTGTCTCAAAAAAAAAAGTATCATAATCTTACTCTGTTCTTATAACATGGGTGCAATATATTTTGTACCTTTCCAAGTATATTAATAGCAGACTTTTAAAGTTTTCATATCCTTGTTTATTCTATGGGGTTGTTTTGTTTTCCTTTACTTTGTTTTGGGCTTTCTAGTCAATGTCTGAAGCAGCATCTGATTCTTCTTTGAAGAGCTGCTGCCTCCCGTATTCTCAGTCCACGTGAGTGAATGCATCATTTGCTAATTCTTTCAACTTATATAATCAACTTGCTTTAGTTTGGATGTTTGTTCCCTCCACATCCCATGTTGAAATTTGATCCCTAATGTTGAAGGTGGGGCCCAATGAGAGGTTTTTGGGTCATGGGGGTAGGTCCCTTATCAATATATTAGTGCCTTCCCTCAAGGGTAAGTTCTTCCTCTATTCCTTACCAGGAAAACTGATTGTTAAAAAGAGCCTGGCACCGCCTCCACACCTTACGTCCTCTCTCGCCATGTGATCTCTGCATACACTGGCTCCCCTTCACCTTCCACCATTAGTAGAAGCAGCCTGAGGCCCTCATCTGATGCAGATGCCAGTGCCGTGCTTCTTGCAGAGCCTACGGAACTATGAACCAAAGAAGCCTCTTTTCTTTAGAAATTACCCAGCCTGGCCGGGCGCAGTGGCTCACGCCTATAATCCCAGCACTTTGGGAGGCCGAGGTGGGTGTATCACCTGAGGTCAGGAGTTCAAGACCAGCCTGACCAACATGGAGAAACCCCGTCTCTACTAGATACAAAATTAGCCGGGCGTGGTGGCATAAACCAGTAATCCCAGCTACTCAGGAGGCTGAGGCAGGAGAATCACTTGAACCCAGGAGGCGGAGGTTGCAGTGAGCTCAGATCACGCCATTGCACTCCAGCCTGGGCAATAAGAGTAAAACTCTGTGTCAAAAAAAGAAAAGAAAAGAAAGAAATTACCCAGCCTCAGGTATTCCTTTATAGCAATGCTAAATAGATTAAGACAATAATTAATCTGCCTGAGCTTCAGTGTTTTCCTCCATAAAATGAGGATGGACATAGAGTCTGTTTCACAAGGATTGCCAAGAGAATTTAGTGAAATCATACAGAGGACACAGATTATGTGTTCTTTTCCGGCTTAGGAAGGTTAAATTGCCCAAACTTACACATAAAATCATGGGACTCAGAATCATAATCTGACGCATAGTCAATACTCTATAAATTTCAGCTATCATTATGATGACATAGTTCAAATGGGATTCACACCACCTCTCAGTTAAGGAGAGGAGTACTGGGGAGAGATAGCATGGGGAGGAATGCCAGATATAGGTGATGGGGAGGAAGGCAGCAAATCACACTGCCATGTGTGTACCTATGCAACAATCTTGCATGTTCTTCACATGTATCCCCAAAGCTAAAATGCAATTAAAAAAAAAAAAAAAGAGGAGAGGAGTACATGAGCCAGACCTGACCAATGAGATTCAGCACTAGGATTTTTGTTGGAATGATTTGAAAGGAAATACTCTTTTCCTGTTAGGTTATTAGTTGGTAAAGCATAATCCCAGAGCTGCTGGTAGCTCTCTTTACCAATGTTTTTAGAGTGTCTATCTGAAAGTAAAGCCAAACCAAGAGATGGAAACCAATTACTGATGATGAAGCTGGATGCAACCTTACCTGAAGGCCTTGTGAACATGGATTTTCCATTTTTATGAATCAATATCTTCCTTTTCTTTCTCATAAGCCATTTTTAGTTGACTTTTCATTACTTGCAACAGAAAGAATCCCTTGTAATACAAAAAAAAAAAAAAACACTGTTTTGAAACTAGGTATTTCATTTAATATAACATTATCATACATTCATGTTATTAACATTATTCTTCAATATTATTTTGTGTCTTGTATTTTAATTTATTTTATGAAGTCCATGTTAGTGGACAGATATATTATTATTAGTTTTTTCAATATTATAAATAACACTGAAATGAATATCCTCATAGTTAAATTTTTATAAATATCATGATTGCTTCCTGAAAATAAATTCCTAGAGGTGAAACTTCTGGGTTAAAAGTTGGGAAATATTAAGAGTTTTGTTATAGATAGTAAAATTGACCCCTTGAATGGTGGTACCAATTTGTTTTCACACTAGAAACATATAAGAATGCCTGTTTTCTCCATCTATTGCCTGTAGTGGATAGTATTTCTCTTAAAATCTCTGCTAAGTTAGTAACCTATACACAAAAATGGTTCCTCATTTTACTTCATATTTATTTATTATCTACCATTCATAGATTTTTTTCATTAATTTGTGCTAGATTCAGCTTGTTAATATTTTATTTAGGAATCCTGCATCTATATTCTGAAATTGGTTCTTCTGGTACTCTATGTGCTCAGACTTTTTCTAGTTTTATACAATAAATTTTAAATAGAGAGGTTTGAAGATGGAAAACCTGGGTTCGAATCTGAATTCCACAATACAGTGTGGAACCTTTGGCAATTTAATCTTCCTAACCCTGACGAAGAGTAACCCAATGGAAAGTGAGACATTAAACCCCCACAGAACCTGGAAAGTCTCAGCCCAGGGAGATTCAAGGTGGAAAGGTGAGCCATAGACCCAAAATCAAGGGGGTATTTAACAGTGTGTCATAGATGATCAACCACCAAATCTCCTCCTACCCCACACATGCAGGTGAAAAAACTGTTCTGTATACTGACTGTGGTCATGATTACATCAATCTATACATGTGTTAAAATGTATAGAACTGTATACCAGAAAGCTAATTTTACTGTATGATAATTTTAAAATAAAAAAATTTTGAGAGGCATAAAAGAATATCAAAGGAAGGATAGGAAATTGTTAGATTTTGATAACGACAAGAGATATGTCAACTAAATACAATATATGGCCCTTATTTGAACCCAGATCCAAAGCACCTAATTTTATTTAGTTAGTTAGTTATTTTTTGAGACAGAGTTGCTCTGTCACCCAGGATGGAGTGCAGTGGCGCACTCTCTGCTCACTGCAACCTCTGCCTGTGAGGTTCAAGTGATTCTCCTGCCTCAGCCTCCCAAGTAGCTGGGACTATAGGTGCACGCCACCACGTCCGGCTAATTTTTGCATTTTTAGTACAGATGGGGTTTCACCATGTTGGCCAGGCTGGACGTGAACTCCTGGCCTGCAAGTGATCCGCTCACCTCTACCTCCCAAAGTACTGGGATCACAGGCATGAGCCACCACAACTGGCCCAAAGTAACTAATTTTAAAAAGACATTTTAAACACTAGTGAAAATATAAATGCATAATAACTCTGAAATGATATCATGGTATTATATATTATGATAAATGATATGGTAGTTATGTATGATGGCTATGTACTTTTAAAGTCCTTATCAGTTAGAGACACATACTAAAATATTCAAAGGTGAAATTACATGACGTCTGGGATTTGCTTTTAAATATTCCAGAAAAAAAAATATGTATAGATATAGCAAACATATGTAACAGAATAAGAGTGGGATTTTCTTCTCTTTGTTCACTGCTGTGTCTTCAATTTCTACAAGTTTGAGGGTATGTGGTAGATACTTAGCAAATATTAGTTGAATGAACTCCTCTTATTGCCCATCTCAAACTGTGACTGCACATACCTTTCCTGATGTCTCTGTCTCTTAGCTCCACTATCACTCCTGACTTCTCTCACGTACAGTACTGCAACTGCTCGTTGATGAATCCATGTCTAAAATCCTGCTCAGATAGAAGGAAAAGTCTTCACTGGTAAATTTCAATGAGTAGAGCCATCACAAGTTTTCCATTTTCCTTTATAGTTTTCACTGTCCATATGAGCCCACGGTAATCTGGCCTCTGACTAGCTTTCCAATTACACACTCCTACTGTCTCCTTCCATGAACCCTACACCCCAGTCCCACAAAAAACTTACTGTCCATCACAAACACCTTGATAGATTAAATTTCTCTGCCTTTGTAACTGGAGTTCCCTCTGCTTAGGATGCTCTTTTCTCCTTATACATCTAGTGAGTTCTGTTCATTCTTCAAAATTCAGTCAGGAGTGAAATCAGTAGCACGGCAGGGTAGGATGTTCCAGCTCTCATCCCCCTATAGAAACACCAGTTAAGGCAGGCAGTGACAGATGAGAATCACTACGTGGGAGGCCTGGAGTCTGGCTGAGGTTCCATCATGCCACTGGAGCAAATCAACCCAAGAGTGGAAGCACTGAAAAGGGTAACACGTGCAGTTCCACTTTACCTGCATTATCCCTTCCCCACAGAGGCACAGCTTGTGCTGAGGGAAGCTTTTTTGGCCTTCCATTTCTCCCACAGGGGAAGGTGAAAGTATAGTGAACACCTAGCTTCCCCAGACTTGAAGAACACTGACCAGGAGGCTCACTTATGTCTCTCCCTGCCCAGAATACAGATGACTGATCACCTAGAAACAGGGAGAAGGGAGTGAAGTGCACAGAAACTGGCATGTGGTTTCAACAACCAACCACAGATTCTGCCAACTAGCTCACAGGCCCCAGCAGGAGATTTGCCCACAAATCTCACCAGATGACTCACCTGAGGAACCCCACCCAACAAGTCTATGTACCCTACATGACCTACCCCACCATATATGGGGCCCAATACCATTGTGCATGGCCCACATTAACTGCTGCAGAGAGAGAACATGAACATTAACAACAGGCATGGGTCTTAGCAGCTGGCTCAACTCTGCTGGACTTATGAAAACATCAAGTAAAATAATATACATATCACAGAAATCCCAAAAGGACCAGAGAAAGAGAAAGGGAAAGAAAGCTTATTTTAAAATATAATGGCTCTCTTCCTTGGCATTGCCAAGGTGGCAGCCATCTCCTCCTTGGCATCATGGCCACCCTCAGACCCCTTGTAAAGTCCAAGATCACAAAAAGAGAACGAAGAAGTTCATCTGGCACCAGTCAGACTGATATGTCAAAATTAAGCGTAACTGGCAGAAACCCAGAGATATTGACAACAGGGTTCGCGGAAGGTTCAAGGGCCAGATCTTGATGCCCAACACTGGTTATAGGAGCAACAAAAAAACAAAGCATATGCAGCCCAGTGGCTTCCAAAAGTTCCTGGTCCACAACATGAAGGACCTGGAAGTGCTGCTGATGTGCAACAAATCTTACTGTGCTGAGATTGCTTACAATGTTTCCTCCAAGAACCACAAAGCCATCGTGGAAAGAGCTGCCTGCTGGCCATCAGAGTCACTAACCCCAATGCCAAGCTGTGCAGTGAAGAAAATGAGTAGACAGCTCATGTGCACGTTCTGTTTAAATAAAACTGTAAAAACTACAAAAAATAAAATAACAGAAAACCTTCCAAATCTGTAAAGAGAAAAAAAAAAACACCCAGATCCATTAAACCCAAAGAACTACATATACATTGAGAATAAAAAGGTCTTCACCAAGACACATTATAATCAAATAGTCAAAAATCAAAGACAAAGAGAGATTTTTTAAATTTTTGTTTTATTTTATTTTTTAACCTCCTCAAATTCTTTTTACCAGAGAATTTTTAAAGCAGCAAAAGAAAAACAACTCAACACATACAAAGGAACCTCCATAAGACTATCAATGGGTTTCTCGCCAAAAACCCTGCAGACCAAGAGAAAGTGGAATGATATGCTCAAAGTGCTGAAAGAAAAAAAAACTGCCAACCAAAAACATACCCAGTAAAGCCATCCTTCAAAAAGGAAAGAAAGATAAAGACCTTCCCAGACAAACCAAAACTGAGGAAGTTCATCACCCCTGGACTTGCCTAACAAGAAATGTGAAAGGGAGATCTTCAAGTTGAAATGAAAGGAACATGTATTAGCAACATGAAAACATATACTCACTGATAAACGTAAGTATATAGTCAAACTCAGAATTCTGTAATACTGTGATGATGGCATATAGTTGGATACACAATATAAAAAGATGTAAATTGTGTTATAAATAATATAGAATATGGGGGAGAAGTGAAAGTGTACAGTCTTTGTATGTAATAAAAATTGTTATCAGCTTAAAATATACTATTATAACTGCAAGATGTTTTATATAAGCCTCATGGTAATCACACACACAAAAACCTGTAGTAGATACAAAAAAGATAAAAAGAAAAGAATCAAAGCATACTACCACAAATAATAATAATAAAGAAGCCACAAAGGAAGACAGCAAGAGAGGAAGAAAGGAACACAAATAGCCTGAAAATGAATGGATGAAAACCACATCCCATAAAAATAAACAAAAGAGAGCACAGGTGGCTATATTTATATGAGATAAAATAGACTTCAAGTCAAAAACTGTCATAAGAGACAAAGAAAGTCATTATATATACTAACAAAAGGATCAATTCATCAGGAAGACATAAAATAGTAATACATAGTAGAAGAAATCCATACCCCACCCAACAATGGATGGATCATCCAGACAGAAAATAAATAAGGAAACAGTGGAGTTAAACACTAGATACAAAACAGATATAATGAACATATACATAACATTCTATCCAACAGAAGCAAAATACACATTCTGAAAGCCACATGGAACATTCTCCAGGATAGATCACATGTTAAGCAACAAAATAAATCTTGACAAATTTATGGAGATTGAAATCATGTGAAATATCTTTTCCAATCACAATGAAATGAAACTAGAAATCAATAATAGGAGAAAAATTGGAAAACTCACAATATATAGATATTAAGCAACACACTCCTGAAAAACCAATGGGTCAAAAAAGAAATTAAAAGCAGAGACAAAAATACCTTGAAACAAACAAAACTGGAAAAAACAAACAAACAAAATGGGATGTATGGGATGCAGCAAAAGCAGTTATTGAAGGGAATTTTATAGCAACAAATGATTACATTAATAGAAGAAAAGATCTCACATAAACAACCTAAAGTTATACCCCAAAGAAATAGAAAAATAACAAAGCCCAAAGTTAGTAAAAGGAATAATAAAATGTAGAACAGAAATAAATGAAATAGAGACGAGAAAAACAATTTTTAAAAATCAACAAAACAAAGAGTCGGTTTTTTGAAAAAAACAAAATTGACAAACCCTTAGCTAAACTAAGAAAAAAAAAAAGAGACCAGATGTAAATAAAATTGTAAATGAAAGATGAGTCATTCCAACTGATACCACAAAAATACAAAGGATCATAAGAGGCTACTGTGATCAATTAGACACCAACAAATTGGGTAGCATAAAAAAATGGATAAATTCTCAGAACTTACAACCTACAAAACTAAGTCAGAAGAAATACAAAATCTGAACAGGGCACTAATAAAGACTAGATGGCTTCACTGCTGAATTCTACAACCCTTTAAAGAAGAATTAATGCCAATCTTTCTCAAATTTTTCCAAAAATTAAAGAGGAGGGAACACTTCTAAACTCTTTTTACAAGACCAGCATTACCCTGATCCCAAAGCCAGATAAAAACACTACAAGAAAAGAAAATTACAAGGCAATATCCCTGATAAACACAAATACAAAAATCCTCAATAAAAATGCTGGCAAACAAAATTCAACAATACATTAAAAGAATAATACACCATGATCAAGTTAGATTTATTCCTGGGATGAGAAAATGGTTCAAAATATACAAATCAATAAATGTGATCCATTACATTAACAGATTGCAAAATAAAAATAATCATCTCAATAGATGCAGAAAAAGAATTTGACAAAACTTAACATCTTTTCATGATAAAAATTTCTCAACAAATTAGGTACTGAATAATGTAACTCAACATAATAAGGCCATACATGACAAGCCCACAGCTAGTCATACTCAACAGTGAAAGTCAAAAGTTTTCCTCCAAGATCAGGAACAAGCAAGGATATCCATACTCACTACTTCTAGTACCATGAAGTAGTACTAGAAGTCCTAGCCAGAGCAATTAGGCAAGAAAAAGAACAAAATGGCATCCAAATAGAAAAGGAAAAAGTTAAATTGTCTCATTTGATAACATGATCTTTCTTATATGTAGAAAACCCTAAAGTTTCCACCAAAAAAAACTGCTAAAACTAATAAATAAATTGAGTAAAGTTGCAGGATATAAAGATCAACCTAAAAATATCAGTATCATTTCCATACCCTGACAATGAACTATCCAAAAAAGAAACTGAGATAGCAATTCCATTTGCAATAATATCAAGAAGGATAAAATACTTAGGAATAAACTTAAATAAGGAGGTGAAAGGTCTGTACCCCAAAAACTATAAAACATTAATGAAATACACTGGAAAGTCATAAATAAATGTAAAGATATCTGCAAGACAGTTATTGGGTGGGGGAGTCTTGCATTGATTTAGTTCTTCCCCCTTTCTTGCTTGTAGTTCCCAAAAATAACTATACAATGTGCTGGGAATTCAGCATCCTGAGTTAAGGAGTTGGCCAGAACAGCCCGGGCTCTATTCCAGTCCCCCCTAGAAATAAGATGTCCTTCAATATGTTAGCCCAGTATGTCACATACCCCAGGGTATTAAAAAAATTAATTAAAAAACCCAGCCAGGTGCAGTGGCTCATGCCTATAATCCCAGCACTCTGGGAGACCAGCCTGGGCTACAGGGCGAAACCCCATCTTTACTAAAAATATGAAAATTTACCAGGCCTGGTGGTGCACTCCTTTAGTCCCAACTATACGGGAGGCTGAGGCAGGAGAATCTCCCAGGAGGTGGAGGTTGCAGTGAGTGGAGATAGTGCCACTGCACTCCAGTCTTGGCAACAGAGTGAGACCCTGTCTGAAAACAAAAAGCCAGAGCAGACTGCTTTTTTGGGGGAGGTCCCTCAGCTGCAGTACAGGTGGACATGTCCATACGACACCCCATCCACCACAGCAGCTTTCCAGAGATGGGGAATGCTTGCAATCAGCACTGGGCTTTCATTGTCCCTTGCTGCCTATCTGTAGTTAATAAATTCATTACATTTAATTTGTTGCATATAAGTGGGTTTAGTCTTACTGGACTCAGAGAAGTTGGTAATCAGTACACAGTGAACCTATTCCACAAAATCCCATGTCCATGAACAGGAAGAATCAATGTTGTCAAAATGTCTATACTACCCAAAGCAATCTAAAGATCCATTGCAACTCCATTCAAAATTCCAATGGCATTTTTCACAGAAATAGAAAAAAAAAAAAAATCCTGAAACTTGTATTGAGCTACAAAAGACCTCTAATATCTAAAGCAATTGTGAACAAGAATTTAAAAGCTCAACATAAACATTTAAAAAATGGAATTCAACCTTATTTATACCATACACAAAAGTCAACTCAAAATGGATTAAAGACCTAAATGTAAGATCTGAAATCATAAAAATTTTAGAAGAAAACATATAAGAAAGCTCCATGACACTGGTCTTAACAATAATTTGATGGGTGGGGCAGTCCATCAAAATCCATATCCATTTTTGGATATGGTACCAAAAGCACAAGCAACAAAAGCAAAAATAAATAGGAATATATCAAATTAAGAAATTTCTACACAGCAAAGAAAACAATTAACAAAATGAAAAGGCAACCACAGAATGGGAGAAACATTTGCATACCATGTATCTGATAAGGCCTTAATATTCCAAATATAAAAGGAACTCATATAACTCAACAGCAAAAAACAAACAACCTGATTTTGAAGTGGGCAAAATACCTGAACAAACATTTTTCCAGAGGAGACATGCAAATGGCCAACAGGCATATAAAAAGGAGCTGAACATCAGTCATCATCAAGGAAATGCAAGTCAAAATTACAATGATATATAATCTCACACCTGTTAGCATGAGCACTATCAAAAATTCAAAACTAACAAGTGCCGGTAAGGATGTGAAGAAAGGGAACTCTTATACATTGTTGGTGGAAATATATACTGGAACAACTATTATGGAAAATACTATGGTGGTTCCTCAAAAAATTAAAAATAGGACTACCAAATGATTCAGCAACTCACATCTGGGCTTATATCTGAAGGAAACAAATCAGTATCTCAGAGAGATATCTGCACTGCCATGATCATTGCAGCATTCTTTGCAATATTCAAGGTGTGAAAAAACTTAAATGTCCATTGATGGATGAATAGACAACAAAATTGTGGCATATACATATGATGGAATATTATTCAGCATTTTTAAAAAGGAAATGATTCCATTTGTGATCATCATATGGACCTAGAGGGCACTATTTTAAGTTAAATAAAGCAAGCACAGAAAGACAAGTTTGGTATGATCTCACCTACATGTGAAATATAAAACAGTCAAATTCAGGCAGGGTGTGGTGGCTCATGCCTGTAATCCCAGCACTTTGGAAGGACAAGGCAGGCAGATGACCTGACATCAGGAGTTCGAGACCCAGCCTGGCCAACATGGTGAAACTCTGTCTCTACTAAAAATACAAAAATTAGCTGGGCATGGTGGCGGGTGCCTGTAAA
>NW_022436952.1:26134026-26214702 GCF_009761245.1 Sapajus apella | reverse complement strand
AAAAAAAAAAAAAAAAAAAAAAAAAAAGAAAGAAAGAAGTCGAATTCCTAGAAGCAGAGGGTAGAATGGTGGTTGCAAGGGATGCAGGGAGGGGAAACTGGGAAGGTGGTGACGACAGAGTACAAAGCTTCAATTATGCAAGATAAGTAAGTTCGGGAAATCTACTACATGGCATACTGCCTGTAGCTAACAATACTGTATTTTGTACTTAAAATTGCTAAAAGATTTTATGTTAAGTGTTTTTGCCAAAAAAAAAAAAAAAAAAAAAGAGCCACTTATCATCATCATCATTATCACAGAAGGGGACAGGAGGAAACTCTGGGAGATGATGATGGGTTTGATGGTAATGTTGGTTTCGCAGGCACATATTTATCTGCAAATTCATTGCGATATATACATTAAATATGAATAGCTTTTCATGTCAATCATGCCTCAATAAAAGTGGTTTTAAACTTTTTTTTAAGACTTCAGTATTAAATTGTCATTGAAAACTCCCCTGACCCTTTCAATCTCTGCACTCCTAGGCTTCAGTCAGCATTCTTCAACACTTAATTTCTGTTGCCACTGCAAGCTTCTTTTCCCAGTAGACACTGGGTCATAATAATAATCGTATTATAGGCCGGGCGTGGTGGCTCATGCCTGTAATCCCAGCACTTTGGGAGGCTGAGGCCGCTGGATCACACGGTCAGGAGTTCAAGACCATCCTGGCCAACATCGTCTCTACTAAAAATACAAAAATTAGCTGGGTGTGGTGGTACGTGCCTGTCATCCCAGCTACTCAGAAGGCTGAGGCATGAGAATCGCTTGAACCCAGGAGGCAGAGGTTGCAGTGAGCCGAGATCGTGACACCACACTCCAGCCTGGGCAACAGAGGGAGACTCTGTCTCAAAATAATAATAATAATAGTATTATCATACACTAATCCAGTGTTTATTGGTTACTCTTCCAATCATTTATCTTGTATTGACCTTTAATTTTCCCAAAAATCATCCACTCTAGATACTTTTTTTCACAATTTACAAATGAAGAAACTGAGACATAAAGAAGATGAAATAACTTTCCCGAGGTGACACATCTAGTAATAACAGAGACAGAACTGCAAACAACAGTGGTCTGGATCCATAGTCTGCGCTCTTAACAACTATTCTATACAGAACAGCCTCTCTACACAAAGTGTTGTGTGCTTGGCTGCAATCTCTGCCTAACTTCATTTTAAAGTGTGCCAAATGCATTTGTCTAAAGAATGCATTTTAAGTTGTAATAAATCAATGAAAAGCCAACAAGGATTCAAGATATGTACTATATGACCGAATTTTAAAAGGAAGAAAGAATTAAAAACTGTAGAAAGCGGTTAAAAAAACAACTGCAGAAAGGACGGAAAGAGGGAGGGAAGGAAGAAGGAAAAAGAAGGCTAGAAGGACAGAGAAAAGAAGGTAGAAAGAAAAAAAAATTGGTTTCAAAGTCACAAGAAATGACCAAAATTGAAAATCAAAACTCTACAAAATGCTGAGAAACGTTAACACATAAATAAATAATAAAGAAGTACACCAGGCCCATGGATCAGAAGACTCAGTATAGTTAAGATATCAATTCTCGGCTGGGCATGGTGGCTCATGCCTGTAATCCCAGCACTTTGGGAGGCTGAGAAGACAGATCACCTGAGGTCAGGAGTTCAAGACCAGCATGGCCAACATGGTGAAACCCCATCTCTACAAAAATACAAAAATTAGCCAGACATGATGATGGGTGCCTGCAATCCCAGCTACACAGGAGGCTGAGGCAGGAGAATTTCTTGAACCTGAGAGGTAGAGGTTGCAGTGAGCTGAGATCACACCATTACACTCCAGCCTGGGCAACAGAACAAGACTCGGCTATATATATATAGATATATATATATATCTGTGTGTGTGTGTGTGTGTGTGTGTGTGTGTGTGTGTATCCATCCCAGCACTTTGGGAGGCCAAGGCAGGTGGATCATGCAGTCAGGAGTTCAAGACCATTCTAGATTGACCTAGGCATCAATAAAAATCAAAACAGCTATTTTATAGAAAGGGATAAGCAGACTCTCAAGTTAAAATAGAAAAGCAAAGGATCTAGAATATCCAAAACAACCTAGAAAAATAAGAACAAAGTTGGAAGACTTATACTACCTGACTTTCGAGACTTAGCTAACTATAAAGCTAGCTCAGCAGTAGATATCAATATGTGAAATAGTAATATATATTATTAGTAAGAATATTGCTAATATTCAGGATAGACATATAGATCAACAGGATAGAGTCCAGAAATAGACCTACATGTCTATAATCAATCGATTTTCAACAAAAATATCAAGATCATTAGGATAATCTTCACAAAAAGGTGCTGGAATAATTGGATATCCACATGCAAAACAACGGGTCTCAACCTTTATCTTATACCATATAAAAAATAACTCAAAATAAATAATAAACCTCAGTATATAAATTGGAGCTATAAAACTTTTAGACAGAAACATAGTAAAGAAATGTTATGACTTTGGCTCAAGCAAAGTTTTCTTAGAAAAGACACAAAAATACAAGCTACAAAAGAAAAAAAAACAAACTTTATCGAAATTTAAAACTTGTTATCTCCAAAAGACACAGTTAAGACAATGAAAATTTCAAGTCCAATAAACTTTCTTTTTAAAAAGACGGCAAAAATACAAGGCACAGACTGAGAGGAAAAAAATTATAAAACATATATCTGATGAAATATTGTATTCTGAATATATAAAGAACTTCTTCAACTTCCTAACTAGAAGACAACCCAATAAAAAAAAAAAAACTAGGCCAAATATGTTAACAGACACTTCACTGAATTAGCTATATGAATGGCAAATACGTACATGAAAAGATGTTCAACACCATCAGTCTCCAGAGAAATGCAAATTAAAATTAGAATGACTAACACTTAAAAGACTATTAAAACCAAGCATTGGTGAGGTTGTAGAGCAACTGGAACATTGCTGATAGGAAAGTAAAATGGTACAACTACTGTGACAAAGTCCGACGATGTCTCATAAAGTTAAACACGCAATTACCACATGACTCAGCAATTCCGCTCCTAGGTGTTTACCCAAGAGAAGTGAAAACATAGTCCACACAAAGACCTGACAACATATATTCATAACAACATTAAATTACGTTCAAAGCAGCACTGTTTCATAAAGCCAAAAGCTGGAGACAATCCAAATGTTCATCAACAGGTTGATGAAATGGACGATTAAACTGCGACATTTCTATGTAATGAAATATTGCTCAGCTATAAAAAGGAATGAACTTAAGATTAAATAGAGGCACTTCTTCCTATACCTCCCACTAAGTATAGCTAAAAGCCATGGATATTATAGATAAAACAAACACTAAAAGACTCTTAAAGGTGGAGAGAAGACAGACCAGGTGGAGACCTTGGGACCTCGGGAATGACATGGCAGTGAGTTCCCTGGGTTTTCTTTTATTCCTCGTCTATCTGGAACTGGATGCTGGAGAAATCACTGGAAAGACCAGTGGGCACAAACCAAAAAAATCCCCAAGAAAGCCTGGTCTCCCTGGCCAAAAGACCAGGAAATGGGTAACCTGGCAAGACAAAAAACTCTTAGACAAAGTCATCACACCTGGCCAAACATCATGGGAAAGATCACCCTGTTGTCATCCCATTAGCAAGTGCTGAGTGGCAGCCTGGATTTCTACCCTCACCTCGCTGGAACAAGGCACACTTAAAATTCCCCTGCTGGGCCGGGTGCAGTGGCTCACACCTATAATCCCAGCACTTTGGGAGGCCAAGGCAGGTGGATCACTTGAGGTCAGGAGTTCGAGACCAGCTTGGCCAACATAGTGAAACCCTGTCTCTACTAAAAATACAAAAATTAGTGGGTGTGGTGGCCCGTGCCTGTAATCCCAGCTACTCAGGAGACTGAGGCAGGAAAATCGCTTGAACCTGGGAGGTGAAGTTTGCAGTGAGCCAAAATTACACCACTGCACTCCAGCCTGGGCAGCAGAGCAAGATCCATCTCAAAGAAAAAAATTCCCCTGCTGGGGTATTATCAGACAAGATCAAGTGGAGATCCAGGACTTGCATCCTCACTTGGTGGTGACATGGCACCCTCCTCCAAAGTGTCAGGAGACACCACACAGAGATCCTGGACTTCCATTCTCATCAAACAGTAACAAGGTGCCACTCCTCTTCACTAGAATCAAAGGAGGTCGAGAGAGAAGCTGGAACTTTAGCCACCATCCAGTAGTAACATGGCCTTCTCCCACCACCAAAGTATCAGGGAAGATCTGTGGGGAGCAGTTAACAAGGTGTTTCTCCCCCTCCTAGCCAGGTTTGGGCCTCCACCAAAACCTGGCAGTAATGAGGCCATACCCACTTCCTTGATCATGGTGGTGTCAGAGTAAGCCTGCTTTAAAAAAGATTTAAATAAGATTCAGAATGTCATACCATAATGCCAAAAATGTCTCCCTGATATAACCAAAAACCACCCATCCTACCAAGAATCAGGAAGATCTCAACTAGAGTGAGAAAAGAGAATTGAAACCAATACCAAGATGACACAGATGTTGAAATTAACTGACAAGAATTTTTAAACAGGCATCACAAAAATGTTTCAATGGGCCGGACATGGTGGCTCATGCCTGTAATCCCAACATTCTGGGAGGCCAAGGTGGGCAGATCACTTGAGGTCAGGAGTTCAAGATCAGCCTGGCTAATATGGTGAAACCCCATCTCTACTAAAAATACGAAAAAATTAGCCAAGCATGGTGGTGCACACTTGTAATCCCAGCTACATGGGAGGCTGAGGCAGGAGAATCACTTGAACTCGGGAGTTGGAGGTTGCAGTGTGCTAAGATGGAGGTATTGCACTCCAGCCTAGGTGACAGACCGAAACTTTTTCTCAAAAAAAAAAAAAAAAAAAAAAAAAAAAGAGGGAAAGAGATGTTTCAGTAAGCAATTATAAACACACTTGAAACAAATAGAAAATGAAAAATCTCAGCTGAGAAATAAAAAATTCAAAAAGAACCAAATGGAAATTTTAGAACTGAAAAATACAATAACCAAGATAAAAAGCTCAGTGTATAGACTTAATAGCAGAATGGGAGAAACAGAGAAAAAATTAATGAAATGGAAGACAGAATAGAAATTACCTAATCTGAACAACAGAAAGAAAATAGGCAGGAAAAAGAAAAAAAAAAAGAATCTCAGGGACCTGAGGGGCTAACAGAGGATCCACTATTCACCTCGCTTTAGTCACAAAAGGAAAGGAGACAGAGGGTGGAGCCAAAAAAAATTCACAAAAACAATAGATGAAATTTCCCCAAATTTGACAAAAAATCTAAACCTACCTTAGCAAACCCCAAATGGAATAAGCTCAAAGAAATCAATGCCAAAGACACATCATAATCAAATTTCTGAAAACTAAAGACAAAGAAAACAATTTCAAAAACAATGAGAGAGGCATTCCATATGAATTTTAGAATTTTTTTCTAATTCTGTGAAGAATGACATTGGTAGTTTGATAGGAATAGCACTGAATCTGTAAATTGCTTTGGGCATTATAGCCATTTTAATGATACTGATTCTTCCAAACCATGAGCATATTTTTCCATTTGTTTGTGTCATCTATGATTTCTTTCAGGAGTGTTTTGTAGCTCTCATTGTAGAGATCATTCACTTTCTTGATTAGCTGTATGCCCATGTATTTCATTTTCTTCGTGGCTAGTGGAATGGGATTGTGCTCTTGACTTGACTCTCAATCTAGAATCTACATGTTATTGGTGTATAGAAATGCAACTGGTTTTTGTACATTGATTTTGTATCCTGAGACTTTGCTAAAATCATTTTTCAGATCTAACAGCCTTTTGGCAGATTCTTTAGGGTTTTCTTTTTTTTTTTTTTTTTTTTTTTTGAGACGGAGTTTCGCTCTTGTTACCCAGGCTGGAGTGCAATGGCGCGATCTCGGCTCACCGCAACCTCCGCCTCCTGGGTTCAGGCAATTCTCCTGCCTCAGCCTCCTGAGTAGCTGGGATTACAGGCACACACCACCATGCCCAGCTAATGTTTTGTATTTTTAGTAGAGACGGGGTTTCACCATGTTGACCAGGATGGTCTCGATCTCTTAACCTCGTGATCCACCCGCCTCGGCCTCCCAAAGTGCTGGGATTACAGGCTTGAGCCACCGCGCCCGGCCCAAGGGTTTTCTAAGTATAAAATAATATTGTCAGTGAAGAGATATAGTTTGACTTCTTTTCCTATTTGGATGCCTTTTATTTCTTTCTCTTGCATGATTGCTCTGGCAGGGACTTTCAATACATTATTATGAATAGGAGTTGTGAGAGTGGGCAGCCTTGCCTTGCTCCAATTCTCAAGATAAATTTCTTCCAGCTTTTGCTCATTCAGTACGATGTTGGCTGTGAGGGTGTCATTGACGGCTCATATTATTTTGAGGTATATTCCTTCAATGTTTAGTTTGCTGAGGGCTTTTATGAGGAAGGAATGCTAGATTTTTATCAAAAGCTTTTTCTGCATCTGTTGAGATGACCATATGATTTTTGTTTTTAATTCTGTCTATGTGGTGAATCACATTTATTGATTCATATATGTTGACCCAACCTTGCATCCCAAGAGTAAAGCCTACCAAATCATGGTGAATTCACTTTTGGATGTACTGCTAGATTCAGTTTGCTAATATTTTGTTGAGGAATTTTGTGTCTGTGCTCATCAGGAATATTGACCTAAAGTTTTCTTTCTATCATTGTGTCTCTGCCAGACTGTGGTATCAGGATGATGCTGGCTTTGGAGAATGAGTTAGAGAGGAGTCCCTTCTCCATGATTTGGGGGAATATTTTCAGTAGGATTGGTACCAGCTCTTCTTTGTACATCTGGTAGAATTTTTGAATCCATCTGGTCTGGGACTTTTTTTGGTTGGTAGGTTTTTGTTTTGTTTTGTTTTGTTTTTTTACTGATTCCATTTCAGAACTCATTATTGGTCTGTTTAGGGTTTTAATTTCTTCCTGGTTTGATCTCAGGAGGTTGTGTGTTTCCAAGAATTTATCCATTTCTTCTAGATCTTCTAGTTTGTGTGCACAGAGGTGTTCATAACATACACAGGTATATACATTTGCTGAAATTTGGAAATGTACATTGGAAATGAACACACTGTATTGTAAATGAGCTATATCTCAAATACACTTGATGTCAGATCCCTTCACAGAATATTAGAAAGATGATCAAATTATGTTATTTGATGAAAAAGAAAAGAACAGAATAATTTGGAATATGATAAAATATTTAACTGTACATTTTTTGTTATAAAATATGGCATATTTGGCCATTTTGGTTTAAGATGACTGAGAACGTCAAATCCAATTGTAAGACATATTCTCCACATATGCAAAAGTCTTACTAACATTGATACCTTTTATAAAACAGTCATAAATTGTGAATCCTCATATCCTCAAAGTCTGATAGGTGCAACTTTAAAAGCCTATTTTCACTGATCAATCACTTCCATGGCTGTGCAGAAGTGTATCCCATTATAAGCCAGAAAGCAATCACAGTTGTACAGATACAATGAGGGGAAATGCTTCTTCAGTAGAAGAGTTTGTTCATATACTCTACTTAGATTACAGGAGACTGAGATCCAGCTACTATCTGAAATATTCTACTTAGCCATTATACACAAGTACAGGGGCATCACAAATAACCCCAAAGAGAACCCCAAACCTAAAAATTGTAAAACAAATTTCAAAACATTGGTGATAAATTCTCTGTGCTATCTTTGCAATTTTCCTATCAATCTAAAACCATTCTAAAATTTAAAGGTTTTTTTTTTTTTGAGACGGAGTCTTGCTCTGTCGCCAGGCTGGAGTGCAGTGGCACAGTCTCGGCTCACTGCAACCTCCGCCTCCTGGGTTCAAGTGATCCTTCCACCTCAGCCTCCCAAGTAGCTGGGACTACAGGCGCATGCCACCATGCCTGGCTAATTTTTGTATTTTTAGTAGAGACGGGGTTTCGCCATGTTGGCCAGGATGGTCTCGATCTCTTGACCTCGTGATCTGCCTGCCTCAGCCTCCCAAAGTGTTGGGATTACAGGCGTGAGCCACCGTGCCCAGCCTTAAAGTTTATTTTTTAAAGCTATTGTTTCATAAAATAAATCACTGAATACTTTTTAACGTTGGTAACACAGTGGCACGAGCAGAAGGTGTGACATTTCTGAATCACACATCAGTGGAATCTTGATGTCACCAACTTTACATGCTGCTTTTTGATGTTAGGTGGAGACCACAAGTACGCATAGATTAATGCTCTAACGTAGATGTATGGAAGGGAGACTTTAAAAACCCCACCCAAGGCATACTCCCAAACAAAGTATTGCTGCTGCTTGCAAAAACACCTCCAGGTACCAGAAACCACTGAAAAGATAATAAATATTACTATAAAATTAACACAAACTAGCTAGCCAGTGGTAAGGTGATCTCTACATAATGATAGAGAAATTTGGAAGATTATCTTGTGTAAAAATACAAGTTGAATAGGAGAGGTCAAATTTGGAAGATTATTTGTGTCAAAATACAAGTCAAATAGGAGATGTAAAATTTGGAAGATTATCATCTGTGTAAAAATACAAGTTGAATAGGAGATGACTGACTTTAAAGTACCCCCTCTAGGACCTGCTGGACAGAACTTTGATATGATTTGATGTCCCCTCCAAATCTCATGTTGAAATGTGACCCCAAAGTTGGAGGTAGACCTAATGGGAGATGTTTGGGTCACAGGAGCAGATATCTAGCAAATGGCTTCATGCCATCCCTGAAGTAGTGAGTGGTCATGAGTTCCTACAAGACCTAGTTGTTTCAAAGACTGTAATATCTTCTCCCTCTCTCTCTTGCTTGCTCTCTTGCCATATGACATGTCTGCTCCCCCCTTCCCTTTCAACATGACTGGAAACTTCCTGAGGCCCTCACCAAAAGCAGATGCTGGCACTATGCTTTTCACACAGCCTGCAGAACTGTGAGCCAAATAAACCTCTTTTGTTTATAAATTACCCAGCCTCAGGTATTCCCTAATAGCAACATAAAACAGACTAATACTAATACAACTATCTTCTATCCCTCCGAAATTTAATGGGCAGAAACCAAGATAATAATAAAATAATAATAAATTCTCCAGAAAAAAGGGGGTTGCTACTTCCAACTACATGAAGAATTTAAAAAGAAATATTAAATAGTGAGTCAAAGTGAAATATAGGCCAGGCGCAGCGGCTCACACCTGTAATCCCAACACTTTGGGAGGCCGAGGCGGGCAGATCACGAAGTCAAGAGATCGAGACCAGCCTGGCCAATATGGTGAAACCCCGTCTCTACAAAAATACTAAAATTAGCCGGGTGTACTGGCGTGTGCCTGTAATCCCAGCTATTCGGGAAGCCTAGGCAAGAGAATAACTTGAGCCCAGGAGGCGGAGATTGCAGTGAGCAGAGATCGTGCCACTGCACTCCGGCCTGGTGACAGAGCAAAACTCTGTCTCAAAAAAAAAAAAAAAAGTGAAACTATAAGGCCAATCACTAGGCAGTCTTCTTATACCCAAGTGCAGTGACCTTTATTCTGGCTGACTCACCCATAGAAACATGAAAAAAACCTAGGAGGTGCCAATTTCCCACCTCTGAGGGGTGAAGCTTCCAGCAATTTAGAGAAAATATCCCCTCAAAAAGGATTCAGGTATGAGGATAGCAAGAAATTCACTCCACATGCAAACTCACTTGCACTGGACTACCCAGGAAGCACACCACTCACAGGCTGGTGCATCGTTTGAAGTCAGTGGTTTTGTAGGCCCACTCTACAGGTGCCCAGGTGCTCCAGCCTAGAGACTGTACCTCCGCTTCACCTCTTGCACTAGTCAGGACTCTTTGGTCCACGTGTAACAGAAAGTGAATTCAAAGTGGCTTTTTAAAATAGGCATTCTTAGGCCGGGCACGGTGGCTCACACCTGTAATCCCAACAGTTTGGGAGGCCAAGGTGGGCAGATCACCTGAGGTCCAGGAGTTTGAGACCAGCCTGGCCAACATGGTGAAAACCCATCTCTACTAAAAATACAAAATTAGCCAGGCATGGTGGTGTGTGCCTGTAATCCCAGCTACTAGGAAGGCTGAGGCAGGTGAATTGCCTGAACCCAGGAGTCAGAGGTTTCAGTAAGCCAAGATTGTGCCATTGCACTCCAGCCTGGGCAACAAGAGCGAAACCCCATCTCAAAAAAAATAACAAAACAAAACAAAACAGGCATTCTTGTCTCACCTAAGTTGGAGGGAAACAGAAAAGAAACAATAAAAATAAAAGGCATTTATTGGTTCCTATAGCATAAAAGATCTGGGTTAGTCTGACCTCAGGCATGGCTGGATCAAGGGGTTCAAACAATATCATCAGGATGCACACTCACTCTCTCACTTCCTCTCCACGACCTTGCTTTGCTTTCCTATATGTTGGCTTTATTTTCTGATAGGCTTTCTCCAAAAGGGTCAGTGGAGTCAATAGACCTATAGTTTACCAGCTTGGCCGTCACTATGGAAACACAAAGATTTCATTCTGTTTCCATCAAAGCCCCAGAAAAAGCCTCTTTAGCTCTGATTAGCCCATCCTGGACCATATGTCCACCTCTGAACCAATCATTGTCCAGGAAGATGTGATACTCTCATTGGCCAGTGTTTATTGGAGAGCTACTCTCCTAGCAGTAGACTAGCAGAAAAATAGTAGGATGCCCTGAAATTCACCAGAAATACCATATGAGAGTAAAAGCAACAACAGCCAAAGAGAACAGGAAACTCTGGCTGACTGAGCAGGTTTTCAGGCTTTGTTCTTCCCCAGATAATAAGAAGTACTAACCCATAAAACTTCATAAGCCTCTCTAAGGAGTCTGGAGTTGTTATGAGTTATTATACTTAAAAAGCCCTTAGAAGAGCATCTGGCTCAAAGTAAGTAGTATAGAACTGTTAGCTAACATCATGCAAGAAGGGCCCTGGAGAAGGGAAAAGAACATATCCTAGTAGTCAGGGTGAAGACACCAAATCGTTTAATCTAAATATTAAAAGGAATGTAACCTAATTTTGTAACAAACTGGTGAAGCAGGATATTCGAGTTAAACTACTTTTTGCTTCTTTGATTCATAATTTGAGAATGACAAAACTGTTATAAAATAAAACTTTTCCTTCACCAACATAAGGGGATTTGATATAAAAATAAAATACCTGGCCAAGTCCGGTGGCTCATATCTGTAATCTCAGCACTTTGGGAGACTGAGGCAGAAGGATCCCTTGAGTCCAGGAGTTTGAGACCAGCTGGGTAACACAGGTTGATGCCCGTCTCTACAAAAATAAGAAAATTAGCTGAGTGTGGTGATGTATGCCTATGGTTTCAGCTACTTGGGAGGCTGAGGCAGGAAGATCACTTGGGGCCAGGAGATGGAGTCTGCAGTGAGCCACGATCACATCACTGCACTCCAGCCTAGGTAACAGAGTGAGACCCCATCTCAAAAAAAAAAAAAAGAAGAAGAAAATATCCAATACTGGTTATAAGACAGTGAACTGACAGACACTGGCGTCTACGCTTCTAAACCAAATTCTAACCACAGAAACAATAGAAGCATATTATAAATAAGTTAACAATTATGCTCAAAAACCAGAAACACTTGCTGGACTAGGGAGAGAGAATATGCTAAAAGACAGAAATCATACTGAAGTAGGAGGCCAGGGAGACTCCTCTCCAGACCAGATTGAAAACTGACCAAAGGCCGGGCACGGTAGTTCACGCCTGTGATCTCAGCACTTTGGGTGCCGAGGCGGGCAGATCACCTGAGGTCAGGAGTTTGAGACCAGCCTGGCCAACATGGTGAAACCCCATCTCTACTAAAAATATAAAAATTAGTGGTCTGTAATCACAGCTACTCAGGAGACTGAGGCAGGATAATAGCTTCAACCCAAGAGGCGGAGGTTGCAGTGAGACAGCGCCACTGCACTCCAGCCTGGATGACAGAGCCGGACTCCATCTTCAAAAAAGAAAAAACAAAACTGACCAAAACCAGAAGAGACATTGAAAGCACCTCTCACTCCGCATCACCATAAGACACTCCTATCAGCACCGTGACAATGTACCACTGCCACAGCAACACCCAGAAGTTACTGCCCATTTGCTAGCTATTCCTGAATCACCTGCCCCTTAATTAGCATGTCATTAAAAGTGGACATAAATATGGCCACACACCACCCTGCACTCGTCCTCTGTGATTGCCTGTGGTGTAGCCCTGCTCCAAGGGAGCAGTCACAGAGCCGTGACACGGCCGCCTCCTCATTAAAGCTGCTTTCCTCCGCCACTGGCTTGCTCCTGAATTCTTTCCTGAGCAGAGACAAGAACCTGCATTGCATCAATACTAGATTAGATGCAAAGGGGGAAACTGTAGACTAGAACACCTGCAGGAATCCTATGAGACTTCTCCTGCAGGAGGAATCCCGAGCATGCCGGGAGGCGTGGCAGCCACAGGGAAGCACTCTGCGGGGAGTATGGAGCAATCACACCCAGCACACACACCTCCCACACCCCAACACATCCACTCCCAACTTCCAGTGAAAATAAATACCTATCAACCCATCATCTAAGTAGTAAGCCCGGCAGGCATTTGCTCTTTTTCCTAATTCTCTCCTCCCTCCTTCTCCCACCCTCTCCTGACAGGCCCCAGTGTGTGCTGTTCCATGTGTTCTCATTGTTGAGCTCCCACTTATAAGTGAGAACATGCAGTGTTTGGTTTTCTCTTCCTGCATTAGTTTGCTGAGGATAATGGTCTCCAGCTTCATCTGTGTCCCTGTAAAGGACATGATCTTGTTCCTTTTTATGGCTGCATAGTACTCCACAGTATATATGTACCACATTTTCTTTACCCAGTCTGTCATTGATGGGCATTTGGGTTGCCTCCATGTCTTTGCTATTGTGAATAGTGCTACAATGAACATATGTGTGCATGTATCTTTATAGCAGAACAATTTATATTTCTTTGGGAATATACCCAGTAATGGGATTGCTGGGTCAAATGGTATTTCCAGTTCCAAATCTTTGAGGAATCACCACACTGTCTTCCACAATGGTTTAACTTACATTCCCACCAACAGTGTAAAAGCATTCCTATTTCTCTGCAACCTCACCAGCATTTGCTCTTAACTTTTAAATAATCATCATTTTGACATGGCACACATTTACCTATGTAACAAACCTGCACATCCTGCACATGTACCCCAAAACATACATAGTTTAATTTTTTTTAAAAAGGTGGGGCACGGTGGCCCACACCTGTAATCCCAGCACTTTGGGGGACCAAAGTGGGCAGATCGCAAGGTCAGGAGATTGAGACCATCCTGGTTAACATGGTAAAACCCTGCCCCTACTAAAAACACAAAAAATTAGCCGGGCATGTTGGCACACACCCGCAGTCCCAACTACTCAGGAGGCTGAGGCAGGAGAATCGCGTGAACCCAGGAGGCGAATGTTGCAGTGAGCCGAGATTGCGCCACTGCACTCCAGCCTGAGCAACAGAGCAAGACTCCATCTCAAAAAAAAAAAAAAAAGAAAAGAAAATGGCCCCCATATTCCTTTACAATCACTCATTCGGGCAATTCTCCCTCCTCTCCAGCAGGAGACTAGAAGTTTAGCATCTGTAGAGCAGAGGGATGTTGGACTTGGGACATCAGGTGACTGTGCCCTGTGAAACAAAAGAAAATCTAACAAAAGCAACACACTGAATGGTGACTCCCCAGTCCTCCTCGAATACTGCCAGTAATGCTGATGGTTGGGCATCTGCACCCCAAACAGGAAATTAGAAGGTTGGTCTCTGAAGAAACCAACCATCCAAATAGAAAAGACCTACAAATACTGACCGGGGAGGAACCACATCAGTTGACCAGATCTCTGCTCATTATATTGAAAAACCCCACCAACAGTCCTATCTTTTTTAGTGCCTCAGTCTTAAATAAGAAAAGAAAGTCAACGATCAACAGATAATTAAAAAGAGGGACTCAAATTAGCTGGGCATGATGGCAGGCACCTGTAGTCCCAGCTACTTGGGAGGCTGAGGCAGGAGAATTGCTTGAACCCGGGAGGTGGAGGTTGCCATGAGCTGAGATCGCGCCACTGCAAGCTAGTCTGGCAACAGAGCGAGACTCCGATTCAAAAAAGAAAAAGACGGACTCAGAGAAAACAGGAATAATGAAGAAACAGATTTTTTGAAACTATATTTACTATGTTCAGAGATATTAGAGATTAGCATCCTTGAAACAAGAGCAGATGTTTTCTGAAAGCAACAATCAAAGAACAATACAGAAAAGATTCAATAGCAAAAGAATGTTTTAATTCAATAGCAGAGGTGGAAATCTCCACGTAGTAAAAAAAAAAAAAAAAAAAAAAAAGGAGAGAGAGAGGGAGATTAGAAAAGACAATGACAATATAGGAACTTTTTTTGAGACGGAGTCTCGCTCTGTCACCCACGTGCATGTGTATGAACGCTAGTTACACAATAAAACGAATATGCTCAGGCACACTGCACACTGCCTCACACCTATAATGCCAACACTGTGGGAGGCTAAGGTAGGAGGATCACTTGATGCCAGGAGTTCAGGACCAGCCTAAGCAACATAGAGTGACCTTGTCTCTACAAAAATAAAAATTAGCCGGGCATGGTGGTAACAGCCTGTAGTCCCAGCAACTCATGAGGCTGAGGTGGGAGGATCAACTGAGCCTAGGATTTCAAGGCTATTAATGAAGAAACTAAAGAAAGGATAAATGAGGTTTATCCCTTCATTTGTGAAAGAGAGAAATACTGTCTACTTCTCAGGGTTTTATAGGATTAAACACATTAATTTTCTTGCTTCCATCAAACTCATTCACATACACACACACACACACACACACACATGCACACTGCCTTGATTGTAGCCAATTGTTCTTGAGGGCTGGAAGGCAATGTATGCATCTTAAGAGAGTGCATCTCTGCTTTCTTCAGTTTACAGATACTGGTGAAGAAGACAGTGAAACCTGAGAACTTGACCTTGGAAAATCATTTATTTATGTTAAGAAGTAGATGGCTCATTATTATTTAAAATATACCTTGAAGAGCTATTTTGGTTTTGGAACGAGGGCTGGGCCAGGTGCGGTGGCTCACGCCTATAATCCCAGCACTTTGGGAGGCTGAGATGGGCAGATCACGAGGTCAGGAATCAAGACCATCCTGGCCAACATGATGAAACCCGAGCTCTACTAAAATACAAAAAAATTAGCCAGGCACGATGGCACGCACTTGTAGTCCCAGCTACTTGGGAGGCTGAGGCAGGACCCAGGAGGCAGAGGTTGTAGTAAGTGGAGATCACGCCACTGCACTCCAGCCTGGGCGAAAGAGCAAGACTCATCTCAAAAAAAAAAAAAAAGAGAGAGCGAGCTGGCAGGGCAGAGCAGAGCTTAGAAAGGAGATGAAACAGGCCGAGCGCGGTGGCTCAAGCCTGTAATCCCAGCACTGTGGGAGGCCGAGGCGGGTGGATCACAAGGTCAAGAGATCGAGACCATCCTGGTCAACATGGTGAAACCCCGTCTCTACTAAAAATACAAAAAATTAGCTGGGCATGGTGGCGCGTGCCTGTAATCCCAGCGACTCAGGAGGCTGGGGCAGGAGAATTGCCTGAACACGGGAGGCGGAGGTTGCGGTGAGCCGAGATCGCGCCATTGCACTCCAACCTGGGTAACAAGAGCGAAACTCCGTCTCAAAAAAAAACGGAAAGGAGATGAAACAATGAGAGGTTGTTTTACATAATAAAAGAATACAGACTTCCCCCAATTATACTAAACAGAAAAAAGATAAGATTTTCCACATCAAGGCACTCAGTGATAGTAAGGGAGGTGCTATGGGTCAAGTCAGACAGAGAGAAATTTCTGGTGGTTGGAACGGTTACAAAATAATAAGAATATAGCCAGGGGTGATGGCACACCCCTGTGATCCCAGCTACTTGGGAGGCTGAGGCAGGAAGATGGCTTGAGGCCAGGGTTTCAAAGCCAGCCTGGGCAAAATGGCAGGACACTGTCTCTGAAAAAAAAAAAAGAAAAGAAAAGAATGTTAGGAAGATAGATGGCTAATATTAAGCTTTGCTGTTCTTATTTTAAATTCTAATACTTTGTTCATCATGGATTTCTTGCATTCATTTTGATGTTGTAAATACTGCATTAAATTGTTATTTATTTTGAGCACTGAGTTTTTGGTGCCCACTTAAATGTTACACTCAAGGATGAGTGCCTCGCTGGCTTCACTGTGGTCCATGCCCTTCTAAACCTTCAGGGAAGGTCTATGACATGGACTAGCTCTGTGTTAATGATAGCTGCCAAGTAGGTTTCTGCACAGGGTGGAACAGACACCATCAGCAGCAGTAGGCAAGACATGAAAATCCTCTACAAATCGGTGTGAGAGATCTGAACAATGGAGGATTCCACGGTAAACCTTAGAGCAAAGAGTAGAATAAACAGCATGAAATAATGACGAGGTGTTGCCAGGGATCCCAGAGAAGGGGTCAAGTTTTGCTGCCACGCCCCCCACCCCAGTCCCCGCCCCGTGCCCTCTGTTGGACCCTAGAGCTCCGCTGTTCTTTTCCCTAAGCTACTTCCAGATAGAACAAGAAATGCAAAATACCCCGGCTGGCCTTCCAGCTGGGTCCTGAAAGCAAAGTTTCAGGGTTGGGCGTTGGGTCCCTGAGGAATAGTCTAGCAGTGGGGGCTTCAGGGAGGGGCCAGGACGGGCCTCCCAGCCTCTTTACAGAAATGTCGAGTACAGCCAGCTCCAGAACAAGTGAATGGAAGAAGTCCAAAACTGCCGTTCAGCGGCCCGTATGCGTAGGAGGGCTGTCTTGACACTATGTTTGCTTGAAATAGAAATTGACAACAAATAAGAATGGCGCTCTTCTTCCTACTCCACCACTGATGGCTGGGGAGAGAGGAACAAGGGAGGGGCTCCTGTGAGCCTCTGCCAGGCAAAGCCTCAGGGTACCCGTTCCACCCCTGGATGCTCTGATGAGTCCAATTGTTTTTCCAGTGTCAGCAATCGAGCAGCAAGTACTACTAGAGAAATGACACCCCTGAACAAACAGGTAAATTCATGGTCACCAACTTTCACCGAGTGTCTCAACCATGCCAAGCACTCCTGTCCCAGCCCAAGCCCCTCATTCAGCTTTTCTTTTTTTCTTTTTTTTTAATGGAGTCTCACACTGTCCCCCAGGCTGGAGGGCAGTGATGCAATCTCAGCTCACTGCAACCTCCGCCTCCCGGGTTCAAGCGATTTCCTGCCTCAGCCTCCCAAGTACCTAGAATTACAGGCACCCACCACCACACCCAGCTAATTTTTTTGTATTTTCAGTAGAGATGGGGTTTCACCATGTTGGCCAGGCTGGTCTCAAACTCCTGATCTTGTGATCTGCCTGCCTCAGCCTCCCAAAGCGCTGGGATTACAGGCATGAGCCACCGCGCCTCAGCTCTCTCTTATGCCCTCAAACTTTCTCCAGTCTCCTTCCACCTGTGAAATGCCCCTACAACTTCGTTGTCTCTAAAATTTAAAAAAATAATAAAGTAACAAAAAACAAATACATTTCATAAAGCTAGAGCTTCCATAGATACATCTAGGCAAAATAAATCGAAAACCTTCCAGAAAGGAGTCACCATTTAGATGCCACTAAGGAAATTCATGATTCAGGCCAGGCACCATGGCTCATGCCTATAATTCTAGCACTTTGGGAGGCTGAAGTGGGCGGATCACTTGAGGTCAGCAGTTTGAGACCAACGTGGCCAACATGGTGAAACCTCATCTCTACAAACAAAAAAAAAATTAGCCAGGCATGGTGGTCGGCACCTGTAATCCCAGCTACTCAGGAGGCTGAGACAGGAGACTGGCTTGAAGCTGGGAGGCGGAGGTTGCAGTGAGCTGAGATCACACCGTTGCACTCCAGCCTGGGCAACAGAGTGAGATTCAGTCTCAAAAAAAAAAAAAAAAGAAAGAAAGAAATTTCATTATTCAATGGAGGAAGTTAAAATATCAACAAAACAGAAGTTTGGAAGAAGTTGATTCCAACCCTTGTGGATGACTACAAGGAGTTCGAGACTTCCTGGACGAAGTAACTGCAGATGTGGTAGAAATTGAGAGAACTAGAATGAGAAGTGGAGCCTGGAACAGGCACTACGGCTCCTGCCTGTAATCCCAGCACTTTGGGAGGCCAAGACGGGTGGATCACCTGAGGTCAAGAGTTCAAGACCATCCTGGCCAACATGGTGAAACCCCATCTCTACTAAAAGTACAAAAATTAGCCTGGCATGGTGGCGGGGCAGCTACTCAGGAGGCTGAGGCAGGAGAATCGCTTGAACCCGGGAGGCGGAGGTTGAAGTGACCCAAGATCGCGCCACTGCACTCCAGCCTGGGCCGCAAGAGCGAGACTCAGTCTCAAAAAAAAAAAGAGTGGAGCCTGAAGATATAACTGACTTGCTGCAATCTCATGATAAAAGATTAATGAATGATGAGTTGCTTCTTATAGATGAGCAAAGAAAGAGGTTTCCTGAGATAGAATCTCCTGGTGAAGATGCTGTGAATACTGCTGAAATGACAACAAAGGACTTAGAATATTACATCAACGTCGGTGATAAAGCAGTGGCAGGGCTTAAGAAGACTGACCACAATTTTGAGAAAATTTCTACTGTGGATAAAATGCTATCACACTGCATCGCATACTACAGAGAAATATCTTGTGAAAGGAAGAGTCGATCAATGCAGCAAACTTCATTTCTGTCTTTAAGAAACTGCCACAGCCACCCCAACCTTCAACAACCATGCCCCTGGTCAGTCAGCAGCCATCAACGCTAAGGCACGGTCGTCCAGCAGCAAAATATTATGACTCAACTAATATTCAGATGATAGGATATTTTAGCAATAAAGTATTTCTTAATTAAGGTATGTACATTTTTTGTTGTTGTTTAATAAAGACGGGGTTTCACCATGTTGGTCAGGCTGGTCTTGAACTCCCGACCTCAGGTGATCCGCCCGCCTTAGCCTCCAAAGTGCTTGGATTACAGGCGTGAGCCACCGTGCCCTGCCAAGGTATGTACATTTTTTAGACATAATGGTATTGCATATTTAATAGACTACAGTATAGTATAAATATAACTTTTATATGCACAGGGAAACCAAAAATTTGTGTGGCTTTCTTTGTTGCAATATTCACTTTATTGCAGTAGTCTGGAAGTGATCCCAATGTATTTCAGAGATATGCCTGTATAGACCACATTTTCTTTATCCATTCATCTGTTAATGGACGCTTAGGTTGGTTATTGTAAATAATATTACAATGAACATGGGAGCAGTTGTGATTTTTTTTTCTTCAAGACAGAGTCTCGCTCTGCTGCCCAGGCTGAAATGCAATGGTGCAATGTTGGCTCACTGCAACCTCCACCTCCTAGGTTGAAACTATTCTCCTGCCTCAGCCTCCCAAGTAGCTAAGACTACAGGCACCCACCAACCACACCTGACTAGTTTTTGTATTTTTAGTAGAGATGAGGTTTTACCATGTTGGCCAGGCTGGTCTTGAACTCCTGACCCTCAAGTGAACCACCCACCTCGGCCTCCCAAAGTACTGGGATTACAGGCATGAGCCACCACACCTAGCCAACCAATTCTGTAAGTATATTCATGTTTGAAGAGAATTCTGTGAGCCCTCAGAAACTTGAACAGACTCTCTGGGCTTGACTAGGGAATACTTACTAGGATTGGGGCAGCAGAGGTTGGAGAAAAGAGGGGGACAGGCAGCAAAGGGTCGAGGATCTGTCAGCTGTCATTTCTCTTGGAACGGACATAGACAGCTATCTGGGAACAAATCTTTCTTGTCTCTTCTCTGAGTCTTAAGCCTTGATTTCCCTTTTACAGAAACACAAAAGCTCTCCCTTCCCCCTACCCCACCCTCTGCATCCCCCATTCCCCACCCAACACTCCCCCGGCATGCAGAGTTGGTAGAAGAGGTGGGGAGTATAAATTTGACTAAAGGGCCCAAGAAACTACCTGGAAGAAAAGAGATTGTGGCCCTGATTTTCTTTTTCTCTTTTTTTTTTTCTTTGAGACAGGGTCTCGCCCTGTCACCCAGGCTGGAGTACAGTGGGGCGATCACGATTCACTGCAGCCTCTGCCTCCTGCGCTCAAGCCATCATCCCGCCTCAGCCTCCCCAGCTGGAACTACACACACAAGTTACCACACCTGGCTAATTTGGGGTTGTTTTTGCTTTTTGAGACAGAGCCTTACTCTGTCACCAGGCTAGAGTGCAGTGGCACGACCTCGGCTCACTGCAACCTCCATCTCCCAGGTTCAAGCGAATCTCTTGCCTCAGCCTCCTGAGTAGCTGGGATTACAGGCATGCACCACCATGCCCAGCTAATATTTTTTGTATTTTTAGTAGAGACGGGATTTCACCATGTTGGCCAGGATGGTCTCAATATCTTGACTTCATGATCCGCCCGCCTGGGCCTCCGAAAGTGCTGGGATTACAGGCGTGAGCCACCGCACCCGGCCCAGTATTTTTACCTTTTTTAGAGACAGAGTCTTGCCATGTTGCCCCGGCTAGTCTCCAACTCTCTGGGCTCAAGCAATCCCCCTGCCTCAGTCTCCCAAAGTGCTAAGATTACAGTCAGGACCCACCATACCTTGGCCCCTGATTCATTCTTTTCAACATTGCTAAATATTAATTAAGCCTCTCCCGAAGATTGAGAATGTCCCAATGGAGGTTCACAGGAGGAAAAAACACCCAGGCTCCCAAAGGGAAACACTGTGTGAAGACAGTGGTCTGGTCTAATGACCAGGCTCAACTCCAAGGCCTGAAGGTTCGGGAGGCTGAGTCTGGACGCAGCCCTGGCACATAATCCCATGTTGGGGACTTTGCCCAAACATGTGAACACAGAGTTTGGAAGCCGAGTCTATGTCACCGTTGTGGCCTATGCAGGCAGCCCTGCCGCACTAGAAAAATGACCCATTGGCCGGTCACGGTGGCTCACACCTGTAATCCCAGCACTTTGGGAGGCTGAGGTGGGGGGGGGATCACCTGAGGTCAGGAGTTCAAAACCAGCCTGGCCAACATGGCAAACCCTGTCTCTATTAAAAATACAAAATTAGCCGGGCATTGTGGCACACGTCTGTAATCCCAGCACTTTGGGAGGCCGAGGCAGATGGATCACCTGAGGTCAGGAGTGTGGGAGCAGCCAGGCCAACATGGGGAAACCCCATCTCTACTAGTGTGCATGTCTATAATCCCAGCTACTCAGGAGCCTGAGGCGGGAGAATCGTTTGAACCCAGGAGGCGGAAGTTGTAGTGAGCCGAGATAGCACCATTGCACTCCAGCCTGGGTAACGAGAGCGAAATTCTGTCTAAGAAAGGAGAGAGAGGGGAGGGGAGGGGAGGGAGAAAAGAGGAGGAAAAGAAAAGAGAGAAGAAAAATGACCCATTAGATAGTACAGGACAAGGTCTCCTTGGGCATACCACAAGACAAGGATATAGCAAGTGACAGTACTCAAAGAGGGAAGTGCTGGACTTCCTGCAAATAGGGACGAGGAGTCCCCAGATTACTAACTGGAGAAATAGATGACACAATTTGTGCCCTGAAATCACATTCCATTATTACATAGCAGTTTAAAATTACACAGTTTAAAATTAGTTTATAATGTCATGCCTCCTGTGTCCAATGTGTAGGTGTCTCAAGGAACAAATACAAATTTATATAGACCCAGGCCAAACATGGGGTCCAAACACCCACATAGCAGATACAACAGAAGTAACACTAGCTGCAGTTTAAGCCACACTGGCAGAGGAGAAAGGAAAAGGATGAAATTATTCTTGTATTTAGGAAAACTCTTTAACAAGCCTTTCTGGCTCTGAAATGTAAAGACTCTCTCCATCATCCACATTCCCTGGGACATAACCTAGTGGAAGAAGCTTTGATCAAGAAGTTAAATTGGCCAGGCACAGTGGTTCACACCTGTACTCCCAGCACTTTGGGAAGCCAAAGTGGGCAGATCACTTGAGGCCAGGAGTTCGAGACCAGCCTGACCAACATGGTAAAACCCTATCTCTACTTAAAAAAAAAAGAAAAATACAAAAATTAGCTTGACATGGTAGTGTGCACCTGTAATCCTAACTACTCAGGAGGCTGAGGTAGGAGAATCGCTTGAACCCAGGAAATGGGGGTTGCAGCAAGCTGAGATCACACCGCTGCACTCCAGCCTGGGTGACAGAGCATGACTGTCTCCAAAAGAAAAAAAAACAGTTAAACTCTTCTACAAAGAGAGGTAATGGGAATGTGGGAGCTGGCTCCTGGCACAGACAGCAAGGAATCGGGAGTTTGAAAGAAGAAAGTTTACATTGGCATTCACGTGTACCCACATGGGCTTTCCTACTGCAAAGGACACTGACAAAATTAAGTCCCTAGTCCTTCCTGTAGCATACATAAGAACAAAATGGCCATTGTTAGGAACAAATAAAAATTTAAAAATAAAAGGGCCAGGTGCGGTGGCTCACCCCTGTAATCCCAGTATGTTGGGAGGGAGGCCAAGGCTGGTGGATCACTTGAGCCCAGGAGCTCGAGACCAGCTTGGGCAACGTGGAAAAACCCCATCTCTACAAAAAATTACAAAAATTAGTCGGGCGTGGTGGCACGGGCCAGTAGTCCTAGCTACTTGGGAGGCTGAGGCAGTATAATTACCTAAGCCTAGGAGATCAAGGCTGCAGTGGGCGGTGATGGTGCCACTGGCCTCCAGCCTCAGCGACACAGTGGGACCCTGTCTCAAAAAAAAAAAAAGGCTCTTAGGCAGTTTGGGCGACTATAACAAAGCACTGACCAGGAACCATGGTTCATGCCTATAATCCCAGCACTTTGGGAGGCCAAGGCAGGTGGATCACCAGCCTGGCCAACATGGTGAAACCCTATCTCTACTAAAAATACAAAAATTAGCCAGGCATGGTGTTGCATGCCTGTAGTTCCAGCTATTTGGGAGACTGCGACAGGAGAATGGCTTGAACCTGGGAGGTGGAGGTTACACTGAGCCAAGGTCATGCCATTAATCTGGACAACAGAGCAAGACTTTGTCTCAAAAAAAAAAAAAAAAAAAAAAAAATGAAAGGCCTAGCTCTCTCTGTTGAAAATAAGGGAGGAGACTTCTGCTTTAGAAAACTTGTAAATTCTTTTTTTTTTTTTGAGACAAAGTCTCACTCTTGTTGCCCAGGCTGGAGTGCCATGGCACAATCTCAGCTCACAGCAACCTCTGCCTCCCAGGTTCAAGCCATTCTCCTGCCTCAGCTTCCCAGGATTACAGGCATCTGCCACCACACCTGGCTATTTTTTTGTATTTGTAGTAGAGACAGGGTTTCACCATGTTGGCCAGACTGGTCTTGAACTCCTGACCTCAGGTGATCCATCAACCTCGGCCTCCCAAAGTGCTGGGATTACAGGTGTGAGCCACCGCACCCGGCCTTGTTCTCGCTGTTTAACCATATTCACTCATTTAGCATGTGCTAAATCTGTTTTCTCAATTATTCATTCCCTCTGTCTGCATGTGGCCATACAGTACACTAGAATGGGCAGAAAAGGAGTCACAAGACAGCAGAGGAACAGTGCTTTTGGAAGTAGGGATGAGACAAACTCTTTTCTAGGCAAAAATAACCCATGAAAATTTGTAGGGAAAAGGCCAGATCCTACTATTATGCAGGATGGGAATTTGAGCCATTTTATTTGGATAGTACAGAATAGGGTGACCCCAGAAAACTGGAAGAACTAGGGACCAGCAAATGGCAGACCTGCAGTCCTGAGCACAGAGGATGCAGGACAGAGTGGACCTAGAAGATAAGAAAAGGAATTGAGCCAGGCGCAGTGGCTCACACCTATAACCCTAGCACTTTGGGAGGCCAAGGTGGGTGGATCACCTGAGGTCAGGAGTTCAAGACCAGCCTGGCCATCATGGTGAAACCCCATCTTTAAAAAACAAAAAAAAAAAAAAAAGAAGAAAGAAAGAAAAGAAAGAGAAAGAAAGAAAGAAAAGAAGGAAGAGAGAGAAAGAAAGAAAAGGAATTGAATCCAATGAGGAGGAGACACTTCTGGGAGGTCCAGAGGCTGGAAGGCAGGGCTAGAACCCCCTCTCACTTACCTCTACCAACAGCTAGGGAACCAAGTCAATTTTGAGAACTGGCTCAAGAAAGCAGATTCACCTTCCACTGGCCTAGCCCAGACCACCAGACATATCCACAAAGAGCCAAATGCTTCTAATCACTTGGATCAAGATCTACACAGGGACCTGTGTAGCAGGCTTCATCTGACTGATTAATAGATGGGTGACAAAGCCGGAGCTCTGATTCATCCTTCAATGTTGACAAAGTCCCTCAACAACTGTGGCCTAATTGCTGTTCCTGGATTTCCAGAAGACCTGATACCCATGCAGGACCAGGAAACAGAGATAAAAATTAACCTGAAACCTACTGGAGGGGAAAGGGCTGCACTCACCTGGAAAAGGCAAAGTTTGTGGGAACGGCCCATGTATGCCAGGTCCCTAGGCAATTCCACGCCGTACCCTAACACCCCGACTGGTGTTCCTGGGTCCCTAGCATTGTCTGTACCCGCTACGGAGGTTGGACAAAATGAGGTTTTCACTGCCCTGCCTCAGGCCTCTCTCCAAGGTCTAGCCCATGATACTTGGTGTACATTGGGACCCCAATGCCCAGATATTTGAAAGGAAGTGGGGAGCAAGTGTGGAGCTGCTTCATTTCCAGGTTTTAGGTAGCCTGGGGAACCCCCGGTCATTGACGGAAGCACAGCGCTCAAAGGCGGTAGAGCTCAGGTACTGGAAAACATATGCGCCACACCGGGTCTAGCACCGGGACATCCCTAGACCCAAGCACAGCCTCCCAGGCCGAAGCCGGCCCACTGCCTTCCCCACGTCCGGGCCCAGAAAAGCAGAGACCTTCCTCTCCATTTGGAAGATGGACTCATCCCCCACTTCTTCCTAGCTCCCCAGGAGACCTGGAGACTTTACGTGTCCTCATCCATGTTCGCTCCAACCCACCCCGATCCCGCCTTCCCGAGAGGTCCAGGAAGGCCCCGCCACAGCCACCCTGTTGGCCTCACCCTGGCACAGGCCCCTTTATCATCCTGCAGCTACGCTTGGACCAGGAGGCACAGCCAGTCCCCGCAGCCGGCTCTACAGCTCTGCTCGCAGGTTTCGGCTAGTCTGGGGCGGGGACTTGCGAGCGACTAAAACTTGCCAGGAGGGCGGGGCCACAGTGCTGTTTTTTAAAGGTCGGAACTGGCCCCAAGGCGCTGGTGGCCCTGGGTGGTCCAGGGAATCCAGCGGCACCCGGCTCCCCTCGCCTAAGCTGCCGGGGTGGGGCGGGGGCCGCCATGGGCTGCTACCGCATCCGCGTGGCCACCGGTGCCTGGCTCTTTTCCGGGTCGCACAACCGCGTGCAGCTGTGGCTGGTCGGGGCGCGCGGGGAGGCAGAACTGGAGCTGCAGCTGCGGCCAGTGCGGGGCGAGGTCAGCGCGGGGAGCGAGGGGAGCGGGGCAGCGGGGACCCTGGGCCCAGGCCTGGCTGAGCTCGCGGCGGGAGGGCGGGAGGCTAGGGGAAGGTGACAGCGCGACCTCGGGGACCGGGACTTCCACGGAGTTGGGACGCGCGGGGCAAAGTCAGGGACAAGGTCTGGAGCTGGAATCCCGAGCTGGGCTCAACCCCTTCTCCCTTCCCCGCCCCTGGTCCCGGCAGCCTCCAGGGCCTTCTCCCAGTGACCCAGAGCCTGTGTAAGCATGAGGCCAGGGGTTCGGAGGTGAAGATCCTCCAAGCACCCGCGCGGGGTGAGCTCAGTTAGTGGAACCCACTTGGGCGATGCTGCTCCATCACCAGCTCCAGGCGCTGCGGGCCCTTGTCCCCAGCCTCACTCCGGGCGCCTGAGGCCCAAGGAGCAGGTTGAGTCCGGGCGGAACGAGGCAATGCCGTTTTTGGAGGCCCTGGGAAAACGCTGCACAGGGGAGCGGCTCCCTCCTGAAAATGGCCTGTCGGGTCCCTCCTACTAAATCTGGCCTGGGTCTGGTCTGCACAGGAAGAGGAGTTTGATCGTGACATTGCAGAGGACTTGGGGCTTCTGCAGTTCGTGAAGTTGCGCAAACACCACCGGCTAGTGGACGACGCGTGGTTCTGTGACCGAATCACAGTGCAGGGCCCTGGGGCCTGCGCGGAGGCGACCTTCCCCTGCTACTGCTGGGTGCAAGGCGAGGACATCCTGAGCCTGCCCGAGGGCACTGGTGAGCGGGGGGTGTCGGGAAAGGGGGCGCAAGGTCCCGGGAACTGCTGCAGGGCTGGGAGGACAGAGCTAAGGACGGTCGGTCGGAGAGGACTTAGAGGATGTAGGGAGGGGCCCAGGGCAGGCTAAGTATAGAGATCCCAGGGTGCTAGACAGGAAACAGGAAAGAGTTATCAATCCCCAAAGTTTCACACAGGCTAAGTGAGGCTGCTCGTGAGACTGCTCCTGAGGCTGGTGGCAGGGAATAAGTGATCTAATAAGTTCCCATCTTCCAAGGAGGCAAAGACAGAAAGTGGGAGTTGCAGCGATCCAGGAAATCAGAGAAGCAAAGCAAAAGTAGGAAGGAGATGTCTAGGTGACTCAGAAGTCAGGTGAGGGGACCACATGGAACAGTAGGGGGCAGGTGACCTGTGAGAGCAGACAGCTAAGGGAACCAAATGATAGGATGTTGGTGAGCTGGTTTGGCTGGAGTCACATGGAAGACACTGGTGAAGCACAAGAAGCCACTGGCAGGCAGGAGGCGGGAGGAATGAGGATGGCAAGTACTGAATGTTTAACCATGGGTAATGAGTGAGACAGAGATGAATACAGAGGCAAGTGAGGGCGGTAGGGATGAAAACATCAAATCTATGACTTTGAGTCAGGTGAGTGTAAGTGCAGAAATGAGCTAGAAGTCAATAGATACAGACTATGATGGTAAATCCAGAAAGGTGAGGTTAAAAAAAAAAAAAAGGCAAACGTAGAATCTTTTGAGAACAAGTGAAGGAGTGGCAGGTGAGGTTTAAGATGTGAAATTAATCAAAGCATTTTGTAGTAGACAGTAGGCGTAGGCATATAGGTGACTAAGATTTCATCACCTTAATTAAGGTGTTTTTTTCTAACCATAAATATTGACGAAATCAGGCCAGGTTGGGGAAGATGAGTGAAGGAGCAAGCATGAGTGAAGGTGGCAAACAGGAAGATTTTATCTATAGGCAAAGGATAAGGGCTGAAATAAGAGAAGGCAGGAGTGCAAAGTTGGCAAAGATGGGATAAATGTGCCTGGGGGATAATGAAATGAGGCAAAGCCAGAGACAAAAGCAACCATGCAAGGCTGAAAACATGGAATACGGCTACCCACAGGGAGATGAGGACAAGAGGCGGGCACAGGACCAGACAGTGCCATGTGGCTAACTGTCCTGATGTCTCCCCAGCCCGCCTGCCAGGAGACAATGCCTTGGACGTGTTCCAGAAGCATCGAGAGAAGGAACTGAAAGACAGACAGCAGATCTATTGGTGACCACTCACCCCTTAAACTCCCCCTACCCATTGTCCCACCCCTTCCCTGACCCTGCCCCCATCACTGACCATGACATCCTTCCTGAAGCTTTGTCCCCAACTCCTAGCTGGGCCACCTGGAAGGAAGGGTTACCCCTAACCATAGCTGCAGACTCTAAGGATGATCTACCTCCAAATATGAGATTCCATGAGGAGAAGAGGTTGGACTTTGAATGGACACTGAAGGCAGGGTGAGAAAAAGGCTGGACCTCAGGGTGGAATAAGGGCTGGGAGGTCCATGAATGATGGGAGATGGTGAGGGACCAAGAGATCGGCTGATGAGTTACCTCAATACCTGTCCTAGGGCTCTGGAGATGGTCCTCAAACGTGTTTACACTTTCCTGAGCTCCTGGAACTGCCTAGAAGACTTCGATCAGATCTTCTGGGGCCAGAAGAGTACCCTGGCTGGTCAGTGTTTCCCCTAGACCTCCATAATCCCTTAAAGGGTCCTTTGGATGACCCGTCACTCTCCACAGTCTCCTGTAACTCCTTGCAAGAAGAGACTTTATCATGTCCGGTCAACTCAGAGAGGCCTTGAGAATGAAAACACAGAAGCTGGGTTCAGGGTGGCCCATATGCCTGAATCCCTGGGGTAGACTCTGGAGGAGAAGGATGTGCAGGCTGCGGTACATATATCCTCCTTCCACCGCCCACCACAGAGAAGGTTCACCAGTGCTGGCAGGATGATGAGCTGTTCGGCTACCAGTTCCTCAATGGTGCCAACCCCATGCTGTTGAGACGCTCGACCTCTCTGCCCTCCAGGCTAGTGCTGCCCTCGGGGATGGAAGAGCTTCGGACTCAGTTGGAGAGAGAACTTCAGGTACCTCCCCTTCTCCTGCCTGGCACTGTTCTCTCCTTAGTAGTGTGGTGAGAACGGACAGAGAGAACAAAACTGACTCAGAGGAAGGAAGGCTGCAGTACTACGCTGTCCCTTGGTGCAGTCTTGTGCTGGAAAAATACAGAAATAAAATATGTAGGGGAAAAAAACTATGAGGAGCTCCCAGCATGAAGGGGAAAACAGAATGAATCCCCAGCATGCAGAGAGGGGCTGGAGATGTTAGCAAGAACAGTGACATTCCCTGGCCATGGTGTTCTGGAATCCAGTGTTCATGGACAAGGAGAAAGGTGAAAGAGCCATCAGGTGGGGAGAATTTGGGATGCTTTCTAGAAAAAGAAAGTGGGGTTTGGAAGCAATGCACTGTGCTGAGGAGGACCAGCCTGGGCAGAATGTGTGCATGTGCATGTGTGTGCCGTGTGCAGTGGCAGAGGTAGCTAGGAGAAGCCCTCTGAAATATTTGGCAGAGGAGATGAGATTTGAATAGGGAATGAAAGAGCATTTGCTGAGCTGATGGCAGCCAAAACCAGAGCACAAACCATTCAGGGATGACCAGAAAGGGGCCTGGCCTTTGACAGGGGGTCAGTTTACAATGCCTGTGATGCCAACTGGGTTGAGCAGGCCTGGTTCCAAACCCAGATCTGTGACCACACATCCACACACAAGGCATCTACCCTCACCAGGCTGTTCCTGCATTTTAAGATGAGAGAACCTGGATCAGGTGCTCTAGTTCTCCCAACTGATGCAGGAGAATGACAAGAAGCTAGACTAAATGTCTTGCCCTGGCCAGGTGCAGTGGCTCACGCCTGTAATCCTAGCACTTTGGAAGGCCGAGGCAGGTGGATGACCAGGTCAGGAGTTCAAGACCAGCCTGGCTAAGATGGTGAAACCCCATCTCTACTAAAAATACAAAAATTATCCAGACGTGGTGGCGGGTGCCTGTAATCCCAGCTACTCGGGAGGCTGAAGCAGAGAACTGCTTGAACCTGGGAGGTAGAGTTTGCAGTAAGCCAAGATTGCACCACTGCACTCCAGCCTGGGCAACAGAGCAAGACTCAGTCTCAAAAAAAAAAAAAAAGTCTTGCCCTTTACCCTGGCTCTGTGGCGGGAGACTTTGAATTCTAGAAATGGATACATCCCTCCTATCCCCAGAATGGTTCCCTGTTTGAAGCTGACTTCATCCTACTGGATGGAATTCCAACCAACGTGATCCAAGGAGAGAAGCAGTACCTGGCTGCCCCCCTTGTCATGCTGAAGATGGAGCCCAGTGGGAAGCTGCTGCCCATGGTCATCCAGGTGAGGGCGCTGGGCCTCCCCCACAACACTGTGCTCTGTTCATCTCAACCTCTGCTCCCAGGGACTCAGCCCCCTGGCTCTTGGCTCCTAAACCCCATCCCCACTCAGTGAGACCTGTCCTCATGTCACACTATTTGCCTGTACCCTAGTCTCCCCTGACTCACCCAACTAGAAGTACTTGTTCAAGAGTCAAAATGGCCTCATGGAGTTCTCGTCCCATATCCAGTGGTCCTCAAACTTCAGCATGCATCAGAATCACCTGAAGTGCTTGGTGAAATGCAGGTTTCTGGTTCCCTTGACCAGACTCTCTGATACAGTATGTCTGGGGTGGGAAATGAGAGTCTGCATTTTTATAAGTTCCAAAGTGATGCTGATACTACCAGTTCAGTACCAGACTTTGAGAATCACTATTTAATCTCTCAGTGGCCTCTGACTCTGAACCCTCACCATCTCTTGAATATCTTTTCTCTCAATTTTTTTTTTTTTTTTTTGAGACAGAATCTCACTCCATCACTCAGGCTGTAGTACAGTGGCGTGATCTCAGGTCACTGCAACCTGTGCCTCCCTGTTCAAGCAATTCTTCCACCTCAGGCACCGCCCCCCCCCACCCCCAGTAACTGGGACCACAGGCATGCACCACCATGCCCAGCTAATTTTTGTATTTTTTGTAGAGACGAGGTTTCGCCATATTGCCCAGGCTGGTCTTGAACTTCTGGGCTAAGTAATCTGCCCGCCTTGGTCTCCCCAAGTGCTGGGCTTATAGATGTGAGCCACCACACCCCGCCTTCTCTCACTATTCTTAACAGTCAGTTGACAAGAACAGTCAATAATCTCACACCTCCTGCTTCTCCTTCACATTCCACCACTATCTGAGTGCCAACCCCAAACCGACAGATTTCTCCCACGCCACTGTGAAGGCCTCCTTCTGGACTCCCTTCTCCCAGTCTTGCCTGCACTCCACCTGACATCAGGGCACTACAGCTAGTGAGAGGCAGCCTGGGAGGGGTCACAGTCCTCCTACTGGGATACAGCCTCCTAGAAGGCAATCTCACTTAGTCATGTTTCCCCAAGAATGCTGACTATAATGTCATATACAGAATGGGAGTTCAATCGTTTCTCTTTTTCCCAGATTCAGCCTCCCAACCCCAGCTCCCCAACCCCAACACTGTTCCTGCCCTCAGATCCCCCACTTGCCTGGCTCCTGGCAAAGTCCTGGGTCCGAAATTCAGATTTCCAACTGCATCAGCTCCAGTATCACTTGCTGAACACTCATCTGGTGGCTGAGGTCATCGCTGTCGCCACCATGCGGTGCCTCCCAGGACTGCACCCCATCTTCAAGGTACTTAATCTATTACATCACATATCCCTCAGACTGCAGAGAGAGGAACCGCCCAATATCAAATGATATTGACGCAGCAAAAACCCTTTGTAGCAATTTGTGAGTGAAGACAAGACTGTATCAATATCTTGAGATATTGATTTTAATTAAGTTTAATTAAGTTTAGTCACTTAACATTCTACACGAACCCTCTGAAATTCTGAGATCCGACAGTCTAGCAGTGTGCTCACAGTAGCGATTGAACACTATTAGTAAAACCCAGGCCGCATTCCTACCTTAGATTTAGTATTTAACCAGAAAAACAGATCTCGTATTTAGCCCATAAAAGCCAACCAGAGAACAGTATCTGGTACTAGAGTTTGAAATCACATGAGACAGCCTGGAACAGTCTAGTACTCATGAAGAATGTTTTACCCGAACTGAGGAGTCAGCTAAGTAAGAACAGATCAAAAGGCAAGGAAGAGCAGCCAGCAAGCCACTCATACCTGCCCAACAGTAAGGTGGATAGAGATGTACGCTAGCATGGTAATGACAGGAACGAAAAGGAAAAAACCTAAAACATACTAGAGGAAACAGTAGCCACAGCGTGCCTGGGTACAAGACAGAGAAAAGCCATCAGTACAAGCTTCTGCCACACCTGTAAGTCCACGGGGTGGTGTGCTGTACTAACCTAAAAATACTGTGGTTTTCAGAGCTGGGTGTGGTGGCTCACACCTGTAATCCCAGTGCTTTGGGTGGCCAAAGCAGTATGATCGCTTAAGACCAGAAGTTCAAGACCAGAGTAGGCAATATAGCAAGTCCCAGTCTCTAGATTAAAAAAAAAAAAAATTAATAAATACTGTAATTTTTAAACAGGGAGTTCAGTATATATTGCCAGGGAGAAGGCAAAATAAGACCTGTGTTTGCTTTAGAAAAATGTTCTCAAAATCTTGATGATACTTTACATATAAGGAACTTGGCCGAGGGGGCACAAACATGATACAGGCTTACAAACCAGAGTAATTGTCAGAAACAGTAAAGTTAGAACAAGCCAGAGTCAGCAAAAATGAGGTGTTTTATTTTAGGTACATGGAGTTTGATGTATTGGTAAGATACGCAAGTGAGTCCTGGGTAAAAACAACTGAATTGTGTTTCAGTTGGGGGCCTCCACCCAGATGCCCCAGGCCTGGCCAGTATAGCTGTGCCACCTCTGGAGTGACCCCTTTGGTAACAGAGACAAGATGGAGACCAGCCCGATTAATGGCATCTTGGATTTAATTCATCTCAAGCTGCCTCCTGTGTCCCCATCCTCTGCTCCACTTAAACAACTGAAGCCTCTATTCACCCAGTTCCCCTTCCTGGTTCAGCCCTCCCGCTGTCTGCACTCACCACAGTAATGCCATCCTCAGGCAGACGGCTGACTTGCTGGTGGATGCACATGACGGTAAAGTCTGCAGATGTCCTAACAGTGGCCTGTGCAGCCTCTTGCTTTGGATTGCTGGGGTCTCAGTCCTGAATCCTGGCCTCAATAATTTCCAGATGTCCTCACATGTTCCTTCATGAGGTTGTTAAAGGTTAAAAGGACTTAACAGTGTGACACAAGCTAAATGCTACAAAAAACATTAGTTCTTCCCTTTTTTTGTTGTTGTTTTTTTTGTAGATGGAGTCTCACTCTGTTGTCCAGGCTGGAGTGCAGTGGCGTGATCTTGACTCACTGCAACCGCCACCTCCGGGTTCAAGAGATTCTCTTGCCTCAGCCGCCAGAGTAGTAGGGAGTACAGGCACTCACCACTACGCCCAGCTAATTTTTGTATTTTTAGTACAGATGGGATTTCACCACGTTAGTCAGGCTGGTCTCGAACTCCTGACCTCAGGTGATCTGCCCACCTTGGCCTCCCAAAGTGCTGGGATTTCAGGCATGAGCTACCGCATCTGGCCTTGCAATTTTTTTTTCAGAGACAAGTTCTCACTCTGTCACCCAGGCTGGAGTTCAGTGGTGCAATCATAACTCACTGCAGCTTCAAACTCCTGGGCCGAAGCAATCCTCTAACCTCAGCCTTCAGAGTAGCTGGGACTACAGGTGTGTACCACCATGCCTCGCTAATTTTTTTTTTATTTTTTGTAGAGACAGGGTTTTGCTATGTTGCCCAAGCTAGTCTAAAATTCCTGGGCTCAAATGATCCTCCTGCCTCAGCCTCCCAAGTAACCTAGATTGCAGGCACATGCCACCTCACCCAGATAGTTCTTGCAATTATTACTATTAGGCACTGTTCGTCCTTAGGCATCTCTCCTCATGTGGACTTTGGGCTTCTTGTGACATTCGGCATCTTTCATGAATCTTCTGAAAAGCTTCAGATTAATGTGAGCTGCTTTGATATCTTAACACCAAAGGCATCACTTGGGTCATTGCCAGCATCCAGCATCAACAATTCAGACAAACACCAAAACTGCTTGAAACCTGCATATTAACTATGTGGAAAGGAAGACAAACATTGTAAGATTTAAAAAAAAAAAAAAAAAAGAAAGAAATACAGCCAGGCACGGTGCCTCACACCTGTAATCCCAGCACTTTGGGAGGCCGAGGTGGGCAAATCACAAGGTCAAGAGATCGAGACCATCCTGGCCAACACAGTAAAACCCTATCTCTACTAAAAATACAAAAAAAAAGTAGCTGGGTGTGGTGGCACGTGCCTATAGTCCCAGCTACTTGGGAGGCTGAGGCAGGAGAACCAGTTGAAACCAGGAGGTGCAGGTTGCAGTGAGCCGAGATTGTGCCACTGCACTCCGGCCTGGCGACAAAGCAAGACATTGTCTCAAAAAAAAAAAACAACGCATGTTAACGATCAGGTGGCCTCTTTTTAATAGCTAAGGAAAAGCAGGAGAAGAAGGACCCAACAGTGCCTAAGTAGAGGTGGAGAAAGATTTGCTTAAGCAAGAAGCTGAGGCCAAGTGTGGTGGCTTACACCTGTAATCCTAGCACTTTGGGAAGCCAAGGCAGGTAGATTACGAGGTCAGGAGTTCAAGACCAGCCTGGCCAAGATGGTGAAACCCCGTCTCTACCAAAAATACAAAAATTAGCTAAGACTGGTGGCGGGCACCTGTAAACCCAGCTACTCAGGAGGCTGTGGCAGAGAATTGCTTGCACCTAGGAGGTGGAAGCTGCAGTGAGCTGACATCGTCCCACTGTACTCCAGCCTGGGTGACAGAGCAAGACTCCGCCTCAAAAAGAAAAAAGCAGGTAGCTGAATGGAGCTCTTCTAGTTCTGACCCAAAAGTACTCTCCCCACCCATCCCCTAAAGAAATCCAGCTGTGAACCAACTAAAAGATGGAGATGCAGCTTTGCTAATGAGTAGAGAGGCTAGTTTAAGAGAATGTGAATGAGAGGAGGGAGCAAAGAAAATCACAAAGGGCCGATTCATAAGGCACCTATATTCAAGGTGAAAACAATGAAGAGGACAGCTACTATTCCAGGACTCGTGTGTACTGAACACTCTCCATACATCACTTAGGTGAGCATCACCACTGCCCCTGAGATAAGAGAGTCTATTACTGCCCCCTGTTGACAAATGAAGAGATTGCAGATTAAAATGAGGCGTAAAGTGTAGGTTAAAATTCTGAGGCCGGGCGCGGTGGCTCACGCCTGTAATCCCAGCACTTTGGGAGGCCGAGGCGGGTGGATCACGAGGTCAAGAGATCGAGACCATCCTGGTCAACATGGTGAAACCCTGTCTCTACTAAAAATACAAAAATTCAGCTGGGCATGGTGGCGTGTGCCTGTAATCCCAACTACTCAGGAGGCTGAGCCAGGAGAATTGCCTGAACCCAGGAGGCGGAGGTTGCGGTGAGCCGAGATCGCGCCATTGCACTCCAGCCTGGGTAACAAAAAAGCGAAACTCCATCTCAAAAAAAAAAAATTCTGGTCAGTCTGGATCCAGAGCCCACCTCGCTGGGAAATTGGAGCGCATAAGAGTGAATGATCAATGCAGCAGGAGACCAGCCTGTCAAGGAAAGCAGCAAGAGGAGTAAGCGCCATGCTGGGTGCCAGGCCCTATCAGGAAGGACCCAAGCACGGCCTCCACTAGCCATGCCCTCCAATCTCCTCCTCCCCAGCTCCTGATCCCCCACATCCGCTACACCATGGAAATCAACACCCGGGCCCGGACCCAACTCATCTCAGATGGAGGAATATTTGATAAGGTGAGAAGGGTACAGGGCATGGGACTGTGTCATCCATCTCTCCATGAGCTGATACTTTCAGGATACAAGACCCACCAAGTGGGAATGGACTCAATCTTAACCTATGAACCTGTCCCTTTTATACCCATGTCTTAATATCTGGAAATCCCACATCTGCCCTGCTTTATGGAAGATATGATGGTTCTCCAGCCCTGTTTCCCCTCTAAGACCTGTCATCTTCTGTCCCAGGCAGTGAGCACAGGTGGAGGGGGCCACGTGCAGTTGCTCCGTTGCGCAACGGCTCAGCTGACCTACTGCTCACTCTGTCCTCCTGACGACCTGGCTGACCGGGGCCTACTGGGACTCCCAAGTGCTCTCTATGCCCATGATGCTTTACGGCTCTGGGAGATCATTGCCAGGTGAGTTAAGGAGGAACTGAGTAACAGGGAGAAGGGGGCCTCTGGCCTGAGGCCAGCATGGGGCAAAAGCAATGAGAAAATTAGAGGGTCCAGACAGGAGAAGCGCAGAACTCAATCCTGGGGAGAGATGAAGAACAGTGAGGACATGGTGGGTGGCTCTGAAAATGAGGAGACTGGGATGGGGCAGAGAGAGGAGGTGAGGGGAACTGTTGGGGGAGAATGGGAGGGGTCTGGAAAAATCAGGATTTTCTGAGGATGTATGAAAGCAACCCTGCGAATTCCTAAACTAAGCACCCACATCTGCTTCCATGAGATGCTAGTGTGTTTAGAGGGCTAGGGATGTCCCAAGGCAAGCCCTCTTCCCAGATACTATGGAAGCATTGGGCAGATGCCACAGAAAGAAGAATAGAGGCCAGAGGCCAGGGCTTCTGCTCTCAGAGGCTCAAGCGCCTTCTCCCCCGGGCAGGTATGTGAAGGGGATCATCCACCTCTTCTACCAAAGAGATGACATGGTGAGTGGGGACCCTGAGCTGCAGGCCTGGTGTCGGGAGATCACAGAGGTGGGGCTGTGCCAGGCCCAGGACCGAGGTAAGATCCGTTCCAGAGACAGAAGCTCTGGGGAGACTCTGCCAGGGCCCCTTCCCAGCCCTGTCCTTCTGGGACAGGACCCCAGCCCCTCATCACACCTCCCTCCCTCCACACAGGAAAGCATGTGCATCCCACTCCCACCTCCTCAGACTCAGCACAATTCTAGAGACCCAAGGACTGTCCTCCTCGGAGACCCTGGCCATCAACCCCTAGTCCCACCCCACCCGTCACAGATGCCCCTGAGCTGCCATATCCTGGCACCCACCAGGTCAGAGCCACAGCCATGACGGGTCTACACAGTCCCTCTGGGCTCACAGTCTCTCTTGATGGTTCCCTGTTTTCCTACCTGAGGATGTAAATGGGAAGATTTTCCCTCCAAAGTCCCCAGTGGCCCACCTGGCTTTCCCTCCCTCTCTTCCTACCTGCTACTGTCCAACACACCCAGAGGGTCCAGGGATACTGCACACCTGCTACAGTGCAAGGTCAGCTCTGGATGTAAGCTCAATACTATACGTGCTTTGCCTCAAACCCAAATTCAGCATCCTGATCCTAGGGGCTCAGATTTCTTCAGCTAACCCAACCCTCCCTAACCACCCTCTGGCTAGAATCGCCACTACCTTTAGTCAAACCTCACTCCCTACATTTGAACCTTTGAGGAAGAAATGGCCTTTGCTGAGCTCTTAAGCTTATCACACAGGCACCAGCATGGACTGCTGTCACTCATCCTTCAGCCTCTCCATCTCATACTTCAGACCCGGGCCTTGAATATCAACCTGTGCCTCTGTGGGACAACTATAGACATTCACTGGGGAGCCTTTATGGCCAATCCTGGGAATGTGGCAAACACCACTACCCTGGAGGGAGCCTCTCCCTGGGGAGGCTGGGTGTGCCACCCCTTCCAGGACCAAACTCTCTCTAGTTCTTCTCTGTACTGTCCCTTAAGCTCCTAGTCAGTTTGGACTACTATAAACACTGGTGGGGCACGGTGGCTTACACCTGTAATCCCAGCACTTTTGAAGGCCAAGGTAGAGGGATCATGAGGTCAAGAGTTCCAGACCAGCCTGGTCAACATAGTCAAACCCCGTCTCTACTAAAAATACAAAAATTAGCCAGGCATGGTGGCGCACACCTGTAGTCCCAGCTACTCAGGAGGCTGAGGCAGGAGAATTGCTTGAACCTGTGAGGCAGATGTTGCTGTGAGCCGAGATCATACCATTGCACTCCAGCCTGGGCGACAGAGCGAAACTCCATCTCAAAAAAACACCATAGACTAGGTTGCTTATAAACAACAGAAATGTATTCCTCGCAGTTCTGGAGGCTGGAAGTCCAAAACCAGGTTCTGGTGAGGGCCCTTTTCCAAGCTGCAGACACCCAATTTCTCCTTGTATCCTCACATAGCAGAGAGACAGCAAACTAGCACTGTTCTCCACTTGTAAAGGTATCAAACCCATTCAAGAGGGCTGCACCCTCTTGCCCTAATTATCTCCCAGAGGCTCCACCTCCAAATACCATCACAATGGGGATTAGATTTCAATATAAGAAGAGCCAAAGACATTCAGTTCCTGACACATTTTAACTTTAACCTCCACTAACTGCCCTCCCCCTGTTCTCTTTCAGTTCATATAGCCCACCTTTGTCTAATTTTCCCAACAGACGTTTTAGAGGCAGTGTGCTAAAATTAAAAATGGCATGGGATTAGCAGTCAGGAACCTGAGTTCAAGGTCAGCCTCTGCCTTTTTCCAACCAGGCTTCTGGACAGTTTATTCTCTATGGGCTTTGATTTTCTTATCTATAAAATGAGAGTAATTATATTTATTCCAATTAACTGATAAAATTATCGTGTGTGTCTCCCAGCACTTTGGGAGAGCTCTCCCGAGGTGAGGAGATCACCTGAGGCCAGGAGTTCAAGACCAGCCTGGCCAACATGGTAAAACCCTGTCTCTACTAAAAATACAAAAATTAGCCAGGCTTGGTGGTAGGCACCTGTAATCCCCGCTACTTGGGCAGCTGACGCAGGGGAATCACTTGAACCCGAGAAGCAGAGGTTGCAGTGAGCTGAGATTGCGACACTGCACTCCAGCCTGAGCAACAGAGCAAGAGTCCGTCTCAAAAAAAAAAAAAAAAAAAAAATCAGTCTCTGAGCCCCCACATCCACTGCAATATGATTGGCCAGAGATAACCCCTGTGGGAGCCCCTCTTAGCTGTGACACTGGAAATCCATGACTTCTCCTGTTCCCCACCTTATTTAACACAGAGACTTGTCATTCTGTCCAGGAATAGGAGTCAGCATTCTCTATTCTTTATTTATTTATTTATTTATTTTTTTGAGACAGAGTTTCGCTCTTGTTACCCAGGCTGGAGTGCAATGGCACGATCTCGGCTCACCGCAACCTCCGCCTCCTGGGTTCAAGCAATTCTCCTGCCTCAGCCTCCCGAGGAGCTGGGACTACAGGCACGCACCATCATGCCCAGCTAATTTTTTGTAGTTTTAGTAGAGATGGGGTTTCACCATGTTGACCAGGATGGTCTCGATCTCTTGACCTCGTGATCCACCCGCCTCGGCCTCCCAAAGTGCTGGGATTACAGGCGTGAGCCACCGCGCCCGGCTATTTTTTAATTTTTAAATGGAGACAGGGTCTTGCTCTGTCACTCGCCTTCCAGCAATTCTCACGCCCTGGCCTCCCAAAGGGCTGGGATTACGGGCATGAGTCACCGGCCATGAATCCTCAATTCTTAACCACTTTTTGAGGCAAGGGATATTTGGTCACTCAGAACTTTTCAGCCTCCAATCCTTCCATAATAACAATAATTATTACTTATTGAGCATGTATTACCTACCAGGTGATTTTGATACATCATCTCATTTTCAATGTAGCTATCGCCCATATTTCACAGGTGAAAAAACTTAAGTTCAAAGAGGTTAAGTAATTGGCCTATGGTAACCAAGTGTAAGTGATTCAGCCAGGACTCAAACCCATGTCTGATGCAACTATATCTAAATAAAATGAACAAATACTCATCAGTTCTAAAATATGGGCATCCCAAAACTGCAGCCTTAGTTTCTCTCCTCTTATGCCGTGGCTTCTAACTCTAATTCCTTTCCTCCACAGGTTTCCCTGTCTCCTTTCAGTCCCAGGGTCAACTCTGCCATTTCCTCACCATGTGCATCTTCACGTGCACTGCTCAGCATGCAGCCATCAACCAGGGCCAGGTATGGACAGCTGAAAGCACAGGTCCCTGAGGGCAAGTGTCTGGTGCCTGGGAGGCCTGAGGGAGAGACGGGAGTTCAAACCCTAAGTACCAGGGTTCTAGTGTTACAGTTCCTTCCTCCAGCTGGACTGGTATGCCTGGGTCCCTAATGCCCCATGCACAATGCGGATGCCCCCACCCACCACCAAGGAAGACGTGACAATGGCCACAGTGATGGGGTCACTACCTGATGTCCGCCAGGCTTGTCTTCAAATGACCATCACATGGCATCTGGGTCGCCGCCAGCCGGACATGGTGAGAGGGGACTCTTAGGAGAGAGAAATGACAGAAGGAAACATCAGAGTGGGGGTCTGGGCTCTAGATTCGATTGTCTTTAGAAACTGATTGATGATCCCTTTGTTCTGTCTCAGGTGCCTCTGGGGCATCACAAAGAAAAATATTTCTCAGGCCCCAAGCCCAAAGCTGTGCTAAACCAATTCCGAACAGATTTGGAAAACCTGGAAAAGGAGATTACAGCCCGGAATGAGCAACTTGACCTGCCCTATGAATATCTGAAGCCCAGCTGCATAGAGAACAGTGTCACTATCTGAGCCCTAAAGTGACCCCACCTGCAATACTTCACGTCGGCTTTAGGACTGACATTTCTATCTTGAACTTCATACTTTCTCCTGAAGTCTCTGCTGCTAAGGCTCTATGTCCTCCCCCAGTTAAACTCCCTACATTAGTATCCCACTAGCCCAGGGGAACAGTAAACTTTCTCTGCAAAGGCTAGATCATGTTCTAGGCTTTGCAGGCCACATAGTCACTGTCAACGACTCAGCTCTCCTGCTGCGGCATGAAGGCAGCCACAGGCAATATGGAAATGAGCATGATTATGTTCCAATAAAACTTTATTTATGGACACTGAGATATGAATTTCACATCACAAAATAGTCTTCTTTTGGTTTATTCAACCATTTAAAATGCAAAAAAAAAAAAAAAAATCTACAAACAAACAAATGTGCTTTGTTTGAGACATTAACAGGCAGGCTACAGACCGGATTTGGCCCTTGAACCCTGCACTAGCCTGAGGCCCTGACCCTGCTTCCAAAACATCCAAGGTCATGGAGCAGGGGGATTTCTTAGAAAAATCAACCACCTCAGCTTCATGCCTGGTGGCCAGCATACAGATTCCTGACTCTACTCTTTAGCAATTTCCTTCCACCCATATTTCTCCTATTCACCCATGTACCTCAAAAGTGTGTGAGTAAGAATAGTGTTTTTAGGGCAGAATAAAAACCACTGCCCCAAAATGGCTTCCTTGCCCAGACAGTCCCAGGTGAGAGGCATGTATTTCATGTTTCAAGGCCACTTTCCCAGCCCCTTTAACACTCTAGGATCTATGTGTTTCCCACATTCCAAGTTCTCTTTTGCAAGCCTTTTAAGAACAATATGCACAAAATAAATAAGAACTACAAAATTATTCTAGCCAGCGACAGTGTTTCCTTGTTTGGTCCTGGGGTCTCAGGGTCAAATGATCCCTCTCAATTATTCTGAGGTCATTGTCCTCATTACAGTGGGTACAGCCTGCTCAGTGCAAAATTGTGTGTGTGTGTGTCCCTCTGCGCCCAGGCTGGAGTGCAGTGGCCCCATCTCGGCTCACTGCAACCTCCGCCTCTTGGGTTCAAGCGATTATCCCGCCTCAGCCTCCCGAGTAGCTGGGATCACAAGCACACGCCAACACACCCGGCTAATTTTTGTATTTTTTAGTAGAGACGGGGTTTCGCCGTATTGACCAGGCTCGTCTCGAACTCCATACCTCAAGTGATACGACCGCCTTGACATTCCTGTTTCTAAATAATTATTACAGATCTGTCACTCACCAGTTAAGTATACAAACAGCTTTTTTTGGAGGGGATAACCTATTTATATTTTTTAATATTGTGTTCTACGTTATTCAAAAGACCTATCATCAGTTTCCCTAGTTTAAAGTAGAGAAGCCAAGTGACATATTTGTATATTTAACAGAACTGCTGCTCACCTTCACAACCAGCTCATAGTCTGCTTTCCCCGGACTTTTCCTAATCGCCCATTTTCCTGGATCTGGCATCTAGAGTTACAGTATTTCAAATGTGATGATAAAATATTACTTAGGAGAAAAAGTTCCAATACTAATAACCCTCAGCAATTTTAAAGCGTTCTAGCCACACCAGAAGGGGATCCTAACTCCTTTATACTGTTAGAATCTCGATTTTTAAAAGGGAGGAGTAAAGAAGAGATAGAAACGCTCCCTGTTGGTGAAAATCCGTCTCACTTACCATTTTCCCAACACAGGAGAGAACCCGAGACTAAAGTATCAGAGGTAAAAATCAGATGGTTCCAATCCTCCGATCTTAAGACCCCATCGCGCCAGTTACCAGGAGCTCCACCAGTTAGAATTTTTCCCCCAAGGCCTGGTTATTGCTAGTTCCTCGTCACGTGACTCGCCAGACTTGATCACGTGACATACCAGCGCCTTCCATTCCTGTTCGCAAGTGGAGGGGGACCAAGAAACCGGAGGCCCTCGCTCTTCCAGTACTCACGCCCCAGCTACAGAGGTCAAGAAGGGTTTTCACAGAAGCTGTATCGGTTTCAGCCGGCGCCGTCTCCCATGAAAGTCCCTAGAGGAGCCCAGCCTTGTCTGCCTGCCACCCCCGGGCGGGATGGTTGAGGCCGGGGCCACGCCCCCTCTGCAGCCCGCCGAACGCATCCCCGGCTTTCTCCCACCGCTTTTCCAGCCCGCTTGCACCTTGGCGATCTCCGACTCCCTTCTTCATGGCGTCGCTCCTGTGCTGTGGGCCGAAGCTGGCCGCCTGCGGCATCGTCCTCAGCGCCTGGGGAGTGATCATGTTGGTGAGGGGACTCCCCGGCAAGGATCCGAGAGGGCCTGAGGGGTTCCGGGCTGGGAGCTAGGACACTCTGGGCCGCAGGCAGGCCGAAGGAGCCGGGGATCAGCTGGCCCCGGGGGAAGAGACAGAGATTGGAAAATGGGAACTGGAGCGAAGGGCCCTGGAGTGGGAGGAGCTGGGGCTGGTAAATGTGGAGACCCCTCAAGACAGGAGAAACAAGAGCGGGGTTCCTGAGAGGTGCTTGAGTTGAATGGAGGACATGGGGGGAAAGAGAGTGCTTGTTTTAGAAATGGGTAGTTGGGCCTTGTTTCCCCAGTAATCCACCCACCGCCACTTCAAGAAGAAGTGAATATGTAGAAGTGCCGGTTCTCCCTCCCCTCTTCCGCACTGTCCGGTGATGGTGACGCCTCCAGGGAGGACGATCTGCTGGGTTCCTGGGAGAGATGGCTTGGTCAACCTATTCCTACCCTTGCCTCAGCCACTTGTCTCAGTGTCACCACCTCACGCCCTGTTCCAGGTGGCTGAGTCCGAATCCAGTAACCACCACCTCGTTTTGGTTAATCTCCGGCTCGGGTGTTGTAGCAACATTAGAAATGGGAGGGGTTTACGAAGTGAACGTGAGGGCAGGTGCCTGAATTCAACAACCTACCCATTCCCCTTTTCCAGATAATGCTCGGAATATTTTTCAATGTCCATTCCGCTGTGTTGATTGAGGACGTTCCCTTCACGGAGAAAGATTTTGAGTAAGTAATCGGGTGGGGGAGGCGGGCTGGGAGCATGTGGGAGGAGGCGAGGCCGGGTGATCTGGGCCCCTAGGTTTAGACAACTGGGAGAGGAGAGCTGTTTTCTTGAGAACGTAGTTAGGAGCTAGGGAGTCAGACCTCAGCCGCCATCCCAAACCCACCACTCGAGGTGTGGCGTCTTTAGGTATTTTACCTTTCCGTCCGTCTCAGTCCACCTCTGCAAAATGTCAGCTATAACAGATCTCAGCCCATGGGATGGTCGAGAAGACTGAATAATACACGTAAGAGCGCCTAGACCGCTGCCGGGCACATAGCGCTCGGCAAGTGTTAACTACTCTTAATGTTTGACACCTTTGCTTCATTCCCACCCCCAGGAATGGCCCCCAGAACATATACAACCTTTACGAGCAAGTCAGCTACAACTGTTTCATCGCCGCGGGCCTTTACCTCCTCCTCGGGGGCTTCTCTTTCTGCCAAGTTCGGCTCAACAAGCGCAAGGAATACATGGTGCGCTAGAGCCCGGGAGCGTTTCCCCGCTCCAGCCCCTCCTCTATTTAAACACTCCCTGCACCACGTGACCCCGGCCGCGTCCCACCCTTGCCGGCGCCCTCTGCGGGACTGGGTTTCCTGGGCGAGACTGAATCCCTTCTTCTCCCATCCCTGGCATCGGCCCCCTTAGAGAGGGCTGGGGCTGGGGGGGCTGTTCCCTCTTTCCACCCTTCTCTGCGTCCCGAATCTCAATAAAGAGAATCCGCTCTCTTAAGCCCTATGTCTGTGCTTCAGTGGGGACGGGCACGGGGCTGAGGCGGGAGGTCGGATTCGGCCCGAGGAGTCCCGACCCCTGAGCGGAAGTGGAGTGAAGTGGCGCGGAAGTGAGGCTACGGCTTTCCCCTTCGCCCCGAGGCGTCGGGCGGTCTAATCAACTGCGTCTGATGGGGCGGGGAGCCGCCGGGTTTCAGCCTATCCGCTGCGGGACGGGCGGGACTTCCTGCGCGGGGGTCCGAGTCGCTCAGTCTCCCGGCTCTCCACGGTCCTGGCTCGCGTGTAGCGGCGGCAGCAGCGGCGTCTCCGTGAGGAGGCGCGCGGGACCATGACGTCAGCGTCCACAAAGGTTCGACCTCCCTCGCGGACAGCGCTCCCTGGCGGCCACGGGAGGGCGGGCCCCCCATTTGGCGCGTGGCTCTTCCGCCCCGGGCGGGGGGCGGGGGGCGGGCGAGAGCCGAGCCTGGGGTGGGGCTAGGGGCTCCGGGCGGGATGGGGAGGGCGAGCGCCGGCCCCCCGTGACGCTGCCCCGCCCCCAGGTCGGAGAGATCTTCTCGGCCGCCGGCGCCGCCTTCACGAAGCTCGGGGAGCTGACGATGCAGCTGCATCCGGTGGCCGACTCTTCCCCTGCGGGGTACGTGAGCCCGGACGGGGACGTGGACGCTGAGAGCGGGCGCTCGGACGCGGTCACAGACACGGACCCTCTCTAGCACAGGGACAGACGTTAGTTTCCCTTTGTGCCTGGTACAGCACAGAGTAGGTGTTAATAAATGATCGCTGGATAAGGAAATGAATGACAGATGAAAACACAGGCCCGTAGCCCAGACACCTCTTTCATGGTTCTCCCTGCTGCGAACGGGCCGACCACAAACCACCACCACTCCCAACCACCCCAGTTTATGGAATTCCCCCAGACGGCTACAGGCTGTGTTCGGAGGCCCTGTCTGTAAAGCCCCCTCCTGGCGAATTGGTTTTCACTGCGCTATGTACAGCAGCCGTGTAACGTTGATGATGGAGAGGGGTGTTCTAAGGTGGAGGCGATTGGGATTTGTGATTGGGGTCCTCCCCGTTCCCGCAGGGCCTCAAAAGCTTTTTTTCCTCCCCTATGGAGGATCTCTTAATGCATCCGTGGAAAGGGTCCCAGGAGTCGGGAGGAGGCGGCTGGTTGGCTGTGGGACACATAGCCTGTGGGCTGGCCCCACACCCCTCCTCCCATTTTTGCTATCCCCCCCTCTCCCCTTCTGACAGTGCGAAGTGGACGGAGACGGAGATAGAGATGCTGAGGGCTGCTGTGAAGCGATTTGGGGACGATCTTAATCACATCAGCTGTGTCATCAAGGAACGGACAGTGTGAGGGAGGGTGGCTGCCAGAAAAGGGGGGTGGGCAGCTTTCTTCCTCCTTACCCAAGGCTCCATCGTCCTCAGAACTCCTTTCCAGCTCAACTGCGTCCCTACTTTGTTGCTAGTTTTGTTAGAATCCCCTTGGGGACTAAAAGAATAGAATTGTCACCGTTGGTCAGAAGTTCCTAAAATGCTGTGGTAATCCTTCCAAGAATGTGAAATTTAGGTTGCCTGAGATACTCAGTTACTGTATTTGATGATGGAGGTCCCCTGGTTATTTATATAAATTTTGGGGGACCCTACTACAGTGTTTCCAGGGGTATGATGATCCTGAACTAGTTGATCAGTAAATCGCGATCCACCTGTAAACCACCAAGCCTTACCTGATGTCTCTCCCAGAAGAGAATTCGGAGTCCCCACTACTCAGTTCAGGGACTCCACTCCCAACACTCCATCCACCCTGAGTGAGTGCAAAGCTTCAGGACAGTGAGAACCCTACCAATGGGTTGGGGCCCCGACCTGGATTCTTAGGAAGGGACTCCCTGAACCCCTTCCTCTCCCCTCCCTTCTGTTAGTCTCTCTGATGACTGCTTTCCTAACCTCTTCTCTCTTTTCTGCAGAGCTCAGATAAAGGCCACTGTGAAACGCAAGGTATATGAAGACTCTGGCATCCCCCTTCCAGCTGAGTCACCCAAGAAAGGGCCCAAGAAGGTGGCATCTGGTGTCTTGTCACCTCCAGCTGCCCCTCCTCCCAGCAGCTCCAGTGTCCCTGAGGCCGGGGGTCCCCCCATAAAGAAACAGAAGGCTGGTGAGGGCTGTGGAGTTGCTGCCTAGGGGTTAAAGGTCCCATCTGAGGTTCAGTTAGAGAAATGGGCCTGGGTCAAAAAAGGGTCAATCTCTCTTCCTGTCCCTGTGGAGGTTCCCAGAGAGGGGCAGAGGGGAGGGGAAGCACGAAGCTTTGGGAAGCTCGGGGTCGGGGGAGAGGCTGTCAGGGAAACCTAGAACCTAGCTTATGTCCCCCTCCCAGATGTGACACTCAGTGCTCTGAACGACTCCGACGCCAACAGTGACCTGGTGGATATTGAAGGGCTAGGAGAGACTCCTCCAGCTAAGAAACTCAACTTCGACCAGGGTAGGAGTCTTCGACCCATACAGCTGACGGGGTGGGGAGAGAGTGCTCCCCTGGATGGCCGGGTAGGGTCTCCACAGGGGCCCCTCCCTTGTATAGGGCTTTCAGAAGAAAAGGTGCTCTCACAGCACAGGGCATTGGGTCAGTCCGTAGCAGGGTGTTTCAGGGAGGTGGGACTGGCCTCAGAAGCACACTGGGGGCTCGCTCCATCTCGGCCCACTTTACTTCCTGTTCCAGACAGCCTGACCCTGGATTCTGGCCTTCTCATGACTTCTGCTGATCCTCCTCTCCTCTCCTGCTGAGGCTTCCACCTCTGACCCCTCTCACTGTTCATGCCAGACCTGTGGATCGCCTGGGACTCTGAGCAAGGCCTGCACGAGAAAGGGCTGAAAGGCTGCTGGGGCTGCCACCTCGCTGTTCCCACATAAGCATCTGCTCCCAACCCCTTTAACCTTCATCTGATGGACATTTTTATACAGAAAATAATAAAGATTTCCCTCTCAGCTTCGTGCTGCCTGCTTCACATTATTAACAGGAGAGGGCTGTCCCCTTTCCTCGGCCTGTAGGGGCTCAGCCCCTCCTCAGTTGCTCTCGCCACCCTGCCTGCAGCAGCACAGCCAATATTGGCTGACTTGCTTCCTTGTGCCAATATTTCTGTGCTGCTAGAGCCAGGGAAGCTGGGTGTGGGCAACAAAGACTTCACTTTGTTCTCTGGAGGCAGAACTTACTCCCAGGGTCTCTGGCCGTCAGTATTCTTGAAACTGCCCCGAAAATTTTAGAGGGGCTGTTTCCAGTGCTTGCATACCCCACCCTCTCTTTCCCCACCTGGCAAGAAGTTTGTCATAAGGCCCCAGATGTTTTTTGTGTCACTTCTCCAGGACGGCCTCCCAGGGCCAAGCCTCGGCGGTGCCTCCCCCACCCTCGCTCTAACACCACAGTGTGGTTTGGACGTGGCCACAGTGCCGTACAAACCACAGTGTGCTGCTGGGGCGGGAGCAGGACCGGGTGGGTTGAGAGGAAGAGCACACAGCAGTCCCGGGAAGACCCCAGCACCACCTGCAGGAGCAGGGGGAGAGAGAAGCCTTAAAAGGCAAACATGGCCCCCCAAAATGGTTGGGAGGAACCAGGGACAGGAGCTGAGCCGGCAACTGGAAGGAGAGGGGCCACAGGGATGAGCTCACAGTGTAGTAAGATTGGGCCACCTTCCCTCTGTAGGGACTCAGCTCAGGGGATCTCTAGGGTAAGGTCAGAGGCAAAAGAAACAGGGAATGACTGGGGGGACCAACAGACTGCCTCCTCAGCAAGGGCAGGGACCCAAGGCTTCCTGTGTCCGTCCCTCCCCTCCTTGGGTCAGAACCCAAGAGAAAAGCAAGGAGAGACAGAGGGCCAAGGCCAGCAGGGTTGGGAGTTGGCAGTCCAGAGGTGGTGGGGCCGGAACATGGTTGGGAGAGGGGGGCCGGAAGTCGCCCTGGGCCCTGGGCCTGCCACAAGATGGAGGCCAAAGGCAGGAAATGGAGACCAGGGGGAAGGGGAGCAGCAGAACCCAGGAAGAGGGCCATCTGGACCTGGGGGGCCAGGTATTCAACCCCCAGTGCTGTTCCCACTCCCCAGGGCCCCTCAGGACCTGAGCCTGCCCCCACAGCAACCTCCATCAGCCCATCCACCAGGCCAAGGCAGGCGGGCCCACCCCAGAGAGCCACGTTTAAGCTGAGACAAACATGCCTCTCCCCACCCCCAACGCCAGGCCTTCCCTCAGCCCTTTTCTCCTGTCCAGGACTTGATTTTTTAAAAATACCCCTTAGAAAGCAAAATTCAAGGGCCAAAATCCCTTCTGCACGTCAAAATATTACCCCCTAAAATCCAGAAGTTACCCTCCTATATCCCATGGCATCTTTTACCGCCCCCTCTTCCGACACACCCCCCAAAACTCTGAGCAATCTGAAAGATCTAAGGTGGTGTATGTAAGCAGTCTTTTTAGGCCCCCGAAGATGCCAGACCCCTCTCCGAGACCCCTCTTTGTCCTCCATCAAATTCTGCGAAGGCCTCCTGCTCCTCCTCCACCCTCCAGAGCCCCCAAACTAAGAGTTGCCCTCAGCTCCCACCTCGGCAGAGCCTTTGTGGGGGTGAAAGAGAAATTAAACACTATCCTAATGGCTGGGGATGTTGAAGGGCTCTCTGGTCTCAGCCTTTGGTTTCTGTCTGGGGGGCTGCAGTTTAGGGGTGTAAGAGAAAGCCTCTCCAATCATCCCCCCCAATTCCAAGACTGACAAAGCCCAACCCCACCCCAGCACGCACCTCCAAACCTCCCCCCAACCGCCATGTCTCCTGAAAACAGAGGACACTTCCCTCCCCACTTACCTCAGCTACTCTCCCCTGAGATCCTGGTCCCCTATTTTGAAAAGAGCAAAATTTGGGGTGCATCCCTCACATTTGGGGTGCAGGAGAAAGGAGCCGCCCCAGTCGCATCGCTGGCCTCCTTCCTCTCGGCTGGCTCAGGGGCTGGGGAGTGCCCTGGGGAGGGGGCACCCCCACAAGAGAGCTCAGGAGGGGGTTCCTCCACTCCCAGTCAGAATTGGGGACACCCCCCCAAAACCCGTCCCAGCCCATCCGTCTCCAACTCGGCGGGAGAGGCAGCTGCAATGCCCCAGTCAGATTCCCCCAACACTACATTCCTCACCCTATCTAGAGGGGTCCTGGGGTCCCCAAAAAATCCCAAAAAAATCTAGGATGTTGGGGGGACGGTCCTGGACTAGCTCCCCAAATTTGGGGTCCTCAGATAGCCCCGTTTTTTCAGGAAAATTCCGTCTTTTGCCTGCCTCCCGCCAGCCCTGCTCTGTCCCGATGCCAATTTTGGAAGTCACTCCCTCCTTCCTCCTCCCCGTCTCTCCAGCACCCCCCCCCACCACCGCTCGGGGGCTAGGGTCCAGGACACCTGGCTTCCAGACCGGGGGAAGCACTCTTCAAAGGGCTAGGGGCCAGAAGGTCAAGCTCATTGCCCCTGTCTTAAGGAAGCAGGAAAGCCCGATCCTCCCTTCCCCTCCCCCCTGGCTGGTCTCCGTGGTGGTTTAGGAAAGCCTGGAGGATTGGAATCTGCCATTGCTGTTGCACAGGCAGTTTTTTTTTCTTGGGTTGGGGGGGTGGGCGGTGGGAGGGAGAGAGGGGAGGAGAGTCGAAGAGAGAAGGGACCCAGGCGCGAGGAGCTGGCCTGGCTTACCCTGTAGCCTCGGCTGCCGTGGGGAACCCCTCCCCCCATCTCACCCACACTCCCAGTCCTCTGTCTGCTTTCTGTTTGGGGCTCATACTAGAAAATTAGGGTACAAGAATCACCTACTGTACCCCACCAGTACCCCTTCTTGCCACAGTTCCAACAGCACTGCTCTGATCAGGGGTGTCCACTTTGCCAAGAGACACCCCATTTTCCTTCAACTTCTCCCAAACTTACGGTGTGCTCCCTTAAGAAAGTGGGGTTCAGAGTCTGAAACCACCTTTTCTCCTTCTCGTCTCCTTCAAGCCACATAATAATAAAAGGAGATACCACACCCTTTCCAAGTTTCTCCCTTCGAATCCTGGGCTTATTTGGGGGTTCATGAAAGAAATTTCTAGAATCCGGGGTGAGAAGTCACCATAAGCAAAAGACATCCCAAACCAGGATCGTGCTCCAAATTAAGTGAACCCCCAAATCAGTCTCATATTTTGATCATCCCTTCACCAAAAGCATCCAGAGTGATAAACGCCCCCCCCAAAGTAAGGACATCCCAGAACTTTAGTCTCCTGTCCTCGTGGCCCTCACCTTGTTTCTCCCCCAGGAAAAAGCATCTTGGGTATTTGTGCACACACAGGAATAGCCCACGTCAAAGTGAGTTTCCACAAGACTCAAATATAAAAGTTTGCTCCCCCCCCAGGACCCCCAATCACAGAAAGCCTTGAACCTGCTCCCAGCCTCCTATAATATTCCACCTCAAACTAATTTTTAAAACTCCAAATTGAATTTCCTGTCCCCCAAATCTAATCTGAGGCTTGAGACTTAGATGGCACCCCAAAATAGACTGCACCCCCAAATCAGCAGGAGTACTTTGGCTCTGCTAATAATCCAAGATGACACAGATGAGCACACTCTCTAAATTGTGGGTGTCAGAACCCCCAGAATGAATGTAGCTTCAAAATCAGCTCCGTATCTGAAATTTACCATACAGGCCCTCAAAGGCTGAGTGCAGCCACCAGTGCTCATAACAAGCAAATCAACTCAACACCCCATAATAAACAGCCACCCCACAACCGACCAAATAATACTCCATCCTGATGCCAAAGGGACCCCCTAGTCTAATTCCCATCCCCAAGCTGGGCAGAGACCCAAGTAACCCTCACATGTCAAAGCCACCTCATCATCCTGAATCCTTAGTGGTCCCCAATTCCTGGGTTCTCAGCTGTTCTTTCATGCATTCAAATAAAAACACACTCCGGTCTGAAGTGGGGGTCCCCGGACCTGATATCCAGCCCCACGGGCCATGATCGGTCATTCCTAGCCAACTGTACACTCTGCCCAGCCCATATCCGTGAAGCTTCTGCTTTGCAGCTGGATTCAGCTCTAGCACCCCTGCTCCCAATGAGCCTTTCCTTGCCTTCCCGCAAGCTCTCCTGAAAGAAAATATGAGGGTGTGATCCATGCCCATCTCTCAGACCAGGGACTTCAAATTAGGGTTGTTAGCCCCCTCCTGCCCTCTCTCCCTCCTCCCTTCTCTTGTTTACCCCACCCAATTTTAATATTAATGTTCAATTAAAAGTCACCTCCAAAGACATCTGGGTGACAGTGTCTAGCTTAATTCGAAAAGAAATTCCGGAGTTCCATGCTCAGGTCCCGCTTCGTGTCTCACCCACTCCCCTGGCTCCCACAGCCCGCGATTTCTCACCTCGGGTAGGAACCCCAGCCTAAGGGAACAGTCCCCTCGGTCTCCTAACTCTAACTCCCTCCGCCCAACCCTAGTCCCCTCCTAGGAGACAGAGGTGCAAAATAAACCCGCGCAAAGGGGAGGAGGCTAAAGGTTTCAGCCGACCAAACCGAATGGATCCTGCGCCCGGGTCTGACTGAGCGCACCCCCGGCCGGGTGGAGACGAGGGGCGAGACGAGGCCGGTGCTCGGCCGCCCCCTCGTGGAAGGAGCCGCACATTGCCGAGCCTTGCCTACTTGCCGCGCTGGACCGCGGCGTCCCGCCAGTCTCCGAGCGCTGCCGACGGGCGGGTACCCGAGGCCCTCGAGAGCGGGGACTGGGGGAGAGCGAGCGGGCTTTGGGCGGGAGTCTGTCTCTCTGGGTCCCCTACAAGGACTCGGAAGAGTTGGGAGCGAGAGAGGCCGGACGCCTAGGTCTCCCGAGCGTCTCTCGCCCTCCCGCCCCCACCTCGGGGCTTTCCCCACCTCCTCGAGGGGAAGCAGCTGGCGGAGCCGTCCGGTCGCAGGACAATGGAAGGAAACCAACTAGAAATCATATCCGCTCTCTCCCTACCCCGCCCGGCCAGAGCCCCCCTTTTTGTAGGGCCGGGTAGAGGAGCCTGTCATTGACACCACACCCTTCCCCTGTCTGAGACCCCACGGGTGCCCACTGTCGCCTCCCCAAACCTGCTGTCTCGTTGGGCTCCCTCTTTTCTCCCCTAACCCAGTAAAAGAGGGGGAGAGGGGGTTGCTGTACGCACTTTGTCCTGCAACCAAGGTTGACTCCTGGCAAACCCTCCCAAAAGCCAACACACCAATTTTCACTGGCCCAGGCCTTCCGACGAGTCAGACTCCCGTATTTCCAACCTCGATATCCCTAACCCCCTCCCCAATTCCAACATCCCCGTCCTCGTGTCCACCTGCAGTGACCCAAGCCCCCCTACGTTACGACCACCCCTGGTTTCTGAGGTCCCGCCCTCGAGACGGAGACCCCGCCCTGGGCTTGCCATCTGGAGAGCGAGGGAGGAAGGAAGGATACAGACCCAGGCGTTCACCCCACCTCCACCCCCGCCCCCGACATCCCGGCCAGATAAAGGAGCCGAGGCCAAGAGGGGAGAGAGACCCCGCCCCCCTTAAGAAGAGAAGTTGCGGCCCCTGCGGGACGGGGGTAAGAACGAGAGACTGAGGGAGCCAGACTTCTGGGTCCCCGAAGAGGGTTGGGGCTTGTGGATGGCAGCAAGCCTGAGTCCCAGAAATTGGGCTACACTAGGGACTGGGGACTAGACCGGAGTCGCAGAATTCCGTCGTTCGGGGAAGGGAGCTTCGGCTGGGATTTGGAGGTGTGTGGACGGCAGGCCGTGAGGTCTCTAGGTAGGGTCGGACGCTGGGACGCAGGCGAGCAGAGGGAAGTGGCGGTGCTGGAGGGGCGCTGGGAGTCGAACCCAGGGTGCTGGACGCGGGATTACCCACGCTCAACAACGACGCAGCGATGTGGAACCTTCAACTGGCTCCAAGCGCTGTGGGATCTGGAAGAGGCAAGGTAGCGATGGTGTCGTTGAGGGCAGAATGAGCAAGAAGAATTAGGAGGGAGGCTGCGTGTGCCGGGGCTAGGGGCTGGGGGCCCGGGCTCTAACTGCACCTCGGAAGGAAAAGGCAAACAGAGGAGGGAAGGCGTCTTAGGACTGCCTGGATCCAGCGCACTTTCCACGGCCTCTGCAGGCCTGCGTCGCTATGGGTTCCCCCGCCGCCCCGGAGGGAGCGCTGGGCTACGTCCGCGAGTTCACTCGCCACTCCTCCGACGTGCTGGGCAACCTCAACGAGCTGCGCCTGCGCGGGATCCTCACTGACGTCACGCTACTGGTTGGCGGGCAACCCCTCCGGGCACACAAGGCAGTTCTCATCGCCTGCAGGTTAGAGGGGTGGGGCCTGCGACGGGGGCGGGGCCAAATGGGAAAGGGGCGGGGCCAGACGGCCGTTGAGAGGGAATCCGAAGCCAAGTCTTCCAGAAGCTGGAGACCGAGCGTCCCAGAATTGGGGGCGGGATGATCGTGAGGAGGTGGAACTTCTTCAGGGGGCGGGGCTTCCTAAAACGGCTAGTGCCTCCCTTGGTTCCCCAGCCCCTAATAGACCCATTTGCTCTCTTTCCAGTGGCTTCTTCTATTCAATCTTCCGGGGCCGTGCGGGAGTCGGGGTGGACGTGCTCTCTCTGCCCGGGGGTCCCGAAGCCAGAGGCTTCGCCCCTCTCCTGGACTTCATGTACACTTCTCGCCTGCGCCTCTCTCCGGCCACTGCACCAGCAGTCCTTGCCGCTGCCACCTATTTGCAGATGGAGCACGTGGTCCAGGCATGCCACCGCTTCATCCAGGCCAGGTGAGAGCCTGGGTCGGCGTTCTCTGTAGGTGAGGTGGTGCCCCAGGTGTTAAGGGCAAAGGCAGAGGTTGGGAAATGGCACTAACATTGATCACACTTTCCCCAGCTATGAACCTCTGGGCATCTCCCTGCGGCCTCTGGAAGCAGAACCCCCGACACCCCCAACAGCCCCTCCACCAGGCAGTCCCAGGCGCTCTGAAGGACACCCAGACCCACCTACTGAATCTCGAAGCTGCCGTCAAGGCCCCCCCAGTCCAGCCAGCCCAGACCCCAAGGCCTGCAACTGGAAAAAGTACAAGTACATCGTGCTAAACTCTCAGGCCTCCCAAGCAAGGAGCCTGGTAGGGGAGAGGAGTTCTGGTCAACCTTGCCCCCAAGCCAGGCTCCCCAGTGGAGATGAGGCCTCCAGCAGCAGCAGCAGCAGCAGTGAAGAAGGACCCATTCCTGGTCCCCAGAGCAGGTACAGAGTCTAGAACCTCTAGGATTTGTCAGAGCTGGCCTCAGCCAGGAGACAGAGCCATTGGGCCTTCGTGGTCAGGAGGAAAGGAGACAGGGTGGGTTTCAGAGACACTATCCCACCTTAGGGAGTTGGCCAGGGACCAGGTTTATCCAGCAGGGTGGCACTTTGGCAGTACAATGTACGTAGTTTTTTGGTCAATATTGGCTCACCTCCAGAGGGCAGGACTTTGACTCCAAATTTCCCAGGAGAGATTCCCCCACCTCCCCGCCCACTCACACTGTCCATACAATCTCTTTTAACCCTTTCCTCTGGGCCTTGCCATCTGCCTAGGCTCTCTCCAACTGCCGCCACTGCGCAGTTCAAATGTGGGGCTCCAGCCAATACCCCCCACCTCCTCACGCCCCAGGCTCAAGAGACCTCTGGATCCCCCTCTGAGCGAGCTCGTCCATTCTTACCAGGTAAGAGCACTTCTTTCCTGCCTTTTCTCCCATGACTGCTCCAGGCAAGTTTGCAGCAAAAAAGCTCCCCAGAAAGGCCTATTCCAATGGTTCCTAAACTTTACTACAAATTAGAATCACCTAGGAAGCTTTTAAACTCCCACCGCCCAGGTCATGCTCCATAGATTGAAATATCTAGACATGGGAATGAGTCATCAGCATTTTTTTAAAGCTCCCCAAGTGCTTCCAATGAGTAGCAAAGTTTGAGGATTTCTGGCCTATCCCCTTTCAGGGCTGAATGTTCAGCCCAAAGCTTGTCAGGGACCGTCTTGCAAGCTGTCATCCAGAGTGGTACAAGTGAGGAGGAGATTTTAGCCAGGCACGGTGGCTAATGCCTGTAATGCCTGCACTTTGGGAGGCCAGTGCAGGAGGATCACTTGAACCCAGGAGCTCGAGGCCAGCCTGGGCAATATGGTAAGACCTGGTCTCTACTAAAAATAAAAATAAAAATTAGCCAGGCATGGTGGTATACACCTGTAGTCCCAGCTACTCAGGAGGCTGAAGTGGAAGGATTGCTTGAACCCAGGAAGTGGAGACTGCAGTGAGCCAAGATCACATCACTGCACTCCAGCATAGGCAACATAGCAAGACCCTGTCTCAAAAGAAAAATGGAGAAACAGAAACCTCCTCCCACTAGCAGGGGCCTCCACCTACCACCACTATTTTTTTTTTTTTTTTTTTTTTTGAGACAGAGTCTCACTCTCTCGCCGGGCTGGAGTGCAGTGGCACAGTCTCCGCTCACTGCAACCTCCACCTCCTGGGTTCAAGCTATTCTCCTGCCTCAGCCTCCCGAGTAGCTGGGACTACAGGCACACGCCACTACACCTAGCTAATTTTTATATTTTTAGTAGAGACAGGGTTTCTCCATGTTGGCCAGGATGGTCTTGATCTCTAGACCTCGTTCGTGATCCACGTGCCTCAGCCTCCCAAAGTGCTGGGATCACAGGCGTGAGCCACCTCGCCCAGCCACCACCACTGCTATTGAAGAAATTAGCTGAGTACTCTGGAGGCAGACAGATATGGAGTCAGATCTGGCTCATCTTACTATCTTCTTATTTGGCCTCAAGCAAGTTAAACCAATCCCAGAAGTCTTAATAATAATTGGGAAAACGAAAGCTACAATGTGGCTTGAGGATTCACTAGTACCTAGACAGCCTTCATTAATTACTATGGTTGCTGTTACCCACACCCCTTGCCAGGAAGTGAATTTTTCAGCTGCCAGAACTGTGAGGCTGTGGCTGGGTGCTCATCGGGGCTGGACCCCTTGGTTCCTGGGGATGAAGACAAACCCTATAAGTGTCAGCTCTGCCGGTCTTCCTTCCGCTACAAGGGCAACCTGGCCAGTCACCGCACAGTGCACACAGGTAGAGGAGGAGAGGGCCCTAGCATTCAAGCCCACAGCTGTCCTTGAGCAAAGTGCCTGACCTCCCATCTTCCCTGCCTCCAGGGGAAAAGCCTTACCACTGCTCAATCTGCGGAGCCCGTTTTAACCGGCCAGCAAACCTGAAAACGCACAGCCGCATCCATTCGGGAGAGAAGCCCTATAAGTGTGAGACGTGTGGCTCACGCTTTGTACAGGTACGAAACCAGCCTCCAAGCGGCTTCAAAGGCAAACCTGCAAGAGGTGGGGAGGGCCAACAGGGAGGGTTCTTTTGTCTCTCCCAGAAACATGACTTGAAATCTCCGCCCTCCCAGGTGGCACATCTGCGGGCACACGTGCTGATCCACACGGGGGAGAAGCCCTATCCTTGCCCTACCTGTGGGACCCGCTTCCGCCACCTACAGACCCTCAAGAGCCACGTTCGCATCCACACCGGCGAGAAGCCTTACCACGTGGGTACCCAACCTGGCCTGCTCAGTGCCTTAGAATTACCTCTCTTTTGCCTGGGGGTGGGCTCCGAGAGGTGCAGGCCTTGCTGTCTCCAGATCTCTTAGAAATGGGCAGAGGCTGGAAGAGTCCAAGCACATAAGGGTGGAGGCTGGGAAAAGGGGTGGGCAGGTATAGAAGTGACGATCCTCGGCTGGGTGCCATTTTCTCAGAGAGGAGCTAACAAGTGGAAAAACCTTTGCTAAATAAGGTGGGGCCTGGACCCTCAGCCACACCTGAGGATTTGGCAGGATGTGAGAGTCGAAGAGCTCCCCTTCCGCTGGACAGTTCCCTCCTGGGAGAGCTGAACAGCACCCCCCCCCCCCAATACCTGAAAGGTGGTTGTGGATGGGGCAGGCCCTGACCTGGCTGTCCTCCCACAGTGCGACCCCTGTGGCCTGCATTTCCGGCACAAGAGTCAACTGCGGCTGCATCTGCGCCAGAAACACGGAGCTGCTACCAACACCAAAGTGCATTACCACATTCTTGGGGGGCCCTAGCTGAGCACAGGTCCAGACCCCACTTGCTTCCTGTGGCGGGGGAAAGCTGCAGGCTCAGGCCTTGCTTCCCTATCAGGCTTGGGCATGGGGGTGTGCAAAGCCACTTTGGTATCAGAAATTGCCACCATCTGAATTTCTCGCTGGGGAGAGCAGGGGTGGCAGATCCTGGCTAGATCTGCCTCTGTTTTGCTGGTCAAAACCTCTTCCCCACGAGCCAGATTGTTCCTGAGGAGAGAGCTAGCTAGAGGCTGGGCGAGGGGAGAGACTGGAGTTCTGGTCTCCCTAAGGGAATAGCCCCCCACCTGTGGCCCCCACTGCATTCGGTTTATCTGTAAATATAATTTATTGAGGCCTTTGGGTGGCACCAGGACCTTCATTCTATTCCATTTCCCACTTCCCTCTTCCACAAGTGTGATCAAAAGTGACCTGGAACACAAGATGAGGTCACAGCTCTGCTGGCAGAGATTACTAGCCCTCGGCTTGCTCCTTTGGCTTGGGTGTTTTATATTATTTCCCTCATAACTTTTATCTTTAGAATTGTTCTTTCTCCTGTTTGTTTGCTTGTTAGTTTGTTTAAAATGGAAAAAGGGGTTCTCTGTGTCCTGCCCCTCTAATTCTAGGTCTGGAACCTTTATTTGTTCTACAGCAGCTCTGGGAGCACGTGGGATTGTGGAATTGGGTCAGGAACCCTCTCTGGTATTCTGGATGTTGTAGGTTCTCTAGCAGGCTAGAAATGGATGTAGACATGTCTCTGTTCTTCAAGAGTGATAGGAACCATTATGTTGAGCTTAAAATGGAGGTAATAATAAATGCGTCCTAGAGGCTGTGGGTGCGGGGGATTCCGTATCACTCCAGGTAGGGGCCGGCAGTTTTTTCTGCAAGTTGGTCCAGAAGCTAAAATGTCCGATTAATCTGGGCACTTGGGTTTGGCGCTGCTGTATCCATCTATAATGGTAGAGGCCCAGCAGGGCTTAAGTTGAGCCCGTCTTCCTCCCACAGGGGGCCTGTTCTTAGCACTGAGTCGATCGCTCCATGGGGGAGGGATCAGAAATTCCTTATCAGAGATGATGTGACCTTTTCTGACTCTGTACACTCTCTATGAATGTTATGACCTAGGGAAGAATCATGAAACTCTTTACCTTGATTAGATGGTAAAGAGTCTTGACCCAGCCTATACTATGGAGGCATCTGGGTTTGAATGTTAATTGGGGTTCTCTCTACTGAGTTGAACCCCTTCTTCCTTTACTGGGTTTTGGACATCTTCTGGCAAGTGTCCAGATGCCAGAACCTTCTTTGCCTCCAGAAAGTGACGGTGCTTTGTAACCTTACCTTAGAAAAGCTGGGTCTGTGACCTGGTCTTCCCATCACTGCATTCCTGTCCGGAACCAGTGAATGCATTAGAACCTTCCATAGGAAAAGAAAAGGGGCTGAGTTCCATTCTGGGTTTGCTTTAGTTTGGTTGAGATTATTGTTGGCATTACAGATTTAAAAGATTGACTAGCTGATAGGCCAAAGGCCTGTTCTAGTTGACCGAGTATCAGGTAGGATTAAGGGGTTGGCTGAGGGGTGCAGTTTCTGGTGTAGGCCAGGTAGGTAGAAAGTTAGGAATGGGATTGTCTCTTGAATGGGTGGAGTCTCTGAAATGTTAGAAGATGCCCTGAAGCCTGGATTTATAGTTCTGCCCCTAGCTGCCCTGGGGCCTATTTGATTATGGGACATGGGTGGAAAGTAAGAAGCACTTTTGAATTTTCGGGGTAGAACTTAAACGATAAGTCAGTACTAGTGGCTATCACCTGGGGACTAGTGAGAAAGCTGCTCTGGTATCCCTAAGGGAATAACCCTCCACCTGTGGCCTCCATTGCAGAATTAAAGAAGGAAGAAGGGAAGGTAGAAGAGTATGTAAGAAGGAACCATGGTTTCTATTTAGCAGATTGGATGGAATAAAGAAGCCTTTCTGTGCTGCCTGCTGTGTCCTGGGTTCTTGCCTGGTGAGGGGGTGGAGGGGGGCTTAAGGACAAGGGAAGAGAGCTCTTCCTCCTGGATAACATCTTGGATTCTGTACCATTCCCCTGTCCCTTTCCACCAGACATCTGAAATAGTCCTCGTTGTCCCCTTCCCTGCCCTTGCCTTCCTGCTCATTGTGTAGGAACCAGTGACTTCATGAAGTTTCGCCGGAGCCACCTGCATCCTGCCACTCTGAAGTCACTTCCTGCCTGAGGTGTGGAGGCGGCAGGGAGAAACCAGGAAGCCGCTAATAATACCAAGAGGCTGGGGCATGCATCTGTGAGGGGGATCTTAATACTCGGGACATGCCTCCACCACCAACGAAAAGGACTAGGATTTGGGTCCCTTAAGGACCACAGGGGCTGGAGGTGGCACTGAGAAGGCTGAGTTAGAACCAACATGCCAGCCCACCCTCCCCCAGCAAGGGGATCCTGAATCTATCCCGGGTCCAGTGCATGCATCTCCCACCCTTTCCCCTGTCCTTTGTGTTGCTGGGTGCATATCTCTGTTCTGCCCCATGGGCAGAGGTGAACCTTCCAATGGCCCACCTCCGTCTGGGCCTTCCAATTCCTCATCTGTGAAAAGTCAGTTAACATAATCTCTGCAACTCCCTCCAACACTGAAAGGTTGTGGTTGTCTTAGTCCATTTTCTGTTGCTTATTACAGAATACCTGAAGCTGAGCAATTTATAAAGAAAAGGAATGTATTTCTTACAGTTACGGACACTGAAAATTTTGCCCAGGGTCCAGTGGCCACATCTGGTGATGGTCTTCCAGTTGGTGGGGGCTCTCTGCAGCACGGGGTATCACATGGGGGGTGGCAAGTATGCAAACACTGCCAGCTCAGGTCTCTCTTCATCTTCCTGTAAAGCCACCAGTTCCCTTCCCATGATAACCCATCATCCATGAATGGCAGAGCCCTCAGGAGCCAGTCATCTCTTAAAAGCCCCAGCTCTCAATACTGTCATGTTGAGGACTAAAAGTTTACCTATGAATTTCTGGAGGAGACATACAAACCATAGCATTCTGCCCCTGGGCCCCCAAAACTCCTGTCCTCACATACATTCATTCCATCCCCATAATCCCAAAGTCTTAACTCACTGCAGCATCAAAGTCTCATCTGTGAGTTAGTGAAATCAAAACCAGTTATCTGCTTCCAAGATACAATGATGGGAACAGGCATAGTGTACACATTCCTATTCCAGAAGGGAGAAATAGGCCCCCAAGAAAGTCTGAAACCCAGCAGAGCCAACATTACATCTTTTTTGCCGGGGGTGCCGGGGGCTTGAGTCTCGCTTGTCACCCAGGCTGGAGTGCAGTGGAACAATCTCGGCTCACTGCAACATCCGCCTCCCGGGTTCAAGCGATGCTTCTGCCTCAGCCTCCCAATTAGCTGGTATTAGAGGTGCCTGCCACCACACCCAACTAATTTTTGTATTTTTAGTAGAGATGGGGTTTCACTGTGTTGGCCAGGCTGGTCTCAAACTCCTGACCTCGTGATTTGCCCTCCTCAGCCTCCTAAAGTGCTGGGATTACAAGTGTGAGCCACTGCGCCCAGTCAACATTATATTTTAAAGGTAGAGAATAATCTTTTTTGGCTACATGTGGTATCTTCTGACACAGGGTGGAGGTTGGATCCCCAAGGCCTTAAGCAACCCAGCCCCTATAACTTTGGTGAGAGGGCTGGAGTCTGGTGCCTGAAGCTTTCCTGGGACTGCCTACTGCCTGTGACTCCGAAGTTCTGGGGGCCTGGTGGTGGTCCTGCTCCCACAGCTCCACTGGGCATTGCCCTACTGAGGACTCCGTGCACTGGCCTTGGTCCGATGGCTCCACCAGGGATTACCCCAGTGAGGACTCTGCAGTGACCTCACTTCCACAATTCTAATAGGCATTGTCCTGGCAGGGACTCTCTGAGGCAACTTCACTATCACATTTCTGTTGGTCATTGCTCTGGTGGGGGCACTCTCCAGCGGCTCTGCCCCTGTGACAAGTCTCTGCCTGGCCCCCTAGGCTTTGAACAACATCCTTTGAAATCTGTGTGGAGGCTGCCAAGCCTTCACAGCTCTTACATTCTGCAAGACTGCAGAATTAGCACCACAAGGATGCAGCCAAGGTCTATGATTTGCACCTTCTGGAGCTTCAATACAAGCAACACCTGGGGCCACTTAAGCCCCCACCAGGCTAGGTGGGCCACAGAGTGTTACACCGGGGCATGGGGTGCAGAGTCCTGAGGTAGCCCTGGGCGGTGGAGCCCATGGAGGGTCTGTCTCCTGAAACCCTCTGTCCTCCAAGGCCTCTGGGCCTGTGATGGGAGGGCCAGCCTCAAATATCTCTGAAATGACTTCAGGGACTTTCTTCATTTTCTTGAGGAATAGCACCTGGCTCCCTTTCAGCCATGTTAATCTTTTTCTTTGACAAGCAGTGGCTTAGCCACACCCTTGGATTCATCTCCTGAAAATGCTCTTTCAGTCTCTACCACGTGGCCAGGCCAAGAATTTTCCAAATTTTTCCACTCTGTTTCTCTTCTATGAGATCACTATAAGCAGTTAGAAGAAACCACACAACAGCCTCAGCGTTTGGCTGGTTAGAAATTTCTTCTGCCTGCCAGATACCCTAGTTCATCACTCCCAAGTTCAGCCTTCCATAAAGCCCTCGGGCATGGACACAGTTCAGCCAAGATCTTTGCCAGTTCATAACAAGGATGGCCTTTACTCTAGTTTTCAATACCTTGCTCTTCAGTCCCATTTGAAACCTCATCAAAATGGCTTTTACTTCCATATTTCTTTCTTTTCTTTTTTTTTTTTTGAGACGGAATCTAGCGCTGTCTGTCACCCAGGCTGGAGTGCAGTGGCACAATCTCGGCTCACTGCAACCTCTGCCTCCCGGGTTCAAGTGATTTTCCTGCCTCAGCCTCCTGAGTACCTGGAAGACTACAGGCACGTGCCTAGGAAGCTTGGCTTATAATGAAGGAAGAGGAAATCCAAGTCATTGGTGTTATGGAGAATGGGAAGGACTGCGGGGCGGGGGAGGCGATGTTGGCCAGGGGCCTGAGGACCAGTTGGGTAGGAGAGAGCTGACTGCTCCAGTGGCCAGGGTCATAGTTTGTCTCTTTAGTCTATCCCACCATGAGATCAAAAAAGGTGGTTAGGAAGTGACTGTTACTAGAGGGCAGAGGAAAAAGTTCCAGCGCCAGTGAGGAAGAAGTAGGTGGTGTCGGCAGGACCCTGTGTGAGCTTACAGCCGCCCTTCCTCTCCTCAGTTATTTTTGGTCTCTGTGACCTGTAGGTTTCCTGTTAGTGGGAACAGAAGGACAGGAACGACTTCCCACTACAGAAATGAACGCTGGGAGTCCAACTGATTCCCCTTCTCTCTTCCCTTAGCCTTTGAACTTCTCAGGGACCCAGGCCTCTAGATCCGCCTGGACAGGGCTGCGCGTTAGTAGCTTCAGGCGCTCGGACAGATACTCCGTTTGAGTCTCATCTCATAACCCCTCCCCTACCCCCAACAGGGCCTTGCAATTCAGGAACACCTCATTAAAGCAAGACAGTGCGTTCCTCTCCAGAAGCGGTTTACCCACCACTAACCCTTCCGTGTGGTCTGAGTGCTGAAATGAGGATTAGTTGGCTCGCTAGGGGAAGAGGAGACGGAAGCACCCCGGGAGCTTCCTGGCAGTCCCCGCGTCACGTGGGGCCCAATCTAGTCTGCCTCCTAACTCCCCTTCTTACGCATGCGCCCTTTCACTGCGCGGGTCCCAACAAAGCCTAAATCCCGCCCTGCCCGGGAGCCCGCGTCCTGATTGGCTAGCTCTGGACCTGGATGTTGGCCTGTGTGGCCCGGCGCCGACACCCCAGAGATAAAATAGATCTTCCACATGGAGACCGGCGCGCCCCAGGGGTGTGGCCCAAATGCAGTTCTGCCCTCTGGCTCCCAGCCAAACATTGAGCCGGGATCGATCCGGCCCCAGCCTGGACTAGCTCAGCTCCGAGGCTGAGGAACCACGCCCCCGGGAGCCTACGGCCTATCCAGCGCGGGCCTGGTCTTCAGTCGTACATCGCCCCCATTTGGGAAAAGGTGCATGGGCCTCTCGCCGCCTCGTCGGGTCCTTCCTCTCTACCCGCCTTTCCACACCCTCTCGGCCCCGAGCCACCTGGCTGCGTGGGTGGGTGTGCAGAGGTGCGGCGTCCAGAACCCGGCTCCCGCAGAGGCTCTGGGTAGCAAGCAGCCCTGTTACCGCCCAGATGGTGCGTGAGGCGGAGCCCCCCGACGGGGGCTGGGGCTGGATGGTGGTGCTCTCGGCATTTTTCCAGTCGGCGCTGGTGTTCGGCGTGCTCCGCTCCTTTGGGGTCTTCTTCGTGGAGTTTGTGGCGGCGTTTGAGGAGCAAGCATCGCGCGTCTCCTGGATCGCCTCCATAGGAATCGCGGTGCAGCAATTTGGGAGTGAGTGCTGTGCCTGGATCTGGCGGACTTCGACCCTCGGAAGGGAGAGGGAATGCGGTGACCGGAAAGGGGAAGGCGAGGGGTGGGAGATGCAAGCGGGGAGACGCCCGAGATCTTCTCGCAGCGCCCCTTCCACTTCCTCAGGCCCGGTAGGCAGTGCCCTGAGCACGAAGTTTGGGCCCAGACCGGTGGTGATGACTGGAGGCGTCTTGGCTGCGCTGGGGATGCTGCTCGCCTCTTTTGCTACCTCCTTGACCCACCTATACCTGAGTATTGGGTTGCTGTCAGGTGAGAGCCTGCACAAGGGCAGAAAAGTCAAATGCTTAGATGGTTGGTTGGTCACCTCCTTCCTGCTTCTTCCAAAAGGTTCAGGGAGAAGCTGAGGGAAAGTTTAGCTAGCACCTGTGCCCAGAAGGCAAATCTTAAAAGGAATGACTAAACCTACAAACGTGGTGAGGAACTAGGAAATTCAAAGATGATGAAATCTGGCCGGTTGCTAAACCGACAAACATGGTGAGGAATTAGGAAATTCAAAGATGACGAAAACCGGCCAAGCGTGGTGGCTCACGCCTGTAATCCCAGCACTTTGGGAGGCTGAGGCAGGCGGGTCCCTTAAGGTCAGGAGTTCCAGACCAGCTTGGCCAACATGGTGAAACCCTGTCTCTACTAAAAATACAAAAAGCTGAGCGTGGTGGCACATGCCTGTAATCTCAGCTACTGGGGAAACTTAGAAAGAAGAATCCCTTGAACCCGGGAGGTGGAGGTTGCAGTGAGCTGGGATTGCACCACTGCACTCCAGTCTGGGCAGCAGAGCGAGACTCCATCTCAAAAAAAGAAAAAGAAAAAAAATGAAACCAATTTACAAGCCCAGGGCTAGTTGGACTGGAGTGTAAACGGAAGAATTACTATAAAATGGCGCTAGGTACTGTGACTGTGAAATCGACATCGTTATTCTATTTACAGCTGAGGAAACGCTTTAAAGCTTATACAACTTGGCAAATGAAGGTTACACCGCCAGAAATGGTAGAGCCCAGGTCTAACTCCAAAGTTTGGTGCTAGTTACCTTACAGACTCTGTCTCTAATCCTCACAATCCCAAAAAGCGTATTATTACATTTTGCAGTTGTGAAGGTTGAGGCTGGGGGTGTCAAGTAAAATACAAGGTTACACAGCTAGAAAGTGTCCAAACCAAGACTGTATCTCAGGTCTGTGGGATGCCAAGTTAAGTACTACATTCTGCTGCTGGGCAATGTGGGGATTACTGCGTGACCTGAGCTTCCTAAGAGTCCCTAACCCCGACCGGAACAGTGGCTCATGCCGGTGAGCACTTTGGGAGGCCGAGGCGAGTGGATCATGAGATCACGAGTTTGAGAGCAGCCTGGCCGATATGGTGAAACCCCGTCTCCACTAAAAAAATACAAAAAATTAGCTGGGTGTGGTGGCATGTGCCTGTAATCCCATCTGCTTGGAAGGCTGAGACAGGAGAACTCCTTGAACCCAGGAGGCAGAGGTTGCAGTGAGCCAAGATCGTGCCACTGCACTCCAGCCTGGGCAGCAGAGTGAGACTCCATCTCACAAAAAATTTAGAAAAAAAAAAAAAAGTCCCTAACCCCACTTCTTCCTTTTTGACAGGATCTGGCTGGGCCTTGACCTTCGCTCCAACCCTGGCCTGCCTGTCCTCTTACTTCTCTCGCCGTCGATCCCTGGCCACCGGGCTGGCACTGACAGGCGTGGGCCTCTCCTCCTTCGCATTTGCCCCCCTTTTCCAGTGGCTGCTCAGCCGCTATGCCTGGCGGGGGTCCCTACTGCTGGTGTCTGCCATCTCCCTCCACCTGGTGGCCTGTGGTGCTCTCCTCCGGCCACCCTCCCTGGCTGAGGACCCTGCTATGGGTGGTCCCAGGGCCCAACTCACCTCCCTCCTCCATCATGGCCCCTTCCTCCGTTACACTGTTGCCCTCACCCTGATCAACACTGGCTACTTCATTCCCTACCTCCACTTGGTGGCCCATCTCCAGGACCTGGATTGGGACCCACTGCCTGCTGCCTTCCTACTCTCAGTTGCTGCTATTTCTGACCTCGTGGGGCGTGTGGCCTCTGGATGGCTAGGAGACGCAGTCCCAGGGCCCGTGACACGACTCCTGATGCTCTGGACCACCCTGACTGGGGTGTTACTAGCCCTGTTCCCTATAGCTCGGGCTCCCACAGCCCTGGTGGCCCTGGCTGTGGCCTACGGCTTCACATCAGGGGCGCTGGCCCCACTGGCCTTCTCCGTGCTGCCTGAACTAGTAGGGACTAGAAGGATTTACTGTGGCCTGGGGCTGTTGCAGATGATAGAGAGCATCGGGGGGCTGCTGGGAGCTCCTCTATCGGGTAAGTGGAATGGGGTTCCTAGGGGATCAAGGCTGCATGTTGCACAGCTGGGGGAGCCTATTTTTTTGGTTGTTTTTTTTTTTTTTTTTTTTTTTGCAATGGAGTCTTGCTCTGTTGCCCAGGCTGGAGTGCAGGGCCGTGATCTTAACTCACTGCAACCTCCACCTCCTTGGTTCAAGCGATTCTCCTGCCTCAGCCTCCTGAGTAGCTGGGATTACAGGCTTGCACCACCGCACCCAGCTAGTTTTTGTATTTTTAGTAGAGACAGGGTTTCGCCATGTTGGCCTGGCTGGTCTCAAACTCCTGGCCTCAGGTGATCTATCCACCTCAGCCTCCCAAAGTGCTAGGATTAGTTGGGATTACAGGCATGAGCCACCGCACCCAGCTGGGGAGGCTACTATTCTCATTACAGTGTACGTAAATATTGTACTCTGGTGCAGTACGGTACACAGCCTGCGTGGCCAACCATAGCATCCCTGAAATAGGTCCAAGGGGCAAAGAACATGGGGCCGAGAAAGTCTGAGTGCAAAGACAAAGAGAAACTAAGTGTACCCTTGGCAGGGCTCTTACACCTTGGGTTTTCAGAAGACCTGGCAGAACCTGGCCAGACATAGATGTAGCATTCCAGTGTCTACCCTGACCTTGGGCCCACTAGGCCCTAAACCAGGTGTCTGAGGCACCTGGTCAAAGTTCTGCTGGCTCAGAGTGCCAGAACTTTCAGACCCTTATCTCCTCTTAGCTATTAACTGAAAGTTTAGAAAGGCTACAGTTGGCAGAAAGAAAGCCACAAGTATGCCTGATTCCATCTGGATCTCCAGATACCTGCAGGCTGGTTTGGAGGTCCTTTCTGAAGGCAGGGAGGTAATTAACTTTTGAGGCCCTTTTGGGAAACCAGAGTTCTCAAGTTTATCCAACTATTCCATGGGAGTTCCAACTCCTCTGAGATGATAAGTCTTCCCTCCACCCAAAAATGTTTGAGCTTGATATCAGCCCCAGCGAACAGATCACCCATGTGTATCTGTTTTTCTCTCTTGGACCTAGGCTATCTCCGGGATGTGACAGGCAACTACACGGCTTCTTTTGTGGTGGCTGGAGCCTTCCTTCTTTCAGGGAGTGGAGTTCTTATCACCCTGCCCCACTTCTGCTTCTCAGCTGCTACTTCCAGGCCCCAGGACCTTGTAACAGAAGCACTGGATACTAAAGTTCCCCTGCCCAAGGAAGGGCTGGAAGAGGACTGAACTTCACGGAGTCAGGCCCAGAAAGTCAGAGTGTGACAGCTCCAGGTCTTCTGTTGCCAAGTCTTGGCCTCCACACAACCACAGTGCCTTAAGATCCTTGATCTGCCTCCCCCCTAGAGCAGGCCTGGGGCTCCTGCAAAGTGTGTGCCAACCCTTTCTTGTATTTTCTTGAGGACTCTTATTTCTCCTCTTTTACTCTCCTAACCTTTTCTAAAGGACCCAGAAGTTTTTAAACATCCAGGAGTCCCTGCTTCACTGGGCTGTGAATCAACTGTGAAAATCAAAGGCCAAGAGACTTATGTTTTGTATGCCAACTCTAGTGTTGCCTCCTAAGTTTCTTCTCGGAACACTCATGTTTGGGAAACAAGAATGTCCCTTTGAGATAAAATCAAATAGGAAAATTAGATAATAATCACAACTCAAAATGAGCTGGGGCCCATATGCTTGGGCTGGCTGAATGGAGTCATGCCTGGGAGTGGGGGAGCGTACCCAGGAGCTCTGATGACCCAAGGCATTTTAACCCCTGGACTCCGCTGTCCTGCACACTGCATACCTCTCTCTTCCCTATTATCCTTGTGGCTTAGAAAAGAAATTGAGAAAATGCTGAGGACACAGGGTATAGATGTGCAGATAGCTTTGGAAAGTGCAGATAAAGCTGAAGTCTGGGCCTAGGATTCTTGTACTTCCCTCAGGCCCATAGAAGGAGATTGAGGCTGGGCTTGATGGCTCACGCTTATAATCCCAGCACTTTGGGAGGCAGAGACAGGCAGATCACCTGAGGCCAGGAGTTCGAGACCAACGTGGCCAACATGGAGAAACCGTTTCTCTACTGAAAATACAAAAATTAGCCAGGTGTGGTGGCACACGCCTATAATCTCAGCTACCCAGGAGGCTGAGGCAGGAGAATCGCTGGACCCCGGAGGCAGAGGATGCAGTGAGCCGAGATCGCGCCACTTTACTCCAGCCTGGGTGACAGAGCAAGAAGAGGAAGGAGATTGAAATGCAGGGGAGAGTCAGTCTGGGAGGTCTGGGTAGTAGAGTAAGAAACATGAAGATGAGGCAGATAGCACCCACGAGCAACCTACCCCCAGCCCCAGGAACAAACTGAAACTGGCTGGCAGACAACTTCTCAAAGCTTCCCTATTACAGCGAGGACTTGGGCAAAGAAAAAGGGGTTGGCTGGACAGACAGTAACCCTTCTTCATCCCCAGGGCCTTCTGGGAGCCTTTTCCTTTGAACCAGCCTTTCTGGCTGTTTTAAGTAGAATGTTTTCAGGGTCCTAGGTTGGTGAACAGTTGGAGGTTTCAGGAAAACCGGATAAAAATTCTTTATTGGGAGAGGGGCTCAAACAATAAAATAATCAACAAGTGGTATCCAGAGTGGGGTGAGGGCCTCCCGGGGAAAGTAAGACAACCTGGGGAGTGGGAAGCAGCTCCCCACTCTCTGGGGGAGGCCTGGCTGGAGGGGAGGCTGGACCACAGGAAGGCAGCGTCCTGGGCAACCCTGTGTAGATGAAGCTGCCGAAGAGGATCAAAGAGCCACTCACCAGGAAAGAGGTGGTGAAGTCTCCTGTCTCATCCCTTAGGAAGCCTAGGAGGATGAGTAAAGGAATTCAGAAGCCTTGAAGCCCAGGGACGGAGGATAGTTGTAAGTGGATCTACGGGCTCAGGTCCTTACCTGACAGGGGAGGGCCCAGGAGCCCCCCGAGGCTCATCAGCATCATCACCAGCCCGGTGGCCTGCACCATACCTTCGATGCCCACCAGCCCAGGGAGGACACCGAAAACCAGCGGGGCATAACTCCCAGCGCTCAGCCCATAGGCCACAGCTGCGACCAGCAGGGGACCCCCCCAGCCCTCTTCTCCCCCCACCACAGGCACCAGTCCCACCGCCCACAGCCCCAGCCCTGTCAGAGCCCCGGACACGGCCAGCAGCCGCGGGAGAGGCACCCAGCCTTGGTCTGCCAGCCAGCCGCAGGCTAGCCGGGCACCCGCATCCCCCACCGCAGCCACGGTCACCACCAGCGCTGCTCCGTATCCCCCTAGGCCCCGATCTAAAGCGTGGGGGGCCAAGTGAGCGTAAGGAACGTAGTACCCGCCCCCAATCAGGACTGTGCCTAGAGCAAAGATTGAGAAGGCCCGGCGTGTGAAGAGACCCAGGCCAAAGGCAGCTAGGGGGCTACGCGGTGGGGCTGGGGGGTCTCCAGGAAGGGCCAGGGGTAGCAGCAGGGCACCACAGGGGGTGAGGTGGAGGGTGATCGCGCCGAGGAGGAGCAGAGCGCCCCGCCAGCCGAAAGTATCGAGGAGAAGCTGCAAGGCGGGCGCCAGGAGCAGCGAAGAGGCCCCGTTGCCGGTGAGTGCCAGCCCCACCGCCAAGACTCGACGGCGGGAGAAGTATCGGGAGAGGGTGCCCAGAGCAGGGGCGAACGCCAGGGCCCAGCCAGAGCCTGCGAATGAATGGGAGGGGATGAGGCTGGCCCGGGGGATACCCGCCCCAGCATTCCCAGCCCCGCCCTCCACACCAGGCACCCCACCTCGTTCACTACCCCAGGTCCCAACAAGCTCCGGTCCCCACCTTCACCCCGAATGACGCGGGTACCCCACTTCCCTCACCAGCGACGAGGCCAAAGCCGAGGTAGAGGTGCAGCAGACTGCGGGCGAAAGCCGAGAAGACAAAGCCCAGCGAGGCGAGGACACCGCCAACCATCACCACCCGGCGGGCCCCCCAGCGCGTGCTCAGGGCGCTGCCCACGGGGCCTGGAAGGGGGCGGGATCAATGGAAGACACGCCCCTGGGCCCCCAAACTCTAACACTTCTCATTGGCTGTTTGCCTCCCTCGAACTAATGATTCCTCTCCTGGACCTAAAGGTGCACTCTTTTCTGGAGCCGGTAGCCCTTTCTCAGGTTGTTGGATAATCAGGTGGGTCTCCTATCCCTCCACTCGCAGCCTCTCCACCCCGTTCCCGTCTCCCGCCTCAGGGCCCCCCTCACTGGCTGCCTGCTGCACCGCCAGGGCCAGGGCGCTGATCCACGCAGTGTCCTGGGCACTTCGGTCAAAGTGTTCGGCAAGGTCAGGGAAGGCCAGGCCCAGCGAGCGCAGCAGCCCGTAGGACAGCCCGTTCACCGCGAAGGCTGCGGCCACCACCACCCAGCCCCAGCCCCCGTCCGGGGGTCCGGCGGGCTGGGGGGTCATCGCCGTCTGCGGGGGTGTGGAAACACCTGTGAGAGAAGCCTCCACGCCTGTGCTTTCGCTGGGGAGCTGGCATCCCTGAGATCCAGCCTCTGGCTGCTCCTCCGGGGTGGGCCCGTCACCCCGAGAGCGACGGCGCGGGGCGGAGGGAGTCGGAGCCAGTCCGCCGGCTGGAACTCCCGGGTCCGCGCGACGCACCGGGATGAGGACAGCCAGATCCCCCAGGCCTAGGGCTCCCAGTCCCACACACACTCGTCCCCCTTACCCGACCTCTCCGGGGGGTGGTGCAGGGAGGGGAAGGGCGAGGAATGGCTGGGCCCGGCTTTCTCTCCACTTCCCAGGAGGGCGGGGGCCCCAAAGGGGAGCTAGGGCAGAGATGGAGCCCAACTTGGACAAGCTCTCTTGGTAAACAGAAATCACCCGGGGGCCTGAGCCACCTGGGACGCGGGGGGTATGGAGGGCGGGGGAGAGCTGTGACAGCCAATCCGCCAAGCCGCAGGTGAGGCCAGACTCCAGTCCCACGGGGATTGAATTATGTACGCACACAACCCGGAGCTCCGGGGAGGGAGCCACGAGGAATGAATGCCTCGGGGCCCTGCCCACACCCATGCACCTGCCTCCTGCTGCGCACAGGGGAGACTCGTGGATTGCAAATGCCAGCGATCCCGGGGTCCACCGCCAACGCGTGGAAATAGAAGTGGTCCCAAAAGCCTGAGGGGATGAGTAGTTTTGTTCTCAAGAACGTTGCTGAGGACCAGGTAAATCTCGATATCAAATCATAGACCTCCACTGCGTGCCTGCTCTGTGCTTAAAATAGCAGGCCCCCAGGCCAGGTGCAGTGGCTTACGCCTGTAATCCCAGCACTTTGGGAGGCTGAGGTAGGTGGATCACCTAAGGTCAGGAGCTCGAGATCAGGGTGGCCAACATGGTGAAATCCCTTCTCTACTAAAAATAAAAAAATAAAATAAAAATTAGCCAGGCGTCTTAGTGCATGCCTGTAGTCCCAGCTACTTGGGAGGCTGAGGCAGGGGAATTGCCTGAACCCGGGAGGCAGAGGTTGCAGTTAGCCGAAATTGCACCCTGCATTCCAGCCTGGGTGACAGAGATTACCTCTCAAAAATAAATAAATAAATATAAATAAAATAAAAATGACAGGCCCTCAAGGACAGAGGGATGAAACAGGACTCCCTCAATGTGAGGACCTGCAATGTGCCAGGCACTGTTTACACATGCTATCCTTCCACCTTGACCCTACGAAGGTGTCTGTAGGGAGGAGATCCCGGAAACGGTAAACGCCGAGGCAGAAGCCACAAGCCTCAGCCTATTTCCATCTAAATAATGAAGAAGAAAGTAACTAAAAATATAATTGTAGTAGTTATTAGTTATTCATAGGTGATTTGAATTCTTTTACTCATGCCTCTCAGGTTGGAAGTGTGAACCTGGGGCGACGTTGTGAAAGAAATGACCCTAAGGCAAGCCGCTTTAAGCCCTCTGCCATGCATCTGTGTGGTGCTGTGCTTCAGTGGTCACATCCCATGTCTACTTTGATGTTCCCCTTCTGTACCTATTTCCTTTTTTTTTAGAAGAGATAATCAGTAAAAGTAATATAAATCTTAATGTCTTTGTTCTTTCTTAACAAGTATGGAAAAGTGCTGACACATTATGCTCCTTACCTCATCTCGGCTACTAGAAATTCCTGAGCCCTACCTGTATAACAGGTGATGTACTTGACCGTATCACTGCCACACACTATCTACCCTGCCCCCAACTGCAGACCACCAAGGCCACACCCTAACTACCCTGCCCCCAGATTTGCAACTCAATAAAAGTCATAGTGTCCTGGCATTCCGGGCGACTGCCAAACTCCAAGCTTTGGTTGGCAGTGGACCAATGGGTCCAAACTCTTTTCTCTAACTCTGTGTCTTGTGTCTTTCATTTCTACAATTTCTTATCTCCACACCAGCAGAGAGGAGCTCAAAGGACCCTGTAGGGCTGGACCCTACAGGTGTCATCTTTTTTTTTTTTTTTTTTTGACGGAGTCTTACTCTGTCACCCAGGCTGGAGTGCAGTGACAAGATCTCAGCTACTACAATCTCCACCTCCTGGGTTCAAGCAATTCTCCTGCCTCAGCCTCCTGAGTAGCTAGGATACAGACACCTGCCACCACGCCCAGCTAATTTTTGTATTTTTTAGTAGAGACAGGGTTTCGCCCTCTGGCCAGGCTGGTTTCGAACTCCCGACCTCAGGTAATCCACCTGCCTAGGCCACCCAAATTGCTGGGATTACAGGTGTGAGCTACTGCACCCGGCTGGTGGTGTTCCTCTTTTACAGATGTAGTAACTGAAGCTCAGAGAGAAAAAAAAAGGTATAAATGTTTGAATTTAGGTTTGTCAACTGTGGAGGCTCCAGGGAGAATAATCCCATCGCCGAAACAAAATCTGGTGCGGTTAAAGGAAATGTGTGGAGGCAGCTTGATGCAAACTACCCTGAAAAGGGCAGAACCATTGCAGGGACAGAAAACTTAGGATTCTAAAACAAGAGACCACAACAACACGCCAGGCTGGAGAAACCGGTGGGGCCACTTTCCTAAGGTGTGTCTTGAGATCCTTGAGATCAGAACCTCTAAACACTTAGGTTAGAATTTTATTTTTATTTCATTATTTATTTTTAGAGACGGGGTCTTGTCCGGGCTAAAGGGCAGTGGCACCATCAAGGCTCACTGTAGCCTCGACCTCCCAGGCTCAAGCAATCCTCCACCTCAACCTCCCGAGTAGCTGGGACTACAGACTCTACACCACGACCCCTGGCTAAATTTGTTCACTTCTTGTGGAGAGGGGGTCACAGTATGTTGCACATGCTGTTCTCATGTTCCCAGACTTAAGCAATCCTTCCACCTCAGTCTCCCAAAGTGCTGGGATTACAGTCTACCATACCTGGCCAGGTTAGAGTTTTAAAAGCAAAGTAAGAAATCAGATCATCAAACCCAGGTATTGATTTTTTGAACCACTTTATAGAAAATGTCCTTTTTTACAGGGTAACATTGCTTTACCTCAGCTGTTTGAATTCAGAGATGTGTTCTTTGGTTTAATTATTAAACAACGTGATAGAACATTCAGCAGTGTAAGCTGGGATCATGCATACACTGAGCCACATGATGGCAGTGTGTCCTAATCGTTGGGAAAGAAGCTGCATGTACAGACAAGAAAAACAGCTTCTTGAGATAAACTGTAAACCTAAACAACACAGCATGACCTTCAATTGCCTATGGGGGGAAAATTACATTTCTGTACTTTTACAATAATCGAAGGTAGACCTAGGTTACCATTTCAAACCATCTCCGCCCCTCCCTCTGGCACCCTTCCGTCAGCCACTCTCTCCTCTGATCTGTGGACATGCCCAGCTTTTTCTCACTCCTCAATTTTTGTATATGTCACGCTCTCTGCTTGAAATGCCCTGGGTGGAGTACAGGAGTTCGTGAAGGTTTTAGGTCCTGACAGACACAGCTTAGGAAAGTGGCTCCACCTGCTTCCCCAGCCTGGAGAGCTGTTGTGAAAGTCACCAGGGAGGCAGAGCCAGCAGGTCCTCAGCCACTGGGGAGGGCGGGGATCCCGCTTCCTGAGAAGGCTGCTGAGGACTCTGCTTCAAGCTAAACGAATCACTGTCTCCCCTGGTGAGGCAGAAATGCTGGGCCGTCAAAGAGAAGCCTGGGCCCTCTGCGTCTGGGAATTGTGCTAAGTGAGTCTGAGCACCTTGGCAGAATGATTACAAAGCCAGAAGGGTGTCCAGAGCCTGGGGCTAGGGCTGTGAAAGGGCACATTCCTCTCCTACCTCGGGCTCCCTATATTCTTAGCAAAAGTTGTCATCATTTGCTCATGGAGGTAAAATAGCACAGAGATTAGGAGAAGGGACTCCCAAGTGGCTTTCCTGGGGTTGAATTCCAGCTCTACCACTTAGTAACTACATGATTGTGAGCAAATGTTACTCAACCTCTCTGTGCCTCAGTTTCCTCATCTCTACAATGGGGGTAATAACAGCAGCTACCTGATGAGTCGCTATAAGGTTTAAATGAGTCACTGTGATTACATACATAAGTAAGGGACTTCAAACAGTGCCAAAATATGATATGTGTTAGAGCGCACGGCCCCTATTTTTTTTCTTTTGACCTAGAGTCTCGCTCTGTTGCCCAGGCTGGATTGCAGTGGCGAAATCTCAGCTCACTGCCTCCCCGGTTCAAGTGATCCTCTTGCCTCACCTCGCAAGAAGCTGAGATTCCAGGTGCCTGCCACCACACTCAGCTAATTTTTTTGTGTTTTCAGTAGAGACAGGGCTTCACCATGTTTGCCAGGCTGGTTTTGAACTCCTGACCTTAGATGATCCTCCCACCTCAGCCTCTCAAAGTGCTAGGATTACAGGCACGAGCCACCACACTTGGCCTCTATTGCCGCTATTGCTGTGTCTTGAGGAACCTGGCTGCACTGAACGGCGTGGCAGCCCTTTCTCACCTGGCTACTTCTGATGGCAAAAATGCCTCAAGGTCAGGGCACCATATTGGCCTGGTAAGTTCTGAGTAGAGCCACATGGGTTATAAGATGTAAGTGGCTATAAAGAGATTCAATGGAAATTTCTACTTTTCTTATTATTTTTTCTTCTTTCTTTTCCCTTAGCATTTTCCAAAGTTTGTGAGAAAATGCTGATCCCCCTGTCTTGACGCTAAATGCAAAAGAGAAGGCCAGATGCGGCGGCTCACACCTGTAATCCCAGCACTTTGGGAGGCTGATGCAGGTGGATCACCTGAGGTCAGGAGCTTGAGACCACTCACTGTTGCCTGCCCACCTGCCTCCCCATCCACCTTCTGCAGAGGGAGCCAACATGGTGAAACCCTGGTCTCTACTAAAAATCCAAAAATTAGCCGGACGTGGTGACACATGCCTGTAATCCCAGCTACTTGGGAGACTGAGGCAGGAGGAATCACTTGAACCTGGGAAGCGGAGGTTGCAGTGAGACAAGATTATGCCACTGCACTCCAGCCTGGGTGACAAGAGAGAGACTCCATCTCAAAAAAAAAAAAAAATTTAAAAATAGGCTGCACGCAGTGGCTCACGCCTGTAATCCCAGCATATTGGGAGCCCAAGGCAGGCGGATCATGAGGTCAGGAGACCAAGACCATCCTGGCTAACATGGTGAAACCCCATCTCAACTAAAAATACAAAAAAGTAGCCAAGTGTGGTGGCACACGCCTGTAGTCCCAGCTACTGAGGAGGCTGAGGCAAAAGAATCGCTTGAACCCGGGAGGCAGAGGTTACAGTGAGCTGAGATCTCGCCACTGTACTCCAGCCTGGGAGACAAAGCAAGACTCCGTCTCAAAAATAAATAAATAAACAAACCAAAATAAAACTTCATACAAAATATTTATAGACAGCTACCACATGCCAGGTGTTACGCTTAGGGCTAGAGATACAAATATAAATAATATACGGAATAATATACGGTCTTCCCCCTCTCAGCCTCACAATCAAATCAGAGGATCATCATATAAATAAAAAAATTGTCGGCACAAGGACAGGGACACTTACACCGTAGAGTGCTGCATGGGAGGAACTGACTCATTCCACTTAGGCCTGCTGGGAGGCTTCACAGAAGAGGGGCTCCTTGAGCTGGGTCTTGAAGGATGAGTAGGAGTTTGCCAGATGGATATGTGGGCAGGGGCATTCCAGGCAAAGGGAGCAGCTTGTGGAAAATCACAAAGGCATGAACTAGCTTGGCACATTGTTTATTGTTTGGGGAGCTATAAACAGCCGCTGTGTGGAGAACAGAGAATGTGTAGGAGAATAACATAGGATGAAGGTGCAGGGGCAGGGGGTCCTGTCTGAAAGGCCCTGAAGGCCAGGCTAAGGAAGTTAGATATTATTCCAGAGGCTGATACTGCTCCCAAATGTCCACTGAAGTGGCACTCACTAATACTGGAAGCTGAAGACAGAGGAGAGAGGAGTCAGGCCACACTCAGAGGGGTAAAGAGCGTTTGCCTTTTGCATGTCAGAAATTTCTTTGAAACATCTTGTTTTATGTTGAAAATTCATGCAGAATTTTGCATTGTACTCTTTCTTTTTTTTTAGACAGAGTCTCACTCTCGCCAAGTGCGGCGGCACAATCTCGGCCCACTGCAATCTCCGCGTCCTGGGCTCAAGTGATCATCACACCTCAGCCTCCCAAGTGGCTGGGACATCAAGTGTATACCACTTTACCTGGCTAATTTTTGTATTTTGGCAAAACACAGGTTTTTTCCATGTTGTCCAGGCTGGTCTCAAACTCCTAAGATCAAGTGATCCACCTGCCGCAGCCTCCCAGAGTGCTGGGATTACAGGCGTGACCCACCGCACCCAGACGCATTCTACTTTATAACCATTTTTGATGCATGTGTTCATAGGAAAAGAATGCTTTCAGTGACAAGATAAATAATTTAACCTTTTCTCCTCATACCTTCAAGAAAAAAATATAACTCTCGGCCAGGTACAGTGGCTCACACCTGTAATCATAGCACTTTGGGAGGCTGAGGCGGGTGGATCACAAGGTTAGGAGTTCGAGACCAGCCTGGCCAACATGGTGAAACCTTGTCTCTACTAAAAATACAAAAATTAGCTGGGTGTGATGGTGGGCGCCTGTAGTCCGAGCTACTCAGGAGGCTGAGGCAGGAGAATCGCTTGAACCCAGGAGGTGGAGGTTGTAGTGAGCCAAGATGGCACCACTGCCCTCCAGCCTGGGCGACAGAGCAAGACTCTGCCTAAAAAATAAAAAATACATATATATATATGTATATAAACTCTCCCAGAAGATGTATATATTTATTCCAAGGTTTTGTTTTCCCTGGCACACTGCCGCTGGGTTGATAGGGAGCCACGATGGTGTAGCAAAGCCCCCCCTGCAGAGTCCCTGACCACGCCAGTTCCTATCTGCCTGTGCTAACCCCATCAGAGTACTTCTCAGCCTGTAGTGACATCATCTTTTTATTTTTTAATTTCTTTTTTTTTTTTTAGAGGGAGGGTGACACTATGTTGCTCAGGCTGGAGTGCAGTGGCTATTCACAGGTGCGATCCCACTTCTGAGCAGCCCGGGAGGAAATTCTCCATTTTTGTCTTAGGCCCTTTATCCCTTACATTACCCTCACACCACGAGGCCCTAGGGGTGGACCCTTACGTCATTGATTTCTGGATTTTTCATACACAAAGATGCCAAAGGTGAGTGCTGAATCACTGAATGGCAGAAACATTGGACAAAGGAGTCGTCGAATGAGTGGACCCAGCGCCTGGTGCTCTACAGAATGCAGCAGTAGCCCAAGAAGGAGTTGTGGATGGACCAAACCACAAAGCCTGCCCACACGGGGAAAGTCCCCAAAGCAGATGCTGAGCTAGATGATGTCTATAGGGAGATCATAAAAAAGGGTCAAGCATGGTACATCATTTGCTTTGGGAACCACAGGATCTGGGAATGCATCTATGCTTGCAAACTCTAGAACTGCTCTGGGGCTCACCGAGACCAGCTCGGTCGTAGAGACCCCAACCCAGGTGGCACTGAAGAAACAGACATAGAGATAGAGAGCAGAAAGGTAAGAGACAGACAGTGGACCTCAGCATTCCCCACTGGGAGCCTTGAACAGAGTTTGAGCCATACATTTATTGACAGCAAGCACATGATAATTTAAATAAAAGCATTCTTCACAGGGAACAAAGCATTCTTTACTAGTGGCAAGAAACAGGCTCTGGCTCGCTTATCTATTGCAGCTGGAACATGTCATTAAGGCACATGTCACTCATGCTATTGTTTATGGTTCAGAAACCCCCCATCGGTCTTCCACCCAAGGGCGGGTTAGGTCTTTCTTTCCCTGGCTCCAGTAAACCAAGAACTTCTAGCAATGTGCATCCCTCCATCACAAGGATGTCAGAGTGCTATGGATACTCTGTTTATGGCCAGTTTCTTTAAGGCCTGTTTACGCCGGGCTTAGGGCCTGCTTTCAAATGCTCCCAACAGGGCTTTTTCATGGGAGCTCCTACTGGAGGTTCTTGGGGCCTCTGGAGCCTGCCGCCTCAGGGAAGCCCTGAACTGAGCCCATCTATTTCCCAGTACCCCCACCAATGGACTCCCTCTGCAGAAGGTGGACCAGGAGGGAGGTGGGCAGGCAAGAGTGAGGGGGTTACCCACAGGAAGCACTGCTCTATTGGAGGTGCTCACAAATACGAGGCTCTATATCGTTTGGCTCAGCTGATCTTGGGTTTCTAAGACCTAATAGAGCTGCCTCTCACCCCTCAGCCCCAAGAATGCCCCCTTCCCTGGATCACCCAGAGACCAGGCTGTGGAAAGTCAGCATAGAGCTAAAGCCCACACCCAGGGCCTGGAAAAGTGGGAGAAGCACGTGACCTGTGGAGGCGATAAGGACAGAGAGTTCAGGATTTGTGGCTCAGGGTGGGGGAGCACATGAGAGGCTCTGAATGAAAGGGGAAGTGGGTAATGAAGCAGGAGGGTCGGGGCTCCCTGTGTACCTGGAACAAGTCTGCTTGGATGACCACACCAGCTGGAAGAAGGAGACGGAGCCAAGTCTCCTGAGCTTTCCTGGTGTGGGGACTGGAACTGGGGTAGGACTTTGCTGAGTCTGGGGCTGTGGGGAGGCTGGTGATAGGGTTGAGGGGACACAGATGAGACAGAGCTACGTCTGGATCTAGAGCGGAGCCAAGGCCTCGGACGTGCTGGGAATCCTACCTCACAGTACTTCCTTTTCTTCGAGGCAGAGTCTCACTCTGTCGACCAGGTTGGAGTGCAGTGGCGTGATCTCACTTCACTACAACCTCCGCCTCTCAGGTTTAAGCGATTCTCCTGCATCAGCCTCCCAAGTAGCTGGGATGAAAGGAGCCCCCCACCACGCCTGGCTAACTTTTGTATTTACATTACCCCTTTCTTGTGCCCTCTACCAGATCTGTCTCCAGTGCCTTTTCCAATCCAGGCCCCATCCCTCCCCTCTGTCATCACCAACCCCTTCCCACCATATTACATGTTGGGGGTCTGGAGGACCTGACTCCTGGGTCTCTCTGGACAGCCCAGTGTCCAGGACAGGAGATCAAGGACAGCAGGGGAAAGTGCCTGGGGAAAGTTCCCAGCTAAAGGCTCTGTACCTGGTCTGTGTCTAAATCTCCAATTTTTTTTTTCTTTGAGACAGAGTCTCTGTTGCCCAGGATGGAGTGCAATGGCGTGATCTAGGCTCACTGCAACCTCTGCCTCCTGGGTTCAAGCAGTTCTCCTACCTCAGCCTCCTGAGTAGCTGGGATTATAGGCGCCTGCCATGACACCTGGCTAATTTTTGGGGGGGGGATTTTTAGTAGAGAAGGGATCCCACCATGTTGGCCAGGCTGGTCTTGAGCTCCTGACCTCAGGTAATCCACCCACCTCAGCCTCCCAAAGTGCTGGGATTACAGGCGTGAGCCACCATGCCCAGCCTAAATGTGTCTTGCCTGGCATATTCTATTAATTAAGTCTGGGACTTGGCCAATACCTCTATCAAAGTTGTGAGTCGTAAGCCATGGCACTAACTCTAACTTATTTAAGGAAGGAAATGATTTATCACAGGATGCTGTGTAGTTCGTCAAATCACCAAGAAACCTACAGAGCCAGGTTTGGCAGGAACACAGATGGCCGCAAGCCTAAATGGGCTGCTAAAGCCACCGTTATCACCACAGGACACTAGATGTCACTGCTGGCAGCCCTCTGTAACCACTGGGTCTAGACACTGCTGCTACTCCTCAGAAATGTTCTCTGCTGTGTCCGGACGCAATCACAGTGTCAGGAGCTCAAGACCAGCCTGGTCAACATGGTGAATCCCCATCTCTACTAAAAATACAAAAATTAGCTGGGTGTGGTGGTGGGCACCTGTATTCCCAGCTACACGGGAGACTGAGGCAGGAGAATAATCTTGAACCGGGGAGGTGGAGGTTGCAGTGAGCCGACACCGTGCCTTTGCACTCTAGCCTGGGCAACAGAGCGACACTCCATCTAAAAAAAAAAAAGGAAAACGGAAAAAAAGAAATGTTCTCTGCTTCTGCACTCCCAAATCCAAGTCCAGTGATCCTGACCACGGGAACCTAGGCTACATGCTCTCAGCCTAGCCGGAAGGGGTGGCAGGAAGAGTGAGAACCTGGTAATTTCAGTGTCTATAGGCAGATGGGTTCTGCCTCCTTTCAAAAATAATAAGGTGGGGCTGGGGCACAGTGGCTCACCCCTATAAGCCCAGCACTTTGGAAAGCTGAGGCGAGTGAATCACCTGAGGTCAGGAGTCTGAGACCAGCCTGGCCAACATGGTGAAACCTCATCTCTACTAAAAATACAAAAATTATCCGGGTGTGGTGGTGCGCACCAGTGATCCCAGCTACTCAGGAGGCTGAGGCAGGAGAATCACTTGA
>NW_022436952.1:26104324-26133926 GCF_009761245.1 Sapajus apella | reverse complement strand
TGTAAGCCCAACTAAAATGGATTATTAGAATAGGAATGAGATTCCAACTGGAACTGGTGAATTATTAAAAGTACGGTTCCTGAGTTCCAACTCCAATCATTTCCAGACATCTATAACAAGGGGGCAATGCTTTAAAGGCCTGTTGGTGAGACTTCAGTGAAGTTAAGCTTGGAAAGGACCCAGCACAACTCCAGGCACAGGGCAGGCATCCTACAAAGGTTGGTTCCCGTCCATTTCATTTCATCCCATTTTCTGGCCGCGGGTAGCTGGCTACCCCTTCATCTCTACTCCAGTGCAATTCTACTCCGAGTCGCTGTGCCCTCCTGTCTGGATTTGTAGGTCAGACCAGAAGGGGCCAGAGGGTGGTATTTGTCATCTCCCCGCTGCTGTGCCAACCTCTCAGCGACTTTTGAATTTTTTGGCCCCTTTTGTCTGCCTTCCACAGTCCCAGCCTGAGACCTGGGCACCTGACTTGAAGGACTCAGGCTCTTAGTGGACCTGGTAACAATGCCCACATCAGCCCTCAGGGGTTGGCCTGGCCAGAGTCTCTACCTCTCCAAGGAATGTCAATCAGAACCAGAAGTGAAGGTGGGAGCGGACAGGGAGTCAGATAACAGGTTTTCTGTAGGGATGCAAATTACATATCCTAGAGGATCTAACATAACAAGGCAGAGTTTTTGGGGCCAAGTAAGTAAAGGGTGCCTGCTTTCTGTCCCCAAGACAGAGGAGCCTTTGTGGACACTAGGAGGAGTCACGTGGGGGCTGGCCAAGCCCCGAGAAAGTCCCAAAGCCATTAGAGGGCCCGGACACTGAGGAGGCTGTAACTGGCTGCAGTGGATGCCACACAAGCCTCTTCCTGTCCTTCGGCAGGGCGGGGCATATCCCTCCCAGTGCTCTTGTTTCTGTGCCTCTTCTTGGCCAGGAATTTCCTTGCCCCTGCCCACGTCTCCATGCCCTTTCCTCTGCAAAGCCTTCTCCTCCCTCTCCCCTACTGTCAAAATATTTATTTTATTTTTGAGGTGGAGTTTTGCTCTTGTTGCCTAGGCTGGAGTACAATGGCATGATCTCGGCTCACTGCAACTTCCGCCTCCTGGGTTCAACTGATTCTCCTGCCTCAGCACCCACCACCTCCCCCACCCCAAGTAGCTGGGATTACAAGCATGGGCCACCACACCCAGCTAATTTTGTATTTTGAGGAGAGACGGGGTTTCTCTGTGTTGATCAGGCTGGTCTCAAACACCTAACCTCAGGTGATCCACCCACCTCAGCCTCCCAAAGTGCTGGGATTACAGGCAAGAGCCATGGCGCCAGGCCCTGTCAACACATTTAAATGCTAGGCAACCTCTTTTAGTTAGGGTTCCTTCCCTCTATCCCATTCAAAGAGCTGTACCCAGCTTTATCTACCTCCATCTCAAGCTTTCATCCTATGTCTCTCTCCTGGTTTCACAATCAGGAGGCTCTTGCAATGAGAGCGATCTTGGTTTAAAACGCATTTGTGAGGAAGGGATGTCAGGGTCTCCCCTGGGGGGAAGTCACACCCGAATAAGCCTCCAGAGAGGTGAGGCAAGGCCTCAGGCATTTCGTCAACTGGGTGCATAGGAAGGGTACCCTGACATATGGGTAACCAGCTTCCCCTTCCCTAGGCCCAGGGATCTGGGAGACAGGAAGTTGATGCCACAGACCCAAGAGCTGATGTTTCAGGACCGTGGCCAGTGAGTGCTGAACACGGTGAGCAGCAGGGTAGGCTGAGACCTGAGCTCCACGACATGTAAAAGCCCAGCTGCTGGCTGGGCATGGTGGCTCACGCCTGTAATCCCAGCACTTTGGGAGGCCAAGGCAGGTGGATCACCTGAGGTCAGGAGTTTGAGACCAGCCTGAAAAATGGAGAAACCCCGTCTCTACTGAAAATACAAAAGTTAGCCGGGCGTGATGGCACATGCCTATAATCCCAGCTACTTGTTGGGCTGAGGCGGGACAACTGTTTGAACTCAGGAGGCGGATGTTGTGATGAGCCGAGATCGAGCCACGGCACCCCAACCTGGGCAACAAGAGGGAAAACCTGTCTAAAAAAAAAAAAAAAAAAAAAAGCCCAGCTGTTCTTGGGTGGCTTGCGGTTTCTGGGTTTATTTCTCTGTTGTCTTTGAGGAGAGTTTATTTATTCCCTGAGTATGCAGGGCTTAGGGCTAAAAGCATTCCCCGTGCTTACAGAAATGCTATGGATAGGAAAAAGTGTATTGATTTCCAAATACAAAAGGAACATTTAAAAGTCTAAAGTAATGAATGCTGAAGTGTTTAAAAAATGTCTACAAAACATGAGTCCCTTTCTTTGTTAAATTTCATATTCCTAAATTTTCATTACGTTGGATAACAATTGAAGCTTTTTTTTCACTTTGCAGGATTTTCTAAATGTTTTTCATGATTGCTGAGAAATCAGAGCTGATCATAGATTCAGTGAGCACCCTGCAGATGAATAATCCTTTAAAAGAATAAACTTCCTTTTAAGATTTGAAATGGCAAAAATCTTAGAAGTCTTTTAAAATTTTAATTGTAAAAATATATTTAGTGTGGAATGTGAGCGTATTTTAGTATATGATATTAAGAGGCAACATAGCATGGCGGGACAAACGTGAGTCTTGGTACCAGACTGCCTGGGTTCAAGCTCTGGCTTTGGTACTTACTGGCTGTATAAGCTACAGCAAGCTATTCAACCTCTCTTTGCAATAGTTCTCTCATCCCCCAAAAAACATAATAGTTCCTACTTTTGAGAAAAAAAGGTAATTGCTATGATCTTAATGTTTGTGTCTCTCTCTGCCAAATTCATATGTTCAAATCTAATCCCCAGTGCAAGGTAGGACCTTGGCTGGGCACAATGACTCATGCCTGTAATCCCAGCACTTTGGGAGGCTAAAGTGGTGGATCACCTGAGGTCAGGAGTTCAAGACTAGCCTAGACAACATGGTGAAACCCCATCTCTACTAAATATACAAAAATTAGCCAGGCATGGTGGCGCATGCCTGTGATCTCAGCTACTCAGGAGACTGAGGCAGGAGAATCACTTGAACCCAGGAGGCAGAGGCCGCAGTGAGCTGGGATCGCGCCATGGCGCTGCAGGTCGGGCAACAAGAGCAAAATTTCATCTCAAAAAAAAAAAAAAAAAAGAAGTGGGATCTTTAGGAGGTGACTGAGTTCTTCATGAGGAGGAAGACCTTGTGAATGGAATTAGTGCCCTTATGAAAGAGGCCTGAAGAAGCCTATTCACTCCTTCTGCCCTGTGAGGACACAGCTGGAAAGTGCCATCTGCGAGAGCAAGCCCTCACCAGACACCAAATCGTCTGGCTTCCCAGCCTCCAGAAATGTGAGCAATCAATTTCTGTTGTTTGTTGTTTGTTTTTCCAAGATGAGTCTGACTTGGTTGCCCAGACTAGTCCTGGCCTCAAGCAATTCTGTCACCTGAGCCTCCAGAGTTGCTGGGATTACAGGCATTAGCTCACATTTCTCTTGCTTATAAATTAATAGTTTAAGGTGTCTTGTTATAGCACCTCGAATGAACTAAGACAATAATAGCACCTTGTTACTATTAGCACAACTTCTTAGGAATGTTGAAAGGATTAAAGGAGTGAATATTTGTACAGTTTTTGGAAGAATTCCTAGCAAGAAGTAAGGGCTATTGAAGGGTTTGTCTGCTTGCGTGTTTTTTGAGACAGGGTCTCACTCTGTTGCTCAGGCTGAAATGCAATGGCACGATCTCGGCGCACTGCAACCTCTGCCTCTTGAGCTCAAGTGATTCTCCTGCCTCAGCCTCCCAAATAGCCGGAATTACAGGCATGCACCACTACTGTCTGGCTAATTTTTGTATTTTTCGTAGAGATGGGGTTTCACCATATTGGCCAGGCTGGTCTCCAACTCCTGACCTCAAATGATCCACCTGCCTCGAACTCCCAAAGTGCTGGGATTACAGGTGAGAGGCACCACGCCTGGCCTTGTTTGTTTAAATAAACAAATGTAGGTGAGCTTTTGATCCCTAAGTATTTGCTTAAGTCTTTAAAAAGGTTCCATCTTGGTTCACCTGGCTAGTGAACCCTGTGTGGTTTGCAGACAGGCCACAGCTATCAGAAGAACCTGCTGTGTTTTCAGCATGGAGGCAGAGCAAAAAGGGCCCCAAGAAGAGGGGAAAACTCAGAGACCTTGGAGTTACCATCCAGCGTTAGGGCCTTTCCTACCTGGGCTAACCCATGGAGTTGCCAGGTTTGGTGGGGTTTCGTCTGTTTGCTTGTTTGTTTCTGGAGACTGAGTCTCACTCTGTCACCCAGGCTGGAGTGCAGTGGCACAATCTCGGCTCACTACAACCTCTGCCTTCCGGATTCAAGTGATTTTCCTGCCTCAGCCTCCAGAGTAGCTGGAATTACAGGCACACGCCGCCATGCCTGGCTAATTTTGTATTTTTAGTAGAGACGGGGTTTCACCATGTTGGCCAGGCTGGTCTCGAACTCCTGACCTCAAGTGATCCACCCACCTCAGCCTCCCAAAATGCTGGGATTACAGACATGAGCCACTGTGCCCGGCCTCAGGTTTGGTTTTATTAAGGAAGCTATCTTACTAACTCCTCTCAAATCTCATTATCCATTTCTACGCTGACCTGCTGGATCCTTCAGTGGCTGTTGATTTTGCCGAGCACCGAACAGAACACATACACCTCCTTGACTCTACCCATTCTTTTTTAATTATTATTTCTTGAGACAGGGTCTCACTCTGTCATTCAGGCTGGAGTGCAGTGGCATGGTCCATGGCTCCCTGTAGTCTCAACCTCCAAGGCTCAAGCAATTCTCTTACGTTAGCCTCCCATGTAGCTGAGACTAAAGGCATGTACCACCACACCTGGCTTTTCTTTTTTTGGAGGGGTAGAGAGAGATGGCATCTCACTATGGTGCCCTGGTCTCAAACTCCTGGTATCAAGGGACCCTCCCACCTTGGCCTCCCAAAGTGCTGAGATTACAGGCATGAGCCACTATGCCCGACTCACCATTTCTTCTCAATCTGTCTCTCTCACTTTGCCTTTGTCTTTGCCTCTCATGATGGGTTCAGCTTCCCATGATCCCACCCCATATTGCAGATGGTGATGAGAACTGGCAGTGCCCAGAAGGCTCAGTGGTGTTCTGGTACTACCAGCCCCAGAATGAAGGGAAGACCATGTTGACTCTGAGTCACAAGCCATCCAGGAGAGTACAAGTAAGCAGTGTTTTCACGGGCTACATAAATCATCTCAATTAGTTCTTGCTAGCAGCAAGCACCAAAGAATACAACTTGACTTAAACAATAAGGAAACAGATTCTCTCATGTCTTATTGTGTTTGCTGCTATAACAAAATACCATAGACTGGGTGGTACAAGAACAGAAATTGACTTTTCACCGTTCCGGAGGCTGGGAAGTCCAAGATCAAGGCCCCAGCAGATCAGGTGTCTGGTGAGGGCCCATTCCTGATGCCTTCTCACTGTGTCCTCATGCGGCAGAAAAGGCCAATTAGCTCTCTGGGCTTTGTTGTTGTTGTTGTCAGAGAGGGGGTCTCACTGTGTCACCCCGGCTGGAGCACTGGCACTGTCATAGCTCCCTATAGCCTCAAACTCCTGGGCTCATGCAGTTCTCTCACCTCAGACTCCCAAGTAGCTAGGACTACAGGCACACCCCAGCAGGCCTGGCTAACTTTTAATTTTTTTTATAGAGTTGGGGGGGTGTCTCACTTTGTTTCCCAGGCTGGTGTCAAACTCCTGGCCTCAAGCAATCCTCTCTCACCTTAGCCTCCCAAGGTGCTGGGATTACAGGCATGAGCTACTACATCTGGTGGAGCATCTTTTATAAGGGTGCTAATCCCATTCATGAGCTTTTTTTTTTTTTTTTTTGAGACTGAGTCTTGCTCTTGTCACCCAGACAGGAGTGCAGTGGTGCAATCTCTACTCACTACAGCCTCTGCCTCCCGGGTTCAAGTGATTATCCTGCCTCAGTCTACCAAATAGCTGGGACTATAGGTGCCTGCCACCATTCCAGGCTAATTTTTGTATTTTTAGTAGAGATGTGGTTTCACCATGTTGGCCAGGCTGTTCTTGAACTCCTGACCTGTGATCCACCTGCCTTGGCTTCCCAAAGTGCTGGGATTACAGGTGTGAGCCACCGTGCCTGGCCCGCGTCCTCCATTCTTGTGACTGAGTCACCTCCCAAAGGCTCCATCTCCAAATACCATCGCATTAGGCTTCAGGAGTTAACATATACATTTGGGGGACAAGGGAACACAAACACATTCAGTTTTATTGATCTCATAGATCAATAAAAGGTATAGGAATACTCCAAGATTAGCTTATCAGTGTCTCAACATCATCATCAAAGACTCAGGTTCTTCCCGTATTTTCAGTCTATCACCTCAGTGTTTTAGCTTTTTCCTCTTTTTTTTTTTTTTGAGACGGAGTTTCGCTCTCGTTACCCAGGCTGGAGTGCAATGGCGCGATCTCGGCTCACCGCAACCTCCGCCTCCTGGGTTCGGGCAATTCTCCTGCCTCAGCCTCCTGAGTAGCTGGGATTACAGGCACGCACCACCATGCCCAGCTGATTTTTTGTATTTTTAGTAGAGACGGGGTTTCACCGCGTTGACCAGGATGGTCTCGATCTCTTGACCTCGTGATCCACCCGCCTCGGCCTCCCAAAGTGCTGGGATTACAGGCTTGAGCCACCGCGCCCGGCCCTCTAGCTTTTTCCTCTTAAAGTTGCAACATGGCTATTGCAGTTTCAGATATGGCATCTAGGCGTAACAACGTGCAGAGGAAAATGAGCACGTCTCTTCCAGTGGGTGACCCTTGGCGGTAAGGATCTCTGCTCCTACAGCTCCCAGCACAGTCCCTCAGCCATTGCCAGAATTGTGCCACGTCTGTGATTAAACCAGCCACCGACAAGGGGGCTGGTTCCACCATGATTGACTTACTTCATTGAGTCCTACCTCTAGGACTGGCTGGAGCCAGCCTTACCCGAAGACCATTGCTGTTGTCGGGTAGCATGAATTCCTAAACACCAGCTGGGGACAGTTGAGAAAGGACAAAGCCAGAGTCAATGTTGCACAGAAAACCAAGAGTATTGACTAAACCATCTAGGACTGCCTGTTGGTGCCTGAAGGAACTTGGGGAGGTTATAAAATCAAAGATTAGTCTGAAGGGGACTATTCTGGGGAATCTGCTGAGGGTTTTTTTGTTTATTACTAGAAACATGATTTGTCCTGATTTTTACCACCAATTCCTCTATTCCCCACTAAACATATACCGCCCAAGGAGCACGAAGAAATACCTACACCGTATGCAAAGAACCTGGCATCCTATCATATCTGGCATGGGCATCAATGGTCCATGGGCATCAGTGTAGCAGCAATGAATAAATGTGTATCTCTCTTCCCCAGCCTAGATGGCTACAGCCACCGCACCCGGCCATATGTCTTAACTTCTGAATTGGCTGATTTTAAGTGGAAGCAGCTATGGCTGAGTGTATAGAAGGTCTTCTAACACTATAGAAGGTCATTCTAACTGGTCCTCCTGCACAACTTGGATCCCACAATGTTGACAGAACCAGCTTCCAGGTTCCAGAAGGAAACGGGGGTGATTCTCAGGCAGAAGGAGGCAGCGTATGTATGACTCAATCCCTCCTTGGCTTTAATGAGAGTGATGGAGAAGATTTTCCCTTTAAGAAGGAAGATGTGCTGAGAATCTTACAAAAGCCTGAAGAGCAGTGGTAGAACACAGAGGGCAGCAGTTTTTAGTTTTTTTGCAGTTGCAAAAACTAAAACTGTTTTTCGTTTTCTACAGATGTCCAAGGCAATCTCGCCTCATTCTGTTCCTTGTGAGTTTCTGGAACACAATTACTCCATTCCTAGTCTCAATTCACCATGGTCAAGGTATGAAACTGGAGAATTTACGTGTTAGCTTTTTTTTTTTTTGAGATGGAGTTTTGCTCTTGTCACCCAGGCTGGCATGCAGTGGCACGATCTCAACTCACTGCAACCTCTGCTTCCCACGTTCAAGCGAGTCTCCTGCCTCAGTCTCCTAAGTAGTTGGGATTACAGGTGCCTGCCACCACGCCTGGCTAATTTTTGTGTGTGTGTGCATTTTTTAGCAGAGACAGGGTTTCACCATGTTGGCCAGGCTGGTCTTGAACTCTTGACCTCAGGTGATCCACCCCCTTTGGCCTACCAAAGTGCTGGGATTATAGGCATGAGCCACCGCACCTGGACATATGTGTTAACTTCTGAACTGGCTGATTTTAAGTGGTAGTAGCTATGCCTGAGTGTTTGGAAGGTATAGATGTTTTGCTCCCTCATTCTTAGATGGTGCAAATCAAGCTGTGGAAAACGGATAGTTAAGAGCAGTGCCGATTACTCATTCCGGTTTCTTTAATGGTTTTCTTTTCTCATTCTGAAACCATTCTATCCAATGGCAATAGACCGTTCCTGTCCACCCCCATGAAGTAATCACGTACCCCATGAATAATATACGATGAGATTGCTTTTTCACTTTTAAAACATAGCCAGTTGTGACTTATTCTGACATTACAAAGCCTAAGAATTATGGGGGCAATACTAGAAGCATTTGTCTACCTTTCTAGCATGATTCATACATTTTCTTCAGATTCTGTTAACCCTGGCCATTCCTTTTTCTCCCAAACCTGGAAGTGGGTTAACTGTAAGATAAGTGGATCTTTTCATTCTGGATGAGAGGCAGGATGTGCTGGCCAATTTACTTAGTGCCTGGTGTAAAGCTGGTGGTGGACCTGCTACGTGGACAGCTGAGCTCCCAGCTCTCTGCCTTCTCCCAAGGGTCACAGCATGTTCGCCTTGCTACAGCTGCCAAACAGTAACAGCTCGACTCGACTCTTAACCTTCCCGTCATAGTCACGAGACAGCAGCCACTGTTCCGGATCTCCTGCCCTCACAAGGAAACACCCACAACAGGAAGGTAACAAGCACAGCTCCTCTTTTACAGTCTTTTTTTTTTTTTTTAAACTCAGGAGGTGGAGGCAAGAGAATCGCTTGAACCAGGGAGGTGAGCCACTGAGATCGCGCCATTGCACCACTCTAGCAGGAGTAACAGGGCGAGACTCCAGCAAAAAAAAAAAAAAGAAAAGGACTCTGGGGTCATAAACTACAGAAAATCTTTGGATTTAGGTAATACAGAGACTATTCATTATACAAGGGCATCTCACACAACCTGCTATGAGTTGAATTGTATCCTTCAAAAGACAGGTTGAAGTTCTAAGCCCCAGTATCTCAGAATGTGATCTTTTGGAAATAGGTCGTTGCAGATGTAATAAATTAAGATGCAGTCATGTGGGAGTAGGTCATGCCCTTAATCCAATATGGCTGGTGTCCTTACAAGAAGAGAGGAGACACAGACACACAAGGCAAGAAAGCCATTGGCCAGGCGCAGTGGCTCATGTTTGTAATCCCAGCACTTTGGGAGGCTGAGGTGGCCAAGATCACACCACTGTACTCCAGCCTGGCAACAGAGAGAGACTCTGTCTCAAAAAAAAAAAAAAATTAGCTGGGCATGGTGGTGGGTGCCTGTAATCCCAGCTACTTGGGAGGCTGAGGCAGGAGAATTGCTTGAACCCAGGAGGCAGAGTTTGCAGTGAGCCAAGATCACACCATTGCACTTTAGCCTGGGGGACAGAGCCACACTGCATCTAAAAATAAAATAAAGTAAAATAAAATAAAAAGCACTGTTTTGCTCAGTCTGTGAGTCTACTGGTGCATCAGCTGTGCCTGATCAGTTGAGCTTCCTCCCAGTCCCTGTCCCACTTTCTGAGTATGCTTAATGTATGGAGCCTGCCACCAACCGAATGCCCCAATTTAACCTAATCCCACTGTAAGCATTCCAGCTTCTCAGAGCTGTGACAACCTCCCCTTTCTGTTCCTTCCTGGTGGCTACAACCTGCCCCACATCATCCTCTCCCAACCAGGCTGGAACTGTTTGATTTTGTTTTTGCTGTGGGGGTGACCATTACAGCATGATCTTAACTCATTCATTTATTTGTTGGTTTTTAATTTAAATAATATGATTTATGCAGGTAAAAAATCCAAGCAGTGCAGAAAGACATTAAATGAAAGGCTTACAGTAGATAATATTTGGAGCAGCAAAGGAGGCCTCTGTCGCGCACAGCAAACCCCTGTGTAAGCATTATCCTGCCCAGTGCTCAGGCCTCAGTGACAGCTCTCCTTAGTCACAGCCCTAAACTGGGGGTGGGTATGAACAATAGACGATATAGGTCAGCTGCATTTCTGAATGGATTTTCAAACTCCTAACAAAAGCAAACTTCTGAAAGCCAAGGTGATTCTAGATTGCAAGAGTCAGGCCACAGAGGAGAGAAAAGATTTTTTTTTTTTTTTTTGAGCTGGAGTCTCACTCTGTTGCCCAGGCTGGAGTGCAGTGGTACAATCTCAGCTCATGGCAATCTTTGTCTCCTGGATTCAAGCGATTCTCCTGCCTCAGCCTCCCGAGTAGCTGGGATTACAGGCGCGCACCACCACGCCTGGCTGATTATTGTATTTTTAGTAGAGACAGGGTTTCACCATGTTGGTCAGGCTGGTCTCGAACTCCTGACCTTGTGATCTGCCCGCTTCAGCCTCCCAAAGTGTTGGGATTACAGGCATGAGCCACCGTGCCTGGCCTGAGAGAAGCTTTTTGAATTTCAAAGGTTTGACTTTCAACACCAACAGCCAAAGCTTCCATGATGCAGATCACAGGGCTGCATAAAGCCAAGTCCAGAGATGAGACAAGAACCCAATGCTAGCCCCGCTGCATTGCAGAACAAGATACCGTTCCACTGGGGAAAGCGAGGGGAGAATCAGAAAGTGAGTCACTGGCGTGGTTCGTCGTAAAAGGGGTCAGCGCTCTGACCACGGCTGGGGTGGAACTTCTGGGAACAAGGATGACTGACTGTGCATGGGGTTGGGGTTGAACAGAGCAGAGAGGGTTGTGTTTTGCTACTCAGGTGAAGGGCAGGCAAAAGACGTCAGGGAGAGGCCCTGGCAGCAGCAGGCACCGCTGACAGAAGGCAGGGATGACAGCTGGTGTGTGGGCAAAGGGAGCTGAAGACAAACTCTGAATCTCCCATCACCCCAAAGAGCAGCAAGAGAGTTATCTAAAGATTTCTGCATCCTCAGAGGTTTGTGTAAGAGGTAAGGTTGAGCCAGTAGACACAGAGGCATGGTACATGGAGGATACAGGGTGACCTATGTGACCAGGAGCCTGCAGAACAGAAAGGAGTATGGACACCTCAGGGGAGGAAGAGGGAGAAGAAGCAGACACCTGTGAGGAGAAGGCCCCACTCCAAAGAGAGAGAGATCATCCCCAGGAAAATCAGGGAGAAGATGGAAGGGAGAGAATCCAGAATCGACCAAGGCCAAATCAGACAGAAAATCTAGCAGTGACAGGTGATTCAGTGTCAGCAAGGTGGTTGTCAGCTGTTAGCGATAACGCATGCACCAGAGCATTGCCAGGATCTGGCAGAGAGAACTCAGTAAAATTCCTGTGTGAGCCCTGGGACTGTGGAATACTATGTCTGCTCCTTGGGACCCTCCTTCCCTCCACCCACCTCCCAGCACCAGCAGCTGAGAGGACATCAGTGGAGGGGCAGCTGTGGTCCCTCCGTCCTGGGACTCTGTCCATGAGGTAGGACAGACATCTGGACTAGTCATAGCCAGGGGATGGGGGCACAGAGGAAGAAGCACAGAGTTACAGAGGGACTTAGAACCGCAGGAAGTTCCTTTTTCTACAGGGAATGGGGCAGCCTACCCTGAAAGAAGTAATTTTGTTTAGTTTTATTTGAGACAGCGTTTTGCTCTGTTGCCCAGGCTGGAGTGCAATGTCCCAGTCTTGGCTCACTGCAACCTCCGCCTCCCAAGCTCAAGCAATCCTCCCACCTCAGCCTCCTGAGTAGCTAGCCACCACACCTGGCTAGTTTTTGCTTTTTTTTTTTTTTTTTTTTTTTTTTTTTTTTTTTAAAATTTCACTCTTTTTCCCAAGCTGGGGTTTTGTGGGGCGATCTCGGATCACTGCAACCTCTGCCTCCTGGGTTCAAGCACTTCTTCCTCAGCCTCCCAAGTAGCTGGGACTACAAGCACACACCACCATGCCTGGCTAATTTTTTCGTATTTTTTAGTAGAAATGGGGTTTCACTATGTTGACCAGTCTGGTCTTGAACTTCTGACCTCGTGATCCGCCCACCACTGCCTCTCAAAGTGCTGGAATTACAGGTGTAAGCCTCCATACCTGGCCGTAGCGTTTGTATTTTTTGTAGAGATGGAGTTGTGCTGTGTTGGCAAGGCTGGTCTCAAACTCCTGAGCTCAAGCAATCCTCCCACCTCTACCTCCCAAGGTGTTGAAATTACAGGCATGAGCCACTGTGCCTAGCCATGAAAGAAGTAATGTTTAAACTGAGATCTGAAGGATGAAGAGATTTTTACCTTTTTAAACATTTAATTGTATTATTTATTTATTTTAAATAGAAATAGAGATGGGGTCTCACTATGTTGCCCAGGCTGGTCTCAAACTCTACTGATCTTTCCACCTCAGCTTCCCAAAGTGCTGGGATTACAGGCATAAGCCACCATGCTTGGCCCTTTTATTTTTTAAATTGGCAAATAATTACTATATATATTTATGAGGTACAGCGTGATGTTTTGATATATGTATAGTTAGGGGATGATTACATAAAGCTAATTAACATACCTATCACCTCAGATACATTTTTTTTTCTTTTTTCTTTTGAGACGGAGTTTCGCTCTTGTTACCCAGGCTGGAGTGCAATGGCGTGATCTCGGCACACCACAACCTCCGCCTCCTGGGTTCAGGCAATTCTCCTGCCTCAGCCTCCTGAGTAGCTGGGATTACAGGCACACGCCACCATGCCCAGCTGATTTTTTGTATTTTTAGTAGAGACGGGGTTTCACCATGTTGACCAGGATGGTCTCGATCTCTTGACCTTGTGATCCACCCGCCTGAGCCTCCCAAAGTGCTGGGATTACAGGCATGAGCCACCGCGCCCGGCCTCAGATACATTTTTTGATGTGTGAGGCAACTATTTATAATCTATTCTCTTAGCAGTTTTAAAATTTATATTCTGGCCAGCCGCGGTGGCTCACGCCTGTAATCCCAGCACTTTGGGAGGCCAAGGTGAGTGGATCACCTGAGTTTAGGAGTTCAAAACCAGCCTGGCCAACATGGCAAAACTCTGTCTCTACTAAACATACAAAAATTCGCTGGGTGCCTTGTTGGGTGCCTGCAATCTCAGCTACTAGGGAGGCTGAGGCAGGAAACTCACTTGAACCCAGGAGGTGGAGGTTGCAGTGAGCCAAGATCGCACCACTGCACTCCAGCCTGGGTGACAGAGCAAGGCTCAGTCTCAAAAAAAAAAATTTACATTCCATTGTTACTAACTACAGTCACCAAGCCACATAATAGATCTGGAAAACTTAGTCTTCCTGTCTAACTGCAACTTTGTATCCTTTGACCTGTGTCTCCCCTCCTGCTCTGCTTGCCTCAGCCTCTGGTATCCACCATTCTACTCTCAATTTCTATGAGTTGGACTTTTCTAGATTCCACATGTAAGTGAGATCAAGTATTTGTCTTTCTGTGCCTGGCTCAGCTGAAGGATGAGCAGATTCTAAACAACGGGAAGATCCGGACTACAAAGACGACCATGCAGGTCAACAGAGCAGCGTTCGGGTAAGGGACAGAGCGGGGAAGTCGGACCGCAAAGGCAAAGCTGAGCAGAGTACGAGTCACGGACGGCGGCGCACTCCCCTGAAGTGTGTCCCATCATCTGAGCCGTCCCCTCATTCCCAAGCTCCCGCATGTTCACTGAGGCTCATTCTGACATATACACTGCCTTTGAAGGTCTGGACAAATATCTGAGACACATGGGTGGTTTTGACTTCTCTCCACCCAGATGTAGGTACTCCTAGGCGGGTGGGGGCAGGGAGGTTCTCATCATCAGGGCCTCATCAGCGCTTCCTGGAGTGAATGGCAATCAGGTGAGGGTTCTCCAGCTGGTGGAGGAGAACGGCCAGTGTCCGAGTCAGTTAGAGCTCAAACTTCTCAGCCCAGAACAAACGGTGGTCAACATTTTTATACCAGTTTAGGGTCAGGGGGCGGTAAGCAGATTATTTCGGAAGTAGAAGGAGCAGGTTGGGGAAGGGGGAGTGCCTAACAAAAAAATTATATTTAAAGTTGTCTTTTTTACTGAGGATATGGGGTGAGAAGTTACACAGTTGCAGAACAGAATGTACAGGATGTACAGGGCCAGTGGGCCCTGTTTCTCAGAAAATTGGTTACAAAGACGCCAGGTGTCTCAGACCACAAGCTCTCAGAACAGAATGCCCTACATAGCTCAGATTGGACAAAATGGAGTTAGCAGGATTGTTTAAAATGTATTCATTATAGCCAAGCTGGGGTATTTCAAGCTGTCTCTGGGCTCCAGCCAGCTCCTGGGGCACCAGGTTCCCATGGAGCCTGATGGACAGAGGCCAGGATCCCATGGGGGAAGGCAACATGGTGGGATGAAGCCTGGGCTCTCAAGGGCAGCCATATTACAGGACAGGACATTGCACGTCAGCCACCAGCTGCAGGACCTGAGGGAACATGGTCATCCATCCTGGGGACAGACACAGATGGACAATGGGGGACAGCAAAGGTCCCAGGAGGTCAGACACCCCTAATCCCTTCAACAGTGCCCTGCCCTGGCCCTAGCAGCTCTCAAACCCTCCACACACAACATCCAGGGTGGCCTGGGACCTGCTGAGTTCCTGCTCCTGCCCTTCCAGCTTGCTCCCCACACTGTACGACGGTGTCATTCATGTTGCAGGCTGGTGGGGATGGTGGCTCAGCACTCACAAGGCTGCTACCACCCCTGGCTTTGTCCTGAGAGCCCACGGGACACTTCCACCCACGCTCCTTGGGGTCTCTTACCTGTGTGCAGTTCCCAATCAGTTCCCGTACCTCAATTTCTAGAGCAGTCACCCTTTTCCGCAAGCTTCCACCTGGAAGATAAGGGAACTCAGTCCCCAAGAGTCGGTTGCCCCGACTCCCCACCCAGGCTCACTTCGAGCCAGGCTCGCCCTGGGAATTCAGTGCCAGCACCTCCCCTACGTTGCTCGACATGAAAGGGCTGAAAATTTTTTCAGGGCCTGCAAGTGGAGAACCTGATCAGCTGGAGAACGTATTTGGGATGATCAGAGCTGAGATTCATCAGGTGGCCTCTGTGCCAGCACTGAGCAGGGCACTTCACACACAGTGCCTCCCTCAGTCCTCACAGTCACCCAGTGGGGCAGGCACTATCGTAGTCCTGATGTCATAGGGGATGAAACTAAGGCTCAGAGAGGTAAAGTGATTTGTCCATGTTATGTTGTACAACTAGTAAGAAGGAGCCGGGATTGCAACAGCTGGGGCTGCAACAACAAAAAAAGGAGCCGGGATTCAACGCTCTGGTGTGTTTGACTACCAAACACCCAGTTGATCATCACAGCCCAACACTGCCTTCCTGTCTGTTCCACATTTGCCACACAACTGTCCCAAAGCTGCCCTCATCACTGTCCCCAAACACTCTGTCCTGATTGCCTATATTTGTCCATTCTTGAACTGCTATAAAGAAATACCTGAGACTTGGTAATTTATAAAGAGGATTAATTGGCACGTGGTTCTATAGTCTGTACAGGAAGCATAATGGCATCTGCTTGGCTTCTGGGGAGGCCTCAGGAAACTCACAATCATGGCAGAAGGCAAAGGGAAAGTGAGGCATCTTACATGGCTGAAGCAGGAGAAAGAAAGTGGGGGGAGGTGCTGGCCGGGCACAGTGGCTCACACCTGTAATTCCAGCACTTTGGGAGACCGAGGCAGGTGGATCATGAGGTAGGTGGATCACGAGGTCAGGAGTTCGAGACCAGCCTGGCCAACATGGTGAAACCCTGTCTCTACTAAAGATACAAAAAGTTAGCCAGGCATGGTGGTGAGTGCCTGTAATCCCAGCTACTTGGGAGGCTGAGGCAGGTAAATTGCTTAAACCCAGGAGGCGGAGGAGGTTGCAGCGAGCCGAGATTGCATCATTGTACTCCAGCCTGGGCGACAGGGGGAAGGAAACACTACCAAAAAGAAGGGATGGGGGGAAGGGGAGGGGAGAGGGGAGGGGAGGGGCTACACACTTTTGAACAGCTCTCTGTCATCATGGCAGCACCAAGGGAAATGGTGTTAAACCATGAGAAACTGCCCTGGTGATCCAATCACCTCCCACTAGGCCCCACCTCCAACATTGGGAATTACAATTGAATATGAGATTTGGGTGGGGACTTAGATCCAAACCATATTATTCCACCCCTGGCCCCTCCCAATCTCATGTTCTTCTCATATTTCAAAATACAAAGCATGCTTTCCCAACAGTCCTCCAAAGTCCTAACTCATTTCAATATTAACTCAAAAGTCCACAGTCCAAAGTCTCATCTGAGACAAGGCTAGTACCTTCCACCTATAAGCCTGCAAAAATAAAAAACAATTTAGTTATTCCCAAGATACAATGCATATATATGTATTGGGTTAAATACTCCCATTCTAAAAGAGAGAAATCAGCCAAAATAAAGGTGCTACAGGATGCATGCAAATCTGAAACCCAGCGGGACAATCATTACATCTTAAAACTTCACAGTAACCTCCTTTGACTCCATGCCTCACATCCAGGGCACACTGGTATGAGGGGTGGGCTCCCAAAGTCTTGGGAGGCTTTGCAGGGTTCAGCCTCTGCAACCACTCTCATGGGCTAGTGTTGAGTGCCTGAGGCTTTTCCAGGCACGGGGTGCAAGCTGCTGGATCTACCATTCTGGGGTCTGGAGGATGGTGGTCCTCTTCTGAAAACTCCACTAGGCAGTGACCCAGTGGGGGCTTTGTGTGGGGGTTTCAACCCCACATTTCCCCTCCCCACTGCCCTAGTAGAGGTTCTCCCTGAGGGCTCCACCCCTGCAGCAGGCTTCTACCTGAACATTCAAGCTTTTCCATATATCCTCTGAAATCTAGACAGAGACTCCCAAACCTCAACTCTTGTATTCAGTGTAACTGCAAGCTTAACACCATATGGAAGCCACTAAGACTTATCACTTGCACCCTCTGAAGCAGTACTCCAAGCTGTACCTGGGCCCCTTTTACTCACATGTGGAGCTGGATGCAGAGACCAGCGTCCCAAGGCTATGCAGGACAGCAGAGCCCTGGGCCTGGCCCAGGAAACCATTCTTCCCTCCTAGGCCTCCAGGCCTGTGATAGGAGGGGCTGCCACGAAAGTCTCTAAAATGCCTTCAAGGTTTTTTCCTCATTGTCCTCCCTATTAGCACTTGCCTTTCTTTCAGTTATGCAAATTTCTGTGACCTGCTTGAATTCCTCCCCTGAAAATGGGCTTTTCTTTTCTACCACATGGCAGAGCCACAAATTTTCCAAACTTTTATGCTCTGCTTCCCCTTTAAATGTAAGTGTTCGCTTTTGGTCATTTATTTGCTCATGTATACGAATTCATGCTGTTAGAAGCACCCAGGTCACAGCTTCAACACTTTGCTGCTTGGAATTTCTTCCACCAGATACCTTAAATCATCTCTCTCAAGTTCAAAGTTCCACAGATCCCTAAGGGCAGCAGCACAATCCAACCAAGCCTTTTCCAAGGTGTAACAAAAGTGACCTTTTCTCCTATTCCCAGTAAGTTTCTCATCTCCACCTGAGACCTCATCAGCCTGGACATCTCTGTCCATATCACTAGCAGCATTTGGGTCACAACCATTCAACAAGTCTCTAGAAAGTTCCAAACTTCCCCTCATCTTCCTGTCTTCTTCTGAGCCCTCCACACTTTTCTAACCTCTGTCCATTTCCAAGTTCCAGTCACTTCCACATTTTCAGGTAACTTTATGGCAAAGCCCCACATCTTGGTACCAATTTTCTTTATTAGTTTGTTCTCTCACTGCTATAAAGAAATACCTGAGACTGGGTAATTTATAGAGAGAAAGAGTTTTAATTGGTTCAGGGTTCTGCAGGCTATACAGCAAAGATGGTGGCATCTGTTTGGCTTCGAGAGAGACCTCAGGAAACTTACAATCATGGTGGATGGTAAAGGGGAGGTGAAGCATCTTTCACGTCTGAAGCAGGAGGAAAAGAGAGCAGGGAGGTGCTACACACTTTTAAACAACTAGATCTCGCAAGAACTCACTGCCATGACAGAAGAACCAAGGAGGATGCTACTAAACCATGAGAAACTGCTCCCATGATCCAGTCACCTCCCAGCAGGCCTCCAGTGTTGGGAATTGAAACTGAACATGAGGTTTGAGCAGGGATACAGATTCAAACCACATCACTATCCCACCACTGCTCCAACACTTTTGAAAGATTTTCTTCTTGTCTCAAGACTTTCTCTCTGACTATCCATCACTAACCCTGTACCTCACCATTACCACCCCACCACTGCACCCCATTATTTCTCTCTTCCCTGTCCACCCCTGTGACCCTCACTTTGGGATCTGACCACACAAATGACAACCAGCACTCACAAACACAGACACAGAGAGAGAGATGGGAGATGATGGTGGTATGTGAGGTTCCACGGTCAGAGCTGGGGGAAGGAACAAAAGGACACAGAGACAGTTGGGGGCAGCCAGGCCCCTCATAGGCTCACACTCATCTGGGAAAGCAGGTTAAGTTATGGTCTCCCTTTTAAGACTTTCCTAAATATCCCATGTTTTTCCTCCTCCCTGTTCCTGTGCCACTGATGACCCTAACTCCCCTGAAGACTAGGACCACAGAGGCCAGCCCCTGAACCCTCAGAGAGGGGGATCACCACAGTCCATACTGGAGTCACAGAAATGACCAAAACCAGGAGCCCTGGAGCTACAGCAACAGAGGAGATACGAGAACTCCCTCATTGCAGATAGAAAGAGGCACTGTCTCAGAAAGAAGCTCCATCCTTAGACTACAGCTACCACACCTCCTGGATCTTCACACTTTAAAGGTCCCTCATGGGCCCTCCTCTGACTCCATCCCTTCCTGTGGGACTGGGAATCTCCAGGGCCACAGGTGGTGTGTTCACCCCAAGCCATACCTGCCCTTCTAGACCACCCTCTGGGCACCTGGGAGTCCAGATCATCCACCCAAGCAACTATGTACCTCTCTTCCCTGGGCCTGTACTCTGGGTGGCAGACCCTGCTGCTGCCGTGCACACCCGAGACCTAAGTAGTAGGCATGGGCAGGGGTTGGGGGGTGAATGGAGGGTGTGGGCCATACTGGAGGTGTCCCCATGTGTGCCCCAGGCTCCTCAAGGTGCAAGACTGAGCTGGGGGAGGGGAACAAAGGGGAGTGGGCTCAAGAGGAACTAGCTCAGGCCTCTGCAAACTTTGGGGAGTAGGCCTGTCTCGGGGATCTTCTGCTTGTCTTACCTTTTCTAATATCATGTTCCTTCTCTCTCTGTAAGCACTTGAGGTCTTCACACCTCATTGACATCCTTGGCCCAAGTGATCTCTGCAGCTGTGAGAGCTGAGATGGAGGCAGAGAAAGGACTCCAAGGGGGAGTGCAAGATAAGGGCTGGAGGTAGGTGGGGAGCTGGTTTTGGGGTAGGCAATGAGGATCCAGTAGACATCGAGCCAGGCATTGGGACTAGGAGCAGGGCTGGGGCTGGGTTTGCAGGTGAGGCTGAAACAGAGATTACGGCTGTTGTATCTGGGGTGAGGATGGGGTTGACGTACTTGGGGCTAAAAATGAGATTGGGTGTCGAGGTAAGATTATAGACAGGGCTTCTCTGGGGTTGGGTCTGAGTTTGGGGCTGAGACTGGAAACGTGGTGGGGCCGAGTGTGGGGGTGTAGTACAGCTAGGCTGGAGCTGCAATGGGGGCAGAGGTTGAATTTAGGGATGATATTAGAGCTGACGCTGGGACTGGAATTGGGGCTGGAACTGGGATTGTACTGGTTTGGGGCTGTCCAACCCAATCTGGAAGTCAGCAGAGAGATCGTTTCAATCTCCTCCAATGACTAATTCAATCTGTGATCTATCTTTCCAGTTATTTCCACCTGCAACACACAGTTGCCCTCCCTGTACTTTCCCTAATGTCCTCCCTGCCTCCCTAGTCCCGTTACCTGTATAAACTGGAGAATGTAATTGTTGGCTTTCTTAGGTAGCACAGTTACCAGCTCAGGAAGTTCTGGAGGGAACTCCCGTGTATTGGTCCTCCTGCTCTGCTCCTCACTACCTTCTGTGGCCCTGGTAGAACTGTGATCTAACGCTCCTACTGGGTGGCTTCTCTTCCATGATCCAAAAAAGTTCCATGGATCCTGAAAGATCCATGATCTTTCAGGCCCAGGGAAGAGAGGCACACAGCTGCTTGGGTGGATGATCTGGGTGGATGCTCCTTCCTTTTGTGCCTCCAGGCCTCAGAGTGGTGATGGCTCTGCTGTTCTTAGCCACAGGGACTCCACCAACTTTGTCGGCTTCCTCAATCCTGCTCACACTCTGTAAATATCATTCAACTCTTTTCAATAAACCCTTTTGTGGCCAAGCACTGCAGCTCATACATGTAATCCCAGCAGTTTGGGAAGCCGAGGAAGGACAATTGCTTGAGCTCAGGAGATTGAAATCAGCCTGGGCAACATCGTGAGACCCTATCTCTACAAAAAAATAAACTTAGCCAGGCATGGGGGCACACACCTAGAATCCCAGCTACTTGGGAGGCTGAGGAGAGAGGATTGCTTAAGCCCAGGAGTGCAGCACTGCAGTGAGCTATGATCACACCACTGCATTCTAGCCTGGGTGACAGCAAGAACCTGTCTCTCTCTAGAGAGAGAGAGAGAGAGAGAAAGAGAAATAAATCCTTTTGTTTTGACACCTGTATCTTGGTGGAACTGATTTACAAAAAAACCCCTTTTAAATAAAATTATAAATGTTTACTATGGTACACAGAATAAACTCCATTTGGAAATGTATCAGGCTGCTCAAACTCAACATGTTCAAAATAAAGCTTCTCATCTCCCCATCCCACCACAAAACCAGCTTCTCACACAGTATTCCCCATCTTAATTAACTGGGACACCATACGTCTAGGTTTTCAAGCCCCAAACCTGGAATTATCCTTGACTCTCTCATTCTCTCAAGCCCCTCAACCAACCCATTGGCAAATCCTAACAGCTAATTGAAACATTCCTATATGCCAGGGAGTTTTCTGGGTACAGTAAAACAGCAATGAATGGGTCCTCCCCTCGATTAACTTAATATTTTTTTTTTTTTTTTTTTTTTTTTTTGGAGATGGAGTCTTGCTGTTGCCCAGGCTGGAGTACAGTGGCGCCATCTTGGCTCACTGCAACCTCCACCTTCTGGGTTCAAGCAATTCTCCCACCTCAGCCTCCTGAGTAGCTGGGATTACAGGAGCCTGCCAACACAATTGGCTGACCTTTTTTTTTTTTTCAGTAGAGACGGAGTTTCACCATGTTGGTCAGGCTTGTCTCAAACACCTGACCTCAGGTGATCTGCCCACCTCAGCCTCCCAAAGTGCTGGAATTATAGGCGTGAGCCACCATGCCCAACCTATAAGCTGGATCTTAATAGCTGGGATGCTTCCCCTGTTATGCTGGATTGATTGAAAAATAAAAGTCTCTACCCCTCTCTATATTCATTCTCTCCACAGTATGACTTTATAGTTTCCCCCACCAAAAGGTGGAATCTATTTCTCTGATCCTTGAATCTGGGCAGCCTTGTAATCTGCTTTTGCCAATAGGATGCAGCAGAAATGATGCTTCAGTTCCAAGCAAGACTCTTTCAGTTTCTCTCTTGGACCCCTACCCAACCATTCTGTGAACAAGGTCAGGCTAGGCTAATGTGGCCCAATCATTCCCACTGTCCCAGCCCAGAGCCAGCCAAATGTCAGACATGGAAGCAAGCAAGGCTACCCTAGACCAGCCAGCCCCAAGCCAACCCTCCAGCTGACCACAGATGCATGAACAAGCCCAGGCAAGATGACCCAAACCTGGCCAGACCAGACCTATAGCCTCTTGAGCTATAATCAATGCTTATTGTATAAGCCCTGAGCTTTGGAGTGGTTTGTTACACACCAGTTGCTAACCAATACACCTGGGGATCTTTTCTTCATCTCCCAACAAATCTGCTTTGGATCTTCAGAGAAATTAAACAATGACTCTTCCTAATCATCCTAAGTTTATGCCATCTTTAAGTGACAGAAAAGATTTGAACTGAAATCTATATGAGAAGAAAATGCTGTTTTCACAATAACATAGGACTTTCAAAGGCTTCACCTGGCTTCTCCACTCTGCCATTTTTAGATTGCCAAAAATCAAGCAACGCAAAATACGTAAGTTGTCACGACAGTATATACTGTATTATTTCATTTACTTAAAGTTCTAGAAGCTCCAGAAGAGGCAACGCCAATAAATAGTGAAAGAAAGCAGACCAGCTGTTGCCTGGGAACAGGGAGGAGGTTAGACTGCACAGCGGCGTGAGGGGACTGGGAAGGTGATGGCAATGTTCTCTTTTGCCACTGGAGTGGTAGTCACCTAGGCATGCATATTTGCCAAAGTCATCTCTACTCTTTGAAAGAGTGCATTTTTATTATGTAAAAATTATACCTTAAGGAAGTTGACTTTCAAAAGTTGAAAAACAAAAGCTTAGGAACTCTATATCATCTTTGTAAAATTAAGAAGAAAAAAATGCAAAATGTTGGCAGCGCATCCAATCTTCCAGGGCTTATTGCTCTCCCAGAGTGGTTTTGTGGAGAGGTCCTGGGAAGAATCCTCCTCCCACCACCATTTCCATGGCCGGGTAGTCCAGCAAACGGCAGCTCAGTGACTATCCTGACTCGCCTGGGTCAGGCCAGCCTCGCAGACCCAGTGGTAGGACCTCTGGCACACGTCGTCATTCCACCCGCCATCTGGGTGGAAGTGGGCACAGTCCTCGCCTCCGCCCAGCCCGTGTCCCTGCCAGTCATCTGGCTGGCCTGGCTTCCAGTTCCTGAGGGGAGAGGACAACAGCAAACTAGGAAGGGTAGATGGAGTAAAATTCAGTTCAGGGGAGGAGAAGCTGCCAGTCAGATTCCCTGGGGGGCAGTGCTGACGGAGGACATTGGCATGGAAAGCCGGGGTGTACTCACTGGAAGCCGGACGCATAGTCAGTTCCATCCACCCACTTCCAGACTCCTTCGGGGTCACTGAGGCCCATCCAGGTGTATGCAGAACCCAGATGTGCCTGGACAAAACTCTGAGGTGACAGAAGGGCAGTGGTGATTTCCTATCCCAGCCAATTCCTTGAGCTAGGGATTCTAAACTTTTGCTCTTCATTAAATCAACGGAGGAGTTTGAGGAGTTTCTCCCTATGCTCAGGCCTATTAAATCTGAGGGTGTGGCACAGATGACAGTCATTCTGGAATCATCATTCCAGATGATTCCAATGTGCTGCCAAGATTAAGCACCATTTCCCTACATGTGACGTGTCTTAGGTACTGAGTACCAGAAGCCTCACCTGCTCCTCCCTGGAGTTAATGACAACCAGGTGTGCACTCTCCAGCTGACAGTACCTCTCAGCCTCGGGCCAGGTCTTCCCGGAGCGAGAGAACCAGTAGCAGCTGCCTTGGTGCTCCACCCAGTTGATGGGACAGCAGGTCCTCTCGGTGGACCCTGAGTGGGGCGAAATAGGGTGGAGAGGCTGAGGCGCTGCCCAGTGGGCTGTGGGCAGAAAAGCAGGGTCCAGCCCTCCCCACACCTTCCTCACCGTTGTTTTTGAGAATAGCCACCTGGCAGGTCAGTTTGTTCAGGGCTTGCACCAGCTGCTGGACTCGCAGGAGCATTTCAGAATGAACTGGGACACGGACAGGTGGGCAGTGGGGACAGCGGCCCAGGTATGCCTTCTGCTTATTTTGTTCCTGGAGCTCAGGTGCCCCGGCGCAGGGCCAGGCCTAGGAACGTTCCTTCCCGCCCCCACCCATCCCCCACATCATGCCCAGGTGCAGCCATCAAATCTGCTCTGGATCCCTCTGCTCCTGTTTCTCCAGCCTGTTCTCCGGAGAAAGCTGCCTTTCAAGCTACTGGCTGAAGGGGAGGGCAGTTCGGCACCAGCAGTCTGCTGCCACCCCCACGTGTGTCTGAGAGCCCAGCCTCCCACAGCCACACTCGGAGGGTCTCTTACCTGTCTGCAGTTCCTGCTTGTGACCCTCCACTTCAGCTTTCAGAGATGCTATCATTTCTTGCAAGCTGCTCCCTGGAAGACATGTAGACTCAGCTTAGGGGTCAGCTTCCTCCTCCCCGGCCCGGCCCCGCCCCAGCCCAGAGCCCCATCCAAGCCAGGCTCACCCTGGGAAGTCAGTGCCTGTATCTCAGCCACAGTGTTGGAGGTGAAGTTGCTAAAATCTGTTCTCAGTCACCAGGTCCCTCTGAAATTTGAATCTGCTGCCACCCCCACCTGTGTCTGAGAGCCAGGCCCCCCACACCCATACTCGGAGGGTCTCTCACGTGTCTGCAGTTCCTGCTTGTGACCCTCCACTTCAGCTTTCAGAGATGCTATTGTTTCTTGCAGGCTGCTCCCTGGAGGACACGGAGACTCGGCTTAGGGGTCAGCTTCCTCCCCGGCCCCGCCCCGCCCCAGCCCAGAGCCCCGTCCAAGCCAGGCTCACCCTGGGAAGTCAGTGCCTGTATCTCAGCCACAGTGTTGGAAGTGAAGTTGCTAAAATCTGTTCTCAGAGTCAGCAGGTCCCTCTGAAATTTGGAATCTAGACAGGCGGATGGGAAGGTCAGAGCTGGGCTTCATCGGGTCCTCTGTGCCAGCACCGAGCAGGGCCTTCCATATCATTGCCTCGTTGGGTCCTCGCAGCAATCCCGTGGGGCCGGCACTGTTATTGTCCAGTATTGCAGATGATGAAACTAAGCCTCTGAGAGGTGAAGTAATTTGAGTACATAACCCAACTAATGAGTGACAGAGCCAGCAGCCATCTGATTATGGGTCCATCAACTCTCCATCAGTGCCCCCACCACTGTTCCCATCCATCACTCCATCCGGGGTTCAGTGGCCCTGTGATGACCCCCATGACTGTTGGTGGCATTGCCATCACCATGGCCCACTGTCATCTCCACAGCTGCCCCCAGGACTGTGCCCTGCCTTGCTCCTACTGTGGGCCTCACCACTGCCCCGCCACTGCCCTGCTGTAGCACCCCATTATTCTCTCTTCCTTGTCCACCCCTGTGACCCTCACTTTGAGATCCAACCACACAGATGATGACCAGCAGCAGGAGGCCGAGGCCCAGGGCCAACAGGAGGAGCCAGGGCCCAGAGCGGAGACGCTGCAGGAGGGACTGGGAAGGAGGCAGCCCTGTAAGAAGAAAGGTGTCAGGATGAGGAGGGGACAGACAGGAGGAGGAGAGGGCCCAGGGGGCTGTCTAGCGAGGAGGGCTAGGCACAGGGCACGCCAGGGGAGGACCGGACGAGGTGGATTTCAGGGCAGGGGATGCCCAGGCCTTGGACCTCAGGGACTAGCACAAGTCCTCAGTCACACCGGCCCCTCCCACCCCTGGGGACCCACGTCCACACACAGAGATGGGGGACAATAGCAATATGAGGGGTCCCATGGTCGGAGCTGGGGGTGGAGGCAGGAGGACACAGGGAGAGCTGGGGGCAGCCAGGCCCTTCACAGGCTCAGGCTCACCTACCTGCTGGACAGTCAGGTTCACAATGAGTCTCCTCCAAACCCAACCACTTATCTTCCCCTCTACCAATGGGCAGCTCTCGTCCCCACCCCGCGGAGCATGAGAAGCCGGGTCCACTGTGATCCCCCCTGTCCCAGTCTTTCTGAGGACCTCGCATCCTCTTCACGCTAAGCCCATCAGAGGCTGGAGCCTGGGTCTCAGCATGGGGACCCACATGGTGGAGAGACAGAAATGACAGGAGAAATCCTTCTAGACATATAAAGAGGGCATTTTAGGGGAGTTTCCCCTTTCCTCTTACCATTTCTAAACCCCTGGACTTTCTCCTCACTCTCCAAGTGCTGCAGGTTTTCATAATTCATTGTCATGCTTGGGTCAACACGGCTCAGGCTGTCACAGCTGAAATGGAGGCAGGGCCAGTGGCCAGGCTGGGGCGGAGCCGGGGCATAGGAGGTTGGGACTAGGTTGGAGCCGAGTCCAAGGCTGAAGTTGAGTTGGGAGAAGAGGCTCAGGTTGAGAAGGAGCCCAAGGTTAAGGCTAAGATGGAAATGGGCCTGGGTTTGCAGCCAAGTTAGAAGTGGGGTCGAGTTGAGTTTGGGAGTGAAACTGGAGGGTAAAGTGAGAGCTAAATGTATTGCCAGTAATCGGGCAGGACTTGAGGTCGTGTCTCATGCTAGGACTGGGGTCAGTATCCATGTTGGAGCCACAGATGAAACTGGGGTTAACTTTGGGGCTGAATTTGGAAATAGAATACAGTTGAGGTTTTGGCTTTGGGCTGGCATTAAGATTCAAGTTGAACCTGGGGTTAAAGTAGGAGCTTGGTGGTGGTGGTGAGGTGGGGGCAGGTGCAGTGGCTCACTCCTGTAATCCCAGCACTTTGGGAGGCCAACACAGGCAGCTTACTTCAGGTCAGGAGTTTGAGACCAGCCTGGCCAACATGGTGAAACCCCATCTCTACTAAAAATACAAAAATTAGCTGGTTGTGGTGGTGCAAGCCTTTAATCCCAGCTCCTCGGGAGGCTGAGGCAGGAGAATCACTTGAACCCAAGAGGCAGAGCTTGCAGTGAACTGAGATCGTGTCACTGCACTCCAACCTGGGTGACAGAGTGAGACTCAAAAAACAGTAGGAGCTGGGGTTAGAATTGGGGTTAGGGCATGGCTGGGCTGGGGCGGAGGGTCAGGCTGGAAGTGGGCCAGCCATGAGGCTGAGTTTGAGTCTTAGTTTATTTTTATTTTTTTGAGACGGAGTTTCACTCTTGTCGCCCAGGCTGGAGTGCAGTGGCACAGTCTTGACTCACTGCAACCTCTGCCTCCTGGGTTCAAGCGATTCTCCTGCCTCAGCCTCCCAGAGTCTTAATTTATAACAGGTGATTGTGGCTGTCATAACCCAATCTAGAATCCAGTGAAGGGAATAGAGTCTTAAATCGCCACGTAGTAATTAAATCCCACACTGCCCCCTTGTATTCATTTTCATTTAGTCCCGCCCAAGACCCAAAGTCCCCCTCTCCCTGCTTCCTCTGACATTCCCTGTCCCCTGGGTCTCAGCAGCCCTGCAGCACCATTACCTGTGGGGGGTCTGGAGGCCGTGATTCCCACGTTGGTTGTGCAGCAAGGACCAGAGCTGGGACGTCACTCAGAGCGGGAAGCACTGAGCCCTGGAGAGCTGGGGTAGGGGTGACTGGAGTCCTGCTGGTCTTGTGTCTGAAATCCCGGGAGCCTTATAATCTGGGACATCCCATTTCCTCAACATTTCCTCCAGTAAATGAGAGTGTACTGGAATTGGAACACACAGCAGTCGTGTGTGGGTGGGGAGAGTTGGGTTTGAGGCCAGCTCTGCTCTCCTCCTCCAGGACAGGCCACTTCCTTTCCTCGTTTTTGGAGCGCCTCTAACTTCCTCATTTTTACCATCTGGGGGCAGGGCTGGATCAAAGGCAGTCAGAGGTCCAGGCTGCTGTTTCTCCTCTACCCACACTCCCTTTCACTTCCTGCCTTTAAATTTCCCAGAATTCTTGGGTCTCCATCATCGCACCCCTGGTCCTAGAGAAGCCCATTCTGTGCTCTTGCTCAATCCTGGCCTGAGTCCCTAGCATCAGCATCCTCTGGGTCCCAGTCATTAAGCTGCCGAGCTCTGGCCTCACTCCACTCTGGAAGGAGGGAAGGGGGTGACAGAGAATAGAACTTCTTGGCCAGAACAGGAAGGGAGAAGCCAAGGAAAAGAGCAAACTTTTATTGAGTATCTAACCTGTGATGGCATTATGCCAGACACTTACCTTACATAACCATTCCCCACAAGCATCTGGGGAGGCATTTTGGATGACGGACTAAGGCTCAGGGCCGGAGATCACACACAGCTTGTAAGAGAGAAAGTCTGGCACCCCGGTCTGGCTCTCAGCACATGCTCTGTCTTCATGAACAGGACTCCATTTCATCCCATGACCCCTGCCAAGCCCCTAAGGGACTTGCCCCGAATCCATGTGCACATCCCTTTCAGTAGGAAGGAACCTGAGTATCTTACAAGGTGGAGGAGAAGAAATACATTTTAGGTTATATTTTCTATGTACATGGGATTGTGTTCTGCTATGTGCTTTTTTAGGAGTTAACAATCTATCAGGAACATTTCTCCACATCAGTTTACAAAATGTACTTGATCTACCTGCACCCATTTCATCATAGTCACCATAATTTATTTATTTAGCACTTCTCTATTGACAGAAATCAGAAATTTAGGTTGTTTCCTTTTTTTTTTTTTGAGACAGAGTCTCGCTCTCTCACCCAGGCTGGAGTGCAGTGGCACACTCTCAGCTCACTGCAAACTCCACCTCCTGGGTTCAAACGATTCTCATGTCTCAGCCTCCCGAGTAGCTGGGATTACAGGCACCTGCCACCACGCCCGGTTAATTTTTGTATTTTTAGTAGAGATGAGGTTTCACCATGTTGGCCAGGCTGGTCTCGAACTCCTGACCTCAGATGATCCGCCCACCTCGGCCTCCCACAGTGCTGGGATCACAGGCGTGAGCCACCGCGCCTGACAAGGTTGTTCCCGGTTTGTTTTTATTTGGTATTTGGTATTTTGATTAATATATGTTGTAGGTTAGGTTTTCGGAAGCCAAGGTTGAGGCTGAATTTGGGGTGCAAGCTGTTTATTAGGGATTAGCACTTGGAAAAGAAAAGTGGATGAAACAGCACTGTGCTGAGTGAGAAGCCCAACACTTTGGAGACCTTCAACCAAACCAACAGGGAGCTCTGGGAGTTCAAACAGTGCTGCCCCTGGGAGCTGTCCAGCATTGGCCTGACACAGGGGCCTGTAGAGCACCACCTCCTTCAGTCACTGGCGGTCAACCCTGACAAGGGTGTGACCTTGGGAAGCGGCTCTCTGCAGGTTACACTCCCCACAATGGGACACCATATCCTTCCCAGAAGGGAGATGTGGGTAGCTCACATATGTGTCTACCACAGTCTTGCAGGGTATTAACATATTAATTTGGGGATAATCAACATTTTGACATTGTTGAATCTTCCATGAAAAAACATGATGAGCCAGACGCAGTGGCTCACACCTATAATCCCAGCACTTTGGGAGGCCAAGGCGGGTGGATCACAAGGCCAGGAGATCGAGCTAATCCTGGCCAACATGGTGAAACCCCGTCTCTACTAAAAGACAAAAAATTAGCCAGGCATGGAAGTGCGTGCCTGTAGTCCCAGCTACTCAAGAGGCTGAGGTAGGGGAATCACTTGAACCTGGGAGACAGAGATTGCAGTGAGCTGAGATCACACCACTACACTGCAGCCTGGCGACAGAGCAAGACTCCATCTCAAAAAAAAAAAAAAAAGAAAAGAGCGTGATATTTCTCCATTCACCCTTTTTTTTTGAATCTGGTTC
>NW_022436952.1:26101911-26104224 GCF_009761245.1 Sapajus apella | reverse complement strand
GCCCTGGTATGTGGCGTTCCCCTGCCTGAGTCCACCTGTTCTCAATGTTCAACTCCCACTTATAAGTGAGAACATGCAGTGTTTGGTTTTCTGTTTCTGTGTTAGTTTACTGAGGATGATGGTTTCCAGCTTCGTCCATGTCCCTGCAAAGGACATGAACTCATTCTTTTTTTATGGCTGCATAGTATTCCATGGTGTATATGTACCACAATTTCTTTATCCAGTCTATCATTGATGGGCATTGGGTTGGTTCCAAGTCTTTGCTATTGTAAATAGTGCTGCAATAAAGCTAAGTCCATTCACTCTTATATGCATTTATTCATCTATTTGAATACTTATTGAGCGTGTATGGCATGCCAAGCACTCTCCTTCCCAAGAGGCAGAGCTCAGGAGTTCAAAAGTGAACAGACAAAAAAGGCCTGCCTTCATAGAGCTTACCTTCCAGTGGGCGATCAATAAACAAAATAAATGAATAAAATATACATAAGTCACAGGCTGGGCGCAGTGGCTCAAATCTGTAATCCCAGCACTTTGGGAGGCTGAGGAGGGCAGATCACAAGGTCAAGAGATCGAGACCATCCAACATGGTGAAACCCTGTCTCTAACAAAAATGCAAAAATTAGCTGGGTGTGGTAGTGTGCACCTGTAGTCCCAGTTACTCAGGAGGCTGAGGCACGAGAATCGCTTGAACTTGGGAGGCAGAGGTTGCAGTGAGCCAAGATCACCCCACTGTACTCTAGCCTGGTGACAGAGCGAGACTCCATCTCCTAATATATATATATTATGGCAATATATCTCATATCCCTGCTCTTTTTCCCTAAAGCACTCACATGGCAATAGTGCTTTGGGGAAAAAGAGCAGGGATATGAGATAGGGTCGATTTCTAATCTCCCTGAAGTATAGAGCATATATTAGTCCATTCTCACAGTGCTCTAAATAAATACCTGAGACTTGGTAGTTTATCAAGGAAAGGGGTTTAACTGCCTCATAGTTCTGCAGGATGTTCAGGAAGCATGGTGCTGGCCTCTGCTCAACTTCTGGGGAGGCCTCAGGAAATTTACAATCATGGTGAAAGGTGAAGGGGGAGCAGGCACCTCACGTATTAAGAACAGGAGCAAGAGAAAGAGAGGGCATCAGATTTTAAATGACGAGACCTCACAAGAACTCCCTCACTGTCATGAGAACAGCACCAAGGAGATGGTGCTAAGCCCTTCATGAGAAATCCACACCATAATCCGGTCACCTCCTACCAGGCTCCACCTCCAGCATTGAGGGTTACAATTCAACATGAGATTTGGGTGGGGACACAGATCCAAACCATCCCAAAATGTCAAGAAAGGCCTCACTGGGAAGACGATATCTGAGCAAAGTTTGAAGGAGGTAAGGAAGCAAGTCCCAAGGGAGTTCTGGCAGGAAGAGGTTCCAGGGAGAGGGCAGGGCAAGGGCAAAGGCCCTGAGGTGGGAGAAGGTCTGGTGTGTATGTGGATCATCCATTTGACAGAGTTGCCAGAGATTTTACAGAGAACTGAGTCAGGAAGGAGAAGAGCAGATGAGCGACAGGGGAAAACGTGGGCCTTGTTGGCTGTTATCAAGGATTTGTTTTCACCCTGAGTCAGAGATGCAGACTTTGAAGGTGTTGGAGCAGAGGAATGGCATAACCTGACTTACATGTTAACTAACAGTGTGACATTTGTGTTGTGAATTTGATGAAGAAGAACAAGCTGGAAACAGACAGTCTAGTTAAGGAGCTGCTGTAACATCCGGGTGAGAAATGAGGTTGTGAGAAGTGTTGTGATTTTGGATATATTGTGAAGGTGGAACACACAGAATTTCGCTGATAAATTGCTTGTGGGTTTCACATACAAAAAAAATAGTTCTCCTTCTAGTCCCCAAAATAAACATTGAACATTTTCTATAAATTGCTGACTCCCTAGGAAAAACAACTCTATCTCTGACATTTGCAATGCTGACGCCTGGATATGTCATGACCTTTTGTGAATATGAAAATCATATGAGAAAAGCACTGGGTTTTGCCATCATGAGCAGACTGATAAAACTTGTTAACAATGGTAATCTTGCAGAATTTCCCTTTCAATACCTGTTGTGCTTTTAGTTTGGCAAGCCTGTCCTCCTAAAGTCTGATTCCTTTGCCAGGTCTTGGCAAGAAATCTCCTTTTCTCTCCTGAATGCTTCTGTCCCTGAGATCCCTTTTCACAGTTGACAATGATCGTTTCCTTCTTCCACCACATTTTCTGTGAATTCTTTTGAAAGAAAGAAAGAAAGAAAGAAAGAAAGAAAGAAAGAAAGAAAGAA
>NW_022436952.1:26083972-26101901 GCF_009761245.1 Sapajus apella | reverse complement strand
AGAAAGAAAGAAAGAAAGAAAGAAAGAAAGAAAGAAAGAAAGAAAGAAAGAGAAAGAAAGAAAGAAAGAAAGAAAGAAAGAGAGAAAGAAAGAAAAAGAGAAAGAAAGAAAAAGAAAGAAAGAAAGAAAAGAAATGAATGGCTTTAATCATTGTCTTAAGTATACAGTAGGGGAAAAGAGTGATTTAATTAAATACACATCGTACCGATGACGCTGGCAAGGTTGAAAATTACTCCTAATGTTGTTAGCTATAAAAACTAGTTTGTACATAACAAGACAATGAGAGGAAAAAACAATCCCTTTGAAACGAAATTCTCAAATAAAGAATGTTCACAGTGGTTTGTATCAACAGTGTGCATCTTACGACAAGAACAAGTACAGATTCAGAGGACCCTCGGGCTCTCTTTATGTCCTAAAGAAAACGAGCATTTACATGATTATGAAGCAGGTTTCCGTAGTGTAGTGGTTATCACGTTCACCTATCATGATTATGGGTTACATTGAACTGAAAAGCAAGATCAATTGTACACTTACCCCTTAGACAGGATAAACTGTCCTGGGGTATACAGCTTTAACACCATCATTAAAATTGTTTGCAAAAGTAAAAGAGAATTAAAACACAAGACACTTTTCTTTTTGGAGTGAGGAGTCTTTCATTTGTTGTTCTAACCAGCCAATGCCATTCACTAAATCAAAAATGGAAGGAACGGCGCCCACAAACACAGATCTATCTGAGCAAGCTGACCAGTACATATTACAGTCTTAAAAATGAAGGCCATGTACTCTATGTTACAAGTCCCAACTAGGTAGTGTCAAAATACACCTATTTCTTTGCTTTGTGATCATACCCCTTGGAGGTGTTACAGGTCTCATGGCATTCGGTTTCTTTTTCTCTGCAGGCTTTAAAATCTGAAAAGAACACATTAGTGTTTCATTCACACTTTTCATGGTACCTGCATTGTCAAACTCTCCACAATCATTGGGTGCAGAAAACAGAGTGACCAACTGCCTCTTTGCAAAAAAATTCACATCCATCTTCAACCACCTGATGGGCTCTACGTGTAAGATCCAAATTGTGCTTACAGAGAATTTTGCAACCACTTCTGCACCAAGTGTGAAGTACACTCCTCTGTCATTTTCATCCCAGCCTAAGACATTAGCTGGGCATGGTGGCGCGTGCCTGTAATCCCAGCTACTCAGGAGGTTGAGGCAGGAGAATTGCCTGAACCCAGGAGGCGGAGGTTCCGGTGAGCCAAGATCATGCCATTGCACTCCAGGCTGGGTAACAAGAGTGAAACTCCATCTCAAAAAAAAAAAAAATTTATCTATTCTAATAGTTCTGTAATGTTGTCTCATTTTGGTTTTAATATGCATTTCCCTGATCACGATGATACTGAACATCTTTTTATGGGTCATTTGGATATCTTCTTTTGTGAAGTTTCCATTCAAACCTCTTGTCCATTAAAAAAAAAAATTTTTTTCAAATTAGCTGGGCATGGTGGCACATGCCTGTAATCCCAGCTATTCAGGAGGCTGAGGCAGGAGAATTGCCTGAACCCAGGAGGCGGAGGTTGCTGTGAGCTGAGATCGTGCCATTGCACTCCAGGCTGGGTAACAAGAGTGAAACTCTGTTTCAAAAAAAAAAAAAAAAAATTTTTTTTCAAGATAACAAGGTCTTGCTCTGTCACCCAGGCAAGGGTGCAGTGGCACAATCAGGCTCACTGCAGACTTGAACTCCTGGGGTCAAGTGATCCTCCCACCTCAGCCTCCTAAAGTAGCTAGGACTACAGGCATGCACTACCACACCAGTTAAATATTCTATTTTATAGCAACCGGATATCACTATTGTTACCCAGCCTGCTCTTAAACTCCTGGCCTCAAGCGATCCTCCCACCTCAGCCTCCCAAGGTACTGGGATTACAGGTGTGAGCCATCATGCCCAGCCTGTGTTTTCTTTTATAATTTTTACAGTTTTGGCTTTTATGTGTGTCTATGATCATTATGAATTCAATTTTTTCATATATATACATGTTCAAGCACCACTTATTGAAAATACTTTTCTCCATTTAACTAATTATTTTTACCTATACATTTGACAGAATTCATCAGAGAAGTCATCTGAAACTGGATATTTTCTTTGTTGAAAGATTTTAAATTGTGAATTTATTTGAATTCAGATAGGTCTGTTCAGATTTCCTACTGCTTTTTTAGTTTTGGTAACGTGTATCTTTCAAGTAGTTAGTCCATTTTATTCTATTTATGAGCAAATTTATTGGCAAAAGTTGTTCATTTTATTCTCTTGATGTACGTAGGATCTGTATTTATATTCTTTAATTCTTTTTTTTTGAGACGGAGTCTCACTCTGTCTCCTAGGCTGGAGTGCAGTGGTGCAATCTCGGCTCACTGCAACCTCTGCCTCCTGGGTTCAAACAATTCTCCTGCCTCAGCCTCCCAAGTAGCTGGGACTACAGGCACGTGCCACCACACCCAGCTAATTTTTTATTTTTCACTAGAGACAGAGTGTCACCAGGCTGGGCTCAAACTCCTGACCTCAGGTGATCCACCCACCTCTGCCTCCCAAAATGCTGGGATTACAGGTGTGAGCCTGGCCTCTTTAATTCTTGACACTGGCAATTTGGGGTTTTGTTGTTTATTTGTTTTTGAGACAGAGTCTCACTCTGTTGCCCAGGCTGGAGTGCAGTGGCACAATCTCAGCTCACTGCAGCCTCTGCCTACCAGGTTCAAGTAATTCTTATGCCTCAGCCTTCCAAGTAGCTAGGATTATAAGGATGCGTCACCATGCCCAGCTAATTTTTGTATTTTTAGTAGAAATGGGATTTCACATATTGGCCAGGCTGGTCTCAAACTCCTGACTTTAAGTAATCTGCCCACCTCAGCCTCCCAAAGTACTGAGATTATAGGCATGAGCCACTGTGCCTGGCCAGCACTGACAATTTGTGTCTTCATGCTTTTTTTCAATCAATCTAACTTTTATCAATTTTATTGATCTTTTCAAAACCATTTCTGGTATCATTAATTTTCCTTATTTTTGTTTGTTTTTTATTTCATTGATTTCTGCTCTTATTTTCTTCATTTTCATATTTTAGATATAAACATCTTTTTCTGGTCTCTTAAGGTAAAAGCGTAGATTCTTTTATTTTTGGCCCTTTTTCTTTTCTAATATAAGCACTGAATGTTGTAAAATTTCATCTAAGCACTGTTTGGGTTCCACCTTGTTGGCCGGGATGGTCTCGATCTCCTAACCTCGTGAATCCGCCTGCCTCAGCCTCCCAAAGTGATGGGATTATAGGCATGAGCCACAGTGCCCAGCCCTCATTTTCATTCAGTTAAAAATATTTTCTAATTTATCTTGTTATTTCTTTTTTGATCCATAGGTGATTTAGAGGTGTATTGTTTAATTTCAAAATATTTGAGATTTTTTCTACTTTTTTGTTATTGGTTTTAACATATTTAATATTTCATTCCATTTTGATCATAGAAAATGTATTATTTTGAGCTTTTAAACATTTACTGAGGGCTTCCACTTCCAGGTAAAATGACATAAACACATTCCACCCTTTCTCTTCCACTGAATACAACTCTAAAAGGTGGGTAGAACATATGCATCAGCTTTTTGAAAACCCTGAAAAATGAATAGTAACATGTTTGTTGTAGAAAAACAGCAGAATTTGAAGCACCACTGAATCTGCAGTGAGTTTACCATTATTTCCTCTACTGTTCCCCAACCTGAGTTCCGCATGGCCAAAATTCTAGAAATGAACACTGTGGCATGGATAGAGGGGGCTCCAGGAAATGCTCTCTAGGTCTGGCTGGAGGCCTAGAAATAGAAACTCCTAACACTTACAGGATATACAGAAATCTCCTGTGGGCTTTTTTCCCACCCTTTCTTTTCTTGTGCCCATGTCCATGGTCAATCTCATGGCAGCAATGGCAGTAGTGGCATAACTGGGGCCATCAGAGGCCAAAACTCTAAAGGAGAGAAACTTTCCTTAGAGTTGTGGCCTAAGGTCTAATAAATTGTGAATACCATTGTGTTGTTAATGGTTCTTTCTTTCTCACTCTGTCTGTGCCCTTCCTCCATTTAGACCTTCGGGTTTCTCACAGTAGACCCAAAAAGAAGAGCTGCAGGAAACTAGAGGGTACCAGGGAGACTGAAGATATGTGTGCTTGGGAAAGCTACGCCGTGAAGTTGTAGATGAGCTCCAGGGCTAACTACTGAGCCCTTTTTGTAAGGATCTTATCCTAATTAGCATCCTAAAGACTTTGAGATCTAAATTAATAAATAAATACCACTTACTTTCCACACTAACCACTGAGTGGCACACAGCCATGATGGACCTAAAGAGGTCTAAAGAAGAGAACATAACATATCAAAAGGCCTTAGAACTGAACTGACATTGGAACCACAGCCTACAGAGGTGTGTTGGAACATACAGCCTCGAGCTAACCAGGTCAATTGCCTGCTAAACAAAAATATCAACATTCTCTATAGAATTTAAACAAGACCTAGAATCTCATAACTTAATATTTAAAATGTCCAGGATAGGTTGGGTCCAGTGGCTCATGCCTGTAATCTCAGCACTTGGGAGGCCAAGGTGGGTGGATCACCTGAAGTCAGGAGATCAAGACCAGCCTGGCCAACATGATGAAACCACGTCTCTACTAAAAATACAAAAATTAGCTGGGCATGGCGGTAAGCAGTTGTAATCCCAGCTACTTGGGAGGTCAAGGTTGCAGTGAGCCAAGATCATACCATTGCACTCCAGCCTGGGTGACAGAGCAAGACTCCATCTCAAAACTAAAATAAAATGTCCAAAATCAAAATCATTCGACATAGAAATAACAACTAAAATTTGACCTGATGGTAAAGGGCAATCCCAAGATGACAACGATGTTGAAATTCTCTGACAGACTTTAAATCAGATATTATAAGAATGCTTGAGTGAGCCATTGATAACACTCTTGAAACAAATATTAAAAATAGAAAGACTTGGTGAAGAAATAGAGGCTATAGGCCAGGTGCAGTGGTTTGTGCCAGTAATCCCAGCACTTTGAGAGGCCAAGGCGGGCCGATCACCTGAGGTCAGGAGATTGAGACCAGCCTGGTCAACGTGGAGAAACCCCATCTCTACTAAAAATACAAAAATTAGCTGGGTGTGGTGGTGGACACCTGTAATCTCAGCTACTCAGGAGGCTGAGGCAGGAGAATTGCTGGAACCCGGGAGCCAGAGGTTGCAATGAGCCAAGATCATGCCACTGCACTCCAGCCTGGGTGGCAGGGCAAGACTCCATCTCGAAAAAAAAAAAGAAAAAGAAAGAAGTAGACGCTATAAAGAAGAACCAAATAAAAATGTTAAAACAGGCCAGGTACAGTGGCTCATGCCTGTAATCCCAGCACTTTTGGAGCCCAAGGCAAGAGAGTCACTTGAGCCCATGAGTTCAAGACCAGACTGGGCAACATAGTGCGAACCTTTCTCTCTACGAAAAAAAATTAAAAATTAGCTGGGAATGGTGGCATGCACCTGTAGTCCCAGCTATTGAGAAGGCTAAGGTGAGAGGATTGCTCAGGGCCAGGAGGTCAAGGCTGCAATGAGCCATGGACACACCACTGAACTCTAGCCTGGGCAACATAGCAAGACCCCATCTCAAAAAAATTAAATAAGTAGAACTTTTTAAAATTAAAAAATAAAAATGTTAAAATTGAAAGGCACAATAGTCAAAACAAAAAACTCAATGGTTGAACCTAGAGCAGAACGGAATAAAGGAGTCAGTGAATCTGAAGATATATCAATAGATGCTCACTAAGAGTGTCTCTGAGCAACAGAGAAAAAAAAGATAGGAAAAAAAAATGGCAGAGCCTCAGGGGCCTGTTGCCCAATTTTTTTTGAGGTAGAGTCTCACTGTCACCCAGGCTGGAGTGCAGCGACACGATGTTTGCTCACTGCAGCCTTCACCTCCCAGATTCCAGCAATTCTCCTGCCTCAGCCTCCTGGGTAGCTGGGATTACAGGCGCACATCACCATGCCTGGCTAATTTTTGTATTTTTGGTAGAGATGAGGTTTCACCATGTTGGCCAGGCTGGTCTCAAACTTCTGACCTCAAATGATCCACCCACCTCAGCCTCCCAAAGTTCTGGGATTACAGGCGTGAGCCATCACACCTAGCCACTTAGAGATAAATTTATAATATAAAATGCTTATGTTAAAAAGAAGAAAGATCTCTTAAGTCAATATATTGCCTAAGCTCCCACCTTACAAAATTAAAAAAAGAAGCACAAAACAAACCCCAAACAAGCATAAGAAAGAAAATAACAAAGATAAGAGCAGATATCAGTGAAGCTAAAAACAGAAAAACAGTAGAGAAAATCAACAAAACCAAAATCTGGTTACTTGAAATGATCAATACAATGGATAAACCTCTAGCAAAAAACTGATGAAGAAGAAAAAAAGCAGACACCACAAAATACTATTATTAAGAATAAAAGAGGGGATTTTACTACAGACCCTGAAGAGATTAAAAGGATAATATTGTGGGAAGTAAAAAACTTCCTCTTTAAAGTTTCCCTTCTTGTTAAAGAATAAATCATAAGTATACTAATAACTCTTTGTTAAGCCCTATCCTATGCAGCTGTTAGACATGCCATGCTTACAGGCACGTAGAACATTCTATGTCCTTGTACTTTAACCAAGATATCTGTGCTGGATGTGCTCACAGGCGTGCCCCACCTTGCCATTGCTTTTACCTGTTTAGAAAAGTTTTAAGTTATTAGCCAATCAGGGTTTAGTTTAGATTGTAAGGTCTGGCTCCAGCCAAGGGAGACCAGACACAGAAGTAAGGACGACCCCAAATGTGTAAGGGATAAATTTTTGTCTGCTTTCCTTTGTTCGCCGTACTCTTGTGGCAAGATGGCTAGCAAGAGTACCCTTCCTGCAGTGCAGGAAGTAAACACTGCATTGCTGAAAGATCCTTTGTCTCAGTGCTCATTTTTCTTTGTGGCACCGAGCATCTGTTTCCAGACCATTATGAATATGCACAAAATTTCGGTAATTTGTAACAATGCCTCAAAAACCACTAATTACCAAAATTTACCCAAGATTAAATAAACTGAATCATTCTAGAAATATAAAGAAATTGAGGCTGGGCACGGTGGCTCAAGCCTGTAATCCCAGCACTTTGGGAGGCCAAGGCAGGTGGATCACAAGGTCAAGAGATGGAGACCATCCTGGCCAACATGGTGAAACCCCATCTCTACTAAATATACAAAAATTAGCCAGGCATGGTAGCACGTGCCTGTAGTCCCAGCTACTTGGGAGGCTGAGGCAGGAGAATTGCTTGAACTTGGGAGACGGAAGTTGCAGTGAGCCAAGATCACGCCACTGCACTCCACCCTGGTGACAGAGTGAGACTCTGTCTCAAAAACAAAAAATTAGCGGGGCATGGTGGCGCATGCCTGTAATCCCAGCACTTTGGGAGGCCGAGGCCGGAGGATCACTTGAGCTCAGGAGTTTGAGGCCAGCCTGGGCAACCTGGCGAAACTTTATCTCTACAAAAAATATAAAAATTAGCCTGGTGTGGTGGGGTGCATCTGTGACCCCAGCTACTCGGGAGGCTGAGGTGGGCAGTGACCTCAGCTGAACACCCACCAGCTGTATAGCCGCTGCAGGAGGTCAAGGCTGCAGTGAGCCATCATTGCACCACTGAGCTGCAGCCTAGGCGATAGAGACACTTTCTCAAAGAAAGAAAGAAAGAAATTGAATTCATAGTTTAAAACCTTCCAAAAAAGAAATCACCAGCCCAGATGGCTTAACTAGAGAATTCTACCACACATTTAAAGATAAAACAACACCAATTTTATACAATCTCTTCCAGAAAATAGAAAAAGAGGGACCACTCCCCAACTCATTTATTAGGCTAGCATTTGCTCTGATACTGAAAGCAGACAAAGGTAATACATGAAAAGAAAACTACAGACCAATATCTCTCATGAACATTGACATAAAAATCTCAACAAAATATTAGCAATTGGAACCTAGCAATGCATAAAAGAATAACACACTACAACTAAGTAGGGCTTATCTCAGGCCTGAATGGCTGGTTCCATATTCAGAAATCAATTAATGTAATCCACCATATTAACAATCCAAGAAGCAAAACTGCATAATTGTATCAACTCATGCAGAGAAGGCATTAGACAAAATTCAATATTTATTTATGATTTTTTTTTGAGTCGGAGTCTCACTCTGTCACCCAGGCTGGAATGCAGTGGCACTATCTCGGCTCACTTCAACCTCCACCTCCCAGGTTCAAGCAATTCTCCTGCCTCAGTCACCTGAGTAGCTGGGACTGCAGGCGCACACCACCACACCCAGCTAATTGTGTGTGTGTGTGTGTGTGTGTGTATTTTTAGTAGAGACGGGTTTCACCATGTTAGCCAGGGTGTCTCCATCTCCTGACCTTGTGATCAGCCCACGTTGGCCTCCCAAAGTGCTGGGATTACAGGCGTGAGCCACAGCGCCCAGTCTCCAGCCGATTGTATTCTTAACAATCAGCACCAGTGTCTCTGTGTCAGAGGACTGCCCTCAAGCCGCTAGCGCGTGCCTCTTTGGGACACCCAGAACGCAGGAGGTCTTGGAATGGATGTTAACCCCTGACTGTTGGGTTTTGAGGTGTGAGTCCTCCAGCTCCCCTGTTCCTAATGGGGGCAATTCTGAGATGTGACCTACACTGATTCTAATGCTCCCCAGTGGGATCAAGCTAAAGGTACACCACCACCACCAACGCGAGACTGAATTCCTTTCACAAGAACCCTCCTCTCACAGTGACTTCTATCTCACAGGCACTGGACTTCCCTCCCTTCCTCTTCCCGCTTCCCCATTCCCTGTCCAGTTCTCCAAAGAACCCTTTTAATGACTCGCTTTCATAAGAATCATCTCAGAAACTGCACGAGAGAAGCCAGGACTGGAGTCATGGGCTGTTCTGTTCCTCCTGTCTCTTTCTTTTCCTCCTCTTCTCAGTTCTCCTCAAGGGCTTGGGCAGGGGAGACAAGAATGCAAGGAAACGGGGCTGGCCATCTGTGCTGGTGTGACAGTCAAGGTGCACTTCACAGCAAGCATCCAACACTGGCCTTTTTTTTTTTCTTTGAGACGGAGTTTTGCTCTTGTTGCCCAGGCTGGAGTGCAATGGGGTGATCTCGCCTCACCACAACTTCCGCCTCCCAGGTTCAAGCGATTCTCCTGCCCCTGCCTCTCAAGTAGCTGGGGTTACAGGCATGCACCATCATGCCCAGCTAATTTTGTATTTTTAGTAGAGACGGGAGTTTCTCCATGTTTGTCAGGCTGGTTTCGAACTCCTGACCTCAGGTGATCCACCCACCTCAGCTTCCCAAAGGCTTGGGATTACAGGCGTGAGCCTGTTTTAAATAGACCCTTATCAACAATCATTCTCATCTTTGGGAATCCAGCCAAATACAAACAGGAAAAGTGTCATTTAACCTTCCTATTTCCTGTGGTCATGTCACTTTTCTCAGTTCCTTAATTGGACTTGCCAAGATGTTATTTATCCTATTAGTCTTTTTGGAAATGGGTTTTTGTTAAGAGAATAAAATGACAAGCTACAGACTTGTAGAAAATATTAGCAAACCACATGTTCAACAAAGGGTTAGTACCTAGAATATGCAATGACTTATCAAAACTCAACAGTAAAAAAAAAAAAAAAACTCAATTAGAACATGAGAAGGCCAGGCACAGTGGCTCACACCTGTAATCCCAGCACTTTGGGAGGCCGGGGCAGGTGGATCACTGGAGATCCAGAGTTCAAGACCAGCCTGGCTAACATGGTGAAACACCGTCTCTACTAAAAATCCAAAATTGGCCAGGTGTGATGGCAGGTGCCTGTAATCCCAGCTACTCAGGAGGCGGAGTGAGGAGGCTCACTTGAACTCGGGAGGCGAAGGTGGAAGTAAGCGGAGATTGCACCACTGCGCTCCAGCCTGGGCAACAGGGCGAGACTCTGTCTCAAAAAAAAAAAAAAAAAGTAAAAGAAAATGAGTTTGTAATATGCAGAAGCAAACAGTATGCAGCAAAAAAGGGGGGGGGGATGGGATTTTGAGGAATGTTGAAAGATTAATTATTAAAATATTATAGGACCAGCGCAGTGGCTCACACTGTCACCCATGGCAGGCATCCAAGTTACCGGAGGTGAATCCTGACAGGTCTGCAGCAACCTCAATTCTTGCCTCTTCAGAAGAAAGAATTTGACTGAGGGGCATAAGGCAGAAAAAGAGACCAAGGCAAATTTCAGAGCAGGAGTGGAAGCTTATTTTAAAAGGCTTTAGAATAGGAAAGGAAAGCACATTTGGAAGAGACCCAAGCCGGTTACTTGAGAACAAGCTCGACATTGACCCAGGGACTTTCTGGGCTGGCTCCTTTCCTATGGTGGCTGCCCCCATGCCCCACCTTACCCTGGGGAGGTGAGCACGCCCAGTTGGTTAGGAAGTTGTACGCACACCCATCTGAGGCTTTCTTCCTTTTCCCAGTGGAGTGTCCCAGAAGGTCATACTACGCCATTTGGGCTTTTTTTTTTGAGACAGAGCCTCGTTTTGTTGCCCAGGCTGGAGTGCCGTGGCGCAATCTCAGCTCACTGCAACTTCTGCCTCCCAGGTTCAGGCGATTCTTCTGCCTCAGCCTCCCGAGTAGCTGGGACTACAGGCATGCGCCGCCACGCCCGGCTAATTTTTTGTATTTCTAGTAGAGATGGAGTTTCACCATATTAGTCAGGCTGGTCTCAAACTCCTGACCTCATGATCCGCCCGCCATGGCCTCCCAAAGTGCTGGGATTACAGGCGTGAACCACCTCGCCTGGCCCATTTTGTCTCAATGTGTGTGCCCGGGAAGTTGCTTCTCCCTGGAATCTGTATCCAATCGACACTTCAGTGCAACAGGTGTTGACCCTCAGTAAATGGCCTCTCCCTTACACCACCAGTTGCCAATTTATCACTTTTAGAGAGGCAATGTGATCATTTCTGAACCATCACCTGACATTCCCAGTAGCTAGGAAAGCCCCCTCCTGCCAGCTCATGCCTAACTATCTATAACAGCACATGGAAGCTCAGCACTTTGGGAGGCCGAGGCAGGTGGATCACTTGAGCAGCACAGGAGTTTGGGACCAGGAGGTTCAAACTGGTCTTCAACCAGAAGGCCTTCTGCTCTCAAATTCAGTTTAGTGAGACCCTGTCTTTATTAAAAATTTAAAAATTAGCCAGGCGTGGTGGTATGCACCTGTAGTCCCAGCTACTTGGGAGGCTGAAGTGGGAGGATCCCTTCAGCCCAGGTGTTTGAGACTGCAGAGAGCCATGATCATGGCACTGCGCTCCAGCCAGGGAGACAGAGCAAGACCTTGTCTCAAAATATATATGTATGTGTGTGTATGTGTGTGTGTGTACATATATATGTGTACACACAATTTATATATATATAAAATAGCATTTTCTAGATTCTGTGATGTTTCAGGTATCTTTCTTCTTTTTAAATTTGTGATTTTTTTCTAATTTAAATAAATGGTAATTTTATGCTTAATTTTATATTCATAATATTGTAATTATTCTTACAGAGAATAATTGTCTACACCTCAGACCCCATAAAACTTGGAATCATGTCTCTGGCTCTAGGAAAAAGAACACCAAGTACAGCTGAAATACTGATGATATGACTGGCTTGTGCATCCGGGAAAATGATACTGTCAAGCTTTTTACAGTTCAGGAAGACTCAGCAATAAGTTCAAAGAATAGGAGGCAAATTTTTCAATGGAACGCTTTTCATTCTGATTTCAGAAGAAATAAGAGTTGCGCAAGAAGGGAAATGTAATCAGATTACAGTAGTTGACTCAGCAGGAACAATATTGTTACCAGTACAACTGATACACATTTAAAGTGGTATTTAAATACAAATTGTAGACTAAATTGGATGATTTTACCTCATTTACATGATAGTGACTAATGTCTACAACTAATAAAAAGATGAAACATCAGTTTGTGTGTCTTACTTAGAGCTGCAGATGTCCGTACTAGAAGAAACAGCTAGAACCACCAAAAAGCAGCTTCTCCAGGCAGCAAGAGACGCTAAAGGGGGCCGTGGACGTGACCTATTGCCCTGTAAAACCTCTGGTCTTATAGGCTTTATCCTTCTAGTTCTACGTACTTTATAAAACCTCTAGTTTTCTGTAAAATTCTAGCCCTGTGAAACTTTAGCGTGTGTGTATTATTACTTCCATCATTTATTTTTTGAGACAGGACCTGGCTCTCCACCCAGGCCGCAGTGTAGTGGCGCAATCACAGCTTCCTACAGCCTCGATTTCTTGGGCTCAAACTATCCTCCCATCTCAGCCTCCCAAGCAACTGGGACGGCAGGCATGCACCACCACACCCAGCTGGGGTGTGTGTGTGTGTGTGTGTGTGTGTGTTGTACAGACAGGGTTTCACCATATTGCCCAGGCTAGTCTCAACTCAGGCGATCCACCACCTCAGCCTCTGAAAATCCTGGGATTACAGGCGTGAACCAATGTGCCCAGACTATTTTCACAATTTTTTAAATTTAATGCCGATCATGTACATTTTGAAGGGGTAATCCTAGAAAATTTTGCAACTGAAAACTGGGAAGTCTTGACCTATCACAAGCTTACAAGCAAAATATTACTTTGAAACATTCTATAGGAAAACAAAGAAACAAAAGTGGCAGCCATTTGCCCACCACAGAGAATGATTCCATAATCTATGGCACATCCTTACTTTGGAATTCTCTACAGCTGCTAAGTTCAAGGAGGGAACACCTGTCAGGTAATGGCACAAATTAGATCAATGTCCATGACGTATTGTCAAGTGGAACAGGCAAGCTATGTAATGACATATAATACTGCATCTAAGCATGTACACAGGAAGGGCTCTGATGGGACACATGAAAGAATGGATTCTGGGGAGACGAGGGGGGACTGAGAGGACACTCGTGTGTGTATGTGTATGTGTGTATGTTTGTGTTTGTGTATGTGTGTATCTGTGTGTTTGTGTAACTGTGTATATGTATGTATGTCTGTGTATGTATATGTGTGTGTGTGTGTGGTTTTTAAAACATTTTTTACTAATAGAATGTATTACTTCTGTAACCTAAAAATAAAAAAATGTAACAGCTTAACAGTCTTTTGTTTTGTTTTTGAGACAGAGTTTCACTCCTGCTGCGCAGGCAGGAGTACAAGGACGCGATCTTGGTTCACTGCAACCTCCACCTCCCAGGCTCAAGCGATTCTCCTACCTCAGCCTCCCAAGTAGCTGGGATCACAGGCATATGCCACCATGCCCGGCTAATTTTGTGTTTTTAGTAGAGATGGGGTTTCTCCATATTGGTCTGGCTGGTCTTGAACTCCTGACCTCAGGTGATCCGCCCGCCTCAGCCTCCCAAAGTGCTAGGATTACAGGTGTGAGCCACTGTACCCGGCCGGCTTAACAGTCTTTTTAAGGTCAGTTTCAGAATGTTCTTGGAGGGGTTAGTTTACTCACTGTGGGGATTGTTGGTGGCACCCTGTGCTGGAGACTTGTCTAGATCTGCTTGGGGTCAAAAAGAGATAGCCATGGTGGTGAGAAAGTGACTTGCCAATCCTCCTTCTCCTCGGGACCATTTTCCTTGAAGGCTGAGAGTGAAGCTGGGGTGTTCCCTGTGACCCAGTCTGGGGAGAAGCCAGCTGCAGAGAAAGATGCTTCCTTTGGGAGCCCCAGGAGCCAAGTGGACCCTCCAGTCACAGCCCAGCCAGCCCCTTTCCCACCGCTGCCAGCCACAAACCCATCCGCTCCAAACCCCCTTCTTGCCTCCTCAGGATTTGGAACCAAGGAGCAAATGTCTGGGATTCACACCTTGCCTCTTCCACGCCCTCCCTCTCTCTCGTTTGCATACTACATTTCTCAGTTCCAAATAACCAAGCCACACAGAGAGTCAAGTATTTGTTTCTTCTTTTCCTACTCCATTGCAGAGGCTGACAATTCTAACAATTACAATGAATTAGGGAAGGAGGTGGGATCTCCGCCCTCCAGGGTCAAGGACTCTTAAACTTCCACCGTTCTATCTTTGCTCAGCTCTTCCCCATACCCCTGTCTCCATTTTTCTTCCTTTCTTCAAAACCTTCAACAGAGAAGCCAGAGCTGCGCAGCTGTGGGCTATGGGTTAGACAGAGGTGCGCTGGGGTCAGGCCACCTCGCCGGTGATATTTCGTTTCTTCTCACACGCCCAGCGGTGCACCTGCAGGCAGAAGTCATCGTTCCAGCGGCCATCTGGGCGGATTTCAGCACAGTCTTCACTTTCACCCAGCTCATGCCCGTGCCAGTCATCAGGCTGAGAGACAGCCCAGTTCCTAAGGAGGCAAGAGAAAATTCAGACTCTAACTTCTGCCCCCAGAGCCCAGAAAAGCACAGCCTTGGAGGGTTTGGGAGTCTGGGGAAGAGAGGACTGGGGAATTTGGTCCCTGAGAGACGAGTCAGGGTGGCTTGGCATGAAAGGCCAGGGGGCTGTCCCCAGAGAAGTCTAACAAGGGGGAGAGGGAAGAGGCCACTTGCTTGTAGTTGTGACTATAGTCTGTGCCATCCACCCATTTCCAGGAGCCATCGCTGTCCGTGAGACCTATCCAGGTGTGAAAGGGGTTCGTATGTTGTGCGATGAACTTCTGGAAAAACAGACAACAAGGAAGTTTCTTGTCTCCTGTGCCTTTATCCTCCCTCCATGTGGCCATGGAACCGTGGCCCCCTCAGCCTTTCCCAGCCTGATCTGCCCCCAGGCTGAAGCATCAGCTCCCAACAAGACTGCTTCCTAGCTTCTCCTTCTGTCACTATAGCTATTGTTGAGTGTAAATTTACTGGGCTAGACTTTATGCTGCCTGTGCAAAGATGATCTCATTTAATCCTCAGAAGCCCTCTAAGATGGGCACTGCAGCGACCACACTTTGCAGGGAGTTGCAGAGCCCAGAGAGCCAATCCTGTACCTGAGTTAGTGGACACTGTCCTGTTCACAGCCCTGGCCCAGCGTCCCCCTTCATTCCCAGCTTATGGCTCTACCCAAGCTCTGGTCCTCTCCCTGTCTTGTGCTCACAGCCTCAAACTCCTGGGATCCTGATTCTGGTCTCTGCTCCTACTGCCTCCCCAGACCCCAGACCCACTAAAGATCTCAGTTTCACTCGCCTCTCAGGTACATCGTCCCCTGGTCGCGCTCGCTTTATGTGTAGCTGTCATTTTCTAAGATTTGTCAGGCCCGGGAGCCTCTAAGCTTGGACCCGCTGCCCAGGGCTCCATTATGATCTAGCTATGTGGAATCTGGCAATTGGTGCAAAATAGCAAAATACCCGGGTGTGAGCAAGCAGCCCAGTCAGCCAGCTGGCAGGGGCTTGAGTGAAAGTGGCCTTTGAGGCTACAGATAGCTCCCCAGGACTCACATGCACCCACACCCCCAGCACAGTAGCCCCTCCAAGTGGCTTTCTCTTACACATACAGCTGTTCCGGGGGACTTAGGTCCCATGGTTTGGTAGGGTAGCAGGGGGAGGTGTGGTCAACTGGTTTTGTGGAGGAAGCAGAGGGATGGATCCATTGAGCAACGTGCACACTCAATTCCCTTTGACAGCCGGTGAAGGGGCCCCAACAGTATTTGAAGGAAAATTGCCTAATTCTACTCTCGGTGCCTAGAAAAACAACTAAGGTTCCAGTTATTCACCTCATCTGATTATCAGAAACTGTTGCATCCCGAAATTCTGGAATCCCACAAATAGGATATTGGAAACAGATGCTCAGTGCTACAAAGAAAAATTGGCACTGAGACAAAGGACTTTTCAGCAAAGCAATTTTTACTTCCTGCAGCAAGGGTGGTCTTGCCAGCAGGAAGGGTACCTTCACTAGCCACGAGAGTACAACGAACAGAGGGAAAAGCAGACATATTTATCCCTTACGCATTTGGGGTTGTTCTTACTGCTGTGTCTGATTTTCATTGGTTGGAGCCAGACCTTACAATTTAAACTAAAACCTGATTGGCTAATAAAACTTTTTTAAACAGTTAAAGCAATGGAGAACAAAAAGGCATAAGGAAGGAGCATGGCTGTGAGCTGGGACACGCCTGTGAGCATGTCCGGCACAGATATCTTGTTTAAAGTACAAGGACATAGAATGTACTATGTGCCTGTGAACATGTCTAACAGCTACATAGGATAGGGCTTAACAAAGAGTTATTAGCAAGAAGGATTTATTCTTTAACAAGAAAGGAAACTCTGAGGAGGAAATTTTCTACTTTCCACGTGGGAAGAAGCAGCATGAAGGGGCAGCCCTCAGAGGCAGGTAAGGCTTCCCCAAGACCAGAGGAGTCAGCGGAGTTGGAGAGAAAGGGCCTGGAGACAAGACATGCTCTCTGCTGCTGCCCGCCGGCAGCCCTCCCTCCCATCACCACAAGAAACTGAACAACTGGCAGAGATTACAAATTAGCAGCATCCAGCCCTTGGTGTTAAAGATGGAGAGGAGGAATCAAATCGTGCTAGACAATCAGAGAAGACAGTCCGGATCATTCATCCCCTCTTTCCTGGGTGAATCATAGGAAAGAATGCATTGTATCCATTCACAAAAGTAACAGAGAAGGAAAACCATCATGGAACTTATGCCCCCAAAGAGGAAGATGAGGCAGAGGAAAAAGAACTGGAATATCGAAGGGAGGGGTGAAAAACAGACTTTGAAAAGAAGCCTTTCTTCAGAATGTAAGGGGATGTTGAAGAACAATTTCCTTACATGCTTAAAAAAATGTTTTTTTAAATGACATAAAACATGAAAGAAGACATCAATAAAAGAGAATACGATGATAAGTAAACGAACTGAAAAGAAAAGTTTGAGCTACATATTTAAAAAAAAAAAAAATGGCCAGGTGCAGTGGCTCAAGCCTGTAATCCCAGTACTTTGAGAGGCTGGGGTGGGGTGGTGGGGGGATCACCTGAGGTCAAGAGTTCAAGACCAGCCTGGCCAACATGGTGAAACCCTGTCTCTACTAAAAATACAAAAATTAGCCGGGCGTGGTGGTGGGCGCCTGTAGTCCCAGTTACTCAGGAGGCTGAGGCAGGAGAATTGCTTGAACCCAGGAGGTAGAGGCTGCAGTGAGCCAAGATCGCACCATTGCACTCCAGCCTGGGCAACAAGAGTGAAACTCTGTTTCGAAAAAAAAAGAATCAATGGTTGTTTCACTGAACCTCCCAGAGCTCCACTACAATTCTGCTTCTGGACTCTCTTTTTAGGTTAAAAGGATAAAATAAGCGTGATCCAGCCTCCCACAGCCTGCCTTCCAAGGGCGTCCTCCTGCCTGCGGGAAGCGTGGCCTCACCTGCTCCTCCCAGGAGTTGATGACCACCAAGTGCGCGCTCTCCAGCTGGCAGTACTTCTCCGCCTCGGCCCAGGCCTTCCCCGAGTGAGAGAACCAGTAGCAGCTGGCTTGGTGCTCCACCCAGTTGACGGGGCAGCAGGTCCTTTGGGAGCCTGAGGGGTCAGGGGGCAGTGGGATGAGATCCAGCCAGAGGGGCGCACACTGGGACTGCAGACGCCCCACCCCTACCGTTGCTGTGGAGGAGCTCCATCTGGCAGGTCAGGAAGCGCAGGTCCATGGGGAAGTGCTTCACATGCAGGAGCAGGGAGTCGTGATCTAAGACAGGCAGGTGAAAGTGCTGCTGGCAGGCATGTCCCCTCCTGCCCGGCTCCAGCCTGTGGCTGGGGAAGCACATCCACCCCACAGACTCTACCATGCACAGACCACAGCGCACCACACCCCACACCCCACAGACTCTACCATGCATAGACCACACCACACACCCCACAGACTCTACCATGCATAGACCACACCGCACCACACCACACACCACACAG
>NW_022436952.1:26068288-26083872 GCF_009761245.1 Sapajus apella | reverse complement strand
ACACACACACACACACACACACACACACACACACACACAGATCCATCACACACTCATACATACACCACACACACACAGATACACACATACACCACCCCACACACAGATCACACACACATACATACACCACACACACACACACACAGATACACACAAACACCACCCCACACACAGATCCATCACACACACATACATACACCACACACACACACACAGATACACACATACACCACCCCACACAGATCCATCACACACACAAACACACCAAGAGATGCACCACACACATCACATGCAAACACACACATATATCATACCACACACACGGACCCATCACACGACACCACACATGCACACACACAACACACACATATACACACTACACATGCATCCATGACATACCACCCCAAGCGTATGGAGACAGACACACACACGCACACACTACACACACACCGCACACGTACACATGCATGCACATGCATACACAACCCAGGAGGCTCTCTGACCTGCTTTCAGGTCCTGCTTCTGTTTCTCCAGCTTGGCTCCCAGAGATGTTATCTTGTCACCCACGCTGCCTCCTGAAAGTGGAAAGCCAAGAGTTTCCCTGCTCAGCCCCCTCCGTCCTCATGTTCCTGGGGTACCAGGGGCCAGCACCTCATCCTGGGCGTTGCAGGTGTCCACCTCCTGGCCTCCGCGACCCTGCCCAAGCTCCCTGCACTGCCACAGTGGCTCAGGCCACTCTCCTGCCTAAATCCCTTCAATGGGTTCCCATTTTCTCAAAACAAAGCCTCGCTCTGTCATCATGGCTCGCCTGCGTGGCCGGGCCCCTCCCCACCTCTCTGGACACCCCTTATCTGCCTGTCCCTCCGATGGGCTCCCACCACACTCCATCTGCTCACAGCCCCAAGACGTGGTGCCTTCCTGGCCTCCAGATGTCACAGGTCCAACCTCTCCACCTGGCACTAACCTCCTCCATCCCCACTGGCCTCCCTCTTCTACATCCTCCAGGGCCCCTCGATGCCCTGCCCAGCCTGCACCCCACAGCACCCAACACAGCCCTGATGCACACTCTGCACTGAGCGCAGCAAACCTGTGCAGATAAACGAGAGCCCAGTCATCCATCCCCTCACCATGGGTGCCGAGAGCATAGATCTCCATCAGGGTGCTTGAGGAAAAGTTGCTGAAAGCTTCCTCCAGGGTCCGCAGCTCTGCTTGCAGCCGTGCACCTTGTCAGGTGGCAGCGGGGGCAGGACGAAGGAGAGGGGCTGTGTCCCCATCACTGTCCATGTTACCAGCCCCTCACGGCCCCCACATTCGCCCCACCTCCATCCCTTCCCCTCCCATTACCCCCATCACTGCCCACCACTGCCCGTGTCTCTACACCCACTGTTTGCCCATCCCTGCTGGCCCCTGTGACCCTCACTTTGGGACCCAACCACACAGATCACCACCAGCAGCAGGATGTTGAAGCCCAGGGCAAGCAGACTGAAGCGGACTGTGGAGCAGAGGCGCTGTGGCAGGAGCTGGGCAGGAGGTGACCCTGTGGGAGAGGGGCATCAGGAGCTGGCAGCCAGGGCACCGGGAGTCAGAGGGTAAAGGCAGGGCCCCGAAGCCTGAGGAGGCACAACCTGGGTGGGGAGATTGGTTGGGGCCATGGGGGAGTTATCACGGGCCTTGACCCCAGCATTTGAGTATTGCGCGCGCGCGCACACACACACACACTCTTACACTCTCACACCCATATTGCCATGTTCAAACATACACACGCAGCTACCCAGGTGCACACACCCATGCTCATGACACAGGATATTCACATCAGCTGTGTGAAAAGCCCCGGTCCTGGAGCTGGGGGACTGGGAGACACAGGGGGCTGGGACAGACCCATCCCTGCCTAGGCACATGTCCAGAGAAGGGGATCTGTGAATGCTCTTCCTCCCATCCAGTCAGTGGCAGAGGCCTCTAGATCACCTGGGGCCTTAGTCTCAGCTCTTCTAAGGCCCCTGTCCCCTCAGATTAGTGACTCCAGAAGCTGGGTCCTGTGTTCTTACTAAAATCCATACTGGAACAATCCCTCCCCTCCCCAAATTCCATTGAGATTCTGAAGTCTGGTCACTCCACCATAGCCCACTCTCCAAGGACAGCCCTCCAGGCCCACCTGTTGTCCTCATCCCCCCCACTCAAGGCCTCCTCCCCAGTGGTCTCTGCCCTCACTCCCCCAGAGACTTCATTCCACTCTGAATTTGCTCCCCTCAGCCAGAGGCTGTCTCACAGGTACTGCGCCTGCCCCTTGATCCATCCACACCCTGACAGCACTCACCCACACATTCACTACCCTCACAAACTCACACACACTCACACACTCACATACCCTCACAAACTCACACACACTCACACAAACACACACACTCACACACATTCACATACTCTCACAAACTCACACACACACACTCACATACCCTCACAAACACACACTCACAAACATACACACACACATATATCCTCACAAACTCACACACACTCACATACACATTCACATATTCTCACAAACTCACACATTCACATACCCTCACAAACTCACACACACTCACATGCCCTCACACACACACACACACACACCCTCACAAACTCACACACACTCACATACCCTCACAAACACACACACACAATTCACATATGCTCATAAATTCACACACATGCTCACATACCCTCACAAACACACACAATTCACATACCCTCATAAACTCACACACACACGCTCACATACCCTCACAAACTCACACACACACATTCACATACCCTCACAAACACATTCACATACCCTCACAAACACACACACATTCACATACCCTCACAAACACACACACACATTCACATACCCTCACACACACATTCTTGCTTCACTCAAAAACACACATTTGCACACACTCATGAACACAGGTTCTGTTGTACACACTCACATGTGCACACATATGCTAATACACACATTCATACGCCCTCCCACACACATGCACACACCTTCTGACACACCCACACACGTACACTTACGCACTCACGTCCTCCTGCACACAGAGCTGGGCTCCCCCTCTGCTGCCTCCAGTTCAACGCCAGTGCCCCCAGCCCCGAGCTCCTGGCTTTGCAGCATCCACCTGCAAACAGAACGCCTGCTCTTCTTGGCCTTGGACACTGACTGTGGACTACCCTGTCTTCTCATTTCTGTCACCCTGCCCAGCACCACCACATACTGGGGAGACTGAGTCAGGGGCCCAGAATCTTCCTCCCCAGGTCGCTGTCCTGAGTCAGACACTGCCCCTGAAAGTGACTCCCACAACCCTTCACCTTTTTCAGCTCACATGATGACATTCCCCTAGCCCCCACCACCCAGGCTGCTGGAGAGAAACGCAGGGACTTGGCCACAGCCCTTCAGACGGGCCCCTCACTGGTGTCCCTCAGTCCATCAGAGTGAGCTCGCGCTCCCATTAATTTCAGAAATCCTGGCCTCTCTCCAAGCCTCCTGCTCAAACTCTAAATTCTCTCACCCTCAGAAGACTCAGCAGCATCCAATATGCTTTCTGAGTGTTCACTATGTACTGGGCGCCGTGCGGACACTGGAGTTGCAGAGGAGAGTGAGGCTGACAGGGCCTCTGCCTTGGGGCCCCCGCCTGGTGGGAGGTCCTGCCAGCCCACTATAGGGAGAGGAGATGCTGCTGGTGTTCCCGAGTGGTCCTGGGAGGGACCACCTATCCCTCCTGTCCCCTGCCCTGCCCTGCCCTGCCCAGTCCAGCACCAGCCCTCCCTCAGTTGGTTCACCAGCCTTAGGAATGAGGAGCCCCTCCTCCCAGCCCAGCTAACCAATCCCCTTTGTAAGCTCCAAGCCCCTGCCCCTCCTGCCTCCATGGAACCTGGCGCCGCCACCCGTACCCACACACCTGACACTCCTCCATCCCTGGCTCTTGCGTTCTGCCTAGAACTGCTCAGATCTCTTCCTCACCTTAAAGTCTTTTCCCACCAGCCTGGGCAACACAGCAAGACCCCATCTCTAGAAAAAATTTTAATTAGCTGGGCACAGTGGTGCACACCTGTAGTCCCAGCTACTTGGGAGGCTGAGGTGGGAGGATGGCTTGAACCCAGGAGTTTGAGGCTGCAGTGAGCTATGATCCTGCCACAATACTCCCATCTAAAAAACATTTCCAAGACACCTGAGTCCTTCAGTCGAGATTTACTAGAGAAGGATCCAGAGAAGGGGCCTTGGGAGACGGGGGGAGCAGGAAGCTTCTAGGATCTCTCTGTGCCTATTTCCCCCACCTACCCCAACTCACCCCACCTCTACACAGACACACACACACACACACACACACACACACACACATACACAAAATCACACAACACACACACACAAAATCACACATACACACACACACACAACATACACACAATATACATTCACACAACACACATACTCACAGAACATACACAACATACAACACACACACAACATATGCACGCTCACACACACACAAGATACACACACACACAGAGTCCTAGCTGAATCTGCACTCCTCATATGCACATACGTGCACATGCACACACGGGGCACATGTGTTCTTGGGTTGGGAGAAGGGCAGCAGGTTATCTTCCAGATCCCCCCACACCTCTGGGCACACACCTTTCCTGGGGTCCTGGTGTAGAAAGGAAGGTGAGGTCGGGGGCAAGCAGGGGTGTTAGGCCCGCCTCAGTCCCTGTTCAGAGTGGATGCGGCAGAGACCTCAAAGGGCCAGAGCCATCATGAGCCGTGACAGAGTGGAGCAACGCCGCAGAAACTGCATACTTGCCTTTCCAAAATGGATGTTCTCTCCTGGGATTCAGCCCGCGAGTGCCTGGCCCCTCACCTCGCTGGAAGGGATGGTCGTTTTCCTCCGAGCTCAGCTGCTGGATGTCTTGGAAGTCCTTGGCCATGATGGGCCCGGGCTGGAGCTGGACTGGGCTGGAGTTGCTCTGGGGGCTGGGACAGAGGTGCAGATTCACGTGGAGGCGGACGCTGGGATGGAGGGCAGGGACTGAGGGGTGGCGTGGTGGCCTGGGTTGGATCTGAGGTTGGCAGGCGGTTTGGGCTGAAGTTTGAAATCCTGCTGGTTCCTGTCCCTTCTCAGGAGACCACTGGGGCCTTGACCTGGCCAGAAGACCTCTCCACACACTCATGGACCAGACCACCCAGCAGTTTCCCGCAGGGTCCTCACCGCCCCTGAACCAAGTTCTCCTTGTTCCCAAACACCCCCGTCCCAGCTGCCTCCCCAGCCTCAGTTACCTGCTAAAGGTGTGGAGAGCGGACACCTGGTTCCCACAGGCAGCCCTGGCCTTGGGCAAGGAGGGGTTAAAGCCAGGAGAACTGGGGCAGGTGGCACTCAAGGAGGAGAAGGAGAGTGGAGGAGGGGCTGGTCCGGGCAAGGCCTGCACCCGAATGTCTGGGTGTCCCAGCTCTAACCTGGGACCTCCTGGCCTGGGACTTTGGACAGTAAACACAGGAGGAAACAGAGCTGTAACTCACCTGGAGAGTGGGGGCAGGGGACAGGGCCATCTCTGTTCTTATCCCCAGAGAAGGGGGTCCCCTGGGCTGCCCTCCTCACCTCTACACACCAGTCACCTCACTCACTGCACCATTTGGAAGGGGTGACAGGCCAGGAGGAACTGGGGTACAGTTTTCTATTTTCCCTCTCTCCCTCCGCCTTTCACTTCCTGCCTCTGAATTTCCCGGAACTGTGGGTGTCTCCAAATATCCCTGACCAGGATCCCAGGGACCAGTTCTCTGCTCTTGCCCAATCCTGCATCTGAGCCACAGACCCCAGCTTCCTGTGGGCTCGGCCACCAGACTCTCAGTTCCAGCCCTGCTCACTTCACTCTCCTGGGGAGTAAAGTCCCTCAAATCTAGAAGCTGCAGCAGGAGGAGAAAGGGGCTTTGCAGAAAAACAGTTCTCCCTGCAGCAGGAGGAATCCAACTTCAGAGAGCCCCGTCGGCCCAGACCCTGCCCCGGCCCAGGCAACACAAACACTGACACTGCCCTAAATTCTCCAAGGTGTTTTCTCATGTATCACACGCCCCGATGAGGCAGGGACTTTCATTATTCCCATTTCACAGGGGAGGAAGTGGAGCCTCGGAGAGATGAGGCAACTTGCTCTAGGTGGAGGCCCAGGTGGGTAGAGAAATTGGAAAAGCGAAATGGAGTTAAGAGGGGAAAATAGACCGGGCACAGTGGCTCACACCTGTAATCCCAGCCCTTTATAGGGCCGAGGTGGGCAGATCACCTGGAGTCAGGCGTTCGAGACCAGCCTGGCCAACATGGTGAAAATCCATCTCTACCAAAAATACAAAACTTAGCTGGGCGTGGTGGCAGGTGCCTATAGTCCCAGCTATTGGGGGGTGGAGACGGGAGAATCACTTGAATCCGGGAGGTGGAGGTTGCAGTGAGCCAAGATCATGCCATTGCACTCCAGCCTAGGTGACAAGAACAAAAACTCCATCTCAAAAAAAAAAAAAAAGAGAGAGAGAGAGAAATAGGGGTGTGTAGCTATCATACTTTATTTCCCCTAATGATGAATCTGGGTTGTTGCAAACAACTACTGCAATTAACACTATGACTAATGTCCTCATCGTGTTCCCATGTGCACCTGGGTGAGAATCTCTCTGGAAACTGTATCCAGGTCAGGTGTGGTGGCTCATGCCTGTAATCCCAACACCTTGGGAAGTTGGAGTGGGGAGGATCACTTGAGGCCAGGAGCTCAAGGCCACAGGGGACTGTGATCACACAACAGCATTCCAGCCTGGGCAACAGCAGGATCCAAAAAAGAAAAGAAAAGGAAGAGAAAGAGAGAGAAAGAAAGGAAGGGAAGGGAGAGAAGAAAGAAAAGAAAAGAAAGAGAGAAAGAAAGAGAGAAAGGAAAGAGGGAGAGAAAGACAAAGAAAAGAATGGAAGGACGGGAGGGAAGGAGGGAGGGAGGGAGGGAGGGAGCTAAGAATGGTATCGCTCCGTCAGAGTATTATCATACCTAATTCCACTGCGGGCTGCCAGACTGTTTTCCAGAATGACTCTGCCAGTCCACGTTCCCACCAGCAGTATATGAGGGTTCTCTTTTCGGCTTTGTCACTTGATGTTATTAACATCCCAGTTGTTGCCAAGCTGATGCCATATCTTCTTTTATTTTGCATTTCTGGCTAACAGTGGGTTTGAACATATCTTCATCGATTTATTAATCATCTGGGTTTCCTCTTGCATGAATTACCTTTTCATATCCTTTACCCGTTTTTCTATGGGCTTTCCTGAATTCACTTTGTTGATAAGCCAGAATTTCCTGTATGTTCTACTTGTTCAGAAAACGAGGCCTTTTGAAAATTAAAAGTATATATATTGTTAACTCCAAAAAATGAATGATGCTATGAAATATAAAATTTAGAAAATCTTCCAGGAAAAAAAAAAAAGACATAGATTTTTTTTTTAATGATAAAACAGTTAAATTGGAAGAAATTTTTTTCTCTGGTCTCAGGCTATCGAATATATTTCCCACTAGGGAAACTCTACACAATCTCCAGACTCCCCCCAGCCTTTTTTTTTTTGGAGACCGAGTTTCCCTCTTGCTGCCCAGGCTGGAGTGCAATGGTGCAATCTCGGCTCACTGCAACCTCCGCCTCCTGAGTTCAAGCGATTCCCCTGCGTCAGCCTCCTGAGTTACAGGCACACTCCACCACACCCAGCTAATTTTTGTATTTTTAGTAGAGATAGGGGTAACCCCATGTTGGCCAGGCTGGTCTCAAACTCCCGACCTCAGGTGATTTGCTCTCCTTGGCCTCCCAAAGTTCTGGGATTACAGGCATCAGCCACCACGCCCAGCACAGACTCCCCTTCTTAACCCACTCCTCCTCAGGGGAGGAGGCTGACTGATTGGCATGCTTGGCTCCACCCCTTGGGGGGGCTCCCTTTGGTATCTTTCTGCCCACAAGGAGCACACCTTGTATTCTACTCTCTGCCTGCCACATAGAACTGCTCCTGCTTTGCCCAACTCTGCCTGTGACTGGGTGAAAGCATCTGCTTAACTCAAGGTATTTTGATCTAATATTTTAAGTCAAATCCTCCTTGTTGCTTATCAGCAATTATGCCAACATCTTGATATCCACTCATGTCTCTACTGTGTCTTGATTCTCAATGGATTTCAAAGTTAAGAGGAAAAACAAAGGTTCTTTTTCTATTAGCCCCATAAAACCTCCAAAATAACACAAACAATAAGTTCAGAGAATGAATATCCAACGAATAGGAGTTCTAGAGATAAATAAGAGGAAGAAAAGGGAGAAAGATTATCAAAGAAATAATACAAGGGTGTTACTTAGAATTAAAACGGATAGGTCTCAGCCGGGCACAGTGACTCACACCTGTAATGCCAGCACTTTGGGGGGCCGAAGCAGGGGGGATCATGAGGTCAGGAGATCAAGACCAGCCTGACCAACATGGTGAAACCCTGTCTCTACAAAAAATACAAACTTTAGCTGGGCATGGTGGCAGGTGCCTATAATCCCAGCTACTCGGGAGGCTGAGGCAGAAGAATTGCTTGAACCTGGGAGTTGGAGGTTGCAGTGAGCCGAGATCACGCCATTGCACTCCAGCCTGGCAACAGAGTAAGACTCCACTTCAAAAATAAAATGGATAGGTCTCCAGATTTAGGTATTCTGGTAATAGCCCAGCTGAGCTCATTCATTCAAAAATGACCCAAAGTAAGTATGCCACCATGAAATTTCAGAATGCCACAGATAAAGAGAAAATTCTTTTTTTTTTTTTTTTTTTTTTTTTGTTTGAGACGGAGTTTCACTCATGTTACCCAGGCTGGAGTGCAATGGCGCGATCTCAGCTCACCGCAACCTCCGCCTCCTGGGTTCAGGCAATTCTCCTGCCTCAGCCTCCTGAGTAGCTGGGATTACAGGCACACACCACCATGCCCAGCTAATTTTTTTGTATTTTTAGTAGAGACGGGGTTTCACCATGTTGACCAGGATGGTCTCGATCTCTTGACCTCGTGATCCACCCGCCTCGGCCTCCCAAAGTGCTGGGATTACAGGCTTGAGCCACCGCGCCCGGCCCGATAAAGAGAAAATTCTAAAAACCACCAGGGGTGGGGGTAAATCACCTACAAGAAACAAGAATCCGAATGGATTTCACTCTTCAGCTGTTACACTGAACACAGAGAGACAACAGGGTGATGTCTTCAAACTTCCAAGGTAAATTGTTTTCAACCTAGAATTGTAGAGTCAAACCATCAATGGCATGAGAGGGTAGGCTATAGAACTGTCAGATGCTCCAGTTCTCAGAGGATTTATTTCCTACTGCTATGTCAGGAATTACCATAGAAAGTGAGGAGATAATCCAAAACAATACATGTAGAAGAACATCTCAACATAAGCCCTCTTCATTATTAGAAAAGAACATTTTATTCAGCTCTTCCTGTACTTTTTGCCTACAGGCTGACTTTTTGTCTTAAAATGCTAACTGGTGAAATTCCAGAGCCTGGCCAAGATGGTGAAACTCCGACTCTACTACAAATATAAAAAAATCAGCCATGCGTGGTGGCAGGCACCTGTAATCCCAGCTACTCAGGAGGCTGAGGCAGGAGAATTGCTTGAACCTGGGAGGTGGAGGTTGCAGTGAGCTGAGATCATGCCACTGCACTCCAGCCTGGGCAACAGAGCAAGACTCTGTCTCAAAAAAGAAAAAAAAAACAGCCAAGATGGAGTCACTTTTGCCTCCACACCAACTGTCCATGGAAACGAGCGGGTTTTGTTTTCCAGAAGGAGTGGATGTTCTTTATAACAGCGGATGAGATTTTAAAACAAAAACAAAGAGCAGGCTGGAAGGAAGAGAAGGAGACATTTGGAGAAGCGTTTCTACGGGTGAGAGGTCCTTGTCCTCCCCTCTCCCACCACAGGGGGCAGGAGACACCCACAAGACTCCCATGAAGTGAAGGCCTTCAGGAGGACCCTCTCAGAGTTTAGCTATGATTTCAGAAGCAGGTAAAGGGGGCCGGGCGCGGTGGCTCACACCTGTAATCCCAGCACTTTGGGAGGCCGAGGCGGGCGGATCACCTGAGATCGAGAGTTCAAGACCAGCCTACCAACTAGGAGAAACCCCATCTCTACTAAAAATACAAAATTAGCTGGGTGTGTTGATGCATGTCTGTAATTCCAGCTACTCGGGAGGCTGAGGCAAGAGATCGCTTGAACCCGGGAGGTGGAGGTTGCAGTGACCCAAGATCGCGCCATTGCGCTCCAACCTGAGCAACAAGAATGAAACTCCATCTGAAAAAAAAAAAGAAATTAGGAAAAGGAGACGAATTCTGTGTTCACCCCAGCACGAAAGTGAAGGAATGTAGTTGCAATGATAGTGGTGGTTCAGTATTCCATCTATTCAAGTCAACTAAAAAAGAATATGGAATATAGAAAAATATAGAACCCAAGAAATATGGGCTGTGAGTTCAATCCCATCTGGAGAGCATGGATTTAGCAACTAGAAAGGATAGAGAACTTCTCCCTGTGGCTCCAGGAAAATTATTCTAATGATGTGCAGCCCAGACCCCACATCCAGTGTCAGAACGCTGTCCAGCAAGTAGCCCCAGGCAACACCTGGCAACCCCAGCGGACACAGATGTGAATGCTTTTCCTTCAGTAAAGTGTATTCCAAACCTAGGAAGGTGTGAAACTAAATATATAGGCGGTGAAGTAAACCTAACATGTAGTATTAATACATCTGTGCTAAATTTAAGAGCAATCTATATTTGGGATTGTAATGTGTAAGAAAATTCAGCATACTAAAGATTTGGAATTAGCCTGAGATAACAAATCAAAACATAAAATGAAGTACTTGATTTTAGATTCGTGGTTTCTTTTCCAGTTGAAAGGTATGAAATAGTTTGATGAGGTTTGTAAACAATATTGGAATGTTGACGAGACCTTGAGATTCCTTGTGAATATTAATTTGCCTTAGTTACTTAGTTTTTGATTGTTAAAATCAAATCCCTAAAATACACCAAATGTGTAAACTCAATTTAAAATGTTTCTAGGCATTTAACCGCATGGTGAATGAAACTGATTATTTAAGAGATTTTTGTGTCTTTGATTTTCATTATTATGCATTAATCAGTGAGAAAGTAAAGTTGGTGGCTCTTATTTAGCACAATTTATTAAAAGAATAATTACCGCAGGGCCCGGTGGCTCACACCTGTAATCCCAGCACTCTGGGAGGCCAAGGTGGGTGGGTCACCTGACGTGAGGAGTTGGAGACCAGCCTGGCCAAAATGGTGAAACCCCATCTCTAATAAAAATACAAAACATTAGCCAGGTATGGTGGCAGGCACCTGTAATCTCAGCTACTCTGGAGGCTGAGGCAGGAGAATCATTTGAACCCAGGAGGCAGAGGTTGCAGTGAGCCAAGGTTGTGCCATTGCACTCCAGCCTGGGTGACAAGAGTGAAACTCTGTCTCAAAAAATAATAAATACTTTTTTTGTTTGTTTTGAGACAGAGTTTCGCTCTTGTCACCCAGGCTGGAGTGCAATGGCACGATCTCGGCTCACCACAACCTCTGCCTCCCGGGTTCAAGTGATTCTTGTGCCTCAGCCTCCCAAGTAACTCGGATTACAGGTATGTGTCACCACACCTGGCTAATTTTGTGTTTTTAATAGAGATGGGGTTTCTCCATGTTGGTCATGCTGGTCTCAAACTCCTGACCTCAGGTGATCCACTGCCTTGGCCTCCCAAAGTGCTGGTATTATAGGCATGAGCCACAGCGCCTGGCGAACAATTACGTTTATAAGCTGAACTTACAAGAAGCTTAAGGAAAACTAGGTTTAAAATGTACTTTAACAAACTGACTATTAATTATTTTAAGGAAACAAAATGGTAACAGTCCATTTGGTACACAAGTACCAGCATGAACATGAAAAACTCTCCCTGACTTTAGGATCTACATGCCAAAGGGCAGTGTCCAAGGGGCCGCCTGAGAGAGCGCCCACCCGTGCCAAGACCACCTGCAGCAGAGCCACCCTGAACTCCCCTTTTGCCAGGCAAGTGGACAGGGCAGAAACAGACAGGTCCCCAGTGCCAGTCTGAGAGGCCCTGAGGCCAAGAAGGTGGGCTTCCTGCCCTGTCCAGCATGCCCCCACATCAGGAAGCTCTGTGCCCACCCCCGCCACTCCCTCTCTCTTTCTTCCCTGCTCTCTTTTTCTCCATGGTACTCGTCACCATTTGATAACGAATGTCATATATTTAGGTTGTTATCTTTCTGCACATACAGGCAGGCACCGCGACAGCAGGGACTTTGTCTCACTCAGTCCTAAATCCCCAGCATCTACAAAGGTCCCCGCGCTTGGTCTGCTCCCAATCAGTCTGTGCTGTGTGAAGGCACGGATGGCCTCTGCTCCTGCTCTGTGTCTCCCTCCCTGTCTGAACTGCCAGCTCCCTGACCCCGGGAACGACCTTATTCAACATTCAATCTCTGTGCCCAGCACCAACCCAAAAAAAAAAAAAAAACAAGAGTCTAATCCACATACAAGTGACTCCCTGTGGGAAGCCAGGCTGGCCCTTTGGAATCAAACAAACGTGAGTTTCAATGCTGGTTCTGTCACTTACCAGCCATCATGGAACCTTGGACAAGTGACTCGAGGTTTCTGTTCTTCAGTTTCTTCAGCTGGAAATGGGGATGACAATACCTGCCTCACTCTGTTCCTGTTGGAATTAAATGGGTTAATGTAAGGCAAAGTGTCTAACGCTGACCATTTTGGGTCTTTTTTGTTGTTGTTGTTGTTTTGTATAAGCAAAGTCCTCTCACTGTAGGTGCTCAATGAAAATCAATTCCTTCACTCCTTTTAACCTCCTCCAATTGCTGCAGAGAAAGCTCGGCTTCCCTCCCGCTGAGCTGGCGCTTGACTTACATTTACTGCCCTGGGGAGTGACAGGAGTCAGTAGGGGTGGGCTGGAGGGCCTGGCATCGGTGCTGGCGGATGGGAGCAGAAGAATCAGTTCCCGGTTGGGAATTTGGAGACATCAACAATTTTGGGAACTTCAAGGACAGGAAGCAGAGAAAGAGATGTGATAGAAAAGGGGAAACAGCCAGCCCCTTCTAGACAGCCCCTTCCCACTCCCAAGTCACAGAAATGAGGAACCCAGGAGAGCCAACAGGAAGGGACAAATTCCCCAAATTCCGAGGTCCCGCCCAGGCCCATCCTCCAGCCTGGTCCAGAGCTCAGTCCTGAACTCAGCTCCCAGCCCCCACAACTCCATCAGCCCCAGACCCACTAGCCACCTGTCCCAGGCCCAATTCCAACAAAGAGAAGGGGTAGGGTCCTGGAGAAAATGAGGTTCCCCAATGTTAAACGCCCGCTCTGAATGAAGGGACCCCCCAGACAAGCTTTGTGTGAGCAACATGGCTGTTTACTCACCAGGTGCGGGCGGGCTGAGTCCAAAAAGAGGGTCAGGGGAGGGCGGTGGGATAGGAGTTGGTTTTGTAGGTTGGGGGTAAGCAGCGGAAAGTTGCAGAAGTTACAGTTCAGGGTGGTTTTTGCAAGCTGGGAGGGGGTCGTAGGGTCTGGAGTCATGAGGTTGACTTCTCAGTTGAGCAAGGTCAGTTACAAAGTCCAGTTGCCTTAACAGTTGAGGCAGGAATAAGGAAAAATAGAAGAATGTCTCAGAGTTAATTAGGCACTGCAAGCGTTGGTCATTCTTCTCCTTTTTGTGGTTTTCCAGTTAACTTCAGACTTCCTAGTTCCAGGAACTCATCTGGAGGTGTATGTGCAGGTCACAGAGGTTGCCATGCAGTCCATCACACCGTCAGCCTAAAAGACCCTACGCCCAAATCACAGGAGAACTCCCCTGGCCTCTCCGCGTCTGTTTCCACTTCTCCTGGTCTCTGTCTTCCTCCGTTTATCTGCCTCGTTCCATGCTCCCGCCGTTCTCTCCTCCATAGGCTCTCTCTCTCTGCCTCCCTCTGGCTCATTCGCTCACATACTGCACAGCAGGTATGAGCTGGGGAAGAGGGAGAAGGCCAGTGAGTAAACTCATAGGAAGCAGAGGACAGGGCCAGAGAGAGGAAGGGGCCAGATCACAGGGCCTCAGGGGCGTGGAAGCCCTGAGGAGTTTTGTCTGTGAAATGGGGAATCACTGATGAGTTAAACAAGGCAACAAAGGTCTGATATACATTTTTAAAGTCACCTTCAGGCTCCTATATGAGGATGAAGCTTTAGGGGTGAGAGTGGGCAGGGGATGTTGGTGCCAAAGTCCCAGAAGAGGGGTGACGATGGTGTTTGGGACTGGAAATGGCTGTGACGACAGTGAGGAGATGTCAGATTAAAAGAAGATGTGGTGTCTCACACCTGTAATCCCAGCACTTTAGAAGGTTGAGGCGGGTGGATCATCTGAGGTTAGGAGTTCAAGACCAGCCTGGTCAACATGAAGAAATCCCGTCTCTACTAAAAATACAAAAAAAATTAGCTGGGCATGGTGGTGGGCACCTGCAATCCCAGCTACTCAGAGGCTGAGGCAGGAGAATTGCTTGAACCCAGGAGGTGGAAATTGCAGTAAGCCAAGATCATGCCACTGCACACCAGCCTGGGCAACATGAGCAAAGACTCCGTCTCAAAAAATAAATAAATAAAAGAACTTTTTGGGCCAGGTGCAGTGGCTCAGCACTTAGGGAGAGAGACAAGAGAATGGCTTGAGGCCAGCTTTGAGACCAGCCTGGGCATATAGTGAGACCTTGACTCTACAAACAATAAAAAATAAAATTGAAAAAAAAAAAACCACAAGGTAGGTAGATCTTGGAGGAAGAACCATCAATTCAGCACTGGCTGGGGAGGGCCTCTGGGCAGGGAAAGCAAGGCTTCCCGAAGAAGCTTTGGATGCGGCTGAGAAAGTGAGAGCAGTTTAGCTGAGCCAGGAAGAGGGGGCTGGAGTGGGTTAAACGCGCAGTGTAGAAAGAGGAACTAAAAAAAGCTCAGTTTGGGATAGAGCCCGTTTGAGGTCCCTGTTAGACCCTGAGGTGAGATGCAGGGAGGCAGCCGAATACACAATCTGGGCAGGGACACACACTCCACGCATTAACCCCAATGCCTTGAGCTCCATTGACCTGAAGAGATAGCCCTGCTCCTGTCCAGCTGGCCCCTGACCTCTGGTCACACTGGCCTCAGATCTGTGTCTCCTTTTCAAGTCCCTGGCCCCCAGGGCCACTGTCCCTCGGTCTCCACTGGGTGCACTGGAAAGGCAGGATGAGGTACGAGAAGCCCCATTAACGCCATGAAATCACCAGGCACAGTGGCTCATGCCTGTAATCCCAGCACTTTGGGAGGCTGAGGCAGGCAGATCACAAGGTCAGGAGCTTGAGACCAACCTGGCCAACATGGTGAAACCCTGTCTCTACGGAAAATACAAAAATTAGCTGGGTGTGGTGGTACATGCCTATAATTCCAGCTACTCAGGAGGCTGAGGCAGGAGAATTACGAACCCGGGAGGCAGAGATTGCGGTGAGCTGAGATCGCACCACTGCACTCCAGCCTGGTGACAGAGCGAGAC
>NW_022436952.1:26055017-26068188 GCF_009761245.1 Sapajus apella | reverse complement strand
TGCGGTGAGCTGAGATCGCACCACTGCACTCCAGCCTGGTGAGAGAGAGAGCCTTCATCTATAAAAAAAAAAAAAAAAAAAAAAAAAAATGACATCAGCAGCTCAAACACCAGGAAGTCCCAGCTTTTGCAACAGCTCATAAGGACTGGTGCTTCCTGTGAGCAGTGACAGCCTGCAGGATTCTAAACTCTGCTTTTCTTTGTTTTGTCCTTGAGTGGATCACGCCTTCCTAATCTACCGTGTTCTGCATTTATCTACATCCGCAGGGTTTGTGGTCTTGTTGCTAGAGGCCTAATTCTCCTTGCCTGGTTTATAAAATCCAGGTAACCGAGGATTTTTTTGGGGGGTGTGGATACTGTATGTCAAAAGGATATGCATGTTTTTGAAAGATCACAGTGTACTGGGGGCTGGAATCGGGAACTGAAGGGGGAACGGTTCCCTTGTCCCCCTCACAGGGCTTACAACAGGGAGAGTGACTCACTCCTTCAGAGTCCTGCCGCTCAAACCTCTAGGGTGCATGCAGACGGGCAGGTTGTGGGGCTCCAACCCCTTGGCAGCCTCTGAAGGTGAATGCTTACAGCTCCTGAAGCCCCGGAGGGCATGTGTTACGGGGTCCTCTTTTTTGGGGGGAGGTGAGGATGGAGTCTCACTCTGTCATCCCTGCTGGAGTACAATGGCACGATCTTGGCTCACTGCAACCTCCGCCTCCTGGGTACAAGCAATTCTCCTGCCCCAGCCTCCTGAGTAGCTGGGATTACAGGCACATGCTACCACATCTGGCTAACTTTTTGTATTTTTAGTAGAGATGGGGTTTCACCACGTTGGTCAGTCTGGTCTCGATCTGCTGACCTTGTGATCTGCCTGCCTCAGCCTCCCAAAGTGCTGGGATTACAGGCGTGAGCCAACGCACCCGGCCAGAGGGTCCTCTTTTAGTTTTGTCATCTGTAGGTGGCATGTGTAATCTGCTCTATTAGACCCTCTGTCTTACCACAAGCACAGAGGGCTTTCTGTATCCTGGGGTTCTTGCCTTGGTGTACTGGAAGAATAGGATCACATGTTGGCTAGGAGAATGAGTGCAAGGCTTTTTTATTGAGTGGTAGCTCTCAGTGGGGTGGATGGGGTGGCCAGAAAGGGGGTGGAGTGGGAAAGTGGTCCTCCACCCCGCCCCCAACCCCCGCCGGAGTCAGGCTGCCCAGTGGCCGGGCTCTCCTCCAGCTGCCTCAGCCAAACTCTGCACCATTCTGCTGATCAGTGACCTGCCGGCCTCTGCCTGTCAGCGTGCTCTTACGCCGGTGCGCTCCTCTCCAAGTCCAGCCTCTGTGTGTCTACCCGCTAGGGTCTCAGGGTTTTTATAGGCACAGGATGGGGGTGTGGCAGGCCGGGATGGTCTTGGGAAATGCCACATTTGGGCATGAAAACAGAAATGCCTGTTCTCACTCATGTCCGTGGGCAGGGGCCCAGGTGTGAAACCCTAGCCAGAGACCTACCCTTCTCTACCCAGCACATCCTTGCCCCACTCCCATATCAGAACCAAATGGTTTTCTGTCATCTTGACATGATCACAAGGGTCTATGAGGCCAAGCACAGTCAGAGGCGCCTGGGGGTGGCATCATATGCCCACAGGATGGCAGCTCTTGCCTGTGTCAGAAGCACAGAAATAAGGGACCCTGCATTCAGAAAGACCACAGTTAAGAGGAAAATATACAGGTTCACAAGCTTGGAGTGAGTGGACCCCAGAAATAAGGCGTCCAAAGACGCCATTCTGGAGAAATGCCTCAGTCCAGAGCCTCGCCCTCCAGACTTCCCACCCACACACCTGCCTGTCAGAGGAGAGCAAACGCCAGGAGAGCCACTGGCCACAAGTATATGGTATCTGATATATTTGTTTGTTTTCATATAAAATTAATTTGAAATTAAATATTCCTGGATGATGACGAGTTACCTAACAGGTACGAGGTACATTGTTTGGGGGATGGATACCCGAAAAGCCCTGAGCTCACCACTCCACATCTATGCACATAACCACATTATGCTCATTTCCCATAAATTTATAAAAATAAACAAATAAAGCTAAGAAGCAACACTTTGAAATAAATACTACTTGAGTCAAAATGAACTAGCCAAGAAAAAAATGCTCCAGGCTAGGTGCAGTGGCTCACGCCTGTAATCCCAGCACTTTGGGATGCCAAGGCGGGCAGATCATGAGGTCAGGAGTTTGAGACCAGCCTGGCTAATATGGTGAAACCCCATCTCTACTAAAAATACAAAATTTGGGCTGAGGCACCCGGACGCGGTGCATCATGCCTGTAATCCCAGCACTTTGGGAGGCCGAGGCGGGCAGATCATGAGGTCAAGGGATCGAGACCATCCTGGCCAACATGGTAAAACCTGGTCTCTACTAAACACAAAAAATTAGCTGGGCATGGTGGCACATGCCTGTAGTACCCGCTACTTGGAAGGCTGAGGCAGGAAAATCGCTTGAACCAGGGAGGTAGAGGTTGCAGTGAGCCGAGATGGCATCACTGCAGTCCAGCCTGGGTGACAGAGCAAAACTCCATCTCAAAAAGAAAAAAATGCTCCTGACACATGATCAAGTAATGCTGTAATACCAGGTTAACACATGTTAGAGCTTATTATATGCCAGGCATTATACCCTGTGCTTTACATCCATTATCTCAATTAAGCCTCATAATAGGCCTAGGGAAAAGGGTCTGCTGTTATCCCCATTTACAGATGAGCAAACTAAGGCCTGGAGAGAAATTAAGCAACTTCACTGAAGTCACTCATAAGGATGGGCACAGTGGCTCACACCTGTAATTCCAGCACCTTGGGAGGCTGAGGCAGGCACATTGCTTGAGCTCAGGGGTCCCAGACCAGCCTGGGCAACATGGTGAGACCCACCTCTACAAAAATAAAAAATCAAGTCAATCATAAGTAAATGGCTCAGCCAAGATGCAGACTGCTATGGTCTGAATGTTGGTATCCCCCAGAGTTCATATGTTAGAGCCTAATGCCCAGTATGACAGTATTAAGAGGTGGGGCATTTGGGATGTGATTCAAGTCAAGAGGTTTGCCCTCATGGATGGGATTTGTGGCATTATAAAAGAGGCTGGGGGGAGCTGTTTTGCCCTGTCCATCATGCCCCTTCCACATAGAAGTTGCTGTCTGTGGCTGGGCATGATAGCTCATGCCTATAACCCCAGTACTTTGAAAGGCCAAGGTGGGCGGATCACCTGAAGGCAGGAGTTCGAGACCAGCCTGGTCAACAGGGTGAAACCCATCTGTACTAAAAATATAAAAATTAGCTGGGCGTGGGGCACACGCCTGTATTCCCAGCTACTCAGGAGGCTGAGGCAGGAAAATTGCTTAAACTCGGGAGGTGAAGGTTGCAGTGAGCTGAGGTCACACCATTGCACTTCAGCCTGGGTGACAGAGCAAGGCTCGGTCTCAAAAAAAAAAAAGAAGCCCTCACCCCGTGCGCAGGCCCCGCCAGCGGAAGCCCCCGTGCCGGCACCATGTCAAAGAAAAAAGGATTGAGTGCAGAAGAAAAGAGAACTTGCAAGATGGAAATAGTTTTTGAAACAAAAGATGTATTTCAATTAAAAGACTTGGAGAAGATTGCTCCCAAAGAGAAAGGCGTTACTTCTATATCAGTAAAAGAAGTCCTTCAAAGCTTAGCTGATGGTGGTATGGTTGACTGTGAGAGGATCAGAGCTTCTAATTATTATTGGGCTTTTCCAAGTAAAGCTCTTCATGCAAGGAAACATAAGTTGGAGGCTCCGGAATCTCAGTTGTCTGAGGGAAGCCAAAAGCGTGCAAGCCTACAGAAATGCATTGAAAAAGCTAAAATTGGCCAATGTGAAACGGAAGAGCAAACCACGCTAGCAAAAGAACTTTCTTCACTTCGAGACCAAAGGGAACAGCTAAAGGCAGAAGTAGAAAAATACAAAGATTGTGACCCACAAGTCGTGGCAGAAATACGCCAAGCGAACAAAATAGCCCAAGAAGCTGCTAACAGATGGACTGATAACATATTTGCAATAAAATCTTGGGCCAAAAGAAAATTTGGGTTTGAAGAAAATAAAATTAATAAAACTTTTGGAATTCCAGAAGACTTTGACTACATAGACTAAAATATTCCATGGCGGTGAAGGATGTAAATTTTAAACTATTATCTAAATAAGTGTACTGAATGGTCATTTGCCTGCAACTATATGTATCCTTTTGTTAATGTTAAATAACGTGTAAAATGCAAAAAAAAAAAAAAAAAAAAAAAAAGAAGTTGGTGTCTGTGATGAATGGTCCTCATCAGGCACCAAACCTCCTGGTGCTTGATTTTGGCCTTCCCAGCCTCCAGAATCGTGATCAACAAACTTCTGTTGTTGATAAATTACCCATTCTAAGGCAACTGGCTGTATCAGTACAAATGAACTACAGACGCAGTTCCATCTGACTCCAGAACCAAAGCTCTTGCCACTCTGCACCCCTGGGGTACATTCCTGGCATCGCAGACCTGCCTCTGTTTCAGCAGTACAAGATACGAAAGGTCCAAACCCCCTGCACCTACCTTGGAGCGCCACACATGACCATCTCCAGCCTTCTCATGTGCTGAGTGCCTGGAATCCCAGTCCACGCATCCATCTCATGCCCTTCAGCTCATCTTCCAGGATGTGACTTCAGAGGAGAGTAAACTCCTCCTCCAGGAAGCCTTCTCTGACTTACCAAGTAGAGCTCACCAGGCCCTCTTGGGCACCACCTCCATGCAGGAATATTCTGTAATCTTTGTTTGGGGACACTGTCTATCTCCCCTGCTGCACCAGGCCCGGCAGGACCCGTGGCTTTGTCATTTCTGTGTCCCTAACATGCTGTACAGAACCCAGCACACAGCTGGCCCAGACTCCTCAACTTTGCCCTTAGAGTCATGACAGAGGAAGGCTGGTATTTTTGTGTAAACACTGGAAAAGTCTCAAGAAACCGCTCATCAAAAAGTAAGGAACAATGAGATTCATCCATCAGCTTTATAATCATTTCCATTTGGTAACCTGTTAGGGCTCTCTAAGAGAATTTGCATTCTCTCCCTGTTAGGGCTAAGTAGAAGTCACCACTTGGGAGGTAGACAGGGTTTCAACAGAGGTCCCCCCAAGGGCTCTCTTGAGCCCCATCTCCACTGCTCCCCACTTACCCCCAGCATCTGTCCAACATATTCTATTCAGTGGATGACCCCATAGAATCCTTGAGATCGCAGGTCCCAGGTGAGGCTTTTCATGGCCTTGCTCAGTGCTGTGACCCTGCAACATAGGAGAGCATTTAGCACAGAGTAGGCTCTCAAGAAACATTAGTTGGGCTAGGCACAATGGCTCACACCTGTAATCCCAGCACTTTGGGAGGGCACGGCAGGTGGATCACTTGAAGCCAGGAGTTTGAGACCAGCCCAGCCCACATAACAAGATCCCCATCTCTACAAAAATTTCTTTTAATTTAGCAGGGTGTAGTGGCATGGGCCTATAATCCCACTACTCAGGAGGCTGAAGTGGGAGGATCTTTCGAGCCCAGGAGTTCAAGGCTACAGTGAACTATGATTGAGCCACTGCATTCCAGCCTGGGTGACAGAGCCAGACTCATCTCAAAAAATACAAATAAAGAAATTCTGGCCAGGTGCAGTGGCTCACACCTGTAATCCCAGCACTTTGGGAGGCCGAGGTGGGCGGATCACAAGCTCAGGAGTTCAAGACCAGCCCGACCAACATGTTGAAACCCTGTCTCTACTAAAAATACGAAAACTAGCCAGGCGTGGTGGTGCATGCCTGTAATCCCAGCTACTCGGGAGGCTGAGGCAGGAGGATCACTTGATTCCAGGCAGCAGAGATTGCAGTAAGCCGAGATCGTGCCACTGCACTCCAGCCTGGGCAACAGAGCAAGACTCCGTTGTAGCAGGAGCTGCTGTGGGAAACAGATCTCACGAACGCCGAATGGAGAAGGAGGAAGTTTATTCCAGCCCCGGAGCCTGAGCGATAATTGGTCCAAAGCTCAGCTCGTCTAACAAAGGAAGGTTTCAACTTTATATAGGCTTATACTTTAGATATTACACATGGAAGAATCTTGGGTTTACAGTCTTAGAACACTCATATGAAAGGGTTCCGGTTTACAGTTTTAGGACACACATATGAAACTCTTGCTACAGTTTTAGGACTCACATGAGGACTCTTGCCACTCTGCACCCCTGGGGTACATTCCTGGCATCGCAGACCTGCCTCTGTCTCAGCAGTACAAGATACGAAAGGTCCAAACTCCCTGCACCTACCTTTGAGCTCAACACATGACCATCTCCAGCCTTCTCATGTACAGGTTTTGGGTTTGATCTTGTTTTAAACAAAAGGTGTCTTCCGGAGTTTCCCCAAGACCAAGCCTGCCACCTACAGGAAGGTGAAACAGGAGGCGCCAGGCGGTCAGCCTTTTCTTCTATTGAAATGCAGTGTGATAGTCAAAGAAGTGGATCTCAGATGCCTGGGTCTCCTTCTTCACTGTCTCAAAATAAATAAATAAATAAATAAATAAATAAATAAATTCTGACACGTGCTAAACCATGGATAAACCTTGAAGATATTATGCTGAGTGAAATAAGCCAGTCATTGCACGGGGATAAATATTGTATAATTCCACCACTAAGGTAGCCAAATTCATAGAGACAAAAACTAGAATGGTGATTGCCAGGGGATGGGGTTGGGGGGGGCAGGGAATGGGGAGTTACTGCTCAATGGGTTTAGAGTTTCAGTTTCGCAAGATGAAAAGAGTTGTCTGGATGGTTGTACAACCATGAATGTGCTGCATGCAACAGAAATGCATGATTAAAAACGGTTAAATTCGGGCCGCGCACAGTGGCTCACGCCTGTAATCCCAGCACTCTGGGAGGCCGAGGCGGGTGGATCACGAGGTCAAGAGATCGAGCGAGACCATCCTGGTCAACATGGTGAAACCCCGTCTCTACTAAAAGTACAAAAAAAATTAGCTGGGCGTGGTGGCGCGTGCCTGTAATCCCAGCTACTCAGGAGGCTGAGGCAGGAGAATTGTCTGAACCCGGGAGGCAGAGGTTGCGGTGAGCCGAGATCGCGCCATTGCACTCCAGCCTGGGTAACGTGAGTGAAACTCCGTCTCAAAAAAAAAAAAAGGTTAAATTCTATGTCATGTGCATTTTACCACGATTTTTTATGCAAAAGGCAGTTTTAAAACATTACTGCAATAGGTGTTAAACCTTATTTCATATTTCTAGGAGTTTACTCTTTCACCACTTAGGAAGTTGGGTTCATGCCGGGCGAGGTGGCTCATGCCTGTAATCCCAGCACCTTGGGAGGCCCAGGGGGGCTGATCTCCTGAGGTTGGGAGTTGGAGACCAGCCTGACCAACATGGTGAAACCTGTGTCTACTAAAAATACAAAATTAGTCAGGCGTGGATGGCAGCTACTCGGGAGGCTGAAGCAGGAGAATCACTTGAACCCAGAGGGTGGAGGTTGCGGTGAGCTGAGATCGCGCCATTGCACTCCAGCCTGGGTAACAAGAGCAAAACTCCGTCTCAAAAAAAAAAAAAGTTGGGTTTTTTCTTTTTCGCTTGTTCCCAACATCGGGATAGCAGCGCCACCGTGTGGTCACAGCTGCGGATGCCAGTCTGCAAGGACAGAGACTCCCCTGCCAGCCAACTATTTTTTACAACAGGTTGAGCAACCCTAACCCAGAAATCCAAAATCCGAAAGCCTCCAAAATCCAAAATTTTCTAAGCCACAAGTGGAAATTTTCACACCTGGCCTTCTGTGACAGGTTTCAATCAAAATGCCATTGAAACTGTTTCATGCACAAAATTATTTAAAATATTGTATAAAATCACCTTCATAGCCTGGACAACATAGCAAAACTCTGTCGCTAGAAAAAATTTAAAAATTAGCCGGGTCTGTGTGGCACGCCTGTAGTTCCAAACTACTGAGGAGGCTGAGGCAGGAAGATCACTTGTACCCAGGGGTTTGAGACGAGTGAGCTATGATCGCACCACTGCACTCCAGCCTAAGTGACAGAGCAAACCCTTGTCTCAGAAAAACATTTTTTAATTTGTTTAATGCTTTGCATTTAAGGTACATATGAAACTAAATAAATTTTGCATTTAGACTTGGGTCCCATCCCCAACATATCTCATTATGTATATGCAAATATATTCCAAAAATTTTTTTAATTCAAACTCCAAAACACTTCTGATCCCAGGCATTTTGGATAAGGGATACTTAACCTGCATTATGCTTCTCTCTAAGTAGCTGAAGTGAAACATTAAACAGTAAAAAGATTCTTTTTTTTTTTTTTTTTTTTTGAGAGTCCAGCTCTGTGGCCCAGGCTGGAGTGCAGCGGTGCAATCTCAGCTCACTGCAACCTCCGCCCCCTGGGTTCCAGTGATTCTCCTGCCTCAGCCTCCCAAGTAGCTGGGATTACAGACTTACACCACCACACCCGGCTAATTTTTGTATTTTTAGTAGAGACAGGGTTTCACCATATTGGTCAGGCTGGTCTCGAACTCATGATCCACCCACCTCAGGCTTCCAAAGTGCTGGGACTACAGGCATGAGCCACTGTGTCTGGCTGAGACCATTCTTCTATAGCTAAGAGCACTAAATTATTCAGCTCCTGAGAACCATTTGACAACTCTTACCTCTCATTATCTTTCTTTTGCCAACTTTGAACTCATTCTAGCTTGAATCACAAACACTTTCTAGTTCACATCTTAGAGTGGAAAAAGGCTTGTGAATCCTCTGAAGGTGCTGAGGCAGCTTGGCATGAGACGTTGATAGCTTCTGTTTCATCCCCAGATGTATTCAATGGAGTTCAGAAACAAGGGCAATTGCATTTTTAAGCTCCAGATTTAAAAGACTCTTTGAAAAATAGCTCTTTGAGTTTTACTTTTGACAGAAAGACTAAATGCAATCCACAGCCTCTCTGCCCTAACAGACTTGTGTGTTCCTTCTTGTTAGGCCTCCAAGTCCAGGCCTGGCCATTTTAGCCTTGGTGACGTGCACATACACCTCTGGAAAGTCCCCAGGAGCCAGAAAGTCTAAAGTAACCACAAATGACCAGGTGGCCACAGAAAGAAGTAAAACAACTTGTTCCTGCCTCAACTAATTGCTCTGCAAACCTGTACCCATTGTTCCTGTTCAGCCTTGCAAAATTTCCCCCAGACATTGGGTTTCTTAAGACTCCCACCCCGTAACTATGTAATCTACTGCACCCCCCCGACTGCAACCGATACTCCCCACCCTTATGATCATGCCTGTTTGTAATAAATGACCCCTACCTTGTGATCATGCATCCCGTGACGCCTTTCCCTTCCCCAAGATAATTACCACCTCTAACTGACCACTTGCTCCAACCTGTAGAACCAACTCCTACCCCACCACCCTCTGCGGACGCCCTTTTCAGCCTCAACCTGCCTGCACCCAGGGGAATAACAGCCATGTTGCTCACACAAAGCCTGCCTGGTGGTCCCTGCACAAGCGGCACGCGTGACACTTCTCTCTTTTTTTTTTTTTTGAGACGGAGTTTCCCCCTTGTTGCCCAGGCTGGAGTTCAGTGGCACAACCTTGGCTCACCAGCACCTCTGCCTCCCAGGTTCAAGCGATTCTCCTGCCTCAGCCTCCCAAGTAGCTGGGATTACAGGCATGTGCCACCATGCCTGGCTAATTTTGTATTTTTAGCAGAGACGGGGTTTCTCCGTGTTGATCAGGCTGGTCTCAAACTCCTCACCTCAGATGATCCGCCCGCCTCAGCCTCCCAAAGTGCTGGGATTACAGGCATGAGCCACTGCGCCTGGCCGGATTGTTTTGAGATGGAGTCTCCCTGTCATCCAGGCTGGAGTGCATTGGCACAATCTTGGCTCACTGCAGCCTCCACTCCCCCAGGTTCAAGCGATTCTCCTGCCTCAGCCTCCCCAAATATAATAGCTGGGACCACAGGCATGATACCACACCCAGCTAATTTTTGTATTTTCAGTAGAGACAGGGGTTTCACCGTGGTGGCCAGGCTGGTCTCAAACTCCTGACCTTGTGGTCTGCCCACCTCAGCCTCCCAAAGTGCTGGGATTACAGGCGTGAGCCACCACGCTGGGCCCCGCAGCTTGATATTGCAGACTGCTCTTGGTTAGAAAAGAAATAATTTGGGGGCTGCTTTTTGCTAAAAGGGATGCCTTACGGAGGACTCTCTTATTCTCACCAACTGCCTAAGTGATTTCTTTTTAGGTCCTCTATTATTTTGCCAGGTCCACAGTGACTATAGCACAGCCACAGCAGGGGTGGCCTCTGGCTGAGTAGAACCCGTTTGCTGCAGCAGCATCTGGTGGCAATCGCAGAAACAAGAAGGCAGTAGAGGCCAGACACAGGGGCTCACACTTGAAATCCCAGCACTTAGGGAGGCTGAGACGGGCAGATCACCTGAGGTCGGAGGTTCGAGACCAGCCTGGCAAACGTGGTGAACCCAGTCTCTACTAAAAATACAAAAATTAGCAGGGTGCGGTGGCAGGCGCCTACAATACCAGCTACTCGGAAGGCTGAGGCAGGAGAATCACTTGAACTTGGGAGCAGAGGTTGCCCTGAGCTGAGATTGTGCCACTGCTCTACAGCCTGGGCAACAAGAGTGAAACTCTGTCGCAGTAGAGAATGGAGCCTGTTGGTGGACTTAATGAATTCTCCGGATCTCTGTCTGCAAAAGGTCTGGTTCTTTTTTTTTTTTTTTTTTTTTTGAGACAGGGTCTGGAGCGCAGAGGCACCACCGTGGCTCTCTGCAGCCTCGACCTCCCAGGCTCATGCAATCTTCCAACCTCAGCCTCCCAAGCTCCCAAGTAGCTGCCACTACAGGCCAATGCCACCACACTCCCCAGGTCTGGCTCTTTTAAACTGCGTAATTCTCCATATATTCTCCAAGAAATTGGGCAAGGGACTTCCCATTAATCTGGGCTTATGAGGACTTGAGCAATAACTTTGAATATTAAAAAGAGACATAACCTCACTTGTACCCCAAGCTGGTGAAGCCAGTCATGTGCGTGACAATTAACATGTCTTGTTTCCCCTCCTCCATTGTGTAGTAAGGAGACTGGCCATAAACCTCGCAGTGGGAGAGAAGAAGCTGGCTTCCAGCCTCCACTGTGCTGCAGCTGAATGACCTTAGTCAAGTCACTTAGGACTCACCCAGGCTGGCGTGCAATGGTGCAATTTTGGCTCACCGCAACCTCCACTTCCCGAGTTCAAGCGATTCTCCTGCCTCTGTCTCCCGAGTAGCTGGCATGCACCACTATACCTGGCTAATTTTTTATATTTTTGGTAGAGATGGGGTTTCTCCATGTTGGTCAGGCTGGTCTCGAACTCCCAACCTAGGTGATCCGCCCGCTTCAGCCTCCCAAAGTGCTGGAATTACAGGTGTGAGCGATCACGCCCGGCCTAGGACTCAGTTTCTTCATCTATAAAAATTTTTTGAGATGGAGTGCAGAGACCAGCTGGGTCGTGAAGACCCCAACCCAGGCAGCGCTGAAGGAATTAAGAAACAGACACAGAGATAGAGCACAAGGAGTGGGACGACGGGGGCCTCAGCATTCCCAGCTGAGAGCCTCAAACAGAGTCTGACTCACACATTTATTGACAGCAAACAAGTGATAATCATCATTTAACTAAAAGGATTCTTCACAGGGAACAAAGCATTCTTTACAATGGCAAGAAACGGGCTCTGGCTCACTTATCTACTGCAGCTGGAACATGTCAGGAAGGCACCTGTCGCTCATACTATTGTTTATGGTTCAGCTCACTGCAACTAGGTTGGAGCAATTCTCCTGCCTCAGCCTACTGAGTAGCTGAAATTACAGGTGCCCACCATCACACCCAGCTAATTTTTGTATTTTTTTAGTAGAGACAGCGTTTCACCGTGTTGGCCAAGCTGGTCTCGAACTCCTGTCCTCAGGTGATCTGCCCGTCTCGGCCTCCCAAAGTGCTGAAATTATAGGCGTGAGCCACTGTGCCCAGCCCATCTATTAAAATTATAATCATCTCACCTACCCAGTAAAGTCATTGGAAGGTTTGAGACAGAGTGTATGCAAAACACCAAGCAACTAACAGACCCTCAAGTGAATGAGTTATAGCCTTCCTTCAAGACAGGCACCAGGCCTGTAATCCCAGCACTTTGGGAGGCTGAGGCAGGCGAATCACCTGAGGTCAGGAGTTCGAGACCAGCCTGGCCAACATGGAGAAACCCTGTCTCTACTAAAAAATACAAAATTAGGCCAGGCACGGTGGCTCACGCCTATAATCCCAGCACTTTGGGAGGCCGAGGTAGGCGGATCATGAGATCAAGAGATCAAGACCATCCTGGCCAACATGGTGAAACCCCGTCTCTACTAAAAATACAAAAAAAGTTAGCTAGGCATGGTGGCATGTGCCTGTAGTCCCAGCTACTTGGGAGGCTGGGGCAGAATTGCTTGAAACCAGGAGGCAGAGGCTGCAGTGAGCCGAGATCGTGCCACTGCACTCCAGCCTGGGCAACAAGAGCAAAATTCCATCAAAAAAAAAAAAAAAAAGGCCGGGTGAGGTAGCTCATGCCTATAATCCCAGCATTTTGGGAGGCTGAGGTGGGTGGATCACCTGAAGTCAGGAGTTTGAGACCAGCCTGACCAACACTGCAAAACCCTGTCTCTATTAAAAACACAAAAATTAGCTGGGCGTGGTGGCAGGTGCCTGTATTTCAGCTACTCGGGAGGCTGAAGCAGGAGAATCACTTGAACCCAGGAGGCAGAGGTTGAAGTGAGCCAAGATCGTGCAGTCTCTCCTGGGCGACAAAGCGAGACTCCGTCTAAAAAAAAAAAAAGCGTTGATTTGTTTAAGGAAATGACTTTTTCTTTAAACACACGGCTAGATTGCCTAATTAAAACTCCACATTTAGGGCCGGGCGCGATGGCTCAAGCCTGTAATCCCAGCACTTTGGGAGGCAGAGGCGGGTGGATCATGAGGTCAAGAGATCGAGACCATCCTGGTCAACATGGTGAAACCCCGTCTCTACTAAAAATACAAAAAATTAGCTGGGCATGGTGGCGTGTGCCTGTAATCCCAGCTACTCAGGAAGCTGAGGCAGGAGAATTGCCTGAACCCAGGAGGCGGAGGTTGCGGTG
>NW_022436952.1:26042613-26054917 GCF_009761245.1 Sapajus apella | reverse complement strand
AAAAAAAAAAAAAAAAAACTCCACATTTCAGCCTTGGAAACCATAATAGAATTGGGATTTTGTTTTTGTCCTTTATTAGTGGACTTTATTTTTGAGACCAGTTTTACAGTCACAGCAAAATTGAGCAGAAGGCACAGAGGCCAATTGCCTTTCCTTTCTCTCTAGCCGCCCAAGAGGCCAAAAGGAAAGTGGGCCAAGGGCAGAAGGCAGCCCCAGCCCTGCTGTCATGAAGAAGCAGGAGGCTGAGGAGGTGGTAAGTCCCACTCACCTAAGAACTTCGGCATTTGAGGGAAGGCCTAAGCATTTGGCATTGAACAGAATATCTGTCCCAAAGGGACCTCACCTGCTTTCTTGAGTGCCTGACTACATCTGGAGGCAGTGGCAAAGGGCTGACCTCCATGAGCAGCTGAAAGCGCCTCCTGCAAGAGACGCACTCAGCCAGGCCTGGGACCAAGAAACAGCTTCTCACTGCGTCAGCTGGACCTTGGTACAGACCAGAGACAAAGCAAGAAAAGAAGCAGAGGCCGGGCGCGGTGGCTCACGCCTGTAATCCCAGCACTTTGGGAGGCCGAGGCAGGCAGATCAAGGTCAGGAGATCAAGACTATCCGGGCCAACATGGTGAAACCCCGTCTCTACTAAAAGTACAAAAAAAAAAACCTAGCTGGGCGTGGCAACGCACGCCTATAGTCCCAACTACTCGGGAGGCTGAGGCAGGAGAATTGCTTGAACCCAGGAGACGGAGATTGCAGTGAGCCGAGATGGTGCCACTGCACTACAGCCTGGGCGACAGCGTGAGACTGTGTCTCAAAAAAAAAAAAAAAGAAAAAGGGAGAGGGAGAGAGGAAGGAAGGAAGGGAGGGAGGGAGGGAGGGAGGAAGGAAGGAAGGAAGGAAGGAAGGAAGGAAGGAAGGAAGGAAGGAAGGAAGCAAGCAAGCAGAGGCCATTGGCCCAGGTGGAGAAGAAAGCTGCTGGCAAGGAAGAGCCCACCTGCCCTTGTGAGCAGGGTTAACCCCGTCAGCACCTTGGTGGAGAACAAGAAGCTTCAGCTGGGGGTGACTGCACGTGACTCCTGAGCTGGCTGTCTCCCTGCCTGCACCGTGTCCTACACTGGGGGTCCCTTATTGCATTACCCAGGGGAAGGCAGGATGGAGATGCCTAGCCCGCAGGAAGACCCCAGGAAGACTGTCACCTTCACACAGGCTCACTAGGAAGACAAAGCAGCTCTGGCTAAGGTGGTGGAAGCTATCAGGACCGATTACAATGGCAGATATCATGAGATCCGCAGTCACTGGGGAGGCAGTGAAACCTCCTTTGCAAAAATTATAACTCAGGAAATGATGACAGTGAAAGAAATCATACCTAAGGGACTCCATCTTGCTTCTACCCTTTAAAGCTGTCCTTGTTAATTCCTGGGCGTAGGCTGAACTAACCTTAGGATGGAATTTAGTTCATGCTTTGACTCTGAAACAAAATTGATGACAGCCCTTTCCTGAAAAGACCCCCTTCTTGCCTGGGATTCAGTCTGCCTTTGCAGGACTAACAAATTAGCCACAAGATTAGAAATCACGGTTCAGGGATCACACGGCCTCTGGCTCCAAGAGTCTGACCTTCCCCAAATTGCTCCTGGGATAACATCACTGCTGTAAAACCTAAGAGCAGTGCCTGAGATATTTTGCAGACCCTGCACTCGATGGATCAGCTGACACCACCCAGACCGCTAACCTGACCCAACCAGTTCTGCCGTAGCACCCAGGAAGAGAAGACAGCAAGGAAATCTCACTCTGACCCCCTAGGATTCCATCTCCAACCTGACCAATTGTAGGGTCCAGCCCTACAGGGTCCCGTGAGGCCCTCTCTGCAGGTGTGGAGACAAGAAACTGTGGAAATAAAAGACACAAGACACCGAGAAAGACAAAACAGAGTTTGGGCCTGGAGGTCCACTGCCAACCAAAGCGCGGAGTCTGGCAGTGGCCCTGAGTGCCTGCACACTCTGACTTTTTATAAAGCAGCGGGCAGGGAAGGCAGGGCGAGGTCATGGTGGTCAGTGATAGGGTCAGGTAAACCCTGTCTTGGAGACAGGGGCCCACCACTTTGAAGAAGCTGAGGCCAGGAGAAAACCTAAGGCAAAAGCACTTTTTTCATACTTGTCAAGAAATAACAAGGTCACTAAGATTTATGTTACTAATACTAATTCTTATCTTCTAAGAAAAAGAGGACTGAGGTGCAGAAGCAGAACATGAAAGTAGACATGGAACGTGGCAGCTGAAGCACAGCATCACACAGAGACAGTGAAGCCCCCAGATGTCTGCAGGTGTAACTGACAGCCATCAGACCAACCACAAGAGCTTGGGGGAGCGGAGTTTTCTCCTCACTTCCCAAGGAGGGAGACGTCTCAGCCACCTTGGACATCTCCTTCCCTAGCTGGCTAAACAGCGGGCGCTTTCACAGCGCTGACACTGTGGCACAGCCGAGGCGTCCTGCAGCAGCTTATGCGGGCGTGACAGAGGGCTTAGAGCATCTTGCCTTAGGGTCACCTCTTCCCCAATGCCACTTCAGCCCCATCTTTCTTGACCTGAGACTTAATAGTAAGATTAAAGATTATATGATTATATAGATGCATATATTTATGATTACATATGAATAGCTATGTGATTATTTATGATTATATATAGGAATAACTATGTAACTATATCTCTAATAATTTTCTAATTCTATATTTAAATGAGAACAAGCTGAGGCTTCAGACCCTTGCCTCGGCTCTTTCAGGGTTTCCCCTCAACAACCAATCAGCACTCCCCGCTTCCCAAGCCCCTACCTGCCAAATCATCTTTAAAAACTCTGATCTATATCATGAAAACAGCATGGGAAAAAGAAAAAAATAATAAAAATTAAAATTAAAAAAAACCTCTGACCTTTGGAGACTGATTTGAGTGATAGTAAAATTCTGGTTTCCCGCACAGCCGGCTCTGCATGAATCGCTTTCTCTCCATTGCAATTCCCCCGTCTTAATAAATCGGCCCTGCATGAATCGCTTTCTCCCCGTTGCAATTCCCCCGTCTTAATAAATCGGCTCTATCTAGGCAGCGAGCAAGGTGAACCTGCTGGGTGGTTACGGCAATGCCCTGGGTCCAAAATCTGTGGCTCAGACATCGCTAAGCTGGAAAAGGCAAAGGCTAAAGAACTTGCCACTAAACTCGGTTAAACATCCACTGTTGAGTTTTCTGTACATAATTTTTTAAAATTCTCCTTCAAAAAAAATAATGGTCCAGCGAGGTGGCTCATGCCTGTAATCCCAGCAATTTGGGAGGCTGAGACAAAAGGATGGCTTGAGCCCAGGAGTTTGAGACCAGCCCAGGCAACATAGTGAGACCCTTCTCTCTCTCTAAAAAAAAAAAAAAAAAAAAAAAAAAAAATTAGCCAGGCGTGGCAGCACTGCCTGTAATCCTGTCACAGGGCAAACCCCAAAATTAGAGGTCAGCCCAGGAGGTCACATGGGTTCTTGGCTTTACATAGGAATTCAAGAGGGAGCCAACAGCTCACACCTGTAATCCCAGCACTTTGGGAGGCCAAGGTGGGCAGATCACCTGAGGTCAGGAGTTCGAGACCAGCCTGGCCTTGAACCAGATGAGGCAAACATGGTGAAACCCCATTTCTACTAAAAATACAAAAATTAGCCAGGTGTGGTGACGTGTGCCTGTAATCCCAGCTACTTGGGAGGCTAAGGCAGGAGAATCACTTGAAGCCGGGAGACAAAGTTTGCAGTAAGCCCAGACTGCTGCCATTACGCTCCAGCCTGGGCAACGAGAGTAAAACTCCATCTCAAAAAAAAAAAAAAGAAGAAGAAGAGGGAGCCAACACAACAGAGGAGTAAACTGAAAGCAAGTTTACTAAGAAAGAAGAGAGTTGCCGGACACGGTGGCTCACACCTGTAATCCCAGCACTTTGGGAGGCCGAGGCAGGTGGATCACAAGGTCAAGACATCGAGACCATCCTGGTCAACATGGTGAAACCCCGTCTCTACTAAAACTACAAAACATTAGCTGGGCATGGTGGTGCGTGCCTGTAATCCCAGCTACTCAGGAGGCTGAGGCAGGAGAATTGACTGAACCCAGGAGGTGAAGGTTGCGGTGAGCCAAGATCGCACCATTGTACTCCAGCCTAGGTAACAAGAGTGAAACTCCAAAAAAAAAAAAAAAAGAAAGAAGAGAGTTTACTAAGAAGGAGAAGAGAGTGCCTACGCCATAGGCAGAGCAGACTCAAGGGCCGAGGGCCACTAGTTGGCTATTTTTATGCTTATTTCTCTTTTTTTAATCTTTTTTTCAAATGGAGTATTATTTCTTGATCATATGCTAAACGAGGGGTGGATTACTCATGGTTTTCAGGAGAGGGGCAGGCATTTTCTGGAACTGAGGGTTCCTCCCCTTTCAGACCACTTAGGGTAACTTCTAAGTGTTGCCATGGCATTCGTAAACTGTCATGGCGCTGGTGGGAGTGTCTTTTAGCAAGCTCATTGATTACGAGTGTATGAAGAATAGTGAGGAGAACCAGAGGTCACTTTCGTCATCGTCTTGGTTTTGGCAGGTTTTGATCCGCTTATTTACCACATCTTGTTTTAGCAGCCGGGTCCTTGTGACCTGTACCTTGCAAAACCAGTCCTGCCAAATTCCTGTCTGGGTCCCAGCTGCTCAGGAGTCTGAGGCAGGAAGATCACTTGAGCCCAGGAGCTCAAGGCTGCAGTGAGCCATGATTATACCACTGCACTCCAGCCTGGATCGCAGAGCAAGACCTTGCCTCAATAAATAAATAAATAAATAAATAGGCTGGGCGTGGTGGCTCAGGCCTGTAATCCCAGCACTTTGGGAGGCCAAGGCAGGGGGATCACCTGAGGTCAGAAGTTCGAGACCAGCCTGACCAACATGGAGAAACCCCGTCTCTACTAAAATTACAAAATTAGCCGGGCGTGGTGTGTATGCCTGTAATTCCAGCTACTCGGAAGGCTGAGGCAGGGTAATTGCTTGAACCCGGGAAGCGGAGGTTGTAGTGAGTCTAGATCATGTCACTGCACTCCAGCCTGGGCAACAAGAGCAAAACTCCGTCTCAAAAAATAATAATAATAAAAAATAATAAATAAGGCGCAAAGATTTCCCATATACTCCCTGCCCCCACCCCCTACAAACACACGCAAGCACACCCACATACACACACACACAACCTCTCTCTGTAGATTTGTTGTTAGTGTTTGTCTGTATAGGTTGTATCTCTGGTATATAATTTATGTTTTAATTGTTTGTAACAAGTTAATTTGTTTTTAAACATGCAACGGGCACTTTCCCAACCCCAGAAAGTGCTGATCATGAAGAGTTTGTTTGTTGCTAAAACAAAGCCAAGTTTTCATTTCACCAATGGGAGTGTTATCCTCTGTGTTTTGAGGTCATTAAATGTTTGCAATAAAAATACAATTAATCATTTGGTGTACCTAAGTGATGCATATGTTGAAGGATTTATAACCTCCCTTGAACATCAAACCATATTTCTCAACTGAGCACCATCCTCTTGAGGACACTGAAGAATCTGTATTGTGTTTCTAAACAAAAGAAAGGATAAGAACTCCAGTTGTTAGATCAGTGAAAGGAAAATAAGTCTCTGGGCCAGGCACAGTGGCTCGCTCCTTAAATCCCAGCACTTTGGAAGGCCGAGGCAGGTTAAGGTCAGGAGTTCAAGACCAGCCTGGCCAACAAGGTGAAACCCCATCCCTACTAAAACTACAAAATTAGCTGGGCGTGGTGGCTGTCACGTGTGCCGCTCACGTAAAGAGACCACCAAACCGGCTTTGTGTGGGCAACAAGGTCATTTATTTTGTGCTTGGGTGCAAGCGGGCCAAGTCCAAGAAAGGAGCTAGGCAAAGGAGGTAGGAGAGGGGATGGATTATATACGTTGGGGCAAGTGGTCAGCTAAAGGTGGTAATTATCTTGGGGAGGGGAGGGGCATCACGGGATGCATGATCACAAGGTAGGGGTCATTTATTACAATCAGGCATGATTATAAGGGTGGGGGAGTATTAGTTGCAGTCACAGTCGGGGGTGCAGTGATTACATAGTTACAAGGGTCGGGGGCTTGAGAAACCCAAGATCTGGGAGAAATTTTTGCAAGCCTGAACAGGAATAATGGGTACAGGTTTGCAGAGCAATAAGTTGAGGCAGGAACAAGTTATTTTACTTCTTTGTGGCCACATGATCACTTGTGGTTACTTTCGACTTTCTGGCTCCTGGGGACTTTCCAGAGGTGTATGTGCAGGTCACCAAGGCTAAAATGGTCAGGCCTGGACTTGGAGGCCTAACAGTGGCACACACCTATAATCCCAGCTGTTCTAGAGGCTGAGGCAGGAGAATTGCTTGGACCCAGGAGATGGAGGTTGCAGTGAGCTGCACGCCTCTGCACTCCAGCCTGGGCAACTCCAACTGAAAAAAAATAAAGAAATCTCGGGACCCCAAAATCACTAAGCCAAAGGAAAAGTCAGGCGACTTTTTATTCCTCCCGTTTTTATCCTGAATCTGAATAAGATAGCTACAAAGATAAAAAAGCCTACATACCTCCCTCACAATTTGCCCACACTGAGCCAGACTAAACTGTGTATTCTGTGAAAGGCTGATCAGATCAAAGACTTAAAAGGATGCAACCTTGTCTCTTATCTGTAAGCCCCTCCCCCTTCCCTTCTCTACCGCCACTGTCTCATGTCTCCCTAAAATGTATGAAAGCAAGCTGTACCCCAACCACCCTGGGCATATGTCATCAGGCCCTCCTGAGACTGTGTCATGGGTGCATCCTTAACCTTGGCAAAATAAACTTTCTAAATTGGTGGAAACCTGTCTCAGATATTGTGGATTCACAGATAAAAAGTGTTGTGGTAAATTGAGTTGTGTTTTGGATTGTGGGTGTGTGTAAATTGTTCTCTACTCCACAAAATCAGGAAGTGTGGCCCTGCACTGCAGAGGGTGGGGTCAGCCCCATCACCTGAGCAGGGAAGCCCACAAGCCCAAGGAAAAGAGAGGGAGCAGGGAGAAAGGGAAGCTGCCAAGCCCACTGCCCTGCCCAGAGCCATCCACCAGCCTGGAACTCCTCTGCAGAAAAACGGCAGAAAATACAGCTAAAGCTTTTGATGGCAAAGGCTTCCCTTTGCCTTGTGCATGATGGAATGCAGATCGCTATGACAATGGGAGCTTAACTTGGAGGAATTTATTCAAAGGAAAGAAGGAATTTCCTCCATGGAGTGACCTAGAAACAGCAGAGAAAAACAAAGTGGGTGGGGGTCAAGTCACTTCAAAGTAGCCACAGAAGAATGGCCCAGAGAACGTCTTTTTTTAAGACAGAGCCTCGCTCGTCACCCAGGCTGGAGTGCAGTGGTGCAATCTCTCGGCTCACTGCAACCTCCACCTCCAGGTTCAAGCAACTCCCCTGCCTCAGACTCCTGAGTAGCTGGGATTACAGATGCCTGCTACCACGCCTGGCTAATTTTTTTGTATTTTTAGTAGAGACGGGGTTTCACCATGTTGACCAGGCTGGTTTCGAACTCCTGACCTCAAGTGATCCACCCGCCTTGGCCTCCCAAAGCGCTGGGATTACAGGTGTGAGCCACGGCACCCAGCCTGGAGCAGGTCTTAAAAGGACAAAAAGAGCAAACTTCATTCCTAATTCTCCAGATCGGCGCAGCTGTGAAGCAGTGATACCATCCTACCCTGGCCCTTTTTGCCAGCTCTGGAATCTTGCCGATGAGGAACTTAATCAATCAAATATGGGTTCCAAAATAGGAATTCATTAGCACAAATCTTGGAGGATGTATTCCTCACTTGCAGGATTTTATTACATCATAATTCTAATCTTGGTACGTAGAGAAATGTCTATTGGTGGATTTGGTTATTTTCTGGCAGCACAGGTTTTTTTGTTTTGTTTTTTGCTTTTAGATGAAGTCTCACTCTGTCACCAGGCTGGAGTGCAGTGGTGCCATCCTGGCTCACTGCAACCTCCACCTCCCAGGTTCCAGCAAATTCTCCTGCCTCAGCCTTCAAGTAGCTGGGACTACAGGCGCGTGCCACCACCCCCAGCTAATTTTTGTATTTTTAGTTGTGGGAAGTAGAAAAGTTCCTCTTTAAAGTTTCCTTTTCTTGTTAAAGAATAAGTGTGCTTAAAAATAAAAAAAAAAAGTTTAAGTGTGCTAATAACTTTGTTCAGCCCTATCCTATGTAGTTGTTAGACATGCCATGCGTACCAGCACGTAATACATTCCATGTCCTTGTACTTTAACCAAGATGTCTGTGCTGGACGTTCTCACAGGCGTGTCCCAGCTCTCCATTGCTTTTACCTGTTTAGAAAAGTTTTAAGTTGTTAGCCAATCGGGGTTTAGTTTAGATTGTGAGACCTGGCTCCAACCAATGGAGACCAGACACAGCTGTAAGGACGACCCAAAATGCACAAGGAATAAATATGTCTGCTTTCCTTTGTTCATTGTACTCTTGTGGCAAGAGGGCTAGCGAGAGTACCCTTCCAGCAGTCCAGGAAGTAAAAATTGTGTTGCTGAAAGATCCTTTGTCTCAGTGCTGATTTTCCTTTTCGGCACTGAGCATCTGATTCCAACATAGTGGAGATGGAGTTTCACTGTGATGGCCAGGATGGTCTCAATCTCTTGACCCTGTGATCTACCCATCTCAGCCTCCCCAAGTGCTGGGAATACAGATGTTAGCCACCATGCTTGGCAACAGCACAGGTTTTTTGTTTTTTTTTTCCTTTTTTTTTTTTTTGAGACAGTCTTGCTCTGTCACCCAGGCTGGAGTGCAGTGGCATGATCCCAGCTCACCACAACCTCTGCCTCCTGGATTCAAGCGATTCTCCTTCCTCTGCCTCCCAAGTAGCTGGGATTACATCTGCCACCACACCTGGCTAATTTTTGTATATTTAGTAGAGATGGGGTTTCACCGTGTTGTCCAGGCTGGTATTGAACTCCTGACCTCATGATCCACCCACCTCAGCCTCCCAAAGTACCGGGCTTACAGGTGTGAGCCACCACACCTGGCCAACAGCACAGGTTTTTAAAGATGACCACATGCTTTATGTGCACATCAGATACAAAGTTGATGAGCAAGAATCCTATGGCCAACATAAGGATTTGCTTCCTGGACAAGCAAAGCCTGCCACTGGAGATTGCTTCTGCATCTGTACACAGGTAGGGGCTGGTCTTCAGAAATACATTGTTCTTTCTGTGACTTTTACCCACCCCCAACCCTGAAAAAGTGATTGCATTCTCACTAATTGCTATCTTGGGCCCTTGAAGGAGGTGGCACTTTTCGGCCCCAGGAGGTCATTCTTGGTGTCCCCGGTCATAAGTGTTCAGAGCAAGATAGGAGAACTTGCAGTCCACAATGTCCTCCCCGCCTGTCCTGAGAGATGCATGTCTGGCTATTCTCCACCTGTCCAAGCCTCTCTTGGCATTGCTGGTACAACCCCTCCACTATGGAGATCTGCCTAAGCTGTCTCCTCCACAGACCACCTTGAGGCTCTCTGGGATAACCTACAGCCAAAGCAGCTCCGATCAATCAGCTGTCAGTTATCCCAGAGAGCCTCAAGGCGGTCTGGGCAGGAGACACAGCTTTGGCAGAGCTAGGTCAAGTTTCTGTGTTCATGATCTAGCCAGGCGGCCCTTGATGACGCATTTGTGATTTAGTCATTGCCTGTTCGAGCTATCACATTACAGAGACAGGCCTATGTGCCACCTAGGCCTTTAACAGTAAGGGTGCACTTCCTAGAGACTGTAGGGTCACGGGGGTTAGCGGATGTAGCTGAGAGCAGCTCTAATGATTTGCTTGATTCGTTGACTGAAATCTGGCGTCCTCAGGAGCAGTCTCTGCTGACTTAGATTCACGAAATACCAAACTTCCCTGGTATAATGTATTATAGAAGAAAGAATTGGCCGGGCGTGGTGGCTCACGCCTGTAATCCAAGCACTTTGGAGGCCAAGGCGGGCAGATCACCTGAGGTCGGGAGCTCAAGACCAGCCTGACCAACATGGTGAAACCCCGTCTTTAAAATAAATAAATAAATAAAAGAATCCAAAAGCTGGACCTCAGAGCGGGGTGGGAATGGCAGATCAGCCAGTCACCTACCTGGTAGCCGGTTACAAGTTAATGGCAAAAGACCTCATGAAAGGTGTAACATATAAATTGACTCATAATTCAGCGTGTAGGTTTGCCTTTCCCTGCCTGCAGTGCTCCTGCCAGCACTATCCCCCATGGACTTTCAGAAAGCGGTGTTCATTGTCATAGTATATACAACACACTGCAGAGCAAGCAACTCACAGCAAAAGAACTGCAGTATATGGGCTCAAGCCATGGAATCCACTGATCTTACCATGTACCCCATGTACCCCATCACCCAGATGCAGTTTACCTGATACAATGGAATTACCTAGTAAACCTCCACAATTATACCAGCAGAAGACAGGCCCCTGCAGGATGGGGGTGGCAGCCTACAGGATGCTCCACAGTTTGAACAATTCCTCCATAGTGAGAATTCACAGGTCCAGAAATCAAATGTTTTTCTCCCTATTACATTTTTTTTTTTTTTTTGAGATGGAGTCTTGCTCTGTCACCCAGGCCAGGGTGCAATGGCACGATCTCAGCTTACTGCAACCTCTGCCTCCCAGGTCAGGTTCAGGCAATTCTCCTGCCTCAGCCTCCCGAGTAGCTAGGATTACAGGCACCCATCACCACGCCTGGCTAATTTTTGTACTTTTAGTAGAGACAGAGTTTCACCATGTTGGTCAGGAGGGTCTTGAACTCCTGATCTCACGATCTGCCTGCCTCGGTCTCCCAAAGTGCTGGAATTAAAGGCGTAAGCCACTGCACATGGCCTCTCCCTATTTTATTTAATAACACTGGTGTTTGAGTTCTACCAACTTTAGAGGTCATAATTCCCAAGGGTGAAATGCTTCCTTCCATCAGGAAACAATCGGTTCCACTGAACCGGAAGTGCAGGTTTCCCCTGTGGCCATTTGGGGTCCTTCATACTACTGAGCAACAGGAAAAGAGAGGTCCCTGTACTGCCTGGAATGACCCATCCTGGTTATCAAGTGGAAAGGCGGGTGCCGCTACACATTGGGGAGGGCTATATCTAGAACTCGGGGTTCCGTGCCTTGTAATAAAATTTCACAGAAACAATAACAACCCAAGAAAGGCAGAAAACCCAAGAACTCAGACCCTGCAGAAATGATGGTTTGTGTTTTCCCATCAGAAAAAGATCCCCTATTTGCCAAAGTGCTGGTTGAAGGCAGAGGGAACATTCAATGGGTAGCGAAAGGAGGAAATTACAGGTGGATGCGGTGGCTCATGCCTGTAATCCCAGCACTTTGGGAGGCCGAGGCGGGTGGATCACTTGAGGTCAGGAGTTCGAGATCATCCTGGCCAAGATGGTGAAACCTCATCTCTACTAAAAATACAAAAATTTGCTTGGCATGGTGGCAGGCGCCTGTAATCCCAGCTACTCGGGAGGCTGAAGCAGGAGAATCATTTGAGCCCAGGAGGCAGAGGTTGCAGTGAGCCAAGATCATGCCACTGCACTCCAGCCTGGGTAACAGAGGGCGACTCCATCTCAAAAAAAAAGAAGGAATTTACATCAACTACAGTAGAAATAAGTGCTTTAGCAAACATGGGCATGTTTTCTTGCTTGTTATAAATATGTATATATTAATTAATTATTTCTTTTCTTCCCCTTTTCCCTCCTATCTCATATAAAGAGTGTTGGAAGTGATTAGCTTTAAATTTTGGTTTTCAAGTCACAGAATATCCAGGAAGGGTTGTGACAGAACTAGAAGAGAAATTAACCCACCCAAAGACGGATGAGGTGAGAGATGGGATTTTCCGTCTTCCCTTTTTGGGGCACCTCTGTTACCATGTTGTACCATATTAGGGGGTAGCCTAACATGGTTGTACCATGTTATTATTGTCTGTAAATGAGAATGGGTAGAAGAGTGATAATCACAATGAGCCATTCTTGCATATCCTAAATAAAATCCATTTGGTCACAATGGTCTTAATTTCTTTAATGTATTCCTAGATATTATTTGCTAATATATTATTTAGGATTTTTGCATCTATATTTATATCTAAAATAGGTAAGCAATGTTTGTGTGATTTTTATTAAGCTGTGGAATTAATAACACCCTGGCTTTTTTTTTTTTTTTTGAGACCGAGTCTTGCTCTGTCGCCCAGCTGGAGTGTGCAGTGGCGTGATCTTGGCTCACTGCAACCTCCACTGCCT
>NW_022436952.1:25972324-26042513 GCF_009761245.1 Sapajus apella | reverse complement strand
TATATATATATATATATATATATATATATATATATATATTTTTAGATGGAGTTTCACTCTTATTGCCCAGGTAGGAGTGCAATAGTGCAATCTCAGCTCACTGCAACCTCTGCCTCCCAGGTTCAAGTGATTCTCCTGCCTCAGCTTCCCAAGTAGCAGGGATTACAAGCATGCTCCACCATGCCCAGCTAGTTTTGTATTTACTTTTGTAGAGATGAGATTTCACTATATGTTGGCTAGCCTAGTCTCGAACTCCTGATCTCAGGTGATCCACCTGCCTGGGCCTCCCAAAGTGCTGGGATTACAGGCTTGAGCCACTGTTCCTGGCCTACGCCCTGGGTTTTTTAAAGATAATTTGGAGCCAAGAGAGTAATTTCTAATGTTTTTGCCATAGAAATGCTAAATATTTCAGGTAATAGGTAGGTTAGCCAGCTTGATTTAATTATTTCACACTGTATTCATACATCGAAACATCACATTGTACTTGATATATTTATACGATTATGAATTGTCAATTTACATTTTAAATAAGTAAACAAACCTAAACAACAACAATAATAATAATTTAGAGATTCTTTTTTTCTCTTTCTCTGTGCTCTAGAACAGTATTTGCATAATCTACTCTAAAAGTTTGTCAGGCCAGGCACAGTGGCTCACACCTCTAATCCTAACACCTGGGAGGTTGAGGCAGGAGGATCGCTTGAGCCCAGGAGTTCAAGAGCAGCCTGGGCAACACAGCAAGACTCTGTCTCTACAAAAAAATTGCAAATTAGCCAGGGCATGGTGGCATGCGTCTGTAGTCCCACCTACTCTAGAGGCTGAGACACGAGGATCGCTTGAGTCTGGGAGGTCATGGCTGCAGTGAGCACGGCAGGGCCACTGTACCCCAACCTGGGCAACAAAGTAAGACCTGCCTCAAAAAAAATTTTTAATTAAATAAAAATAAAGGTTGGTTAGCATTTTCCTGTGCAACCATCTGAGTCTGATTCTTTGGGGTAAGCTAGCAACTCTCTGAAAACTTTCTGGATTCCCTTTATAGACAGGTTGGTTTATATTTTCTCTCTTCTGGAGTATTTTCGATAAATAATATTTTCCTAGAAAATGATTTTGCTTTTTAAATTTGGTTTTTAAAAACAATGAATAAATTGGCTTATATCCACATCTTCTCTCATTCCCTCTCTCAATTCTACCAACGAACTTTTGTTTGAGTATTTGTGTTGCTGTTGCTACCCAGGCTAGATTGCAGTGGCACAGTTTCCGCTCACTGCCACATCCGCCTCCCATGCTCAAGCGATCATCCTACCTCAGCCTCCTGAGCAGCTGGGACTCCAGGTGCAAGCCACCATAGGCGGCTAATTTTTGTGTTTTGTTGTAGAGATAGGATTTGCCATGTTGCCCAGGCTAATCTCAAACTCCTGGGCTCAAGTAATCCACCTGCCTCAGTATCCCAAAGTGCTGGAATTACAGGTGTGAGTCACTGCACCTGGCCTGTTTTAGTCTTAGTTCTGTGGTAAATATATTAAACATTCACTGCCTTCCTTCTGCTAAAATTTACTTTTTACTAGCCCTTAGTTGACTCAAGTTTATCCTCCTGTAATGTCCTCAAGAAGGGTTCATGAGAACTGTATTTCCTAATATCGTGCATTCTCAAAATTGTCTATGGTTTAGAGAATAAAGAGAAGCCACAGACTAGAAGAAAATATTTGCAAAACACATATCTGATAACGAGCTTGTATTCAAAATTTACATTAAACTCCAAAAACTCAACATCAAGAAGACAAGCTACACAATTTTAAAATGGGCAAAATATCTGAAGAGACACCTCACCAAAGAAGACATACATAATGGCAAATAGCATATGAAAAGATGCTCAGCGTCATATGTCATGAGGGAATTTAAAATTAAAGTAACATTTGCAAAGTCAGGCATGGTGGCTCACACCTGGGAGGCCAAAGCGGGAGGATCACTTGAGCCCAGGAGTTCAAAACCAGTCTGAGCAACATAGGGAGACCCCCCGCTTCTCTACAAAAAAATTCTTTAAATTAGCCAGGCGTAGTGGCCCACACCTGTGGTTCCAGCTACTTGGGAGGCTGAGGTGGAAGAGCTGCTGGAGCCCAGGAGGTCAAAGCAGCAGTGAGCAGTGGTCGCACCACTGCACTCCAGCCTGGGCAGCAGAGTAAAACTCTGTCTCAAAAAAATAAAAAATAAAATAACAGTTGAACTCTACTACAAACCTATTTAAATGGTTAAAATCTGAAACACTGACAACACCAAGTGTTGGCAAGAATGTGGAACAGGAGAAACTCTTATTCATTGCTGATGGGAACGCAAAATAGTATAAGCACTTTGGAAGACAGTTGGGAAGTTTCTTATAAAGCTAAAAATAGGCTTACCATACAATCCAGCAATCATGCTCCTAGGTATTTACCCAAATGAAATGAACGCTTCTCTCCACACAAAAACCGCCACACAAATGTCTATAGCAGCTTTTCATAATTGCCAAAAAATTGGAAGCAGCCAACAGATCCTTCAGTACACGAAATGATAAGCAAACTATGGTACCTCCATGCAATGGAAAATTATCCAGCTCAAAATGAATTGCACTATCAAGACATGAAAAGACATGGAGGAAGCTTGAGTGTATATTGCTAAGCGAAAGAAGTCAGTCTGGGCAGGGCAAGGTGGCTCATTCCTATAATCCCAGCACTTTGGGAGGCCAAGGTGGACAGATCACCTGAGGTTTCAGACCAGCCTAACCAACGTGGAGAAACCCCGTCTCTCCTAAAAATACAAAATTAGCGGGGCATGGTGGCGCATGCCTGTAATCCCAGCTACTCAGGAGGCTGAGGCCAGAGAATCGCTTGAACTCAGGAGGTAGAGATTGCAATGAGCCAAGATCACACCACTGCACTCCAGCCTAGGCAACAAGAGTGAAACTCCATCTCAAAAAAAAAAAAGTCAGTCTAAAAAAGCTATAAACTATATACATCCACTATATAATACTATATTCTGGAAAGGCAAAACTATCGAGACGGTAAAAAGATCAGTGGTTGCCAGAGGAGGAGAGAGGGAAGAGGGAAAAAATTGTTGTGGTCTTTTAATAAAATCCCTGACTCCTGTTTTCTTTCCTTGAATATCTTGCTCTGTCTCTGTAGGAAGTAGAAATGTTCCTCTTCAAAGTTTCCTTTCTTGTTAACGAATAATAATAACAATAATAAACGTTAGAAATAGTCTCTTTTAAAGACTTTCTTCAAAGCCTTTTTGCTTTTTACTAGTGACTGTTAAGCCCTATCCTGCGTAGCTACAGCTGCTAGATATAAAGGAATAAGTATATTCTATGTCCTTTAAGATATTTTCTGTTCTTTAACCAAGGTATTTGTGCTAGACATGCTCACAGGCATGTAGTACAGTCTATGTTCTTGTATTTTAATGAAGAGATTTATGTTATTACTTTTCTAAGTCCTTTCACAAGCAACTTCCTGTCCTTCCTTATCTGGACTTCCTCTTTTCCTTTTGTTCTCCATTGCTTTTACCTGTTTAGAAAAGTTTTAAGTTGTTAGCCAGTTGGGCTTTAGTTTAGATTGTGAGGTCTGGCTCCAGCCAATGGAGATGAGACACAGCAGTAAGGACAACCCCAAATGGGTAAAGGATAAATATGTCTGCTTTTCCTTTGCTCATTGTACTCACGTGGCAAGATGGCTAACCGCAGCACCCTTTCTGCAGAAGGTAAAATTGCCTCGCTGAGAGATCCTTTGTCTCAGTGCTAATTTTTCTTTGTGGCACCGAGCATCTGTTTCCAACAGTCTCTTCCATCATTCAACATGGGTCTGCAGACATCCAGGGGCAGCCTTAATTTTTATCCCCTAAAAGAAAAACAGAGTTGATTTTTTTTCCTGGCTGCTCAAAAAGTTCTTTATTTTTAAAACTCAATAACTTTACTAGGCTAGATCTCAACAAAAACGTTCTCAATCAGTTTTCCCTGACATCTAGCTTTCTCTTTCAGCATAGATTCAAGCCTCTTTTGTTTCAGGAAAGCTTTCTTTTCTTTTTAAAGTAGAGACAGACAAAGTCTCACTATGTTACCTGGTCTGGTCTCAAACGCCTGGCCTCAAGCCATCCTCCTGCCTTGGCCTCCCAAAGTGCCAGGATTACAGGCATAGCCACCACGCCTGGACAATTTCAATAAAACTTTTTTGAATTATAGCTTTAGCTGTATGTTTTATCTGTTGTTTTAGTTTTCTTTTTTAGAGATTTCAACTATGAATATATTGCATATTGAATTTCCTTTGCATCTCATATAGATATATATGTATACATAATTTTCTCATTTTGTTTTTAATCTACTGTATTTGCACTTCGTTAGTTTACTTTTCTCATTTCTATTCTTTAGTCCTTTACAGTGTTTTCCATAGTAACTGTTCTCATTTATGCTCCCTCCAATTTCTTTTTTCTTTTTCTTTTTTTGAATCAGAGTCTCATTGTGTTACCCAGGCTAAAGGGCAGTGGTGCATTCATAGCTCACTGCAACCTCAAACTCCTGGGACAAAATGATCCTCCTGCCTCAGCCTCCCAAGTATCTGGGACTATAGGCATGCACCACCATACCTGGCTAATTTTTAAACTTCTTGTAGAGAGGAGTGTCTCATTATGTTACCCAGGCTGGTCTTGAACTCCAATGCTCAAGCGATCCTACCACCTAAGCCTCCCAAAGTGCTGAGATTACAGGCATGAGCCACTGTACCCGGCCTCCTTTTTCATTAGTGTGTGGTTTTTCTTCCAGTTCTGAAATTCAGCTTCCATTTCATCTGTTCCTGTTGTCTCATAATCTCTTTTATGAGCTCTTACATTTCTGCCTTATTATCTTCCTGCATCAAGGTAATTACCTTTTTTTGGGGAGGTGGGGGAGTGCGAGTCTTGCTCTGTCGCCCAGGCTGGAGTGCAATGGCACAATCTTGGCTCACTGCAACCTCCACCTCCCAGGCTGAAGTGATTCTCCTGCCTCATCCTCCCGAGTAGCTGGGAATAAAGGCATGTGCCACTGTGCCCAGCTAATTTTTGTATTTTTAGTAGAGACGGGGTGTCACCATGTTGGCCACACTGGTCTTGAACTCCTGACCTCAGGTGATCCGCCTACCTCAGCCTCCCAAACTGCTGGGAATACAAGTGTAAGCCACCACGCCCAGCGAGGGGGATGACTTAATTAATTTTTTTAGTTCACAGCAAAATGTTTAGTCACAGCTTTCAACTGCTCCATGGCAACATTTTTTCTGGTAAGTATTCTTCATCTACTGCTGAATTTTATTGCTGTTTTCCACATTTTTTCTTTGGCATATCTTATCAATGCTGTGCTAGTTACTTTTTTAGACTCATCATTGAATGGATTGGATTTGGGGGGAGGAATATTTGCATGGTGGCCTTCCCAGCATCGCAACTCAAAGGCTCCCTCCTTGGCTCTGAAGGGATGGGCTGCTTTCCCTACACAAGGCTCAACCACGGGATTGAGTAGCTCTAATCCCTCCGCTTCACCGGACAGTCAGTGAACAGAACACTGCCCCCAGCCTCATTTCTCCCAGTGCCTGCTACTTGCTACCCCCAAGGATACACCAGGGAGCCTCTCACCTTCAGGAGTGTATTTTTGCTGTGGCTTCCAGAGAGCTGCGGCTCCTTCACCCTCGGATGCATTCCCTGCTTCCCCTCCTCCTCATCACAGTTTCTTCGAGTCAGTGGGTATGTCTGTTTTCGGGTTTCCCTTAAAAGGAAATCCTCCATGGCTTTTTCATTCTCCTTATTTCTTTATGTGATTTTTCAAGCAGAGTTTAAAGCTGACTTGTGCTGGGCGCAGTGGCTCACAGCTATAATCCCAGCACTTTGGGAGGCTGAGGCTGGAAGGCTGAGGCAGGTGGATCACGGGAAGTCCAGAGTTCAAGACCAGCCTGAGCAACATGGAGAAACCCTATCACTACTAAAAATACAAAATTAGCCAGGCATGGTGGTGCGTGCCTGTAATCCCAGCTACTTGGGAGGCTGAGGCAGGAGAATTGCCTGAACCTGGGAGGCAGATGTTGTGGTGAACCGATTGTGCCATTACACTCCAGCCTGGGCAACAAGAACAAAACTCCATCTCAAAAAAAAAAAAGAGGCTGATTTGTGCAAACTTGTTCATAGCGGGAGTCCTGCCCGGAGTCCTGAGGAGGTGAAGACAGAGCTGCCTGCAGCCCTGGGCATGGCCTCCTGCAGAGGTGGGTCTGGGACAGCAAGACCCAACTGCAGGGAAGGAGGCCATGCTAACCACATTTGTGTTCCTCCCAGGAATCTCAAAGATCAGTTGTGCCTCTGCCCTTTACAAGAGGTAGTTTTATGAGTTAATACTTTCTTTCTGTCTCTGTCACTTCCAAACAGGGAGTTCTGATTCATACAGGAAGTGGCTGCACCCTCTGCTGATCTTGCTCCTGGGCTGGGTTTCTCCAGCCAGCACTGCGGTCCTGGCACTTAGCACACTATGGCTGCTGTCACACATGGGGAGTAGAAGGCTGGCCACCAGCTATGGACAGGCATCACAGATGCCAGGACATGGGGACAGTCCCCTTTTGAATGCTCCATCCTGCCACCATCCAACATGTCAGCGTCCACTCTCCATGCTGTCCTCCCCTCTTTCCCACCCTCCTCCCTCAGCTCTGCATTCCCAGTCCACCGGGGACACCACGTCCAGGCCTGGATGCTGCTCCCAAGACTGCAGCCCAGTGCCCAGAGCCACACATGGACCAGTGGGCTGGGCCCACAGAAAAGCATTTTAAGGATAGAGGGGTTTGTGGCAATAATAAGAGATTCAGTTCACCTGGAAGATCTGATGATTGTAAAATTATATGAATTCAATAAAATAACTTCAACAGGCTAGGCGCAATGGCTCATGCTTATAATCCCAGCAATTTGGGGGACCGAGGTGGGTGAATCACGAGGTCAGGAGATTGAGACCATCCTGGCCAACATGGTGAAACACCATCTCTACTAAAAATGCAAAACTTAGCTGGGCATGGTGGCAGACGCCTGTAATCCCAGCTACTCTGGAGGCTGAGGCTAGAGAATCGCTTGAATCTGGGAGGCAGAGGTTGCAGTGAGCGGAGATCGCACCACTGCACTCCAGCCTGGTGACAGAGCAAGCCTCCATCTCAAAAGAAAAAAAAGAAAAACTTCAACAAAAAAGGAAAAACCTGATAGATCCATAGAAAGAATCTGACAAATTCACCACCAGAATGGAGAATTTCAACATACCTCCCACGATTATTGAAAGATCAGGTCAGGCATTGTGGCTCATGCCTGTAATCCCAACACTTTGGGAGGACGGCATGGGCAGATCACTTGAGACGAGTTTGAGACCAGCCTGGGCAACAGTGAAACTTGGTCTCTGCCGAAAAATTAAAACATCAGCTGGGCATGGTGGCTTGGGCCTGTGGTCTCAGCTACTCGGGAGGTTGTGTTGGGAGAATTGCTAGATCTTGGGAGGTCAAAGCTGCAATGAGCCATGATCTCACCACTGCACTCCAGCCTGGGCAAAAGAACAAGACCCTGTCTCAATTAAAAAAAAAAAAATCAAACAAGTGAACAAAATATACATACATACATATATATATATATATATATATATATAGAGAGAGAGAGAGAGAGAGAGAGAGAGAGAGCGTTCGCACAAAGATTTGAAAAACAATGTAAAAGCTTGATTTAATAACATAGAAAACCTTGCTCCAAATACTTAAAAGTTAAAGATTACACATTCAACTTAAGCACGCTTAGAATATATATATATATACTAAATTGACCAAGTAATAAGCTATAAAGCAAGTCTCAAAAAATTTCAAGGAAGGAATATCGTATAGATCTCTCACTAAAATGCAATTAGTGAGACGCTATCAACAAACAGATCAATTTAAACATTCTTGTACTCTTGGAAATTTTAAAGCCCACTTCTAACATGTTATATATAAATCAAAGAAAAAATTATAATAGGCCAGGTGTGGTGGCTCACGCCTGTAATCCCAGCACTTTTGGAGGCCAAGGCCGGTGGATCACGAGGTCAGGAGATTAAGACCATCCTGGCTAGTACGGTGAAACCCCGCCTCTACTAAAAACAAAACATTAGCTGGGTGCGGTGGCACACACCTGTAGTCCCAGCTACTCAGGAGACTGAGGCAGGAGAATCTCTTGAACCCAGGAGGCAGAGGTTGCAGTGAGCCACGATCGCACCACTGCACTCCAGCCTGGGCAACAGAGTAAGATTCCATCTCAAAAAAAATATATATATATACGAAAATTAGGTAGGTTGATGGCACATACCTGTAGTCCCAGCTACTCAGAAGGCTGAAGCACGAGAATCGTGAGGCAGAGGTTGCGGTGAGCCAAGATCATGCCATTGCACTCCAGCCTGGGCAACAAGAGCAAAACTCTATCTCAGGAAAAAAAAATTATAATAAAATATTCAAATATTACACATCAAAACTTGTGGGATGCAGCAAAAGACCAATAGAAGAACATTTATATTCTTATAGGTTCACATTAGAAAGAAATAAAGAGGCCAGCCACAGTGGCTCATGCCTGTAGTCCCAGCACTTTAAGAGGCCGAGTGGATCTCTTAAGATCAGGAGTTCAAGACCTGCCTAGGCAACATGGTGAAACCTGTCTCTACTAAAAATACACAAAATTAGCCAGGCATGGTATGGTGGCACATGCCTGTAGTCTCAGCTACTCTGGAGGCTGAGACAGGAGGATTCCCTGAGCCTGGGAGGTCAAGGCTGCGGTGAGCCATGATGGTGCTACTGCCCTTCAGCCTGGGCAACAGAGTGAGACCCTGTCTCAAAAGAAGAGAAAAAAAAAAAAAAAAAGAAACATAAAGACGAAACATCCTTCTTAAAAAGTTAGAAAAAGAATAACCATAGCCAATGGAAAGGAAAAAAAAGACCGAGAACTAAAATTAGTTACATAGAAAACAGACTCAATAGAAACCATCAGCAAAGCCAAACGTTGCTTCTTTGAAATTAAAACAATCTGAAAACACTGATCAAGAAAAAGAATGGAATTAAAAAAGAGACATAACCCAGATACAGCAGAGATTAAAAAGAAAATGGAATATTGTAAACAATACTGAGCCAATATTTTTGACAATGTAAACAAAATGGACAAATTACTAGAAAAAAAAAATACAGCTTTCCAAAAATTACTCGATAAGAAATAGAAACCTGGAATAATTTGTAACAGCAAACATTGAAAACAACCTAAACGAGCTTAAAAATAAAAACTGAAGTGGTAGGAAGTATAGTATAGTCAAACAGTGGAAAACTTTTCTTGTTTTATACTGAAGTGAAAATATATCTCTATATATATTGTGTGTGCGTGTGTTTGGTTTTTTTTTGTTTGTTTTTGAGACAGAGTCTTGCTGTGTTGCCCAGGCTGGAGTGCAGTGGCATGATCTCGGTTCACTGCTCCCGGGTTCAAGTGATTCTCGTGCCTCAGCCTCCAGAGTAGGTAGGATTACAGGCATGGGCCACCATGCCCAACTAATTTTTGTTGTTTTTTTGTTTGGTTTTGTTTTTTTCAGTAGAAATGGGGTTTCACCATGTTGGCCAGGCTGGTCTCAAGCTCCTGACCTCAGGTCATCCTCCCACCTCGGCCTCCCGAATTGCCAGGATTACAGGCGTGAGCCACTGCTGCCAGCCAACTGCATGTATTAACATAAATAAATCCTAAAAGCAAAATGCTGAGTGAAGAAAAGCAATTCATAGATTAATGTTAAGTAGAATATCATTTAGAGTTTAGAAACACACAAAACAATGCTACTCACTTGTAATGGGCACATATACAAAAAACTCGAATATAAGAACACAAAAACTTGACAGCCATATTCAGCAACTTCAGGTGTTTTTCACACAGCGAAAAAAACCTCGCTTTTCAACTATATCAGAAATACATATGGCCAAACATAAAGACATGAAATCTAGATGCTAGGTATATGGCTGTTTTGTTTTTTTGGTGTTTTTTGTTTTTGTTTTTGTTTTGAGACAGCCTCACTCTGTCACCCAGGCTGGGATGCGATCTTGGCTCACTACAACCTCTGCCTTCTGGGTTCAAGCAATTCTCCTGCCTCAGCCTCCCGAGTAGCTGGAACTACAAGTGCACACCACCACGCCTGGCTAATTTTTTTTATTTCAGTAGAGACAGAGTTTCACCATGTTGGCCAGGATGGTCTCGATCTCCTGACCTCGTGATCCGTCTGCCTCGGCCTCCCCAAGTGCTGGGATTACAGGCGTGAGCCACCACACCCGGCTCACCTGGCTAATTTTTGTACTTTTTTGTAGAGACCGGGTTTTACCATGTTTGCCACGTAGGTCTTGAACTCCTGAGTTCAAGTGATCTGCCTGCCTCAGCCTCCCAAAGTTCTGGGATTACAAGAGTGGGCCACCACGCCTGGCCTGGCTATTGATCTTTTAAAATCTTTTTCTCTACACTTTTGTGTAGGTCTGAAATATCTTAAAACATTAAATTTTTTTTGAGACAGGGTTTTGCTGTGTCTCCCAGACTGGAGTGCAGTGGCGCTGTCACAGCTGACTGTCTTGAACTCCTGGGTTCAAGCAATCCTTCCTTCTCAGCCTCCTGAAGTGCTGGAATGACAGGCATGAGCCACCCTACCCAGCCTCATCATATTACTTTTTAAATTAAAAAATAATAGAAAGTGAGGAAGTGAAAAGAGTGAAAGGAGTTTTGCTCTAAAGAGAACAAAGAAGGGCCGGGCGCAGTGGCTCACGCCTGTAATCCCAGCACTTTGGGAGGCCAAGGCAGGTGGATCACCTGAGGTCAGGAGTTCGAGACCAGCCCGGCCAACATGGTGAAACCCCATCTCTAGTAAAAATACAAAAATTAGCTGGGTGTGGTGATGGGTACCTGTAAACTCCCAGCTGCTTGGGAGGCTGAAGCAGGAGAATTGTTTGAACATGAGAGGCTGAGTTGCAGTGAGCTGAGACTGAGCCACTGCACTCCAACTTGGATGACAGAGTGAGATTCTGCCTCAAAAATTTTTAAAAAAAATTAAATAAATAAAATTAAAATGCTATTGTTCCATTAACAGTTCAAGAACTTGAAGCTTTAAAGACTCTTCTTACTGAAATGGGTACTTTTTAAAAACATATTGTTTATAAACATAGGACTGTATGTATTGTAAGAAGAGTAAGCCTTAGTTTTGACCTCCCAGAATATTAGGAAATTCTTTTTTTTTTTTTTTTTTTTTTCTTTTTTTGGGACGGAGTTTCGCTCTTGTTACCCAGGCTGGAGTGCAATGGCACGATCTTGGCTCACCGCAACCTCCGCCTCCTGGGTTCAGGCAATTCTCCTGCCTCAGCCTCCTGAGTAGCTGGGATTACAGGCACGCACCACCATGCCCAGCTAATTTTTTGTATTTTTAGTAGAGACGGGGTTTCACCGTGTTGACCAGGATGGTCTCGATCTCTTGACCTCGTGATCCACCCGCCTCTGCCTCCCAAAGTGCTGGGATTACAGGCTTGAGCCACCGCGCCCGGCCAGGAAATTCTTAAAAATGAATTTACTTTTAATTGAATTTACTTTTAATTTGCTTCAATTAACAAAAATAGCCAGGCATGGTGACCCATGCCCGTAATCCCAGCACTTTGGGAGGCTGAGGTGGGAGGACTACTTGACCCCAGGAGCTGGAGAGCAACCTGTAGTCTGTAGTGAGATCTCATCTCTACCAAAAAAAAAAAAGTAGCTACATGTGGTGGCATGCACCTGTGGTCCCAGCTACTTGGGAGGCTGAGGTGGGAGGACCGCTTGAGCCCAGGAGCTGGAGATTGCAGTGAGCCAAGAAAGCACCACTGCACTCCAGCCTGGGTGATAGAGTGAGACTCTGTCTAAAAAAAAAAAAAAAAAAGTACAGCCTTTAGCACTTGCTGGAAAGGTGAAATAATGGTTGTTTAAAAATAACGCAGAGGGCCGGGCGCGGTGGCTCAAGCCTGTAATCCCAGCACTTTGGGAGGCCGAGGCGGGTGGATCACGAGGTCAAGAGATCGAGACCATCCTGGTCAACATGGTGAAACCCCGTCCCTACTAAAAATACAAAACATTAGCTGGGCATGGTGGTGTTTGCCTGTAATCCCAGCTACTCAGGAGGCTGAGGCAGGAGAATTGCCTGAACCCAGGAGGCGGAGGTTGCGGTGAGCCGAGATCGTGCCATTGCACTCTAGCCTGGGTAACATGAGTGAAACTCCGTCTCAAAAAAATAAATAAATAAATAACGCAGAGAACGCATCAAGCCCAGGTGGTGGTGGAAAGGGTGGAGGACACACCTAAACATGTGGAACCCCAATGCCGGGCAGCCAGGGCCAAATCCACATCCCCCCAACATCAAGTACCCTGGAGGTTCCAATCCTGGCCACCCACCAGCCGTCAATCCACCCTTTCCCCCAGGCCCCTTTCCTCCGCCCCCAGAAGCTCCCCAGGGCAATCCAGCTTTCCCTTCAGGTGGGCCCCCTCCTCCTGTGCCAAAGCCAGAGTATCCAAGATGCCAACCCTCGGTCCCTACCCTACACCATACCCACCGCCTGCCCCTGGAATGCCTCCTGTGAATCCATTGGCTCCTGGCATGGTCGGAGATGCACAAGAAGACGCAGAAGAAAATGAAGAAAGCTCATGAAAAGATGCACCAGCACCACAAGCATGGCGAGCATTCCTCCTCCCCTTCCTCCTCCTCTTCCAGCAGTGACCCTTCCCTCAAGTCTCACCAGTTCTGCTCTCCCATCAAGCTTCAGATGCCATGTTGTACTGGGGGAAAATGGCCCTTGTGCTCCCCTCTCCCACCCCTACCTGAGCCTCACCCTGCTGTTCAGCCCTGAGTGGCTAGGGAAAACGGGGAGAGGATTGCCACGCCATGGCCGTCTTCTTGCTGCTGGGATAGATCATATAGCTAACGAGTTTAGCAAGGGAGCTCTTTTTTGAAGATGATGAACTAAATATTGAAGACAAGTTTGAGATCTGTCAAATGTGATTTTTACTTCCTCTTCTAATACTTGTGGTTGGGGAGGGTTGTGGAAATTTAATTATGATGAAAAACCTCTATCTTTTTTGTAACGTTGGCATACTTGGAGAATTTAGTGGCAAATACATTCCCCAGCAGGCCTTTTGATGGTTGCAAAGGTTGCTGGGAAGTAGAATCCGTTTGGTCGATGAGCTTTGACTGACATTTTGGAAGCTCACTTCTCCTCCTTAGCCCGGTATACGGTCCCGGGCCTTTTCTCATTCTCCATCTCTCAGTCCAAATAAAATTATTTCGCCTGATCAAAAAAAAGTTTAAAAATTTAAGAAAAAATAACACAGAGGCTGGAAGTCACTGTTCCAGAACTGGTATAGTACTTACATTTAAAAATATAAAACTGATACGAATGTGCATTTTATTTAATGTTTGGTACAAATGTAACTATTAAGAAAATAGCTTTAGACTGGTCATGGTGGATCACACCTGTAATCCTAGCATTTTGGGAGGCCAAGGTGGGTGGATTACCCGAGCTCAGGGATTTCAAAGCAGCCTGGGCAACATGGCAAGACCCCAACTCTACTAAAAATACAAAAAAAAATTAGCTGGAAGTGGTGGTGCGTGCCTGTAATTACAGCTACTTGGGAGGCTGAGACATGAGAATTACTGGAAACCTGGAGGCAGAGGTCGCAGTGAGCTGAGATGGTACCACCTTTTTCCCACTCAAAAAAAAAAAGAAAAGAAAGAAAGAAAATGGCTTCCTATTTATATCAAATGTATAAGTGAAGAAAACTAAACTTAAGGCTTTGCAATGACTACAAAACAGTCTTATTTAAAAATGGAACTGTCTCCTGCCCCTTGCCTGGTTACAATAAATATTGTGTCTTATGAAGACAAAAAAAAAAGTCAGGCAGGCCATCAAATAGTGGTGGTTTTGTTGGTATTGTTATTATGTAGCCACACTCAGCCATTCAGGTGCAGAATGGCTTTTTTCAGCCACTCAGGAACAAAGTAAGAAAGAGGAAGCATTTAACCAGGGTTGGGGTTTTACCTGGCAAGAAAGACAGAAGGAAAGAGGAGGAGGAGGAGCGTTCAGGATATGAAAGGAGTGATTATCATGCTGCACTGAAGACTTCAGGGGCAGCGAGGACGGGACAAGGGCAGGCAGTGTTGCTGAATGCCAGGGGTTCAGTCTAGGTCCACCTGACAGAAAGCCAATCACTGAGACAATGAGTATTACCAGGAAAGGAAGGCTTTTATTGTGAGTGATGTCATCCAGGAAACAGGTCTCAAATCCATCTCTCCGACCACTAAAGTTAGGAGTTTATACAGCAAGGAAGAAATATAATGACATACAGGAAAACAGGAATTAGGGTGAAGTAGGGAAAGAGTTGGTTAACACCCAGTGGGTGGCCAGATGAGAGGTCCGACACGCCATTGTCCAGATGCAGTGATCTGGACAGTTTCAGCCGGCCCCCTACACATACTATCCATGATGCCCGATGGTCAGTTTCCTGAGAAAGGAATTCAGAGAAGACAAATGGAAGTTTCTTGAGCTTTAAGACCAGGAGGGTCAATTTCTATGTCTCATTTAAAAAAAAAAAACAACAACTAAACATCAGTTTTGTGGAAAAATGGGGCTGATTCCAGAAAGACAGTGGGAAAAGATGGCACAGAGCCCCCACAGTGTCCTCAAGAGATAAGCCCAACAGAATGGTTCTGTCCAGTCAAGGAAACTCTGGGGAAAGTTTGAGTCACTGGACCTTGCAGAATTTGCTACAAAGTAGCCATATTCAGGCAGGAATCTGGGCCAGATGCCTAGCATGGCCACCCCACTGTCCGTCAGAGGTAGCCCTGGATAGGGTACAGGTGCCATATTCCAGGGGGCTGGTACTTTGGCTGCAACAGCTGGGGAAGGTAGTTTTGTATTTTCTTCTCTCTATTTCAGTTTGCAAACCATACTGGGTACAGCAAAGTTGACTGGAAGCAAGTAGAGGAGGATTTGAATACAGCCAAGGAACTGGTGAAAAGCCCAAAGAGCAACCAGATAACTGTTGATGGCAAAGCAAAACGAGGAGGTGGGATCATCTGTGAGGAAGAACGTTCCAGTAACTGGAGGATTTGGGAGGCTTTCTGCTGGGCATGGCATCCTGAAGAGAACTACTTCACCTTCACTTCCATTCTGCCTGGTTTGTTTGGGTTTTTTGTTTTTGTTTTTGTTTTTTTTCTATTTCTTCTTTCTCTCATCACACTGTGTTTGGGTGGTCTTCTTCTCTCCTCCTCCTCCTCCTCCTTCTTCTTCTTCCTCTTCCTCTTCTTCTCCTTTCTCTTCTTTGTCTTCTTCCTCCTCCTACCCCCTCCTCCTCTTCTTCTTCTTCCTCTTCTTCTTCTCTTCTTTCTTCTTTATTCTTCTTCTTCTTCTTCCCTGTCATCACATTGTGTCAGTTGACTTTTTCTAACCAGCAGCCTCTACACGGCATCACAGGAGACTGAATCTCTCCTCCTCCTCTTCTCCTGTGCCTTCCTCCTGCAGTGGCAAATCTGAATGGTTTTCTGTAGGGATCTGTTGGTCCAGGTTAACTGATGAGGTCCTAACATGAACCTGATGACAATGGAAGAGCTGGAACGTTTTGCCCCTCTCACACAACACTCCTTACCTGGTGACTCTGTAGCTTAGCAAGAACATTTCTTCTCCCCCTATATAAGACACTTATCAGAACACATTGCAGCCAGGTGCAGTGGCTCATGCCTGTAATCTCAACCCTTTGGGATGCCCACGTGGGCAGATCACTTGAAGTCAGGAGTTTGAGACCAGCCTGGCCGACATGGCAAAACCCCATCTCTACTAAAAATATATTTTAAAAAAAATTAGCTGGACATGATGGCACATGCCTATAATCCTAGCTACTTAACTGCCTGAGAAATGAGAATCCTTTGAATTCAGGAGGTGGAGTGTATTATTCTGTTCTCAAATTGCTGTTGAAGACATACCTGGGACTAGGTAATTTATTAAGAGAAAGAGGTTTAACAAACTCACTGTTTCACATGTCTGGGGAGGCCTCACAGTCATGGCATAAGGCAAAGAAAGAGCAAAGATATGTCTTACATGGCAGCAGCCAAGAGAGCTTGTGCAGGGGAACTCCCATTTATAAAACAATAAGATCTCATGAGACTTACTGTCACAAGAACAGCACAGGAAAGACCTGCCCCCATGATTCCATTACCTCCCACCAGGTCCCTCCCATAACACAGGGGGATTATGGTAGCTACAGTTCAAGATGAGATTTGGGTGGGGACACAGCCAAACCATGTCATTCTGTCCCTTGCCCCTCCCAAATCTCATGTCCTCACGTTTCAAAACCAATCATGCCTTCCCAACAGTCCCCCAAATTCTTAACTCATTTCAGTATTAACTCAAAGGTCCACAGTCCAAAGTCTCATCTGAGACGAGGCAAGTTCCTTCCGCCTATGAGCCTGCAAAATCAAAAGCAAGTTAGTTATTTCCCAGGCACAATGGGGGCACAGGCATTGGGTAAACACAACCATTCCAAATGGGAGAAATTGGCCAAAATGAAGGAGCTACTGGCCCCATACAAGTCTGAAATCCAGCAAGGCAGTCAAATCTTAAAGCTCAAAATGATCTCCTTTGACTCCATGTCTCACATGCAGGACACACTGATGCAAGAGGTGGGCTCCCATGGCCTTGGGTGGCTCTGCCCCTGTGGATTTGCAGGGCACAGCTTCCCTCCTGGCTGCTTTCATGGACTGGCATTGAGTGTTTGTGGCTTTTCCAGGCTCACAGTGCAAGCTGCTAGAGGATCTACCATTCTGGGGTCTGAAGGATGGTGACCCCCTTCTCACAGATCCATTAGGCAGTGCCCCAGGGGGACTCTGTGTGGGAACTCCAACCTCACATTTCCCTTTCACTCTGCCCTAGCAGAGATTCTCCATGAGGGCCCTGCTCCTGCAGGAGACCTCTGCCTGGACATCCAGGCATTTCCATACATCCTCTGAAATCTAGATGGAGGTTCCCAAACCTCAATTCTCCACTTCTGTGCCACCAGCAGGCGCAACACCATGTGGAAGCTCCCAAGCCTTAGGGCTTGCACCCTCTAAAGCCACATCCAGAGCTGTACCTTGGAACATTTTAACCATGGCTGGAGTGGCTAGGACACAGGATGCAAAGTTCCTAGGCTGCACACAGCAGAGGGACCCTGGGCCTGACAGAGAAACCCATTTTTTCCTCCTAGGCCTCTGTGCCTATGATGGGAGGAGCTGCCACAAAGGTCTCTGACATACCCTGGAGATATTTTCCCCATTATCTTGGTGATAGCCATTCAGCTCCTTGTTACTTATGGAATTGTCTGCAGCAGGCTTGAATTTCTCCTCAGAAAATGGGTTTTTCTATTCTTTTTTTTTTTTGAGATGAAGTTTCACTCTTTTTGCCCAGGCTGGAGTGCAATGGCACAATCTGGGCTCACTGCAACCTCTGCCTCCCTGGTTCAAGCAATTCCCCTCCCTCAGCCTCCTGAGTAGCTGGGATTAGAGGCATGTGCCACCACGCTTAGCTAGTTTTGTATTTTCAATAGAGGTGGTGTTTTTCCATGTTGGTCAGGCTGGTCTTGAACTCCCGACCTCAGGTGATCCACTTGCCTTGGCCTCCCAAAGTGCTGGGATTACAGGCATGAGCCACTGTGCCCGGCCAGGTTTTTCTACTCTATTGCATCATCAGCCTGCAAATTTTCCAAACTTTTTTGCTATGCTTCCTCTTGAATGGTTTGCTGCCTGGAAACTCTTCCATCAGAGACACCAAATCATCTCTCTTAAATTCAAAGTTCCACACATCTCTAGGGCAGGGACAAAAAGCTGCCAGTCTCTTCGCTAAAGCCCAGCCAGAGTCACCTTTGCTCCAGTTCCCAACAAGTTCCTCAACTCCGTCTGAGACCACATCAGCCTGGACTTTATATCACTATCAACATTTTGGTCAAAGCCTTTCAACAAGTCTCTAGGAAGTTCCAAACTTCCCTACATTTTCCTATCTTCTTCTGAGCCCTCCAAACTGTTCCAAGCTCTGCCCGTTACCCAGTTTCAACGTCACTTCCACATCATCAGCCATCTTTACAGCAGCACCCCACTCTACCCGTATCAATTTACTGTATTAGTCTGTTCTCACATGCTAATAAAGACATACCTGAGACTAATGTACAAAGAAAAAGAGGCTTAATGGACTCACATTTTCACTTGGCTGGGGAAGCCCCACAATCATGGCAGAAGGCAAAGAAGGAGCAAAGATATGTCTTAAATGGTGGCAGGCAAGAGAGCTTGTGCAGGGGGACTCCCATTTATAAAACTATCAGATCTCGTGGGACTTATTCGCTATCACGAGAACAGCACGGGAAAGACCTGCCCCCACGTTTCAATTGCCTCCCACTGGTTCCTCCCACAACACGTGGGGATTATGGGGGCCACAGTTCAAGATGAGATTTGGGTGGGGATACAGCCAAACCATATCACGGAGGTTGAAGTGAGCTGAGATCATGCCACTGCATTCTAATCTTGTTGACAAAGCGAGATTCTGTCTCCAAATCAAAAAAAAAACCACACACACACACACACACACACACACACACACACACACACATTGTAAGATGACTCATGGGGGACAAGTAGATCCTCAAAGCTTGGCCCAAACAGTTGCTTTGGAAAAGAAACAGTAAATGCATAGATACCTTGTTATGACATGCTGCCTGGAAAAGAACTAAATGCATTTGGCTTTAGGTATGAAATATTTTTGGTATCTTGGTGTCTACTTTCTTTTACTGTTGGTTTTGGATTACAGAAAGAGCTATTTATACCTGTTATCATTACCCTGACAAAAATGATACCATAAGCACCATAATTGAAAGATCTGAATATAGAATGAATTTATGTTAAAAGTATCTGTTGTGCTGAAGGCATTGTATTTAGTGGAAAGGCCTTTAAGGAACCAACGGATAGAAATACATCATGGAATGGTTCATTTTAGCAAATAATTCCAGCAAAGCATTAAGACATTAGCAATGGGATGTTTTCCACCATACAGGTTATACATTCAGTAGCTGTTTCAAAGGGTTTATTTATGGTAAAGCAAGCAACTTTAGATGAGGAAGGAAGAATTTCTTGAGTTCTTATGTCACAGAAAAGGAGCCATAGCTCTTTGTACTGATTCTACCATTTCTTTATTCAGTTAGTACAAAGTATAATCCTTTAACAAGGATGTTTGAGAAGTATTATCCCAGGCATTCAGAATTGAGAAAAATCACACATAAGAAATATATTACTGCTGGGCACGGTGGCTCGTGCCTGTAATCCCAGCACTTTGAGAGGCCAATGCTGAGGCAGGTGGATCACCAAGTCAGGAGCTTGGGACCAGCCTGGCCAACACGGTGAAACCCATCTCTACTAAAAAAATACAAAAATTAGCTGGGTGCGGTGGTGGGCACCTGTAATCCCAGCTACTCGGGAGGCCGAGGCAGCAGAATCACTTGAACCAGGGAGGTGGAGGTTGTGGTGAGCTGAGATTACACCACTGCACTCCAGCCTGGGCAACAGAGAAAGACTCCATCTCAAAAAAAAAAAAAAAAATTATTATCATCATCAAATGTTAAAAAAAAAAAAAAAGTGATGGGATCAATAGATGGGATAGTAATGTCCCACACTCCCCCCACCATTTACTCATCTTTTCTCTTCTGAGTTGAAACTCCTCCTTGGTTAGCTACTGAATTCCTATGTGCACTTGCATGTGAGAGATGGCTACTGTTAACTTTCCCTTCCCCATGTCCCACTCCCAACACCGCCGTCTCCACGTTTCTCTGAACTCTCCCCTCCTTTCCATGTGGTCACCCATGCGGTCACCACGGCATGACCTCTGGCTGCAACTGATCATGCCAGTGTTAGTCAGCTGATCCAACAGAGTCAATTAGCGTCTTCCCCAGTACTTTGGGAAGAAAAGAGAGAAAGAGAGAAAGGAGAGACTATTAGGTAATCACCTCGGATGGTCAGTTTTCTTTTGAAGGCACCTACTCTGTATCTTTTCCTCTTCATCACTCTGCATTTCTGAATTTGATCCTATCCTTTGTGCTCAACTTTTGCGTGCTCTTAAAGTCAGCTCTATCCTAAGGATATCTGTATCAACTTTAAAAGACTGAAAATAGGCCGGGCGCGGTGGCTCAAGCCTGTAATCCCAGCACTTTGGGAGGCCGAGGCGGGTGGATCACGAGGTCAAGAGATCGAGACCATCCTGGTCAACATGGTGAAACCCCGTCTCTACTAAAAATACAAAAAATTAGCTGGGCATAGTGGCGCGTGCCTGTAATCCCAGCTACTCAGGAGGCTGAGGCAGGAGAATTGCCTGAACCCAGGAGGCGGAGGTTGCGGTGAGCCGAGATCGCGCCATTGCACTCCAGCCTGGGCAACAAGAGCAAAACTCCGTCTCAAAAAAAAAAAAAAAAAAAAAGACTGAAAATAGAAAAAAAATAAATCTTTGCCAAATCTTTCAGAGACTGCTGTATTTACATATGGTTTAAAATCAAATGTCATAAGAACTTCTTGATTAAACTATTCCCCATTATTACATTCTTTATCTCTTCTGCAGTATCATTTTCTGAAAAGTCTTCCACTTTGAAATACTGAATATATGTTCTTGTGCGTTTGTTTCACCTTTCCACACTCAATTCAGGTGTGTTAAAATAAATCTAGCCCTTTAATTTTTAAAAAGAGGCAGGGGGAGTAGGGAGAATCTGCAAGCTATGAAACTCGGGAGTTTGGCATTTTGGGTTGGATGAAAAAATTAAAAAGCAAAAAAAAAAAAAAAAATGGGGAGCGTCGTAAAGATTTGAACTGAAGAGCAGAGAAGCCAGTCCACCATAAGAGGAAAGAGCAACCGGGCATGGTGGCTCATGCCTGTAATCCCAGCACCTTGGGAGCCTGAGGCGGGTGGATCACCTGAGGTTAGGAGTTCAAGACCAGCCTTGCTAACATGGCAAAATCCCATCTCTACGAAAAATACAAAAATTAGCTGGACATAGTGGCACATGCCTGTAATCCCAGCTACTCAGGAGGCCGAGGCAGGAGAATCACTTGAACCCAGAGGTGGAGGTTGCAGTGAGCCAAGATTGAGCCACTGCACTCCAGCCTGGGCAACAAGAGTGAAACTCCATCTCCGGAAAAAAAAAAAAAGAGAGAGAAAATCACAAGACAGAGCATCTGAACCCCTGAAAGAGGTAGAGCTCAGGTACAGAGAGAACGTCCCAGGTCCCTGACAAAGCACCCATCCCCATTTTGACACAAGGCCCAGTGGCAACCCTGCCCAGAGACTCCCAAGATATTCCACTATCTTTCTGATAAACTCCCTTCTTTTTTTTAAGCTATTTTATTTCAATAGCTTTTAGGGTACAAGTGGTTTTTGGTTATATGGATGAATTGAATAGAGATGAAGTCTGAGACTTTAGTGCACCTGTCACCTGAGTAGTGTACATGTATCCAGTATGTAGTTTTAAATTCCACACCCCCGCTTTCATCCACCACCCCACTCAGCCCTTGCTGAGTCTCCAAAGTCCATCATATCACTCTGTACGTCTTTGCATATTCATAGCTCAGCTCCCACTTGTAAGTGAGAACATACGGTGTTTGGTTTTCCATTGCTGAGTTACTTCACTTAGAATAATGGCCTCCAGCTCCATCCAAGTTGCTGCAAAATACATTATGTTGTTCCTTTTTATGGCTGGGTAGTATTTCATGGTGTATATATTCCACATTTCTTTTCTTTTTTTTGAGACAGAGTCTTGCTCCGTCCCTCAGACTGGAGTGCAATGGTGTAATCTCAACTCAGTGCAAACTCTGCCTCCCAAGTTCAAGTGATTCTCCTGCTCAGTCCCCTCAAGTAGCTGGGACTCTAAACACACACCACCATGCCCAGCAAATTTTTGTATTTTTAGTAGACAAGAGATTTCGCCATGTTGGCCAGGCTGGTCTGGAACTCCTGACCTCAAGTTATCCACCCGCCTCAGCCTCCCAAAGTTCTGGGATTACAGGCATGAGCCACCGTGCCCGGCCCCCACATTTTCATCTACTCAGCGGTTGAGGGGCACTTAGGTGGGTGCTATAGCTTTGCAATTGCGAATTGGCCCACAATAAACATACCTGGGCATGTGCCTTTTCCATATGACTTCTTCCCTTCTTTACTTAAGCTGGTTCTCATTGGATTTCTGGTCCTTACAACAAAGACATCCTCAACTAGTTCCCTGGATTCATTTCTAGAGTCTATTCTATGTCAGTCACTGACTCCTCTGCCCATTCCTATGACAGTGTCGTGTGTTTTAATTGTGTAGATCTACGATGTATCTTAATATTTGATAGGACAAGTCCCCTTATTATTGCTTCAGTTTTTTTCTGCTGGCTATTCTCATATGTTTAGTCTTCTAGAGAAATTTAGGCTGATTTTGTCAAATTCCAAAAAGACATAGCCCAAAAATTTTCATTTCCATAACCTTGAATTTGTAGACCAGTCTAGGTCAATATTGAGACACCCTAGTCAAGAATAAGTTAGCTGTGGGCCGGGCGTGGTGGCTCACACCTGTAATCCTAGCACTTTGGGAGGCCAAGGAGGGTGGATCACCTGAGGTCAAGAGTTCAATACCAGCCTGGTCAACACAGTGAAACCCTGTCTCTACTAAAAATAATTTTAAAAAGAAAAATAGTTGGATGTGGTGGCAGGCACCTGTAATCCCTGCTACTCGGGAGGCTGAGGCAGGAGAATCATTTGAACCCGGGAGATGGAGGTTGCGGTGAGCCAAAATCGTGCCATGGCATTCCAGCCTGAGCAACAAGAGCAAAACTCCAGCTCAAAAAAAAAAAAAAAAGTTGCAGCGTTTTTTGTTTGTTTTTTGTTTTTTGAGACAGAATTTTGATCTTGTTGTCCAGGCTGAAGCGCAATGGCACGATCTCGGCTCACTGCAACCCCCACCTCCCGGGTTTAAGCGATTCTCCTGCCTCAGCCTCCCGAATAGCTGGGACTACAGGCATGCACCACCATGCCCTGCTAATTTTGACTTTTTAGTAGAGATAGGGTTTCTCCATGTTGGTCAGGTTGGTCTCAAACTCCCAACCTCACCTGCCTCGGCCTCCCAAAGTGCTGGGATTACAGGCATGAGCCACCGCACCCGGCAAGTGTATGCAAGTATTTTTATGACCCTCATTAGAGTTTTACAGTTGTTCTCATCCAGATCTTGTACATTCCTTCAGTTCATTTTTGGGTATTTTATGGTTTGGTTGCTATTGTGCATCCCCAGATTCTTACTGGAGATTGAGTGTGGGGTCTTGTAGCAGACACCTCTGACGCCCCACATTGCACCCCTTTGACCCACTGATTTCAACCGTGACAGAATTTTTCTACGAAAAATTATATGCACATTATGAAGTTCTCTACTAAAAATTCTGTTGTTCCATGAGCGCTCAACCAGGTCCTTGTGCTGAAAACATCCCCCCTCAAGCACGTGCCACACTTTCTGCCCCAGGGCTTTCTCTAGCACCAATAGGAGTTTGCTCAGCCAACAGGAGTACAGCCCAGACCTGCTGGGGAGTTGGTGTCCATGGGGAATGGAAGCTGCTGGGTAAATCCTCCAGCCACCCCTCCTTCAGATCAGCCATTCTGTAAGCTTGGAGATGCTGGTGAGCTCCATCACCCAAAATGTGCAGCAGCCTTGATAATGCACCCCTATTGGGCTCGCCTCCTCACTCCCTCGTCTTTTTCACTCCTGTTTTCTGGGATCAGCTCCCAAGAAAACTATCTCCCTCAAGTCCTTCTCTCAGGCTCTGCTTTTGGGAGTCACCCAAACTAAGGCAGACCTCCTATGGGATTCTGGCTCATAGTGAGGCAATTAAGTTTTATAGGAGAATCACTTGAGCCAGTTGGTTTCCCCACTGCCAAGAAATATCACACCCACTCTGCATAGCTGTTGAGCAGAGCTGGGACCAGTCTGGCCTGGAGTACACACACACACACACACACACACACACACACACACACACACACGGGTCCTGCTGTAACCCTGCATCCTTCAGCCTCACGTGTGGAACCCCTCTCTCTAATACCTCCAAGAAGCTTGTAACTCCTTCACAGTATGCAGTGACCCCATATCTGCCTCACTCCAAATTCAGACTCCTCCCTTTATACCCCAAGCACAGTTAACTTGAAGCAATAAAGAAGGAGATTTAGGCCGAGTACGGTGGCTCACACCTGTAATTCCAGCACCTTGGGAGGCCAAGGCAGGAGGATCACCTGAGGTCAGGAGTTCAAGACCAGCCTGGCCGACATGATGAAACCCCATCTCTACTAAAAATACAAAAATATTTGTCGAACATAGTAGCGGGCACCTGTAATCTCAGCTACTCGGGAGTCTGAAGCAGGAGAACTGCTTGAACCCAGGAGGCAAAGGTTGCAGTGAGCCAAGATTGAGCCACTGCACTCCAGCCTGGGTGACAGAGTGAAACTCCATCCCAAAAAAAAAAGAAGAAGGAGATTCAACAATGTCTGGAGAGGGACCAGGAGAGCATGTGAGAGTTATTTGATAGAAAAATCTTTGAGATGGAAAGAATCCAGTGACGGGGAGAGGATGAGTATACAGAAGAGCAATGACCACTGGGAGGTTAAGGAAATCCATAGCTATTGCAGGTGGCTCCTTTGGAGGGGAGCACTACGTAGATGGAATCATATTGTATGCATAATTTTGCAGGTTGCATTTTTTTTTTTTAGACAGAGTTTCACTCTGTCACCCAGGCTGGAGTGCAATGGTGCAATCTCAGCTCACTGCAACCTCCGCTTCCCAGATTCAAGCAATTCTCCTGCCTCAGCCTCCCAGGTAGCTAGGATTACAGGCACCTGTCACCACACCCAGTTAATGTTTTATATTTTTAGCAGAGACGAGGTTTCGCCACGTTGGCCAGGCTGGTCTCAAACTCCTGACCTCAGGTGATCTGCCCACCTCAGGCTCCCAAAGTGCTGGGATTACAGAGGTGAGCCACCGCACCAGGCCTGCATTTTTTACTTAAATATTTCCTTTGGGAGGCCGAGGCGGGTGGATCACGAGGTCAAGAGATCGAGACCATCCTGGTCAACATGGTGAAACCCCGTCTCTACTAAAAACAAAAAATTAGCTGGGCATGGTGGTGCGTGCCTGTAATCCCAGCTACTCAGGAGGCTGAGGCAGGAGAATTGCCTGAACCCAGGAGACGGAGGTTGCGGTGAGCCGAGATTGCGCCATTGCACTCCAGCCTGGGTAACAAGAGCGAAACTCCGTCTCAAAAAAAAAAAAAAAAATTTCTTAAAGATCTTACACATGACCTCTCAACTATTTCTACAAATTTTCATCATACACTCAAGACTCAAGGTTCTAGGACAGAGTGTCAGGTGGGTGACAACCATGGCACATGCCACCCTGCTCCAGCTACATCAGGGGGGCAAGACAAAGAATATGGTCCTGTGGCTACTGGTGCCCCCCCGAAGTATGCACATTATTAAGGGTCTCTCTAAAACACAAATGATGAATGCCTACTATAATATTCTTTGCTCATTTCTCTGATGGGTTGTTGTTGGTTTTTTTCTTGTAATTGTGTAGCAGTTCTTTATAGTCTGGATATTAATTACTTGTTATAAATGTTACAAATATTTCATCTAAGTCTATTGCTACTTTTTTTTTTCAGGGTCTCACTCTGTTGCCCAGGCTGGAGTGCAGTGGTGCAATCACCCCTCACTGCAGCCTCGATATTCCTTGGCTCAGGGGATCCTCCCACCTCAGTCTCCAGAGTAGCTGGAACTACAGGCACACCCCACCACGCCCAACTAATTTTTGTATTTGTTGCAGAGACAGGGTTGTTGCCCAGGCTGGTCTCAAACCCTTGAGCTCAAGTGATCTGCCTGCCTCAGCCTCCCAAAGTACTGGGATTCCAGGGGTGAGCCACTGAACCTGGCCCCTCTTTTTTTTCTTACCTTTTTTTTTGTTGAAGAAGGCATAAGTAGGCTGCAAAATCTTCTGCCTTCTGGATCTGACGGCATGCATGCCTGTGTGGATGTTCCCTTCCCACTGCATTGCCAATAAGCTGGTAGTTAGTGCTAATTAGATTCAGTTCAAGGTTCTCTGACAACAACATTGTGCAGGCGGTGCTGCGGCGTCTCTATTGCATCACAATAGTAAGTACATAGTGTCTGCAAATGTACAAAAACTGACCTCCTCTTTCCTAATTTTTTTTTTTTATGAGATGGAGTCTCTATTTTATCGCCCAGGCTGGAACACAATGGCGAGATCTCAGCTCACTGCAACCTCCACCTCCCAGGTTCAAGCAATTGATCTCAGCTCACTGCAACCTCCACCTCCCAGGTTCAAACTATTCTCCTGCCTCAGCCTCCCGAGTAGCAAGGATTACAGGCACGCACCACCACGCCCAGCTAATTTTTGTATTTTTAGTATTTTTAGAGACGGGGTTTCACCATATTGGCCAGGCTGGTCTCGAACTTCTGACCTCGTGATCTGCCCACCTCGGCCTCCCAAAGTGCTGGGATTACAGGCATGAGGCACTGCGCCTGGCCCTAGTCACTGTTTCTAAATGCTGGAGAGTAGCCCATCAGACATGCTCCCTGCATTCTGCTCTCAGTAGGCATCCAGGCTGCCTCCAACTCCTCGCTACCCAAACAGCACCGCAGTGAACATCTTCACAGTGTCCCATAATGGACCTGTCAGAGAATCTCTCTGGTGTATATACTTGGAAGTAGGATTTTGGGGATCATGACATATATGCATTTTTTTTTTTTTTGAGACAGAGTTTTGCTTTTCTAACCCAGACTGGAGTGCAGTGGCACAATCTCAGCTCACTGCAACCTCTGCCTCCCAGGTTCAAGCGATTATCCTGCCTCAGCCTCCTGAGTAGCAGGGATTACAGGTGCCTGCCACTACATCCAGCTATTTGTCTTTTTTCTTAAATTATTTTTGGTAGAGACAGAGTTTCACTGTGTTGACCAGGCTGGTCTTGAACTCTTTACCTCAGGTGATCCACCCGCCTCGGCCTCCCAAAGTGCTGGGATTATAGGCGTAAACCACCACACCTGGCATTCCTAATTCCACTAAATACCTTGTAGAATGGCTATTCCAGCGTATCCTCCCATCAGCGAGTTCTCCCACAACCTTGGCAGCACTTGACTTCCTCCTAATGTTTGTCAGTTGGACAAGTGTAAAGAGATGGCTCACTCATGTTAGATTTCTCTAGTCACTAGTAATTGTGAGCATGTCTTCATGTGCACATTAGACCCCCAGGCTTCCTCATCTGTGAACTACTTGTTTATACCGGTGCTACTTTTCCAATAGATTTCCTACCTATTTCTTCATCTCGGGCTCCTTCTGTGTTGAATGTCTTCCATTTGTCCTTCCAGATCCACTGTCTATCCTTCTCCATGTTGTTCTGTGGCCTGGGAGGCTGAGCTGTACGACTGCATCAAACTGCTCCCTTGCCATCTGGCTCCCAGGCCCCTTCCAGGAAGAGGAGGGAAGTGAGGCCCCTCCCTGCAGAGTGGCTGTGAGCTCACTGCCCCTCCCACTGAGTATCATGGCTCCTGTTGGGAGGCCCTCTCCCTGCGGTCCTAAAGGTGGTAACAGCTCCCCCACTCCGGGAGGCCTGGGTTCTTGCCCCATTTCTTGTGGCTTCCCTAAGCCTGTTCACACCTTTGTAGATAGTCCCCATATTTTAAAACCTTGCGCTTACCCATTTTTGGGTGTGCCATCTGTTGCTTGCTAGGAGCCTACCTGATACTTGCTGTTGAACTGAAATTTGTAATTTTCATGCAATTTCACAAATTCTTTTAGATTTTTGGAATGCGCTTTGGAGGCCTTATTTAAGAAGCTCTTCGGCCAGGCGTGGTGGCTCATGCCTGTAATCTCAGCACTTTGGGAGGCTAAGGTGGGTGGATCACAAGGTCAGGAGATCAAGACCATCCTGGACAACATGGTGAAAACCCATGTCTACTAAAAATACAAAAAATTAGCCAGGCATGGTGGCAGGCGCCTGTAGTCCCAGCGACTCAGGAGGCTGAGGCAGGAGAATCTCTTTGAACCCAGGAGGCGGAGTTTGCAGTGAGCTGAGATCAGGCCACTGCACTCCAGCATGGGCAACAGAGCCAGACTCCGCCAAAAAAAAAAAAAAGAAGCCCTTCTATACTCCTAGTAGTATAGATTTTTCTGTCTTTCTTTTTTTTTTCCTACTAGCTCTGTAATTTTACATTATATGTTTAGGTCTTCAATCTATCCAGTATCCATCTTTGCCTGTTAGGTAAAAATTCAATTTTATTTATCTTCATGTAGATAGCCAGTTTTCCCAATAATGTCTTTCTTCTACCAATTTGAGATGTTACCTTTATTGTATATTAACTTTCCATTGGTTTGTCTGTTCTATTTTATTTATTTATTTTTTTTTTTTGAGATGGAGATTCACCTCTTGTTGCCCAGGCTGGAGTGCGGTGGCACAATCTCGGCTCACCACAACCTACAGGTGAGAGCCTACAGTACAGGCGTGAGCCACCGCACCTGGCCTATTTGTTCTTGTATCATTACTGTACTATTTTTATTACTAAGGCTTTGTATTATATTTTAACGTCTAATAAAGCTAGCTCCCCCTTCCTCCAATTTCTTCTTTTTTTCCTATATTGACTTTTATCTTGCCACATATATTTTCTTAAAGGTTGTTGGAGTCCTTTTAAAAATCCAATTGAGGCCAAGCACGGTGGCTCACGCCTGTACTGTAATTCCAGCGCTTTGGGAAGTGGAAGCGGGTGGATCACAAAGTCAGGAGTTTGACCAGCCAGGCCAATATGGTAAAACCCCGTCTCTACTAAAAATACAAAACGTAGCCGGGCGTGGTGGTGGGCGCCTGTAGTCCCAGCTAGTCAGGAGGCTGAGGCAGGAGAATTGCTTGAACCTGGGAGGTGGAGGTTGCAGTGAGCTGAGATCATGACACTGCACTCCAGCCTGGGCAACAGAGCAAGACTCCATCTCAAAAAAGAAAAGAAAATCTAATTGAGGCTGGGTGTGGTGGCTCACTCCTGTAATCCCAGCACTTTGGGAGGTTGAAGCAGGTGGATCACCTGAGGTCAGGATTTCAAGACCAGTCTGGCCAACATGGTGAAACCCCAGCTCTATTAAAAACACAAAAATTAGCCAGGCATGGTGGCGCACACCTGTACTCCTAGTTACTCGGGAGGCTGAGACAGGAGAATCACTTGAACCTGGGAGGCAGAGATTGCACCATTGCACTCCAGCCTCAGTGGCAGACAGAGATTCTGTCTCAAACAAAAAAACCAACTGAAAATTTTATTTTTATTGCATTGAATGTATACGTTAATTTGGAAAGAATTTAACCTTTTTCTTGTGTGTTCTTTACATTTTAATTGGTGATAGCTGACTAATACACCTGCCAAAGCTTATTAGGGCTAATTATTTGTTGATGGTGTTGATTTTCTGTATAATGAGCATATTGTTTTATCTCTTCCTTTCCAATTCTTACAACTTGAAATGTCTTTTTCTGTCTTGTGCAGTTTGGCCAGCACACCCAGGATGATGCTGAACAGCAATAATGACAGTATAACGGAGGCTTCTAATTACCCCTAATGTCAATTATCCCCTTTTTGCTATGCCAGGGATCCAGAAACATCTCCTATAAAGGGCCAGATAGCAAATATTTTAGGCTTGCAAGGCCATACAGTCTTTATCATAACTACTCAACTCCAATCTTGCAGCACAAAAGCGGTCATAAATGACATGTAGATAAACAAGTATGGCTGTGTTCCAATAAAACTTTATTTACAGGTTGGACTTGGTGGCTTATGCCTGTAACCCAGCACTTTGGAGGCAAAGGCGGGCAGATCACTTGAGCACAGGAGTTCAAGACCAGCCTTAGCAACATGGTGAAACCGCAAAAAATACAAAAATTACAAAAATACAAAAATTAACAGGGTGTTGTGGCTTGCACCTGTGATCCCAGCTACTTGGGAGGCTGAGGCAGGAGAATCACTTGAACCCTGGAGGCAGAGGTTGCAGTGAGCCAAGATCTCGCCTTTGCACTCCAGCCTGGGTGACAGAGTGAGACTCCATCTCAAAAAAAAAAAAAAGGCCAGCAGGAGTTCAAGACCAGCCTGGTCAATATGGTGAAACCCCATCTCTACTAAAAAAAAAAAAAAAAAAAAAAAGGTGTTGGGGCGCACGTCTGTAATCCCATCTACTACTCAGGAGGCTGAGGAACAAGAATTGCTTGAACATGGGAGGTGGAAGTTATAGTGAGCTGAGATTGTGCCACTGCACTCCAGCCTGGGCAAGTTAGTGAGAAAAGATTGAGACTCTGTCTCAAGAAAAAGGCAAGAGTAGAAAAAAAGAAAGCTTTATTTACAGAAGCAAGTCAGGGCCAACGTTTACTGACTTCTGCTCTACAATAAGAGAAGCCTGCGTTTTTAGCTAGAATGTGGCCTCATGGAATAGAGTTCATTCCTCAGCCCCATTTGCAGCTATCTGTGGCCCTGGGACAAGTTCTGATCAAAGAGATACAAAGTGAAGTGGTGGAAGTGTCCTCATAGACAGAATGTGCCGTTCTCCTTCTCATTTCCCCTTTGTCTTGTCTAGAATGTGTCATGGCAGGAGTGGGGCAAACATCTTGGAACACGTGATGAAAACCTTAGGTTGAAACAGTGGAGCAACAAGATAGAAGCAGCTAGGATCCTGGAAGATTTCATCATAAATCAGAGTTGAGGCCGGGCGCGGTGGCTCAAGCCTGTAATCCCAGCACTTTGGGAAGCCGAGGCGGGTGGATCATGAGGTCAAGATCGAGACCATCCTGGTCAACACGGTGAAACCCCGTCTCTACTAAAAAAAATACAAAAAATTAGCTGGGCATGGTGGCGCGTGCCTGTAATCCCAGCTACTCAGGAGGCTGAGGCAGGAGAATTGCCTGAACCCAGGAGGCGGAGGTTGCGGTGAGCCGAGATCGCGCCTTTGCACTCCGGCCTGGGTAACAAGAGCGAAACTCCGTCCCAAAAAAAAAATAAAATAAATAAGAGTTGAACTTTTGCTGAGTGTTTTTTCTGCGTTGTGTAATTGTTTTCTTTTGTACACCTTTAACCTATTTTTCTGCACTCTCTAAATCTATTATATTAACAGATTTTTCTCATGTTAAACCATCTTTGAATTCTTGGCATATATACTACTTGAACATGTTATCTCTTTTAATGCTGCATTTGATTTGATAGGCTACTATCTGATAAAAGAATTTTAGGCTGCGCGAGGTGGCTCACGCCTATAGTCCCAATAATTTGGGAGCCCAGCGGGCAGATCACTTCAGGCCAGGAGTTCGGGACCAGCTTGGCCAATATGGCAAAACCCAGCTCTACTAAAATATAAAAGTTAGCCAGGCATGGTGGTGTGCACCTGCAATCCCAGCTACTCAGGAGGCTGAGGCACAAGAATCACTTGAACCTGGGAGGCAGAAGTTGCAGTGAGCTTAGATCCACTGCTCTCTAGCCTGAGCGACAGAGCAAGACTCTGTCTCAAGAAAAAAAAAAAAAAAGAATTTTACATTTCTGGTCATTATAATGAAAAGTCTCTATTTGGAAATTGTTAAAACTTGCTTAATGGCCCAGTATATGCTCAATTTTTTGAGAATGTCACAGTATACTTGAAAAGAACAGGTATTCCACTGGGTATGGGGGCTTATGGCTGTAATTCCAGCTGCTTGGGAGGCTAAACCAGGAGGATCGCTTGAGCCAAGGAGTTGAGACTTGCCTGGGCAACATAGCAAGAACCCCATCTCAAAAAAAAAGGATATTTTGTATTTAACGGGTACAGTGTACTAAATGTGTACATTACATCGTATTAATGTGCAGTTCAAAATATCTGTATCCTTATTTTTTTGTCTGTTTATCAATTACTGAGAGAGGTTTTATAATATATTTGAATGTAAACTTGTCTGTTTTCTTATACTAAAATTTTTCTTTGACATATTTTTTGGCTATGTTATTCAGTGCATACATATTTAATATTGGTATATCTTCCTGTTGAATTGAACCTTTTATTATTAGGAAGTGATCCTCTTTATCTCTAATAATACTTTTTGTTATAAGGTGTACTTTACGTGATAGCCATTTGGTTGGAATTTGACCAATATGTCTTTCACCATTTTGCTTCCAGCCTCTGTTTCAGCTGTGTCTCTTGGGCATATAGTTAGATTTTATTTTTATTCTGCCTCGAAATATTTTTTTTTGTCTTTTAACAAGATAAAAGTATTTTGCATTTAACAAAATCAGCAACTTATTTGGATTCATAACCAACCTTTTATTTTGTGTTTTTTTCTTATCTACCTCTTTCTAGGGTGGGGAGGGAGTTCTCCTTTATTATCTTCCTTTAGTTTAATATTTTCTCTTCATTTTTTCTGCTTATAAGTTTGAAAGTTATAACCCCTGCTTCTAGAGATTTGCCTAAAAATTACAATTATGGCAGGAAAAACGCTGTCTTTGCTCTACTGTTTTAAATCCGGAAGTGTTACGTAATTACATCTCCTATGTCTGTACTTATGTAATCTTCTCCTTTCTAAAGTTATATCTTTATCTCTTTTTTTCTCCTTCACATTTTTCTGACTTTTTTAAGCATCAAATTTTACTTTAATTGATCATATCTACATTTTTATTTTCTACTTATTTCTGCTTATATTTTTATAGGTTATTTTATTCTACTTTAGGGGATTTATTTTATTATTCTGTTTCAAGTTTCTTGAGTTCAAACAGCATATTTCAAGTCAGCCTTTCTTGTTTTTTAATAAAAGTGCTTATCTTCGGCCGGGCTTGGTGGCTCACACCCGTAATCCTAGCACTTTGGGAGGCTGAGGTGGGTGGAGCACTTGAGGTCAGGAGTTTGAGAACAGTCTCGCCAACATGGTGAAACCCCATCTCTTTAAAAAAAAAAAAAAAAAGGTGCTTATCTTCGAGACCAGCCTGATTAAAATGGTGAAACCCCATCTCCACTAAAAATACAAAAAATTAGCCGGATGTGGTGGTGGGTGCCTGTAATCCCAGCTACTTGGAGGTTGAGGCCGGAGGATCCCTTGAACCCAGGAGGCGGGCATTGTAGTGAGCCAAGGTCACGCCATTACACTCCAGCCTGGGCAATAAGAGCAAAACTCCATCTCAAAAAATAAATAAATAAATAAAAGTGCTTATTGCTACATACATTTTCTCCCAAGAACTACTTTGACCATCCACAGTTTCAGCATGTAGTACTCTTGCAGTTCATTTCTAAAACACTTGACTTCTTCATTTTGATTTTCTCTTAAACTCAGAATTACTTAGGAAGATGGTGAGAAAATACATGTTGATAGATCTCTTCTTGGCTGTATTTTCATGTTCATTTCTAACTTTATTTTACTATGGTCAGAGCATCGCTACTTTTCAGAATTACTTGAGGTCTTATTTACGAGTGAATATTGGCAATTTCTTTGGCAATTTCTGTCCACAGTTCTGTGTCTGAATTGGTTTGTCCTAACTCCCATCCTTGGTTGTTGATTCCATCCACTTTGGCGCTTCTGTTCTGTGGTACTGGTTTTTCTGGTATGTTTGGTGATTCTTGGTTGTGTATACATTGTATCTGCTACCTGTTTATGAATACTGCTTCTGATTGCTGTGATGAATGCAAATGACACCAGTGAGTTTCATTCAAAATTGTTGAAGCACTCAACAGATTTGGGTGGTTCTGCCAATTGAAGTGGCTCACACCTGTAATTCCAACACTTTGGGAACCCGAGGCGAGTAGATCATCTGAGATCAGCCTGGCCAACATTGCGAAACCCCGTCTCTACTAAAAATACAAAAATTAGCTGGGTGTGGTGTTGCACTCCCGTGATCTCAGCTACTCCAGAGGCTGAGGAAGGAGAATTGCTTGAACCCAGGAGGTGGAGGTTGCAGTGAGTTGAGGTCGCGACACAGCACTCCAGCCTGGGCAACAGAGCAAGACACCATCTCTCTCTCTCTCTCTCTCTCTCTCTCTCTCTCTCTCTCTCTCTCTCTCCATATATATATATATATATATATATACATACACACACATACATATATTGGGTGGTTCTGTTCCTGAGGTTATTGCTCCAAGTACAATGTCCTCCAGTAAGATGGCTCGTTTACAGCTGGGACACAGAAAACAGAATAATTTGCCCAAACTCACATATCTGTAAATAACAAAGTCTGGCCATTCTGGCCCAAAGCCCACACAGTTCTCATGATGCCACAGTGCCCTCCCCAGGCTTCCTAATGCCAACCAATCCATCCTGCTTCCTAATCCCCAATAACCAGACAACTCGTAGAACGTTTAGGTATATTTCTTTTTACTCTAAAAAAAAAAAAGTTGACAATGATAACCTGCAAACTGCAGAAGTCGCCCCAGGTTTCAAGCTCCCCACCATCCAAACATCACCGACGTTTCTCCGACACCGTCCTTCCCCTTCCCTTGAAATCCCAGATGCAAAGCGCCGAGAAAGCACAAGAGGCCCCCAGTTGGGCGGATCCCCAGTCCCGGACACCATCGGCAGGTCTAGGCATTGAGGAAATAAATTAAGGGAGAGGAGGCTCCTGGCTGGGCTTGTCCAGCTCTGCCTCGCAGACCCAGCGGTAAGGTCTCTGGCACACGTCGTCGTTCCAGCGGCCGTCGGCGGTGAAGTGGGCACAGTCCTCGCCTCCTCCGAGCCCGTGGCCGTACCAGTCGTCCGGCTGGTCCGGCCTCCAGTTCCTGGGGACAGAGCCAGCTGTGGCCCCCAGGAGGTCGGACCCGCAGCCAGGTCGCTGAAGACACCTCCACCCAGGGCCACAGGCGGGAAGGCGGCGGGACCCAGACCCAGGGAAGGCGCGCACTCACTTGAAGCCCGTCTCGTAGTCCGTCCCGTCCACCCACTTCCAGGGCCCGTTTTGGTCGTGGAGGCCCATCCAGGTGTTCACAGGGCCTGTGTGATGCTGGACAAATCTCTGAGGAGAGAAGAGGCAGGTGGTGGTGATCTCTTCCTGAGGCCAGCCAGCCTCCCAGGCCGTCGGGGGCCCTCACCTGCTCCTCCCAGGACGTGACCACCACCAGGTGCGCGTTCTCCAGCCGGCAGTAGTTGTCTGCTTCGGCCCAGGCCTTCCCGGAGCGAGAGAACCAGTAGCAGCTGCGCCCGTGCTCCACCCAGTTGACCGGGCAGCAGGCATTCTCCGAGCCTGAACGGGAGAAAGAAACGGGGCGCAGGGGCTGAGGCGCTGCCCGGGGGCGCGGGGGAGGCCGCGAGTGGGCCAGGCTGGCCTCCTCACCATTGCCCTGGAGCGCCAACACCTGACAGCTCAGGCTCCGCAGGTCAGACACGAACTGCTTCACGTGGAGCAGCAGGCTGGAGTGATCTGCGGAGACGCAGAACGAGGGGAGGGGAACGAGGTCAGCCCCGCATCCTCCCGCTGGGACCAATCGCAGTGCCACTAACGGCAGTGGAGTTGGCCTGAGAGACCCCCCACCACACACACACACACACACACACACACTCCCACACAAATACACACACAACCTACCCTCACACACAATACACATACACCCCACACCCTAACCCACAGACACACACACAACACACCCTAACCCACATACACAGACAACATACACAACACAGACACAAAACACACCCTAACCCACATATACACAACACACACAAAACACCCTCATACATATGCACACTCATACACACAACACACCCTAACCCACATACACAACACACACAAAACATCCTCACACGCAACACACCCTCACACACATGCACACGCACACACAACATACCCTAACCCACATACACAGACAACACAAAACATGAAACACACACACAACATACCCTAACCCACATATACTCTCACCCAACACACACAATACACCATCACACACACAACACACTCTAACCCACATACAGACAACACACAAAACACACAACACATCCTCCCCCCACACACTCACAGACACACAACACACCCTAACCCACACACACACAACACACCCTCACACACACAACACACCCTCACACACTCAGACACACAACACATCCTAACCCACATACACACACAGACAACACACAAAACACACAACATACCCTAACCCACAAGCACAACACAACACACACAAACACATCCTCACACACAGACGCAACACACCCTCACACAGACACACAACACACATAACACACCCTCACCCACACACAAAAAACACACTCACACACACAACACACCCTAATCCACATACAATCACACACAACACTAATTCACCCACACTCTCAAACACAAACACACACAACAAACCCTCACCCAGACACAGACAACACACACTAACAACACACCCATGCAAACACACCCCCGCAAACACAAAACACACACAAAACGCACCCTCACACAAACACTTCCACACACAACACACCCTCACCCACACATACACACACACACTAACACCCTCACCCACATACACACAACACACCCACACATACACTTACACAACACACCCCTACCCACTACACACACTACACACACAACACTCTCACCCCTACACACACACACATACACAACACACATAACTCCTTCACACATGCACACACAACACATTCACACACAACACACATAAAACACATATTCACACAACACACACATACTCTCACATGCATTTACACATATATTTACACATACATGCAACACACACATTCTCACACACACTAACACATACACACATTCTCACACATATACACTGACACACATACATTCTCACACGTACACACACAGACTCACACTCACATACAGCCATCCACACTCCCTCTCTGACCTTCACTCAAGTCCTTCTGCTGTTTCTCCAGCTGGGATTCCAGGGACTTCATCTTTCTTCCCACATTGCCTCCTGGGGGAGAGACTTGCTCAGCGCCCCGACAGCCCCCAGCCAGGCCCCAGCGCCAGCTCCAGCCCCCCAAGCCCGGCCCCGGCCCCAGCCTCGGCCCAGGCCCCAATCCCAGCCCTAGTTTCAGCCCTAGTTCCAGCCCCAGCCCCAGCCCCAGCCCGGCCCCGGTCCCAGACCCAGACCCAGACCCAGCCTGGCCCCAGCGCCCTCACCCTGGGTGCTCAGGCCCTTGACCTGGGCCTCAGTGATCGCTGTGAAGTTGCTGAATGTCGCTCTCAGGGCCCGCAATTTCTCCTGCAGCTGGGAGTCTGGCCAGAAGAGGGTGCAGAGAGAACAAAATGGGAGGGCTATGTCCACCACCCCTGCACCCACCACTCCCCCGCCACGGTGCCCCGTCAACACCCCCCAGTATAGCCACCTTCCCTGTCCACCCCTGGGGCACCCACTTTGGGATCCGATCACACAGACAACCACCAGCAGCAGGAGGCTGAGGCCCAGGGAGAGCAGGAGGAGGAGGCGAGGTCCGGAGCAGAGACGCCGCAGGAGGGGCCGGGGAGGAGGCGGCCCTGCAGGACGAGGGGGTGTCAGGGTCGCGGGGACAGAGGGGAGCCTGGCACAGCTCGGGGGTCCTAAAAGGAGGGCAAGCTAAAGCGCCCCAGTAGACTAGGAGGAACTATGTACACGAGGAAATGCGGGCAGTGGGCGACCCTGCCAGGCCAGAGGCGACTGGAAATCGGGGAGGAAAGAGGGCTGGGGACGCGGGCGAAGCGCTGAGCCGCCCATCCCACCGAGGCCCTGAGCTGTTGCTGACACCTAATGGCAGGACTACGTCACTGCAGCCGATCCCGGAGCCTCAGTCCACCCACTCCTCCCCCGCCTTGAAACGCAACTGAGTGGCCCGCGCCAGGGGAGTCGCTGCTTCCACTGAAAGTGGGGAAAGGAGGAAGGTTTCTTTCTCTGTCATGAATTCCACTCGTCTTTGGCTGCGTGCAGGGGGAGAAGGTGCAGTAGCCTTCTGGCCCTCAGAGCGCTTCCACCCAGCGCGGGAAGAGACACGCTAGCCCTGTCCTCTGAGGGTTGGAGGGTGGGGGCCTCCCTGCCCGCTCTCCTCCCCCGTGGACCCTCCTTCCGTCAAAGCGCGCTACACCCGATCCCCCAAGAACTTCATCCTTGCTCGGCCTAAACAACATTCCTTGCTGGGAGGACAAAGAAATAGGTCAAGGGGGATTTGTTTTTGAAGCAAGAGGGTCTCGTTCTCCCTCAGGTCAGAGACCCTTCATCCCCCCTCGGAGAATACTCAGACTCTTGGCAGAAATCATCCCCCTTCACCAAACTGATCACTGATCACACACACACACACCACCAGGGCTCCCTGGGTGGTGTTGGAAGGGGAAACGAAGAGGGGACCTGATTTTGTCATAGGAAGCAGATAGTGACCTCATCTCTCCAGATTCCAGCTGTTCCCACACCCCTCGAGGGGTCCACCCTCCAGGGCCAGGAGGCACAGGAAAGCTTTGGGCACCTGTCCCCAAGAAAGGGACTCCAACCTCACACCCTGTACCTCTCCTGAGAGGGGCGGCTCGAACGTCTTTCCCAGTGTTGGGGGAGGGAGACAGACCCAGAGAGAGAGCTACTCTCCCTCCCGGCAAGAGTAGGAGCTGTGGCTGAGGGGCCAGAGCTGCCAAATTCGCACCTTGCAGAGGCAGGAAAGGTCGCCCTCACCTTTTCTGAGCTGATGATGGTCATTCTCCTCATTATCCAGATGCTGAAGGTCTTGATACTCCTTGGTCATGATAGGGCTGGCGCTGGACCTGGGGCTGAGTCAAGGCTGAGACTGGGGCTGAGATGGGGGCTGACCAGGCCTAGAGCTGGAATGTGGGGTCCATCTCTTTACTCCCATCTGATTGACAGCTCCATGGAGACCTTTCTTCTTTCTTTCTTTCTTTCTTTTTTTTTTTTTCGGAGACAGTCTTGCTCTGTGGCCCAGGTGGGAGTACAGTGGCGAGATCTCGGCTCACTGCAACCTTCGCCTCCTGGGTTCAAGCAATTCTCCTGCCTCAGCCTCCAGAGTAGCTGAGACTACAGGTGCATGCCACCACACATGGCTAATTTTTTGTATTTTAGTAGAGATGGGGTTTCACCATGTTGCCCAAGCTGGTCTCGAACTCCTAAGCTCAGGCAATCCACCCGCCTCAGCCTCCCAAGGTGCTGGGATTATAGGCATGATCCACCACACCCAGCTAAGACCCTTCTTCTTTCCTCCATCCCCTCCCAGGCCGGCCATCCAGAATTCATCCTCTGATGTTTTCCCACCCAGAATCCCCCAACACACCCTGGGTTCCCTCCGCACCACTGCACCCGCAGCCAGCCTCCCGCTGCCTCCCTTCCCATTTTACTTGCTCAGGTTCTCAAGGTCTGACTCCCAGGTTCTTCAGTGCAGTACGGGTGCCGGGCTAAGGAGGGGGCTGAAGCTTGGAGAATGGGGGTGGGCGGACAGCCGTGGATGATGGGAGGGGAGCGGGCAGGGTCCATAGGAGGGCCCTGGGCCCCCGTTTCTCCGTGTCTGAGTGTCTGTATGTCCAAGCACGTCAAACCTGGCATCTCCAGTGCCCAGGACTTTGGACAGTAAACAGAGGTGGAAGTGGATTGGAACTTAGGGGAGCGTGGGGGTGGGAGTGGGGGATGGGTTGCCTCTGCTCTCCTCCCCAGGGAGGGGGAGAATCGTGGTCTCCCTCACACGCACCAGTCACCTCACTCTTCCGTGCACCATTTGGGAAGGGTGCCAGGCGAGGAGGGGCTGGGATGGGACTGGCCATATTCCCCCTCCCTCCCTGTTTCACTTCCTGCCTCTACATTTCTCAGAATTACTGGTGCCTCCAAATATCCCTGAACAGGGTCAGAGAGACCGGTTCTCTGCTCTTGCCCAATCCAAGCCTGTCACCCTGGCGCCTGAGCCACAGGCCTAGTTTCCTGTGGGGCTGACCCAGGGTCCCCAGCTCTGGCCTGACTTGCTTCCCTCTCCTGGCCTTCCTAGGGAGTAAAGTCCTCCAAGCAGCATGAGGGGTGGCTCCGGGAGAGGCAGGAGAGCCTCCACTGCGACAGGTGCCATCGAACCTCCACTCACTGCGCTACTGTGGGCCCCAGGGCATTGTGTTCAGGAACTTCTCTCATGATTCCCAGAGCACGTCCGATTTCACAGATGAGAAAGCTAAGGCCCCAGAAGGTAAGAGCTTGCCCAGGGTTATGCTGCAAGGAAGCAGCAAAGGGTGGACTAGAACCTGGGCAGCCTGACTCCAGTCACTGTGTTTGGGCCCCAGAACCACATCCAGAGCCAGGATCTCATCCAGTTGACACAGCTGTGCCCCAGTGTCCCAGAGATGCTAAACCATGGCCCCTCACAGCTCCACAGGGCTTCAGAGAGGGCCATGTAAATTTGAATTATGCTCACTTGAAATCAGGCAATACTAAAGATAGGTCTCAGCTGGGCGCAGTGGCTCACGCCTATAATCCCAGCACTGTGGGAAACCGAGGTTAAGAGCTTGAGACCAGCCTGGCCAACATGGTGAAACCCTCTCTCTACTAAAAATACAAAAATTAGTGGGGCATGGTGCTGTGTGCCTGTAATCCCAACTCTTTGGGAGGTTGAGGCAGGAGAATCGCTTGAACCTGGGAGGCAGAGGTTGCAGTGAGCCCAGACTGCGCCATTGCACTCCAGTGTGGGTGACAAGAGTGAAACTGTCTCAAAATAATAATAATTATAATAATAATGAAAAGTCTCACCTTAGGTGCAAATGTGAAGTCACACAAATCCTACTTTACAGTCATTCCAGTGAGAAAACTAGGCTTGAATTTTGAGTTTTCAATTACATGAGATATTCAGAAGCACATCCCTTACATAAAATGTGACAACTCTGTATGTGGCCTCCTTTGTGTCCTGAAAACCACCATGTCGTTTACATGTGCTGGGACAATGGCCGGTGACTTTGTTGACTGTTGGGCTGTTAATTAAACCTCCTCTAATATAACCACTTACAATCTGGCTTATTCATGCAAATGAACCTACATTATGTCAGTCAGAATAGTGGTCGCCTGGCTGGGCGTGGTGGCTCATTCCTGTAATCCCAGCACTTTGGGAGACCAAGGCAGGCGGATCACCCGAGGTCAGGAGTTCGAGACCAGCCTGGCCAACATGGCAAAACCCTGTCTCTACTAAAAATAAAAAATAAATTAGCCAGGCTTGATGGTGTACGCCTGTAATCCCAGCTACTCAGGCGGCTGAAGCACAAGAATCGCTTGAACCCGGGAGGCAGAGGTTGCAGTGAGCCGAGATTGCCACTGCACTCCAGCCTGGGTGACAGAGCTGTCTCAAAATAAAAGGTGTGGGGGGCAGGCAGGCTGTGTGATTAAGTGAGGCCCACCTTGATAATCTTATTGTAAAATCAACTGCATATAACACACACACACACATATATAATATATATATATGTATATGGTCATGAACGTTCATCTATACAGAAATGACATAATCATGAGAGTGACAGTGCATCACAGTCACAGGGTCCAGGGATTAGAGCATGGAATCTTGGGAGAACGCTGTATTTTATTCTATTCTATTCTATTTATTTTTATTTTTATTTTCTTTTCTTTTATTGGAGATATGGTCTCACTTTGTTGCCCAGGCGGGAGTGCAGTGGTGCCATCATGGCTCACTGCAGCCTCAACCTCCCCAGCTCAGCCATCCTTCTGCCTTAGCCGCCCATCCCCCACTCCCATCCATCTCACTACATTGTCCAGACTGACCTCAAACTCCTGGGCTCAAGCAATCCTCCCTGCTTGGCCTCCTGAAGTGCTGCTGGGATTACAGGTATGAGTTACCATCCTGGCCAAGAGGCCACTTTTCAAATTCTGCTGACAACACTTCACACAAAGCCACCACTCTGTCCCCTCTGAGGACACTTTCCTTTGGAACGCCACACATGTCAGAGAGCAATTCCGACAGCGCAGGCTGGACTCCAAACCTGAGTATCCTCCTCCAGGGAAATCCAGCAAAGGCTAAGGGAGCCCTATCATCTCCTGTAGAAGGGGCAGGATTTTGTTTGTTTTTTTTTTTGAGATGGAGTTTCACTCTTATTGCCCAGGCTGGAGTGCAATGGCACGATCTCGGCTGACTGCAACCTCCACCTCCTGGGTTCAAATGATTCTCCTGCCTCAGCCTCCCAAGTAGCTAGGATTATAGACATGCACCAACATGCCTGGCTAATTTTGTAGTTTTAGTTAAGATGGGGTTTCACCATGTTGGTCAGGCTGGTCTCAAATTCCCAACCTCAAGTGATCCTCCCGCCTCGGCCTCCCAAAGTGCTGGGATTACAGGCGTGAGCTACTGCACCTGGCCAAGGTAGGATTTTATCGCTGGTAATAAGCAAGAAGGACTGGGTAGGGGGAATAGAAGGAGAAGATAAACCAGAAAGTCAGGAGTTTAGTCAAAGAATTAGCTTGGGCCACCCTTAGGAGGGCCTTGAATCCCAGGGGAAGGCATTTGGAATGTCTTACAGAAGCACAGAGGTCTCCAAAATGGGGGACATGCACCTTGGGGGGATGACAAGATCATCTATTAGGAGAGTGGGAAGAAAATATTAAAATATATACAAATACATTTTTAATCCCTTTCCTTTAGATTTCTATTTGGATATATTTTTGTATAGCTTTTTGGGGTTTTTTGGGTTTTGTTTTGTTTTGTTTTGTTTGACATAGAGTCTTGCTCTGTCGTCAGGCTGGAGTGCAGTGGCATGATCTCAGCTCGCTGCAACCTCCAACTCCTGGGTTCAAGCGATTCTTCTGCCTCAGCCTCCTGAGTAGCTGGTATTACAGGCACATGCCACCACACCCAGCTAATTTTTGTATTTTTAGTACAAACAGCATTTCACCATGTTGGCCAGGAGAGTCTTGATCTCCTAACCTCATGATCCACTGCCTTGGCCTCTCAAAGTGCTGGGATTACAGATGTGAGCCACCGTGCCCAGTGAGGATATGTTTTATAATGTATATAATAGATTCATACAGTGGTATATACATGGTATTTGTTATCCATTGCTGCAAAATAAATACCTCAAAATTTAGCAGTTTAAAGCAATGAATATTGATCATCTCACTCCATTTCTGAGGGTCAGGAATCTGGGTGCAGCTTAGCCAACTGGTTCTGGCTCACAGCCTCTCATGAGGGTGCAGTCAAAATGTCAGTCAGTGCTATGTTCATTTGAAGACTTGCACAAGGCTGGAACATCAACTGCCAAGGCAACTCACTCATGTGACCAGCAAGTTAGTGTTGGCTGTTGGCAGGAGGCCTCAGTTCCTCATTACATGGGTCTCTCCACAGGACTGCTTGAGCTTCCTCACAGCATGGCAACTGGCTCTCCCCAAGAGCAAGTGATCCAAGAGCACAATTTCATATATGGCCTGGCCTCAGAAGTAACAGTCCATCATTTCCACACTATCCTATTGGTCACACAGGATTAAAAAGAGTTGCCATACTCAATATGGGAGAGTAGAGGCCACATGGGTGTGAGTATCAGGAGATAAGACTCACTGAGGGCCATCTTGAAGACTGGCTACCAAAACGCACATAGGAGTCATAGGTGAGTGAATAGATATTGGGGGAACACGTACCCAAAAACATATTGACAGGGACATATAATCAACAAAGTTTAAAGACTGTAGACTGTGAAGGCCCATAAAGAGTTGCAGTTGGCCAGGCATGGTGGCTCACACCCGTAATCCCAGCACTTTGGGAGGCTGAGGCGGGTGCATCATGAGGTCAGAAGTTCAAGACCAGCCTGGCCAATGTGGTGAAACCCCGACTCTAATAAAAAATACAAAAATTAGCTGGGCGTGGTGGCACGTGCCTGTAGTCCCAGCTACTCAGGAGGCTGAGACAGGAGAATTGCTTGAACTCGAGAGGCGGTTCAAGCCAATTGTGCCACTGCACTCTAGTCTGGGTGACTAAGTGAGACTCTTTGTCAAAAAAAAAAAAAAAAAAGTTGCAGTCAGGGCAGTGGTGAGGTCAGATTTGTGGGTTTAACAACAACCTGGCCTTGGAGTGGGTGATGGGTCAGAGGTGGTTGACCCAGAGGCAGGGAGATCAGTCAGGAACCTGCTGAGTTGGTCTCAGTGAGAAACTGTGAGGCCGGAAGCCAGACAAGGAGGGTTATATGAGCAGATTTTTAGCAAAGGAATGAAGTGGACCTGGTAGCTACTGAATGTGCAGTCGGGAGGGGTCCAGGAGGCAGGGGGCAGTGGGACACCTGCCCGGGGTCCAGAGGCTACTGTAGATGGATTAGGAGTCTGAAGAGACTTATAAGCAGGAGCCTCTGAAAGCAGAGTCATGGGCGTGGTCCAGCTGTGGCAAAGTGCCCCATGTCGACCCCGCCCCGTGAGAGGGCATGGTGGAAAGGAGGCAGCCCAGGACAGTCCCTGCCAGTGGGAGAAGCAGGAGAAAGTGCCCAGGACTGCCAGTCATCCAAGCTTCAGGGTCAGCTCTGGGGACCATGATTATCACGTTAAATGCCAGGGAGACAGAATGGAATGAACTTCCAATGGGGGTAAGTCAGGAAGAGGGGAGTATTTTCAGGTTGAGGGAGGCCTGAGCAGCTGGCAAACAGAGAAGGGGCTGGAAGCAAGAGGGCTGGTGGCTTCTGAGCAGGAAGCTTGCTGAAGGCCAGAGGCTCCAGGAAGGATGCTAATCCAGTGGAAGCAGCCTGAGGCCCTCCATCAGTCAGACCTGCCCCACCTCGCCCTCATCTGGAAAGTGGGTTCATGCCCAGCTGAGAGTGCTCATCAAGGTTGAATGGGATAATGAATGAAAAGCACCTAGTGCTCGCTTCGGCAGCACATATACTAAAATTGGAACGATACAGAGAAGATTAGCATGGCCGCTGCGCAAGGATGACACGCAAATTCGTGAAGCGTTCCATAAAAAAAAAAAAAAAAAAAGAAAAGCACCTAGCACAGCGCCGACACACACCAGGTGCTCAGCACGTGCTAGCAGATCTTATTTTCATTATTCTCACTAGCAACACAGCCAAGACTTGCATTAGACCTCCAAGGCCTCTTCCAGTGTAGGAGGAGGAGAAAAAGGGAAAACTGGGATCAGGATGGCAGAGGATGTCTCTCCCCAAACCCTGGAGGGAGGTTAGCAACTTCATTGGGAGAGTGCTGGGGGCCCAGGGGGTTGTCTGAGTTGAGACAGTCCCTTCCTTGGCTGTGGAGAAGGAGGGTTCTGAGCTCCCTTAGTCCTTACCGGCCCTCTCGAAGGACTTTCCAGCCTCATGTTTCAGATGGGCCTGTCCACCCAAGGGCTGGGGCTAGACCTCCTGCCTCTGGGCACCCCAGACCTGCAGGGAGTCTGACACCCGCAGATCTGAAGAAGAGATGCCTGAACAAATAGGCAAGGAGGGCAAAGCAGAGGCTCTTCATGAACTTTCCAAAGAGGGCAATGGCCCCATGACTAGAAGAGGCTGAGCAGGAATTGGGTTGAGATGAAGCAGGGGAGGTTGAGGAAAAGGAATGTTACCCTCTAGCATCTCAGGCTGGAGGGCTGTGCACCAGGGCAAGGGAAGAGGGGAATCACCAGGGCTGAAAGGAGCAGACGGCCCTCTGTGCACAAGTTTAAATCTAAACTGACACAACCTACCCCAAGGGCTTCAATATCCCATCTCTGCAATTGACAAGAAGCTTGCCTGCAGGAGTGGGAATCCAAGCTCCCAGTCTCCAGTAGGGTCTTTCTCCCCCCAGCTCTCTCCTCCCCAGTGCCACTCTGCCCACCCCTGGCACACCCATCTTTTCAGCCTTGGGACAGCCAGGATTCTGTGACCCAGGACCCTCTCTATGCCTCTTTCCTACTTTTTGAGGGTAAAACTTGTTAAAACTCCAAATGATTCCAGGCTTTAACTTTTGGGTTTGTCCACATCTGAAAATAGACCAACAGGCCAATGACAAAAATTGCTACCATTTTCTACCATCCGTCAGGCACTGTGCTAAGAGCTTTACATGTACATCCCCTTTACTCCTCACAGGTGTCCAGAAAGGTAGGTAGTTATTCCCATTTTACAGCTAGGTATACTGAGGCTTAGAGAGGTGACGCCCTCCCCAAAGTGACAGTGACTCCACCATCATCCCTCCTGCTAACCCCAGTGACAGCCTAGCTGGCTCTCCACTGCCCCCTGCTGTATATTTTCCTCCACAATCAGAGTAACCTGCTCCGGGACAAACCCCAGTGCTCCTTCCACAGCCTTCCAGCAGCCTCTATGCCACTCCGAATAAATCTACAGAAAGTCCTCTGTGCCAGCCTCTCTACTTCTCTGACACATCTCCTATTTCTCTCTGTCCCCCACCCTACTCCACCCCAGTGGCCTCCTTCTGTCCTCCAACCTTTCAAATTTATTCCTTCCGGCCGGACGCTGTGGCTCACGCCCGTAATCCCAGCACTTTGGGAGGCCAGCGGGCAGATCACCTGAGGTCAGGAATTTGACATTAGCCTGGCCAACATGGTGAAACCCCATCTCTACTAAAAATACAAAAATTAGGCCAGGCGCGGTGGCTCACACCTGTAATCCCAACACTTCGGGAGGCCAAGGTGGGCGCATCACGAGGTCAGGAGATTGAGACCACCTGGCTAACACAGTGAAATCCCATCTCTACTAAAAATACAAAAAATGAGCCGAGCGTGGTGGCGCACGCCTGTAATCCCAGCTACTCGGGAGGTGGAGGCAGCAGAATCGCTTGAACCCGGGAGGTGGCGGTTGCAGTGAGCCGAGATTGCACCACTGCTCCCCAGCCTAGGTGACAGAGCGAGACTCCATGTCAAAAAGAAAAATTAGCTGGGTGTAGTGGCGTTCACCTGTAATCCCAGCCACCCAGGAGGCTGAGGCAGGAGAATCACTGGAACCCAGTAGGCAGAGGCTACAGTGAGCCAAGATCACACCATTGCACTCCAGCCTGGGTGACAGAACAAGATTCTTTAAAAAAAAAAAAAAAAATTAATTCCTTCCAGACTGTTCTCTCTACTTGACACACTCTCACCACCCCAGTCTTTTTCATCATTCAGGCCTCAACCCAAATGATGCTGCAAGGGGCCTCCCTGGCTGCTTGGCCTAAACCAACAAGGGCTATTTCTTTGCTTAATAGCATCCATCATTGTCCTAAACGTTCCGTGTTCACTTACTCCCTATAGTCTATCATCCCACTAGATGGACCCAAAGTTCCCTAAGGACAGGGACGTTGCCTTTCCAATATCTAGAACACTGACTGCCTCATTCCAAGGAACATCCAAGTATTTGCTGAAAGAAATAAAAAGGGTGGGGAGAAGAGGAGCCAGGATTTGAACCTACATCTGTTCGGGAGCCCAGGGCTCTAGTCCACTAAGTTACACTGCCTCCTCAAGCGGCCAGGGAAGAGTTCTCCACGGACTTGGAAGAATATAGTGCCAGCTGCAGCTGTGCTTCCCCTGAGGAATCATACGCGGAGTGAAACAGGGAGGGAACTTGTTCTAAATAACATGTACTTCTATATTTATTTAAATTTTTGTCAGGTAGGTGTATTAATTATGATTTACAAAATAATGTATGCAGGCCAGGTGCAGTGGCTCACACCTGTAATCTCAGCACTTTGGGAGACTGAGGTGGGTGGCTCACCTGAGGTCAGGAGTTCCAGACCATTCTGACCAATACAGTGAAACCCCATCTCTACTAAATAGAAAAAAATTAGCAGGGAGTGGTGGCATGCACCTGTAATCCCAGCTACTTGAGAGGCTGAGGCAGGGGGTGAAGGTTGTGGTGAGCCAAGATTGCGTTATTGCACTCCAGCCTGGGCAACAAGAGCAAAACTCTGTCTCAAATAATAATATAATGCATGCAAATTATGTGATTCTACCCCTTTCAGTTTAACACACAAACACATTACCTGCACATACCTTCCTCAGCTCCTAAATTTCTCCCTTCAGCCCACGGTAGAGAATATTAGCACAGCCTAAAACCATCTGTTATTACAAAGAACCAAGCTAAGAGAAGGATTATTTGAAAAACATCTTCTGAAGCAGTGCTCCTCCACCCAGCAAGAAATCCAAATCACCCCTCCGGGAGCTTCCCAGAAATGCAGACCCCTGGTCCCCATCCCCAGGATCCTGTTGGACTCGGTCCTGAATAGAAAATCCTGCAGGGCAACTCACAGCTACTGGTTGAAGTGACACCCCTTCAGCGATCTCTTCCTCTATTCCGGGACTAGTTTAGGCTTGGGTGGCTACACCCTCCACAGAATCACCACCCCTTCAACTTTAGTCAGGGTTGGCTACAAAAAATGCCTTTTTGCACTGTTTGGGATTAAACCTCCACAACTCTTAGGGCCTTCTTCCTCAGCCTTACCCACTGGAGCCCCTGAGAATGAGAGAGAAGGGAATGGTACCCCAGCAGGTGCCCCCCAAAGGCTCATCTGTGCCACAGCTGAGACCTTCCTGCTGGGAGCTTGCCAAACACATGAAGAAGGCAGAAGGCTGAGAGTCATCATTCCATACAGCAGGATCTGAGAAGCTTCAGTTAGGACTTAGGGCCAGGAAAATCTGATTCCCTAAAGGAACTAAAATTCATTCTCCCTTATACTAAAGAACTAGGTAATCGACCATTTCCCTTTATTGCCATTGCGATCAGGAAACTCAGAGATCATGTTTACCCTCATAACTAGTATTTGTTTCTCCTGTTTTAATCTTTGGCATTCAGGTTCTTATTTTCCTACCCTCATTATTTGCAAAGCTGCCTCAGCTCTTTCCCACAGAGATAGGTCATTAAGGCCAGGTGCAGTCACTCAAGCCTATAATCCTAGCACTGTGGGAGGCCCAGGTGGGTGGATCACCAGAGGTCAGGAGTTCAAGACCAGCCTGGCCAACATGGAAAAACCCCGTCTCTACTAAAAATACAAAGATTAGCCAGACGTGGTGGTGGGTGCCCATAATCCCAGAGGCTGAGGCAGGAGAATCGCTTGAACTGGAGTTGGGGGAGGGGTGGTGTGAGCCAAGATTGTACCACCACCCTCCAGCCTGGATGAAAGAGTGAAACTCCATCTCATTAAAAAAAAAAAAAAAAAAAAAAAGAGGCCAGGCATGGTGGCTCATACCTGTAATCCCAGCACTTTGGGAGGCCAAGGTGGGTGGATCATAAGATCAGGAGATTGAGACCATCCTGGCCAACATGGTTAAATCCCATCGCTACTAAAATTACAAAAATTAGCTGGGTGTGGTGGCGTGTACCTGTAGTCCCAGCTACTCAGGAGGGTGAAGCAGAAGAATCGCTTGAACCTGGGAGGCGGAGGTTGCAGTGAGCTGAGATCACGCCACTGCACTCCAGCCTAGGCGACAGGGCAAGATTCCATCTCAAAAAAAAAAAAAAGAGAGGGCATAAAGAAACCCAGTGTATATTCACACAGCATTTCTTATCGGCAAACCTCTGTAAAGATCATTCCCAGAGCCTCGCTCTGTCCACAGATCCATGAACATGAATGAAGAAAGTTTCCTCTCTATTTTCCTTTAGGGACTGTTGTGCTACCCAACAGGACTGAGACAGCCCAGGGGGGGATCAGAGCTCGACTAAGTTTGCAAGGTCCCATACGAGTTCCAGCCTCCTCTTTCTGGCCTGTCATGACTTTGGACAGAGCTCCAGCCCTTCACAGGCCATCTTCACCAAGTCTAGTTCCTTGATATGCCAGTTATCTCCATGGCCCGTTTTTCAGGCCACTCTAACTGCTCTGGTTTGGAGGGAAGAAGGGGGAGGGGTGTACCACCTGACCCATCCATCCCTGTGCCCGTCTCCCTCCACACCCAGGTCCCAAATAACCAGGCCACACACCGAGTTTCAAGTATCTGTCTCTTCCTTTCACTCTCTCAAAAGAAAAAATAAATAAATTGCAGAAGGCGGCAGCATTTCCAGTCTTCTCTGGCTCCCGGACACCCAACCCCTGACCCCTGCCCCCCACCCTCCCTCCCGCATTTCCCACTCCCTAGACCCATCCCTCCCTTTTCCCCAAAAAAAAATTCCCAGGAAAAAAAAAAAGCCACATTTAAACCTTCCACTCATGCAAACCGGCAAAGAAAAAAGGTGGGGGGCGTGTGGAAGGCAGGGGGCCCGCCTCAGAGTCCCCTGCTTCTCCCCCCAAAAACCACCTTTGAGAAGAAAAAAAGTGGAAAAAATAAATGAGAAATCAAGGGACATGGGAATTACGATGAGGGCAGGGGTGACCTCAGACCTGCCTCGGGAGAGAGCGGAGGCCTGTGGCCCTGCATCCCTGCTGCGGGTGCTCCTCGAGGGGGCCCTGACTTCTGGAATGTGTGTGGGAGAAGATGGGGGAGGGCAGGTGGCCCCCGGTGGGTCTGTGTGTGCATTGGGGGCTGGCAGGGGTGGGGGTCCTAAGGAGCAAGGGCTCGGAACCAGGAGCCCAGCTCCCCCCCAGACCCCAGGTTCCTGGCATTCAGGAGCCCAGTTCTGGGGTGCAGGGATACATGCAGAGGAGTGTCCCCCCTCCAATAGGCTGGATCCAGTTAGAAAGGAAATAAATAAGAAGGGGTGGGAGGGAGGCCGGGGGGAGCCAAGGGCTTGGGCGATTCAGTCCAGACCAAGGGCCCAGGAGATGGAGGCAGGGCGAGTCCAGGCCAAGCCAGGGCAGGAATCAGAGTCTCTCTCGGGCTGGAACCCAGATGTAGGGGCCTGAGAGGTCCTCGATGACACGCTTCACCTTGTGGTAGATCTCCTCAAAGCTGTCACCCTCCACGATGGCTGGGCGTAGGGTGGAGCAGGGAGTGAGGCCAAGGGTCAGAGGATGCCTGGCCAAGGGGGTAGCAGCAGCCCAGAGGAAGGGGCATCTCTTTCTAATTCTCCAAGCCATGAGCCATGGGGCTGCACCCGCTCACTGGGGCACCTTTTTTTTTTTTTTAAGATGGAGTTTCACTCTTGTCACCCAGGCTAAAGTGCAGTGGCGCAATCTCAGCTTACTGCAACCTCCACCTCCCAGGTTCAAGTGATCCTGCGTTGGCCTCCCGAATAGCTGGGATTACAGGCACCCACCACCACACCCAGCTACTTTTTGTATTTTTACTAGAGACGGGCTTCACCATGTTAGCCAGGCTGGTCTTGAACTCCTAACCTTAGGTTATACACCCGCCTCGGCCTCCCAAAGTGCTGGGATTACAGGCGTGAGCCACCGTGTCTGCCCACAGGGGTGCACCTCTTTTTTTCTAAGCCATCCACTGGGATTGAGGGGGGAGTGCTTTCTAATCCGAGCAAAGGTGCCCTACGTAGCCTCACCTGAGAAGCACTCTGTGAACTCCTGCTCCAGCTTAGTGGCTCTGTCGAAGGCTTTACGGGCTTGCTCCTCTGTGATCCGCTTATTAATCTCTCTGTGAAGCGGGAGGGAGCGCAGGCCTGAGACTGGGCCCACCTGACCCTGACTTTCACCTCCTCTATCCAGGGATGTTAAGTTGCAACTAGTATTCTCCTATTTGGAGCACACAGCAAAAAAAAAAAAAAAAAAAAAATACAATTCCCAATATCCTCTGGGGCCACAGATAAGCCCCCACCCACAACCACCCCAGTCAGGTGTGGCTACTCCAGGGCCATCTCCCAAGCTTCATCCTTCCAGCCTTCAGCCCCACAGATGGGATTTGGACTCCAACTCCCAACAGCCCTGGAGGCCCTGGCTTGCCCCAGCTGGTGTGCCCCAGGGGCTGCTGGGAGATGTAGTCCTGTCTAGCCCCAGGCAGGAAAGGAAGGGAAAGGCCCGATTGCCAGAATTCTCTGGGTTCCAGGTCTCCTGGATTCCAGGTCCTCATGGATCCCTGGGTTCCAGGGATCCCCCTCAGGGGCTGCTGGGACCGCTGTCCAGGGTTCTGAAGGAAGAGTTTCACCGCAGAGGCCTTGTGAGGCCCAGGGCCACATATGTGGGGGAGCAGAGGGGAGGCCCCCAGGACCATACTCACAGCACATTCTCCAGGGAGCGGGGGCGGATGAAGATGGCGATGGGGTGCAGGTGGGCCGCCTGCAGCCGCCGCACGGCATTGGCCGAGACATCAAGGATGCAGTGCTTCCCCTGGGGGCAGGCAGGGTGGGCGGAGGGGGGCCAGCAGGTGGCAGGAAAGGACAGACAGCGGTGTGGAGGGACACAGGACAGGGAGAGGTGGGGAATGGGAGGTTGGCCAAGGGGGAGTGACATGGATGTCAAGAAACATGGGGCAGAGAGTCAGGCAGGAAGAGGGTATGGACAGAGTAAAAGACAGAGAGAGAAAGGATAGGGAAGACGAAGAGGAAGAGCGTGGGGAGAGGGCAGGGACAGGATAAGATGGAGAAAGGGAGGAGCACCAGGCAGGCAGCGACCCAAGAGAGGGTGTCAGAGCCAGGGCAGCAGCAAATGGGGCGGTGTGCACAAGGCAGAGGTGACACAGGCAGGAAGGAAAGCCAAGAAAAAGGAGAAAGGAAGTAGGATAGAGGGAGGAGGGAGGGGAGGACGGACAAAGGACAGACAGATGGAAGGAACAAGGAGACAGATGGGAGGGAGGCAGATGGAGAGAGGAGCCGTGGAGGGAGGGAGGGCAGGGTGGGGAGCATCGGGAAAGGGAAAGGAGTTAGCAGAGGAGTGGGAGAGGGGAGTGGGGCCCCAGGAAAGGGTGAGGCAGGGGAAAGGGCCCGAGGGGAGTCAGGGAAAAGGGAGGGACCCAGTGGGGAAGGCCAAGCCACCAAAAACAAGGCCACGGGAAGAGGAGAAATGGGGCAAGGAGGAGGGAGTGGGTTGAGAAAGAGGCCAGATGGTGGTGGGGAGTTTGGGGTCAGGAAGCCAGGCAGGTGGGAGAGAGAGCAGGGGCAGAGAGCAGGTGGTCAGACAGAGTTGCCCAAGAGGAGAAGGAGGTGGAGGAGCGGAGTCGAGACCCAGCAGGGAAAGAGACAGAGAGAGAGAGAGTTAGAGAGAGCTGGAGGGAGGCAGTGGGGTGGGGAGAGGGGAGGAAGAGGACTAGGTGCCCGCCAGGTCCTACCTGCTCTGCCACCTCTCGCACGGACTGGACGCTGGTCCCATAGAGGTGGCTGTTGTACTGGCCGGCCTCAATGAACTTGTGTGCCTGAATGTCCTTCTCCATTTTCTCCCGGGACGACACAAAGTGGTAATCCCGGCCATCTATCTCATACTCCCGCTTGGGCCGCGTCGTATCTGCCAGGAAGTCACCCCACCCCCCAAAGATCTAACCCCCATTCCTCTAGCTTAAAACCAGCCTCCATCAATCAAATCCCCATAGTGCCCAGCTGGTCATTTGATGAAAGGGCACTGCCAGGGAGACCAAGACTGCAGAGGGGCAGGACCGCTTCCCCCAGCACCCTTCAGGGCCTCCAAGTCTCTGGTCTGGACATGGGTACTGGGGAATGTGAGGGCAGCTGAGAACCACTCCTTGGAGAAACCCTGTGTCCTCTTGCGCACCAATCCCCCAGGGTGCTCTGCCTATGGCTGCAGGGATGGGCCTCCTCCACCCCACCCCCACTTCCACCACCACCTCCATCCAAGGCCCCAGCACTCACGGGGAACACAGGATCCAAACTTGTCGGGGAACTCGGAGAGAAGATCATCATTGGCGCGGTCCTTGGTGGGCCCAAGGATGATGATGGGGCGAGCATAGTGCACTGCGGAGACAGAGCCTGGCTTAGGCCAAGGACCAAGTTGGAGCAGCAGCAGGAGCAGGGGCCAAGGCAGGGGCCAGGGCTCACCTTCCATCTGCGTCACTGTCTCGTAGCTCAGAACTGAGTCTTCTCGACCTGTCGGGAGGCGGGGCGTCTGCAAGGGGCTCTGAAACAGGGGACCTGGGGCCCTGTCTCCCCCTTGAGGATATCAAAGGCAGCTCAGCATGCCTCTCACCCACATCCTCCCTAACTGACCCTACCTACCCTGTGATCCAGAGCTGGAGCCCCAGTCCTAGGAAGAAAAAGCAGGCGGCCATGGGATTAGCTATGAGCTCAGCTCCATGAGCCCTCACACTTCCACCCAGGCTCACCTCTCCTCCACCTACCTTGGCCTTTAACCTTGACCACTCTCGTCGCTCAACCCTGTGGGATACGTGGAGGGAAAGGTGGGTAGGGAAATGGCCAGTGAGGAACCCTGCTGCCCCCAGGCTCCTGGCTGGGTAGCAACCCCTTCTCCACACTCGCTCGGGGCTGGCTGATAACCCCTTCTCCCACGGCCCTGGGCCCTGTGCTCCTCAATGAGGAGCTGTCCTTCCCAAAGGCTCATGGGAGCCACAGTCCCCAGGAGGGCCCAACAGACAAACCCCTAGGAGGTCAGAGGGCAAACCCACCCCTGGATGGCTGTCCACCCTGAGGGACCTTGGGAATTTCAGTGCCTGTGGCAGGAAGGCTACAGAGTCCAGAGCCTCACCGCCGTTTGCTGGGGATGAAGCCAATGTCATCGGTCTCACTGTCAGAGTGGACCCGCCGCGCCTGCCACCACTCCTCATCGCTAGCATCGATGACATGCAGCACGTCCCCAAAGCGGAAGCTCAGGGCCTGGCTTAGGAAGCCGCAGTCCTTGGTCTTGTCGTAATCAAACAGGGCCCTGGGGGGCAAGTGGCTACTGGTCAGAGCCCGGCTGAGGACCCCAGGAAGGTTGCATCAGTCACCCTGAGACCCAGCCCAGCGATCTGTGGATGGCACTCCCATGGCCACAATGGGTGCTGAGAAACCCAAAACTGTGTGGGGGCCGAACGCTGACTGTAATCGTAATCACCACAACTATTAACCATCATTCAGCCCACACTGAGTACAGTTTCCAGAGGGAGAGCTGGAACTCCACCCTCTCAAGAAAACAGTTTGCAGTACATGTGCAAACTGTCATAAAGTCACAGGGGTAACCTTGAATCTGTCCAAATTAATAAGAAAAAGAAAGGTCCCGTGTCTGTAAATCATGGTTACCCTTACTAGTATCAAATCCCTATCAGTAAGTCACAACTCCTGGCATCAGAAACTAGAGGAATGAAGACCCGGAAGAAAGCAATGGACCTGGAGAAGGGGAAGAGACCCCGGGCCTCCTGGGAGCCCGACAACCAGAAGACATTCCCCCTGGGAGCCACCACACAATCTCTGTGGTTACTGGGATTCAGAAGAACCTTGGGGACCAACTGGACCCGAGCACGGAGAAAGGGCAGAGCAAGGGCTCAGGTGTGAGCTGGCACACATCTCTGGTCCAGGTGACCGGAGATGCCACTCAGCAAGAGGGAAACTGCTGATGCAGCAAGATGGAACGGGTCCACGGCAGGATGATGAGCTCAGCGGGGGACCTGTTGAGTGTGGGACGCCTGTGGGACATCCCAGTAGAGATGGCCAGAAAGCAGATGGCCAGAAGTGCAGGTCTCGACCTCTGGAAAGAGTTCAGCCAGGGCCGACAGCTGCGAGACATCTGCAGATCGGGGCAAGAGACGAGGCCACGAGAGCCACAGGACCAGAGAGGGAGAGAAGAGGAGGCAGATGGGAGTGGGATGTGTGGGGGCAGGAGGGACCTAAGCCACAAAAGAGTCAATGGAGGCCGGGATCCGGGGCTCATGCCTGTATTCCCATTACTTCAAGAGGCCAAGGCAGGCAGATCACAAGGTTAGGAGATTGAGACCATTCTGGCTAATGTCGTGAAACCCTGTCTCTACTAAAAATACAAAACAAATAGCTGGGTGTGGTGGCACGTAGTCCTAGCTACTCGGGAGGCTGAGTGGGAGAATCACTTGAACCCAGGAGGCAGAGGTTGCAGTGAGCCAAGATGGCACCACTGCACTCCAACCTGGGCAACAGGAGCTAGAGACTCCATCTCAAAAAAAAAGAAGTCAATGGAGAGGAGCCCTCAGAGGGGGTCAAAATCCCACTGGAGAGACAGGAGGCAGGCACAGCAGAGCTTTGGCCCACCTCTCCAGGACTGCCCACAAGGATGTGAGGGCTGGGGCAACACTCCAAATACCCTAGAGGACCCCTGTTCCCCCAAGCATTAACCTTCGAAGGGCCAAATTGTGGGGTGTCTGGGAGTCCCGAGGAAGTGCTACAATGACCGGGGCTAGAAGGCAAGTGGGGTACTTGGGGCAGAGGCTATTTTCCCATCGACAGGGAGTATTTCAAATGTTAACCTGTGCAACCAAGCCCATGAACCCTGGCCGCACGTCAGGCCTGGGGCGAAAGCTAGAGCAGGCAGGGTGAAGAGGAGGAGCGGCCGAACACAGAGTGCCCAGGAACTCGGAGAGGCTGAGGAGCCCGGCCTGGGGAGTCTCTGACCTGATGTAGAAACCTCTCTTGGGGTTGCTCCGCAGGGAGGCCGTCCCTGAGCCCAGGCTGCTGTTCATGAGCTGCTCCCGAAGGTCGTGGATCTTGGCCTCAAATCGGCTGTACTCTGAGGAAGGACAGGGAGGTTCCTGGGCTCTGTCCCCATCCTACTGCCACCCTCTCCACCCCCACAGAAGCCATCAGCTGAGGAGGCAGAGTCCTAAGGGCCATTTTAGCTCACAAGAAAAGGAGCTTCCGGCCTGGTACCTTCTGGTTTATACTGAGCGATGATCGTGACCGTCTGACCCGCATTCTTCAGGGCAATGGCGGCCTGCTCATGGCTGGCGTTGCGGAGGTCAACACCATTGACCTAGAGAGAGGAGAGGCTGTGTCACCAGAGACAGGAGCCAGCACTTCTGGGTCCAGGTGGAGCAGGGAGTGACCCCACAAGAGGACCAAGCTGCAGCTCACCCACACCCCTCCCCAAGAGCTCTGGGCTGTGCCCTGAGGAGAGGGGGTGGTGCAGGGAGGGGAGGGGGTGGTGCAGGGACGGACAGGCCTTTCCTCACCGACAGGATCTGGTCCCCCTTCCGCAGCTCCCCACTGAGGTCTGCAGGGCCCCCGGCCAGAATAAAGGAGATGAAGATGCCTTCGCCGTCCTCGCCACCCACGATATTGAAGCCTAGGCCCGTGGAGCCCCGGTGGATCACAATTCGCCTCGGTTCTCGGGGAATGTCCTCCTCCCCGAGCAGGTCTTTGGCCACTGGGGAGTAGCGCCGAGGGGAAGTGGGGGTCATGGCTGTGGGGTAGTCGGTGCCCAGGTAGCTGCTGTGACTGATCTCATTGTCCAGGTGCTGGGAATAAGCTGAGGAAGACATGAGGTGGAGATGAAGGTGCCTGGAGAGAAACAGCACCTGCCACCCAACCTTCTCCCCAGGGGGCCAAGGGAGCCACAGTTAGGTGGAAGGGAGGTATCCTGCCAGAGACGCCGGGTGGGGGGGGGTAGAAGGGGATATCAGATCAGTGACGTCAGGGGTCAGGAATTTATAGGTGACCTCAGAGGCTGACTGTCCTAGGGGATAAAGGATTTGAACATGATATGTTCTCAGTATGCCAGGGATGGGGAAGTCGAAGGGGAACATTAACACCATGCTTTGGGGTTTACTTTTGGTTCCTGTGTCTCTCAAATCTCTTAATCCGTAAAATTCTTCTCCCTCTTTTTTCCCCCACTTGCCATCCATTTGTTGAAAAAACTAGGTCATTTATCTAAAAGAACTTCCCACGTGCTATGAGGAAAAAATTTTTTTTAGATGGAGTCACCCAGGCTGGAGTGCAGTGGTGCGACCTCAGCTCACTGCAGCCTCCGCCTCCTGGGTTCAAGCAATGCTCATGCCTCAGCCTCCTAAGTAGCTGGGATTACAGGAGCACACACACCCAGCTAATTTTTCTATTTTTAGTAGAGATGGGGTTTCACCATGTTGGCCAGGCTGGTCTCGAACTCCTGACCTCAAATGATCCACCCGCCTCAGCCTCCCAAAGTGCTGGGATTATAGGCATCAGCCACCTCAACCAGCCTATAGGGGAAATTCTAACAGGGAAATTACTGCTTACCCTCCTGTGATGTGGTTTAGCCTATGCCTCTGCCCCTGTATCTCCTGTAAACTGGCAGTTCATTCTGAGGCTTGATTAGTTTCAAGTTCAATTCAGAATTATTTTTAGTAAGTCCTGTATACTTCATAGGTAGTGCTCTGTTCTTCCTACGGCATCACCACAGGATGCAATAATGTCTGGTTGTTTTTCTGTCAGATAAGATTAATGGGAGGTTCAGGGCCAGTCCATCCATTATAAAGTGCCCCATCAGCCTCTCAGGTAAGTTTTAGCCACACTGGCAATCACCTCCTGGTTTTGGTATGTACCAGGAACTGGGAAATGGTGATATTCTACTACTTTGTTTCTTTGGAACAGGGAGCATTTATTAGTGGGAATTCTTCTGTAAAAATAACAATCGAGGCCAGGCACAATGGCTCACGCCTGTAATCCCAGCACTCTGGAGACAAAGGCAGGCAGATAATTTGGGGTCAAGAGTTTGAGAGCAGCCTGGCCAACATGGTGAAATCCCATCTCTACTAAGCATACAAAAATTGGCTGAGCATGGCAGCTCGTGTCTGTAATCCCAGGTACTCGGGAGGCTGAGGCAGGAGAATTGCTTGAACTCAGGAGGCGGAGGTTGCAATGAGCCGAGATTGTGCCACTGCACTCCAGCCTGGGCGACAGACCCAGACTCCCTCCCAAAAAAAAAAAAAAAATCCTCCAGCTTGGGTAACATGGTGAAACCCTAACTCTACAAAATACAAAAGCTAGCTGAGCATGATAGCATTCGCCTGTAATCCCAGCTACTCAGGAGGCTGAGGTGGGAGGATCGCTTGAGCCCAGGAGGCGGAAGTTGCAGTGAGCCAACATCGCACCACTGCACTCCAGCCTGCTGGGTGACAAAGCAAGATCTGCCTCCAAGAACAACAAAAGAACAGCCCTATGTCAACCTTTTGGCTACTCTCTGAGGTAGTCTGCACACAAAAGGGAGGATAAATGCGTACCTCTCTCTGCATGTCTCTCCCTTTATTTACCAATTACAGAATGAATGAGATTGCCTAGCATTTTCCAAAATATTTTTTAGTATTATTATGACCTTAAAGATTTTTTTTTTCTTTTGAGACAGAGTCTCACTCTGTCGCCCAGGCTGGAGCGCAGTGGCACAATCTCAGCTCACTGCAATCTCCCTCTCCTGGGATCAAACGATTCTCCTGCCTCAGCCTCCTGAGTAGCTGGGACTGCAGGCGAGTACCACCACACCTGGCTATTTTTTGTATTTTTAGTAGAGATGGGGTTTCACCATGTTAGCCAGGATGGTCTCCATCTCCTGACATCATCCACCCACCTCAGCCTCCCAAAGTACTGGGGTTACAGGCTCGAGCCACTTCACCCAGCCAAGATTTTAATATATTTAATGAGTTTCATTGACTGGCCAGTAGAAGCCCCTTCAATTTGGCTCCTGTGTCTTTACTGAGACCCTAGTAGTCTTGGATACCTTCCCTGCTCTCTAGTATGAAAGAAGTTAGAAGCTCATCGTATACATTTGTTGCCAAAGATTTTAAATTGACCCTTCTTCCACAGAGCCCAGGTTATTTTTGGTAAGTTATGGTATTTAGGAATAGTACCATGTGATTTCAATACGGTTTTATGGTATTATTTCATATTTTGTAGGGGCTGCCACACCTCATTATTCTTTTCCACAAAAATGTCTTAGTTCTTCCCCCACACAAATTTTTCCAGTCAAACTTTAGTACCAAGCTTCCAAGTTCCCAGCGGGGAAACAACATTAAAATTCGGACTAGGATTGAATGTTATGTATAGATCAATTTGGAGCCAGTTGACATCTTTAGCATATGAAGTTTTTCCATCCAGAAACACGGTGTGACTCTCCACCCTTCCATTCTTATGTCCTTCAGTAAAGTTGTGTCATTTTCTTCACATGAATCTTACATTTCTTGTCAAGTTTCTATTTCTAATAATTTTATAGCACTTTTTTCTATGGCAAAAGGGGTTTTTTACCCGCTACATCTTCTTATTGCTGGGAAGTTACTAATTCCTGTTATTTATCTTACAAATAGCCACATTCCTTTTTTTTTTTTTTTTTTTTTTTTTTTTTGTATTTTCCTCTTTTTTTCAGGCTGGAGGGGAGTGGCACGATCTTAGCTCACTGTAATCTCTGCTTCCCAGGGTCAAGTGATTCTCCCACCTCAGCCTCGGGATTAGCTGGGATTACAGGTACACCCAGCTAATTTTTTTTTTCTTTAGTAGAGACAGGGTTTCTCCATGTTGGTCAGGCTGTTCTCAAACTCCTGACCTCAAGTGTTCCACCCACCTCGGCCTCTCAAAGTGCTGGGATTACAGGCGTAAGCCACCTCGCCCAGCCAACAAATAGCCACATTCTTAACTTATCATATTAAGTTTTTCAGTTAATTCACTTAGATTTTGATCTAGATTCTAAGTAGCATAATTTACAAATAAAGATATTTTTTGTTCTTCCCTTCGAAATATAACTGTTTATTCTTCTCTTGCTATACTGTCTGAAATCTCTAATGTAGTGATTTTCAACCATCATAATTTTGCTGGCTGGGGCAATTCTGTCATAACATTTTTTATTGTTATGGCTGAGGAGGAGTACCATTGTCATCTGATAGAGACCAAGGATGCTGCTAAATATCCCACAAAGCACAGGACAACCCCCCACAATGAATTTTGGGTCCAAAAATGTCAGAAGTAACATTGAGAAACCTTGCTCTAAAGCAATGAAGAATAACGGCAGTGGTAAGAGGCATCCTTGTCTTCTTTATGAGTTAATGGAGGCTGGGCGTGGTGGCTCCCACCTGTAATCTCAGTACTTCGGGAGGCTGAGACAGGCAGATCACCTGAGGTCAGGAGGAGTTCAAGACCAGCCTGGCCAACATGGTAAAACCCCACCTCCACTAAAGATATTAAAATTAGCCAGCATAGTGACACCTGTAATCCCAGCTACTCAGGAGGCTGAGGCAGGAGAATCACTTGAATCTGGGAGGTGGAGTTTGCAGTGAGCTGAGATCATGCCACTGCACTCTAGCCTGGCCAACAAGAGTGAAACTCCATCTCAAGAAAAAAAATAAAATTAAAATTAAAAAATAAGTAAATGGACACACTGCTAGGATTTTATCATTATAAAATGTTTGTTATTGTTGCTGATATGTAATCTTCACCATCTTAAGGAAAATTCCTCTGTTCCTAGTTCACTAAAGGCTTTCATCCAAAAGAAATGGTGAATTGGCCGGGCAAGGTGGCTCACACCTGTAATCCCAGCACTTTGGAAGGCCGAGGCGGGTGGATCACAGGAGATTGAAACCATCCTGACCAACACAGTGAAACCCTGTCTCTTCTAAAAATACAAAAATCAGCTGGGGATGGCAGCATGTGCCTGTAATCCCAGCTACTGGGGAGACTGAGGCAGAACAATCACTTGAACCCAGGAGGCCGAGGTTGCAGTGAGCCAAGATTGTGCCACTGCACTCCAACCTGGCGACAAAGCTAGACTCCATCTCAAAAAGAAAAATAACAAGAAAAAAAAATTGAAGAGGAGATAAATTTCACGAAATGCCTTTTCACATCTATTTGAGATGGTCATATCGTTTTCTCCTCTCACTCTGTCACTCAGTCTAGTGGGCAGTGGCACAATCACTGGTTCACTGTAGCTTCTAACTTCTTGGCTCAAGCAGTCCTCCAGCCTTAGCCTCCCAAATACCAAGGACTATAGGCATGTGCTAATTTTTTATGTTTTGCAGAGACAGGGTCTCACTATGTTCCCAAGGCTGGTCTCAAACCCCTAGGCTCAAGTGATCCTCACACCTTGGCCTCCCAAGTGCTGGGATTACAAGCATGAGCCACCGCACCTGGCCTCCCTTAACTTTTTTTTTCTTTCTTTCTTTCTTTCTTTTCTTTTTTTTTTTTTTTTGAGATAGAGTCTCCTTCTGTTGCCAGATTGGAGTACAGTGGCAAAATCTCGGTTCACTACAACCTCTGTCTCCCAGGTTGAAGCGATTCCCCTGCCTCAGCCCCCCAAGTAGCTGGGACTACAGTCATGCGCCACCACGCCCAACTAATTTTTTTTTAATATATATTTATTAGAGACAGGGTTTCACCATGTTGGTCAGGATAGTCTTGATCTCCTGACCTCATGATCCACCCCCTTTGGCCTCCCAAAGTGCTGGGATTACAGGCATGAGCCACTCTGGCTGGCCGACTTTTTAATATATGAATCATATTAAGAGATTTCTTAATACTGAGCCATCTTTAGTTTTCTGAAACAAACCGTATGTTATTCCCTTAATATGCTGGCATGTTTGGTTTGCTACTATATTGTAAACTTTTACATCTCTATTCAGAAGCAAAACCGGTCTGTACTCTTATTTTACGTTATCTTTGTGACCATTTGAACTGGACTTATACAATGAAATGTGAAATCTTGTATCTTTTCCTGTACTCTGGAAGAGCAGAAAAATTATCTATCTTTTGAGAATTTCAGAAAATTAGTCATCAAACCACCTGGGCTTTGTGCCTTCTGGGGGAGAGATCGTTGACAATCTTCTCAGTTCCTTTATGGTAACTGATTTTTCCATCTCTTCTCCAGCCACAGCAAGGATCAGCGATTGTGGCTATTTCATGGGGAATATCTGAAGAGGGACAGCTACAGGGATGTCATGGGGCTGCATGTCATGGGGTTAAACAGTATGGGTCATGGGGAGCTTTGGCATTTGAAGGGCTCTCACAGGTTGTGATGTCTGGGGGAGCATAGCTGTCACTCAGGTAGGCATTGCTGGGCTTGGCCACCTTTAGGTAGACAACATCATACGTGTTCTTCAGGGCTGCCACAGCATCTTCATGCATGACATCCTCCAACCCCACACTGTTGACCTGGAGTCAAGGAAAGCAAAGCTCAAACAAAGCCACAGATGGCCCAAGACAGAGGCACTGGGGTGAGGTGATGAACTTGGGCCTGTCCAGGGCTAGTAGATAAGGCCCAGGTCTGGGCTAGAAAATGGGCTAGATGGGGTCCTCACCGCCAGGATCTTGTCTCCAATCTGCAACCTCCCATCCTTGTGGGCAGCACCCCCTTCGATGATCTTTGTTACATAGATGCTATTATCTCCTGGGATGTGCTGGTTCCCTACGCCCCCTGCGATGCTGAAGCCAAGACCTGGATGGAGGGGAGGCCAGAGGTGGGTGCCCAGGTGCCCAGGAAGCAGGCTTTGCGGCACAGGACAGTTGGGATGAGGGTGGGAACAAAATGAGTTGCTACCTTTAGGCCCCTTGATAAGCTTGATCTCCATGACCTTCTCAGCTGGGGGCTTCCGGCGCATGACATAGAGGCGAACGATGGAGCCTGCCTCTTTGAGGGCCTCCACTGCTGCTGAGTGGGTCACCTCACGCACGTCCACTTCATTTACAAACAGGATGCTGTCGTTGACCCTGGGAACAACAAGGTGGGCCTAAGCCAAGGGCTTCCTGCTGCCCTGGCCCTCCCTCTCAAGGGACCCAGGATCCTGACCCGTCTCCTCTCCCCACCTGAGGCGGCCATCCTGGGCCGCAGCCCCACCAGGAATGATCTTGGTGATGAAAATGGACGGATCGTCACCGATGTGTGGGTTGTCAGTGCCACCTGCGATGCTGAAGCCCAGACCTGAGTTACCCTGGGTGAAGGAGGGGAAGAGGTCAGCTCCCCTCACTGCCCAATTCTGGCAAGGCAAGTGGGGTGGGAAATGGCTTGGAGAGTGGCGGAGAGTGGCAGCCAGAGCAGGAAGGGACAGGATGAGGAGCTGACCATACAGACCACATGGGCAGAAAGAAAGGTACAGATGGGGAGCCAAGGGGACCGCCTATGGAGGAGCCTGCTCACTCTTTCCAATGTGATCTCCTCGTATTCCATCTCCCCCTCGGTCCCGTTCACCTGCAACTCCAGCACGGGACAGAAACACAAAAGCAGTGAGACAGACATTCGCACCTGACAACCTGCCCGTCATCTGCTGCCCTCCCTTACTCCCTTCTTTCTTCTACCATGGCCCCAGCCCCAAAATCTAAACAACTCACATATCCTGGGGCTTCTAGGGTATCTGTGTTGACAATCACAGGGGGAGAATTGGCCTGTTCGGGGAAATAAGAGACAAAAAGCCTCCTGAGCCTTGACTCGAGAGGGAGCCCTTAACGGAGGTCCCATCAGCTTGGCTACCCCTTAGCCTCTCAGCCAAGCCCACTCCCCCACCCTGAGAGCTGCTCAAGGACCCAGCCTCAATCGACACCACACAGGCGCACGCGCACACACACACAGAGATGCACATACGCACCGCTCTAACTTTGCCCAGCCCGGGCCCCCTGCATGTGGAAGGAGGTGTAAGAGAAGCGGGAAGGGAGACAGCCAGACAGAGAGGGGAGCAGCAGATGGCAGAGCGGGGAGAGGGGGGTAGGCTTGGGGGAAGGGAGCTTCTCACCGGATGTAACACCACAGGGTGTTACATGCCTTATGTGCTACACACAGACACCCCAGGGCTCAAGTCCACCGGGTCCTGGTCCCACTTCCTGCTCCATCCCCCCAACCCCTCCATATCTGCCCAGATATCTTCATAACTCTCCCCTAGAGTTGTCCCTCACCTTCACACACATTTGCCCTAAACCCTGCGCCTCGGGAATCTGGGGTTTCCCCAGCTGCAGGCCCCTCCCTCGGTCTCACCCACCAGCCTTCCAATCCACCCCTTCCTCCAGGGACCGTGTTGCCTAGCAACGGTATCTAGGACCAGCCAAGACCCGGGGAGACCCACCTCCGGGAGGCCCTGTCGTCAGGACAACAGGGGGGTGGGGCGTGGCCTGGGGCCGACCAGGCTCCCGAGTGCAGAAGGGATCCGCTAACCCCGCCTCTCCTGCCCTGGGCCCCGCCCCGCGTTAGCCAGGCCGAGAGGAGGCCAGGCTGAAGCGGTTTGCGGGCGCAGCGCATCCTGAACAACCTGCCTTCCTCTCTCCCCCACGCCCCTCATCCTACGCAGTGCAAAGGACGTCAGGAGGGAGGCGTGGAGAAAGACATCCGGGTCCTATCCCCCTCCTCTACTCCCTCCCCCTACTTCTTTTGTGGAAAGGGTTAAAGTGGGGCGTGCCCAGGTCCCTGACGTCAATCGCCTGGTCTCCAGACTCCCAGGCGGGGCCCGCTTTAGGCCGGTCCTAGGGGCTTCCCCAATTGCCTGGGCAACCGAAGCCACGTCTCTATGGCAATGGGGGGAGGCCACCAAGAGCCTCCTTCCGGGGTCCCCAACGTACTTCCTTCTTAAACAGGTATTTGCAGCCGCCCAAGCGCAAGGATTCCACACTCTCCTTCCCGCTCTTCCCGTCCAAAGGGGTCCCTCCCGTCTCCTACTGCTATTTCTCAAGCCTACAAACTACCGACCATTTCAAGCTGTATTATAGATTTCGCACCCATAAATCTATTAACACCGCCCTCCAGCCCTTCACATCTCAGCAAATGCTGTTGCCCAACCAATAGCCACTGACTGCCAAAATCTCATCCACATGTTCAGCCCATCGTCAATCCCCATCCCCAAACCTATCCTGGAACCTCCTTCCCAGCACACCCTTCTTCATCCACTACGACACTCATTTGCTTCCCATCCCTATCTCTGCCCGCATCCCACATGCTCCATCTACATCCTTGTCTCGCCCTTCAACATCCAATCCCATCTTCCAACCCCAGCCTCTATTCTCCATTCGCTTACCCGGCCCTATCGCACCCTCCAGCCCCATCCCTTACCAATGTCGTGGCCTCATCCTCCATCCCAAATTCTTTTTTTCCCAAGACAGGGTCTTGCTGTGTCACTCAGGCTGGAGTGCAGTGGTGTCATCATAGCTCACTGATGCCTTGAACTCCTGGGCTCAAGTAGTCCTCCTACCTCAACCTCCTGAGTAGCCACAAGCACACACCACCTCACTCAGCTACTCCATCTCAATTTCTGATTTCCCAGAGAGTTTGTCACCATTCTTCTTTACCCTACCTTCATATCAAGATTATTCTCAAGTGACAATCTTTCACTTCTCAATCCACTCCCCCCTCTTCTGAAAATTGAGGCTTCTTCTGTCCCCCGGCTAACGCCTTGTGCTGGAACCTCCACCCCATGCTTACGGCCTCCAGCAAGTCTCTCCCTCTACCCTCTTCTGCCTCCTGAGCTCTGTACTAACTACCATCCCTACGACCAGCTCCCTACCCTCCTCTTCCCCCTCCTCAGAAATCTAATGGTCCTGCCTTGCAAAAGAGCATCTCTAGTCTTCCTTCCCTCACTCCTAGCAGCCACAGAATTCGCACAAACACTCTGTACCATCCCTGTCTCCAGGGCCTTCCTTCCCTAGCTCTGTCAGCTCCAGTTCACTGCCCTGATCTCACAGTCTTATCCCTATCTGGCCCCTGCCCCAGGACCTCTTACCCTTCCTATCCCCCAACTCCTCTCTTGCCAGTTCTCACTCCAGAACCTGCTTGGCTGCTCCCTAGGCTCAGGTACCTCCTCCTCATCTTCTTGGTGAAATGTCAGCAAGTTAGCAACCTCCCCCTTCCCAGGACATGCCACAACATCCTAGAATCCCCACCCTGACCCCACAGTGTCCCCTCAATCTCACAGCTTGCCTGGTGTGCTCCATTCCTCCCCATCCTGTGTCCCCAGAAGAGGAGATGGAGGGAGGGGAAGATGGAAAGGGGACTGGAGAATGGAAGGTCCCAGAAACCAGGCCTCCAGGGGCTGGAGAGGGGAAGACCCTGTGAGCCCAGAGGAGAAAGGGAAACAGGTGGTGAGGGATGATGGAGGGGACAGACGGTGACAGAAAGAAGATATGGCAGAGGTGAGAACCCAAAAGGATGAGAGAGGGGAAGAGGAAAAGAGAGAAGGCGAAGACGAATAGGCATGAGGGAACATGGGAAAGGGGAGCTGGCTGACGGAGGCAGAGGACTGATGAGGGATAGGACTGATCAGGCCGCAGTGGCCTGAGCTGGGGATCAGGGAGAGGGAGAGGAGAATGCGTGGGAGGAAGAGAGAGACAGCATCAAGAGCCAGCCAGCCAGCCAGCAGGAAGGAAAGGCTGCAGAGGGGGGAGAGAGCTCAGGAGCCCAGCAAAGGCTGGGGCAGGGAACGAGGCAGCAAGGCCCCACCATGTAAAGTCTCAGTCCAGACAGATGGAAAGGGCTGGAGACTAGGGGACAGGACGAGCCAGGCCCAGAGGCAGAGGTAGGGGGAGGAGGCGGGGAAGGGACAAGAGCAAATGAGGGCAACAGGCGCTTGGAACAGAACTGTGGACAGAAAAAATGGAAACGGAGGTTGGGGGTGTGAAGGAATGAAGAGGTCCCAGGCGTGGGGGGCCTTTTGGGGGATGCACACATCTCAACACACAGGCATACGGCGCGCACACACACACTCACAGGCACACACAGGCATACAGCGAACGCACACAAGCACAGACACATGCACACGCACGCATACAGCGCGCACAGGGACAGGCACACACGCATATAGCGCACGCAAACATGCACAGGCACACACAGCGCACGCCCATGCACAGGCACACGCACAAATACCACGCACGCACACACGCACAGGCACGCGTGCACACATTCTTGCTTAGGCTCTACATCCACTCCCACTGGCCTGGCCTATTACTCCTCTGTGGGACCAAGGTGTTTCCAGCCCCCCAAACGCCCCCTCCCCCAGGCCCCAGGAGTCCAAGCCCCAAACCCTCACCCCCAATCCCAGCATACCCCACACCCACGGCTCTCTCTCACCCTACCGGCCCTTGGGGATTGCTGCAGCTCCGAGGCTCCGAGGGCCGCACTGGGGAGGGGGCCGCCAGGGTCTCCTACCTTGAAAGGGGAGAGGTGGGCGTGGCCCACGACCCCGTGGCCAGCCTCGAGGTGGGACAAGTTCCTCTCCGCCACGTGCACCAGCTCGGGGGCGTTTACCTGGTTGGGGAGGTGGGCCGGGCTGTGCTCCAGAGGGGGCGTGTCTTCATCTTGGTAGCGGTATTTCTGGGGATGGGGACGGAGGCGTCACTGGGGCCGGCCCAGTGCCTCAGGCTCCAGGCTGGCCGCCCTGGCCGCCTCCTCCTCCCCCAGCCAATGCAGTGCGGAAGGCCCTAGGGCCTGACCAGCTCCTCCCCCTCCCTCGCCTCTAGCCCATTGGCTCCCCTCTCTCCACTCTCCCACCAGCCCCTTCTCCCGCCAGGGCCTCAGCACCTCTCATCCCTCCCCAGGTCCCAATCCCATCCCCCAAATCCTACTCCTCACATCCTGAGACACTGGCCTTCTGGCAGTCATAGCCCCTATGGCATCTGTGTCTTCACCCCTTTCCGCCCACCTTCATCTTCAAATCCCTCCACCTCAGAGCTCTAGCCCCTGACCCTCACACCTCCATTCTCTGCATCCCGTCCCCAACTTCCTTGCTTCTCTCACCATCTCAGGCTCACTCTTGTTCCAGCCTCCCCTCCCTTACCCCTCTGGCTGATCCTACTCTGCATGGCATCCCCTCATACCCCACCTCGATGACCTCAGTCTACCCATTGCAGCCTCTACCCCATGGGCAATCAGCTCTCCTGCACCTTGCACTCCTTAGGGAGGGACTGAAGTCAGCCACTTCGAGCAGCAGGTACTTGGTATCAGCCCCCTAGGCAGGACAAGGCTAAGCCTGTCCAGTTGTTCCTTCACTGCCCTTGCTGGTTTCCAAGCAGTCAACAGAGGGGACCCAGAGTCTGGCCCTACCCCTACAACAGCCCACAGCCCAGCCAGCTAACCTGGATATGCTAGAAGGGCATGGGCTGGGGGAGGACAGGGAAGAACAGAGACAGCAAGGCTCAGGACAGGGCAAGAATGAGTGCCAGCCTCCCTGGGTGGGGAAGAGGGTAGCATGCCCAGCCTCAGAGTGAATTCCTGGTCTTCCTCTGGTCTTTCGGGGTGAAAGGCCCAACATGACCCCTGACGCCCTGCCCAGTTAATCAGCTGCCATCCCAAGGGCCTCCTGCGCTAGCTTAATAGGGACAACAGCAAAATGAGATTAACTGGGGGCCAGAGAAGGAGGAAAAGGGCAGATGGAGACAGAAGAAGACAGCGATCTGCCTGAGTCCTTCCACCTCTGCCCCTGCCCTCGCCTGCTCCTCGCCTCTGGAAAGGGCCTCCACAGAGACAGACCCTCCAAGCTCCAGGTTCAGGAAGAGGAAGGTACCATATGCAGGGCTCCCTCAGGGACTGAAGAAGAGAGAATGCACCCCCAGTACACATGAATAAAAAGAGAAGGCATAGTAATCCCAGCACTTGGGGAGGCTGAGGCGGGCAGACTGCTTGAGCCCAGGCGTTGGAGACCAGCCTGGGCAACAAGGTGAAACACCCTCTACAAAAAATACAAAAATGGCCAGGTGTGGTGGCTCACACCTGTAATCCCAGCAATTTGGGAGGCCGAGGCCGGCAGATCACAAGGTCAGGAGTTCGAGACCAGCCTGGCTAACGTAGTGAAACCCGGTCTCTACTAAAAATACAAAAAATTTGCCGGGCATGGGAACGGGCACCTGTAATTCTGGCTATTTGGGAGGCTAAGGCAGGAGAATCGCTTGAGCCCAGCAGGCAGAGGTTGCAGTGAGCCAAGATCACATCACTGCACTCCAGCCCGGGCAACAGTTCGAGACTCCATTTCAAAAAAAAAAAAAATTAGCCGGGCATGGTGGAGTACACCTGTGTTCCCAACTACTAGGGAGGCTGAGGTGGGTGGACTGCTTGAGCCCAAGGGGTGGAGGCTGCAGTAAGCCATGATCACACCACTGCACTCCAGCCTGGGTGAGAGAGTAAGACCCTATCTCAAAAAGAGAGAAAGGCTGGGCGCAGTGGCTGATGCCTGTAATCCCAGCACTTTGGGAGGCCGAGGTGGGTAAATCACCTGAGGTCAGAAACCAGCCTGGCCAACATGGCGATACGCCATCTCTACTACAAATACAAAAATTAGGTGGGCGTGGTGGTGTGAAGCTGTAATCCCAGCTACATGGGAGGCTGAGGCAAGAGAGTCGCTTGAACCCAGAAAGCAGAGGTTGCAGTGAGCCGAGATCATACTACTGCACTCCAGCCTGGGCAACAGTACAAGACTCCGTCTCAAAAACAAAAAAAAAAAAAAGAGAGAGAGCAAGCGCAGAATTTCCCTCCCAAAACTTTCTGGGAGGCTGAGAGTGCCCTAATATTTAAAGAACAGCAGCTCCAAGATCAAACGGGAGGAAGCTTCTCAAGGTCAATGGCCGGTCCTAGAGTA
>NW_022436952.1:25913218-25972224 GCF_009761245.1 Sapajus apella | reverse complement strand
AAAAAAAAAAAAAAAAAAAGAAGCCTTAAAGAAGGAAAACAGGGGCTCAGTGAGATCAAGTCTATTCTCTGGACCACAGACTTGGAGAGAGAATCCTGAACTCCAGGTTTCAGTACCATGGGCACAAAAAGTAGGGAAGGAAAATAGGAGGAGAACACACAAAATAGCCCTCCTCCAAGGCTGAGGTGTCTTGAATGAAGAAGCTCTATGAACCGACAGAGACTGTTCATTGCATATCCTGAGAAGGTGATCTTCTACCTGGGCAGTGCACAAGCTGAGGGAGGACCCCCAGAATTGGGGATTCCTGGGGGAATGGGGGAAAGCCGCTCTCCGCTCTCTACTCTCCCTTCACAAGGCCTCTAATTCCCTGCAAGGTAAATCAGACAGGGCCAATGCTCCAAGTTTTGGAGTTTGGGGGAGGGTTTGAGTCCAATGCCCCTCCATCTTCACTCCACCTCATAGAGAAAATTCCTGAATCTGATGAGGAAATGTCAGGGTGCACCCAAAGAAAATGCAAACATGAGGAGGGACATTTCATCATTTATTCTAGGGAGGAAATGAAGGTAAACTTTTATTTTTATGGAGACCCCATACCTCTCCCTCTCCCACCCCCATGGAGGGAGGGTGGTGTCTGGCACTGAGGAAGAGGCTCCTCAGGATTGGGAGGCAACATGGGGAAAATGGGGAGCAAGAAATGGGTCCCAGGATTTCCAGAATGTGGCTGGAAGAGGTTAGGGACTAGGTTCAGTCCCTGGAAATTTTCCACGTACATGTGGGGGGTGGGGGAGAGAAACGTCTGGAGGGGTGGGGGTAGGGGTGGAAGGAGTAATTCTGAAACTGCAAACTGGGGGGCTGGGGAGGTAAGGATCAGCACCTCTCAGTCCTGGATTACAGGGCAACTAAAGCAGGATGGGAAAGGAGGACCCCCCACCCTTTATCCTTCTGGGATTCGGGCCCTAACCCACAACAACTCAGATGCTACTGGGACATGTCTGCGCCCCCAATATATTAGGGTTTAAAACAAGTAAAAGGCCTGGGGAGTGGAGGACACCAACGGAGTCGCTGCTGTTCCTTCCCCTTTGGCCCCCTCCTCACCGGAGCCCCAGTTGCACAGAATGACCTGGAATCGAGGCTTGCACCCCCAAAACATAGGGGTGTGAATCAAAGTGAATGATAAGAGGGGCGACCCACGGCGCCTGTCCCCAAGAAGTTGCAACCCAGAGACCCCACACCAAGCAGAAGGAAGAACGACAGCACTTGAAGCTTGCACCCTGATATTTTGCGGGGGTCCGGGAAGAGGGGAGCGGGGCCGGAGCCCATACCGCGGCACGTACCACGCAGAGACACATGGAGGCGAATCTGTTCCGAGCCGACATGTAGAAGGGAAGGGGGACTGAGGGAAGGGGTTGGGTGGGATATCAAGGGTCCCTGGGTTGGGGAGGGGGAGGGGCAGAGGGGCGGGGGCTGCGGCGGCCGCGGCGACTGGAGGCTGCGGCCGGAGTGGGGGGGGGGGGGGGGGACTGCGCCTGCGCAGTACGGGAGAGCGTCACTTTGGGAGACAGAAGGGTGAGGGGAGACCCTCTTGGCGACCAACTTCCCTGGTTCACGCTGTTTCTCTGTGGACTTCACTTTCCACAGTATACTTCTATTCCGACCCCTCTACAAATAGAGACAGATTTAAAATTTTACCAATTTATCTCTCTAGTTCTCAGGGACTCCTTATTCCATCTAATCCCCCAACCCCAACATTGCCAGGCCCCTAACCATTCCAAAACCTCACTGGACATCTCACCACTGCTGGACTCCCAGAGTCCAGGGAAGCAAACAGCACTACTCTCACAAGGACCCCCAAGGGATCTACACGGCCTCTCCCATCAAATCCCCTGCAAGATCCGTGATGTGGATAGCAACTTCTCAGATTCCAAGGCATCTCCTATCCTCAGCAGCATAGTTCTCCCCTGCAGTCTAGCCCCACCTGACAGCCAGGCCATGTTTGTTCAAGAGTTTAAGGAACCACAGATCCTTGTCGTGCCCCCAAATTAACAGACGCTAAATCATCCCTTTCTAAATCACATCTATCCCCCAATCCACTAACAGGGACCTTGCAATTAGTGCAAATATTACTCTTGCTCTAATATACACACCCAAATAACAAGTCCTCTAATTTGTTTGGGATCCCCTATCCAAGCCCCTGAATCTAATAAGACACTCACGACTTCTCAATATGCCGGTCTCTAATTCCACACAAGAACCCATTTTCAGGAAATATTTAATCTACTTTAAAGCAGACCCTCCAAATTCAATTGCAATCTCTTCAATTTTTTCCAAAACCCTTATTAAAAGAAATTTAGGTGGAAAGATCGCTGTAGGCCAGGCGCTTGAGACCAGACTGGGCAACATAGCGAGATCCCATTTCTACCAAAAAAAATATGTTTTTTAACTTTTCCTCTCCTTTTCTTTACCCCGAGGTTCATAGATTACATCCTTTTCTGGCTGCCCAGAACATCCCTTCCATGACTCCGAATTCCAACTTTGTCGGAAGATTGCTCCCAAATGTATCTTCTCCAAACTTAGGCCTCAAAAAATATATACACCAAAAATCTGGCTGGCAATTTGCAATGACCCACAAATCGTCCAGAACACTCCCAACGGCCTGCTTCAGGTCTCTTCAGAGATTTCTATTTTCTCCCAAACAACTGAACCTGAAAGCCTCTCCCAAATATTCTCCCATTCACGCCCACCGTTCCAGCTCTTAAAACCCAGTGAGAGGTCTCCTCAAATCGCCTGACTTCTATAAAATGTCCACACATGGCGGAAATGACGACTTCCTTAGAATCTCACCCAAGCAAGATTGACCCCGTTGATTGGCATCTGTTACATGCGACCCCAAGATGACCCCCAATGTCCTAGTTTCATATCTGGTAGGAAAGCTGGGATCACCAGAGGATCCAAGGAGTCAGTGTGGAAGGGGCTGGACTCAAAATTCCTTCTAGAATAGAAAACGTACAAGCCCTGCTTATCCACCAGTGGGCGCTATGGCCCATAAAGACCCTTCCCCATCCCCCATTTCCCTTTTCCCTCCATTTTCCGTTTCCCTGTTGCCTGGCAACGCAGCAATCAAGGACTTTGCTGTCGCTTAGCAACCGTCTCCTGGGAACACAGAGCTGAGGTAGGAGGGGTGCTCTGATGAAATCTTAACAGGCCTCCATCTTAGGAAAATTGAAACGTCAGACTTCCCAACCCCCGGATTCTCCTTTCCAGAGACCCCCAGGCCCCTAAGTTACTTGGACAATAGCTCCTCAAAGCCCGTCTCTTTTACGCACGGGGTACCACGCCACGCCCATCCCAGCTCAGCCCCGCCCTCATTTCGGTCAGGTAACCCAGCCTCAAGGTTCCTCCCCTTTCCAAGGGTTGCTGCCTCCCTGGATAGAGTAAGCCAGACTCCACCCACCTGCCCGGGAAGCCACGCCTCCGTCCACTTCCCGCCCATTCGCTCCCCCTGCCTCGCCCACACTGTCCCTCCGCCCCGCCCCTGCCGGCCAATGAATGAGGCCGTCGGCCACACTGCCCCGCCCCCGGCATCTCGGTTTTGCCCAATAAGGACCACCCGGAGGGTTTAACCACTTCGCTTCTGGGGCTGTGGCAAATACCCTCGGTCTTTCCCCAACTGTATCCCCACCCCCACTTGTTCTGCTCCGCCCTTCGCCACCCTCGCCCGGCCCTCCAGTCAGCCACGCAACTTCAGTCGTCGCCGGTTACCATGGCAACGGCGGCAGCAGCGCGGGGAAAGGGGGAGGGACGGGGGCGGAGTGGGAGAAAGAGATGCTCGGAGACGAAGAGAGATGCTGGCAGAGATAAAGACACCAAGAAAGACAAAGTGATCGCTGTAAAGCAGAGTTTGCACAAAACACAGGACCTAGCACGTAGTAGGCTTTCAATAAATGTTCCTTAAATTACTGCGGCAAGAATCTAAATATAGGCAATAAAAGATGGAAGACTCCAGCAGGGCTGGGGAGCTGAACGACTGCAAAGCCTGAGCACTCCCTACCCAATCCAGCATTTGGGGAAACAGGAGCTATGTGCCCCCTGCAGGCTCCTCCTAGGCTACCCTGAGCTGCCCTGAATAGAGGTGAACCACAACTCCCAACAGTGCCATGGGCAGCAACCGTCTAACATTGAGGGATCTTGTGCCTCGGGGCCTTGTGGGAGTTGGAGTACCCGCCATCCTAAGGCTGACAAGTTTTGCGGCCAAGGAATGTGGCAAGCCTGGGTCTCCACGCCTCTGTAAATCCCAAATGCATGATCTGCTGCTCTGTAAGCCTCCTTCCTTCAGGGATGCTCAACCCTGGGTGCCAGGGAAGAAGTAGGAGGCTGGAGTGGGTAATGAATAAGGCCACCCACCCACCCAGAATAGCTGCCAGTGCAGGCAAGCCCCTCACCCTCGCTCTCATTTATGTGTTCACGTGTTGGAAGCAGAACCCACACATTCCACCAGGCTTTCTATTTACACCTGTACACAGAGGACCACAGCCAGGGAGCCTAAGGCCGAGTGGCAGGCCTCAGGGCAGGAGACAGTAGGAGCAGAGGATCAGACAGACATTAAAGGAAACCAGGCCAGAGAAACTGAGGCATAAAAATCCACCGAAACTACAGGGAATGTGGGGAAGAGGCAGCCTGGGAGAAAGCCTGAAGCCCACAGAATGAGGGGCAAACAAGTAGCCCTGGTGGAGAGAGGGTGGGGGCTCCAGATCTAAAGGTCCTCAGCCCTCCATCTCTTTCAGCCATGCTCACACGTGCACAACGCATGTGTACACACATGTGTGAGTTTGTGGCAGGGAACATGTGTGTCCTCAGCTCCCTCCCATGAAAAGCTGCAGTTCCCACTAAATATAACCCCCTCCCCAGCCTGTGACTCACCCAGACCCCGCCTCCCCCGGCCCCCACTTCCTGTCCCACCCCCCAGCCCCCAGCTGCCTGCCACCCGCCCAAGCCTCCCTCCACACACCAGGCATCCAGCTCTCCAGCCCCAGAGTCTCCAAGCAGAGTCTAGGTATCCGCATCCCACCAGGAGCTTGCCTGTGCTCCATCCAAGATCTCCTGCCTTTGCCAGGCTCCAGCCAGAGGGACACTCTTGCACAGATCCCCACTGCTGCCAGCCCTGCTCTCCTCCTACACCTTTTCACCCCCGTAACCTCAGTAACCTCGGTCATAAGTCCTCAGGGACCCTTAAATCCAGGTGTCCCCCCCATCTTGATCCCAAGCGTCAGGGGCAAGTGAACAGTCCCCCCATCTGCTCTTCTCCCTCTTTCTTGATCCAGGCTAGATACAGTGTGGGAGGAGATGGGGACATGGGGCACCTGCCTTTGGGACACCCCCAAATTTTGCACCACCCACTCAGTCCCCCTCCTCAAATCCCCTCTCCCTAAATCTCTCCTCCTCCACTTCAGGGGCTGGCAAGCTCAGCTGCTGCAATCTTCTGCCTCCCATGGGAGTACCCCAAAATCCTTGCCTCACCTGGTGCATTCCCTCAGGTGATCCCATGTCAGGCCCCAGCCCTCTGCCAACTTCCAACCATCTCCATTCTAAATGACTGAACCCTAAATTAACAGTTTCCTCAAATTGAGAGAGCATCCCTAAATGCAGCTACGAGATGCTTGTTCTATAGTCTGAAGGCCCACCCCTTCCCTGCCAGCTGACACCCCCAGACCAGTCAGGCACTCACAACCAAGAACCTTTACCCCATGCCAGGAGCCCCCCAAAACTGAACAAGGCACTTGGAAGGCAGCTTTTCCCTGGGGAGGGAAGAGGACCCCCACAACATAGCCCACCTTCCCACATACACCAGCAGGACTTCCATGGGAGCCAGGCTTCTCCTGAAAAAAGTCTCCCTCAAACAGCGTTGGTGAACCCCCAAACCCACCAGGCCTCCCAAACCATGGAATATCCTAAATTTTCCATTTCTCTACAGGTACAAAGGGATCACTCCAGGGGGCACCTGTGGCCAAATCCAGCATTTTATCAGATGTGAACCCCAAAACTAAATTAAGATCCCCAAATACATCTTACTTCTTATGCTATCACTCCAGGGGCGCCAGTCTCAGATAAGGCCTATTAACCCCTCCCCACAAACTCATACCCTCCCCCCAGTTTACAGCCCCCCCATCATGCTTACCTTGGTTGTCACTATACAGAGACAGTCCATGTTGGGGGGCCTGGCCGCGGTGGCGGGTAAGGGGCTCTGACTTCATCGGAGTTTCGTTCCTCCCCTCCGTGGGTTCTCACCCCTCCCCCCTCCGCACCCCACTTTTGCAGGGGGGGCCAGGATGGGGGGAGGGGTGAGAGGGGAAGGAGGGGGTTGGAGAAGGGAAGGGGAGGGGAGCGTGGGAGGGAGGGGAAGGGGGCCCTGGAAGGGGCTCCCCAATGGAGGGGAGGGGACTTGGGGAGCACACCCCGATCCTCAGGAGGGGCGGGGGCACCGGGGGCTGGCAGCCCCGGAGTTCGGGGGCTGGGGCATGAGCTGGGATGGGGGAGGGGAACTGGATTTTGGGGAGCCCCGGGGTAGGGGGGGGGTCTTGCCAAACGGCCAGGGGCTAGGGGCCGTGGCGGGGGAGAGGGGTGGGGGGGTTGGAAACGGCAGCGGCCGAGGGAGCCGTGGAGCCGAAGAGGGAAGGGGAGAGAGGAGGAGAGAGGAAGCAGGGGGAGGGAGGGAGGGAGCTAGGAACCAGAATGGGGGGGGTGCCTTGGCAGAGTTAACTCCTTCCGTGCTGGCAGGAACCCGGATAATGGGAAAGGAGCTAGAAGCAGAAGCACAGAGACCCTGAGGCAAACATGGAGACCTGGCCAGCCACCAGCGTTGACAGCAAAGACGAGGAGGCTGGATTTCATTTCTTAGAGGAGAAAGCACCTATAGCTGGGCTGGGAGCACCCACGGTTATTTGAATATGGGAGGGAGGTTGTGGCAGGGGGCAGGGGGTCGGTGTGAGGCAGGGGTTGGCTGGCAGGAGGGAATCCCTAGGGACCTAGTTCTCCCTCAGGTTTCTCAGGGGCTGAGAAACCTCAGAAGTTATGCCCTAGACTCTTTAGTGCCTGAAACTGGGGCAGGCAAAGAAAAGGAGGAAGAAAGGGAGGGGGATACAGAACCACAGAGAGTGCATTCTCGGTGCCCCCACGTCCCTGGGCCACGGACTCAGGCTTTTGTCAGCAGGGCCCCCAAGTCTCCGAGTAATGTTAGCCATATCTGACTCACCTCTCCAGCCCTGCCTGCCCCTCAGGAAGGTAGGCACTCGCCCCCACCTCCTTACCTGACTCTCGGAGAGGGAAGCCTCATAATAGTCCAGGATGTCTGTCACAGGAACAGAACTGAGTTACCTCCCCACCCTAGGCCTCTCTGGGCACATCACCCCTGCCATCACTGCTGTGGTCTGTCTGGCAAGGGAGGAGCCCTTTCAGCCAAGGCTGGTCCAGGATCATGGAGGACACCATGGCCATGACCCTGAATGGGGCTCCAGCCTGGATCAAATGATCTCCAAGCTCCCAACCAGCTCCCAAAGTTCAGTAACGGCCCTTGGAGGCCCAGATCCCTCAGAAAATGGGCTACTCACCCAGCAAGGCCTGGAAGAGGTCGCTGTGCAGCACTGTGAGGAGCGGGGGTGCCCACCGCAGTAGTGGGGGAGCCAGGAGCCAGAGGGCTGACCTGGGAGCTAGTGAGATGCAAGGAGAATTGGGACAGGGAAGAGGCCAACACAGGGAGACGAACACACTGTCACTTCATCTCCCCAGCCTGTGCCCTTCACCCCAGGCCCTATGGAAAGATTCGGGAACAGCGATCCCCAAGCGCCAGCCCCCTACTTCACTCCCAGGCCTCCCCTCCACAAGGACCCCTGTTTTTCACCTCTTGGTCTCTGGGACATCTCTCTCTTCTCTCACTTTAATCTTCCTAATCCTCCAGGATTGGAGTTGAGCTGCTTCTCCTCATTCAATTCCAGCTGTGAGTAAAGTAGGCTCTCTCTGAACCGACCAGCTGTCCCATTCCCCCAGGTCCCCAGGCACCAGCACTGCCACCACCTTGCTCCATACACGCTGGCTCCCTCTCCCCAAAGGCAGGCAGAACTTAGCCACACTCTTCTGAGAAGCCAGCAAAGAGGGCCTCCTCACAGAAGGCTCCAGCAGCTCAAAAAGAAGCTAATCCCTGTTCTCTCTCCTCCTGGGCCTCTTCTCACCCCAATGAGAATTGCAGAAAGAGGGGTATAAATTGTTTGGGACTTCCTGACCCAGGGCTAGAGAAGTTGGGATTTCACGGGCAAGTGGCAGGAGAGAGAATTCCTGCAGTTCCTCTCCCGCCCAAGAAGAATCCACCTGCCTGGGCACATGGTCTCTGGAAGGAACAGAGGATAGAGACAGAGGAATGTTCAGGAAGGTCTCAGAGGCTTTATTAAGGGTGAGGCAGTGAACCTGGGGAGGCCTTCCTACTGTGAAACCGTGGCTGTTTCAAGAGTTAGCGATGTCGCCTAGGTCTCAGGAGAATACACTTAGGGTACTCACACCCTAGCTTGAGTGCCCACCACCACCGTACCCTTGTGTTGGCGGAGACAGATTTCACCAGGAACTCTAGAGGCGACTTTCCATGTCTCTACCTCTGGCATCTACCTTACACTTCTCTTCCCCTAATTCTTCCTTCTAACCCCACCGGAGAAGCCCTCCCTTCACTCCACCTCCATCCCTCTGGCTGCAGGGACTTAAGCCCCTTCCTCTTCCGTCCCACCCTATCCCATCACCCCGTCGGAGGACTAGACTCTACTTCGGACGGGCGGGATGGAGTCTGGGGGACAAATGACGCTTGGAGATCCCTCTAGGTCGGCGGAACGAGTGCCCAGGAACTACAGCTCCCAGCACGCCCCGGGCCCCGGAACCCGCCTGCCGCCCGGTGCATTGTGGACGATGAGTCAGGGCTAGGGGGCGCCCTGACTCGGGCGTACGGGACGCCAGAGCTGGGTCAGCGCTCGAGGTACCAGTGCCCAGAGCGGTTCGGAGATGCAGGCGGCTCGGATGGCCTCGAGCGTGGGACGGCAGCTGCTGAGGCTGGGGGGCGTAAGGTCTGTGTATGACAAGAGGGACGGGGGACAGCAGGCCAGGGCACTGGGCTAGGACTGAACCCCCAACTCCCCACAGCTCGCGGCCCACGGCACTCCTGGGGCAGCCCCGGCCCGGCCCTGCCCGGCGGCCCTATGCCGGGGTCGCCGCTCAGGTAAGTCATGGCAACCTTGGTTAGGGGGTGTGGGAGCGGCGGTCCGCTTCGGCGCCCTCCTCCCCGCCGCCGGCAGGGGTCCCCTCTTGGTGCCAGTCCCCTACCCACGGTTCTGTCGCCAAAAGTAGAGGAAAGGGCAAGCCAGGGTGCCCTAGGGCGAAACTAGGGGAAAGGTCGCCGCATCTGCGCTGCCTCCAGGCACGGCTCACGCCCTGTGCTTCCCTTGGCACAGCGTAAGTCCCTTCTCCCCGGCCTTGCTAACCTTCTTTTTCCCAGGCGGCTGTGGACAAGCCAGATTCCCACTCCTCTGATTCTTCGACCAGGGAAAAACCGGCCAAGACGGTAAGTAGCCCCGAGGCCAGGTGGACCTTAACCAGGGACAGACTCACCCCAACCATAGTCCTGAAACCCCCTCTCTCTGCCCAGGAATCTAAGTCTTTTGCTGTGGGGATGTTCAAAGGCCAGCTCACCACAGATCAGGTGTTCCCATACCCTTCTGGTAAGGGAAGGGATAGAGCTGGGTGGGGCCAGAGTGGTTTCCCCTGCCAGCCTGGCCTGACTGGCCTGTCCCCCACCCGCTACAGTGCTCAACGAAGAGCAGACACAGTTTCTTAAAGAGCTGGTGGGGCCCGTGTCCCGTTTCTTCGAGGTGAGGAATGACTCGGGCTTGGTCCCTGCTGGGGGTGGTTGGAGATGTTAAGCTCAGAAGGAGCGTGAATGTGGGATCCTGTGCCTTCCCCAGGAGGTGAACGATCCTGCCAAGAATGACACTCTGGAGGTGGTAGAGGAGACCACTTTACAGGGCCTCAAGGAGCTGGGGGCCTTTGGTTTGCAAGTGCCCAGTGAGCTGGGTGGTGTGGGCCTCTGCAACACCCAGGTGAGGGGCACCCTATCACCACATCCCAGTATCCCGTAGTCCAGCTTGGCAGATTCAGCTTCTTTGCCATCCCCAGGGCTAAAGTCTCTTCTAAGCACCTGCCCTGGGGGCCTGTGGGAGAGATGTCCAAAATGTATATGACCACCTCCTTTCCCAAACATCACACAATTTATATGCAGTCCCCTGGAGCTAAGAGCCGTTGGCTTCACCCTGGTTCCCAAGTCCTTAGAAATCTCTAAGCTGGGGCCACCGAACAAAAGTATAGCAAGTCACCCTCCTACCAAGACCTAAGACTGATCAACATTCTCTGCTGTACCCTTTGCCCGACATCACTTCCTTCCCACACACGGGGGATGGTCCAGGTGCCCGCACTGCCCTGTTGCCCACGCTCTCCTGTTGAGGTACGTCCCCCTGCAGCCAGTGACAGCCCCAGATTCCCGTTTCCCCTTCAGTACGCCCGCCTGGTGGAGATCGTGGGCATGCATGACCTTGGCGTGGGCATTACCCTGGGGGCGCATCAGAGCATCGGTTTCAAAGGCATCCTGCTCTTTGGCACGAAGGCCCAGAAAGAAAAATACCTCCCCAAACTGGCATCTGGTGAGGCAACCCTAGGAGACCGAGGGAGATTGGGGGGTATACTGGGCTTGGCACAGATTAGGCTAGTTGGTACTTACATTATCAAATGGCTGCGCATTTTGTTTGGGGGAAGATTCTGGGGAGGCATCATAGTGTTGGTTGGGAAATGCAAAAGAAAACTAGACACTGGCTGGGTACAGTGGCTCGTGCCTGTAATCCCAGCACTTTGGGAGGCTGAGGCATGTCAGGACTTCGAGAGCAGCCTGGGCAACATGGTGAAACCCTGTCTCTACTAAAAATAAAAAAAATTAGCCGGCAATGGTGGTGGGCGCCTGTAATCCCAGCTACTCGGGAGGCTGAGGAAGGAGAATTGCTTGAACCTGGGAGGCAGAGGTTGCAGTGAGCTGAGATTTCGTCACTGCACTCCAGCCTGGGTGACAAGAGGGAAACTTCATCTCAAAAAAAAAAAAAAAAAAAAAAAGAAAAAAACTGGATACTGCCAGGTGTTAGGGAGAACTGCCTTGTGGAGGGATGGGGAAGTGGGTGGAGGGTACTCTGAAGCTCATCAGAACTTGGGGTAAAGGAGCTCTCTCCCCAACAGGGGAGACTTTGGCCGCTTTCTGTCTAACCGAGCCCTCAAGCGGGTCAGATGCAGCCTCCATCCGAACCTCTGCTGTGCCCAGCCCCTGTGGAAAATACTATACACTCAACGGAAGCAAGCTTTGGATCAGGCAATCTGCCTCCCATTTCCCCTCTTTGCCCAATCCCATGCCTCACTGCTCCCAGTCCTCCATGTCCTGAATGCCCCCTCATTCTTCCACAGTAATGGGGGCCTGGCAGACATCTTCACAGTCTTTGCCAAGACACCAGTTACAGATCCAGCCATGGGGGCCGTGAAGGAGAAGATCACCGCTTTTGTGGTGGAGAGGGGCTTCGGGGGTGTTACCCAGTGAGTGGATTTGGGGAGGAAGAGCTTAGGACTGAGGGGGCAGAACTTGGCACCAAAGCAGATGATTGTTGCAGGTCACACTGGGGATGTATGCAAAAGCCAAAGCAAGTGGACTGAATGTGACCTTTGGGACTAATATGTATGCAACTGAGCTTAAGTTTTGGCTCCAGCAGCCAAGTCCAACACAGAATAGGACATAGCCAGGCCTTCTTAGTCCTCAGGGCCTGGGGGGGCATGTTGCCTATGGCTGCTGATAGTCTAGAAGCTGTAATTCCTTCCTGGTGCATAAGGAGTGAAGGGGTGGTTTTCCCTCAGTGACAACCTACTAAACACACCGCTGCTTTCCCACACTGCCCTGACACAGTGGGCCCCCTGAGAAGAAGATGGGCATCAAGGCTTCTAACACGGCAGAGGTGTTCTTTGATGGAGTACGGGTGCCCTCGGAGAATGTGCTGGGTGAGGTTGGGAGTGGCTTCAAGGTCGCCATGCATATCCTCAACAACGGAAGGTTTGGCATGGCTGCAGCCCTTGCAGGAACCATGAGAGGCATCATTGCCAAGGCGGTGAGTACCCTGCCTGAGTCCCTAGCTAGCCCCAACAGAAGTCTCACTGTCCCCTTGCCATGTGTCCCTGCATGCATTCCCTACACTAGAAACTCCTCCCCTACCAGCAGCCCCAGACTCGCTAGCTTAGGTCTCCATAACTTAGGTCTCCATCCTATGTAGACTGAACGCTGGTTGTATCCAAAGCCCAGCCCCACTCAGGGAGACCGCAGAACCACACTGAACCACGACACGCGTACCCTCTTCCAGGTAGATCATGCCGCTAATCGTACCCAGTTTGGGGAGAAAATTCACAACTTTGGGCTGATCCAGGAGAAGCTGGCCCGGATGGTTATGCTGCAGTATGTAACTGAGGTGAGGGCTTCCCAAGCTGCTCTCCCTGGAGCCCTGTAGTTTTCTTCCCAGTTGGGTGGCTTTCTTCCCAGCCGGGTCAGACTACAACCCCCAGCAGCACCTGGGGCAGTGGGTCTCCAGCTTTACACCAATGCCCTAGGGGATGCGGGGAGGCATAGTCAGCTCAGCTTCTGCGGAAGGTGGAGAGCAATGATGTTCTGGTCAGATGCTGGCCAGCAGTAACTGAAGTTAATCCTACCCCATCCCTTATCTCCACCCCTTTTAAGAAAACAAATACCTGAAAGTGCCTTGAGAACTGACCCAGAAGAACAAATATTTGCCTGATCTGACTAGTTAGGTGACTGGGTCTACCAAGCTAGGTCACACCTGATCTTCAGAATTGGGTGATCAGGCCAAGTCTGACACAGCCGTTTTCCATTTTCCTTCCCATGTCCCAACCATGCAACCTCAGTCCATGGCTTACATGGTGAGTGCTAACATGGACCAGGGATCCACAGACTTCCAGATAGAGGCCGCCATCAGCAAAATCTTTGGCTCGGTGAGGTCCCAGGCATGCACGGAGGGAGAGTCCAGTTTGGGAGCTTAGCTCCAAAACCAGTCCCATCTGTTCTGTGTCCCTAGGAGGCAGCCTGGAAGGTGACAGATGAGTGCATCCAAATCATGGGGGGTATGGGCTTCATGAAGGTACAGTTCCGTCTTCTGCAGAGCCTCCACTGGGCCAGGGGCGGGCAGGCACATCTTCGCAGGGGCGTATGATCTGTGTTGCCCTGTGGTAGGAACCTGGAGTAGAGCGTGTGCTCCGAGATCTTCGCATCTTCCGGATCTTTGAGGGGACAAATGACATTCTTCGGCTGTTTGTAGCTCTGCAGGGCTGTATGGTAAGAGGGAGAATTGGGTGGGGTAGAGGTGAGGAGGACACTGAGTCCTGACTACTGGACCCTCTTCCCCCATAGGACAAAGGAAAGGAGCTCTCTGGGCTTGGCAGTGCTCTAAAGAATCCCTTTGGGAATGCTGGCCTCCTGCTAGGAGAGGCAGGCAAACAGCTGAGGCGGTAGGCTTAGGGCCAGGGCAAGGGCCAGGGGAGGGCAGGGCGATGTATGGCAGCTAACCAGTCATTCTCCCTCTTCCTCTCAGGCGGGCAGGACTGGGCAGCGGCCTAAGTCTCAATGGAATCGTCCACCCAGAGTTGAGTCGGAGCGGTGAGCTGGTAAATAGGCAGGGGTCTAGGAGAGCCTGCGTCAGGGGCTGCGGCCAACGGCCCCTGAGCCCTGCACCTCTCCCACCTCTCCCTCCTCTTCAGGCAGTGCAGGCTCTGGAGCAGTTTGCCGCTGTGGTGGAGGCAAAGCTGATAAAACACAGGAAGGGGATTGTCAGTGAGTGACCTCTGCCCTCTCACCCCTCCCACCCTTTCCTCTCCTTGAGACTAACACTCCCACCCCCACCCACCTACCCGATAGATGAACAATTTCTGCTGCAGCGGCTGGCAGATGGGGCCATCGACCTCTATGCCATGGTAGTGGTTCTCTCGAGGTGAGGAGGCAGGTAGGGAATGCCTGGGCTGAAGGGGGGCTAGGCCCGGATCCCAGCCGGCACAGATTTATTTTTGTCTCTTGCTTCCTGCCAGGGCCTCAAGATCCCTCAGTGAGGGCCACTCCACAGCCCAGCATGAGAAAATGCTCTGTGACACCTGGTGTATCGAGGTGAGACTCAGGGCTGCCAAGCTCAGGTGAGGGGCTAGAGGTACAGGCCCAAACCCCTCCTTCCTCCCCACAGGCTGCAGCCCGGATCCGAGAGAGCATGGCCACTCTGCAGTCGGACCCCCAGCAGCAGGAGCTCTACCGCAACTTCAAAAGCATCTCCAAGGCCTTGGTGGAGCGGGGTGGTGTGGTCACCAGCAACCCAATTGGCTTCTGAATACTCTTGGCCAGGGCCTGGCCTGGTTATGTGCCTTCCCTCAAGCCAAAGCTGAAGCCCCTCTCCCGAGGGCCCTGGTTTGTCCAGGGGGTGGTCATAGTGTTCCCAAGACTGTGCCTGCTCTCCAGAGCACTTAACTGCCTCACAAATAATAAAATTTCTAACAAGTCATCCTTCGCTCCTGTGTGTCCATTCTTTCCCTCTGCTGCCTGCCTCCCTCCCAAAGAAAGGAGCCAGAGGTGTGGGGAGTTTGCCTCTATTGTTTTATTTGGTGTCTTATACAAGTGACTAAAATAAATAGCGTAACAAAGGCAGCTACACGGCCCAAATCTCCCAGCTTCCTCGGGCTGCTGTCTAGGGGCCTAACCCCAGGGTACCACTGACCACCCCCAACCCCGCACAGGGCAGGGCTGTGGGTAACTGGAGGAGGAGGTCACATTCTGGGGTCAGAACAAGGGGCCCAACAGATGGGGATGCTTTATACAAAAGAGGAAATGCCTATTAAAAAAATTAGTCCCAAAAGTGTAAGAAACTCTATTTTAACCCCCAAAAAGGCTTATAAAAAAACAAAGCTAAAAATAATCAAAGGTCCCTTGTTTACCCCTGAGGGAAGGGGGAGGAACCAGGCACTGCTGGTGAGAGTCACAGTGGCCACGATCTCCTGTCTGGCAGCAGCCGGCAGGCTGAGCCCAGGCACTGTGAGAGCAAGCACATGATGGCCGGGACACCCAGTCACGCACCAGTAGCACCAGGCCCAGCCTGGCCCACCGCGGGCTACATAACATCCACAAAGAACTCACTGGGATTGCCCATGGCCATGTGGAAGCTTTGGCGGCTGGCTGTCAGTTCTGGGGGCACAGAGCCCAGGTCTCTGACTGGAGGGGCCCCCGGAGGCTGCACTGCTGGAGGGACTGGGGGTGGGGGTGGGGGCATCATGACCACCATCATGGGGTTGTAGGGGAGGGCCATGCCAGGGGGTGGTCCATAGGGATGGAGCCCCGGGTGGGCTCGGAGATTAGGGGCACCCCCAGTTGAGCCTCTGGAGGGAGGAGGGCCCCCATCGCCAGTCCCACTTGGTTCCCCACCCCGCCGAAGGCTGCCCCCTCGGCTAGAGGGCTCAGACTCACTGCCACTGCCGGACTTGGACTCGGTGGCCCGCTCCTCAGGCCTCCCCGTGCGCCCTGCCCCCCCATCACTTCGTGTCGACCCACTGCTCCGGCTGCCTGTGGAGGGAGGGGAGGGGCAACTGAGTCCTCATCCAGGCTCCTCCCTGGCTCCCCTCTGATCCGCCCTCAGACCTGGCGTATCGGGTATCTGGGGGTGACTTACCCTCACTGTGCTGGCTGCTGGCACTGCCCCCACCATAGGTATAAGACGAAAGCTCATGGTAGGGTGGGGGCTGTGGGCTGTAGGGGTGTGGGGCGGGGTACTGGTAGGAGAAAGTGGGCAGCAGGGGCCAGGGCGTGGCCCCAGGCAGAGGGGCCAGGGTGTCCTGGTCTGAAGCCCCACTGGAGCCATCGTTGTCATTGAGAGACAGGTTAACTAGGTCTGGAAAGCAAAAGAAGAGAGTAAGAAATCACTGCTTCAAAGAGGCTAGGGCCCTAAGACACTGAATGAGAGGAACTGGGAACAGTTCTCCCAGACCCACCCAAGACTGGGCTCAAAACAGGTTCACAAGGGCCTCTGACAGGAAACTCCCAACTACTTCTGCCATGAGGGCAGGGGCACAACCAGGGCCACCACTAGCCCATGCCTCTGCGGGACTCAGAAAGAGGTGCACCTTCCCCTGGTGGACAGTCCTGCACCTGGCGTGGTTAGTCCAGCAGCGCATGGGTGGACGTCAGCCCCCATCCTCGGCCAGTACAGGACCTAGTTCGGGACACATGCTGCTCAACCATCCATGGTGGCCCTGGCTGCGGTTTCTGGGCTAGGTCTAGGGTTGGAGAGGCAGAACAAGGCAGGCAGAGCCACACTGCCAGAGTCAGGGCCGGGGGACTCACAGCTCTCACAGCCACCACTGAGGTCTCCGAAGACGTAATAGCACTGCTCAGAGAAGGTGATCTTATTGACGGTGTGTCGGATGAGGCCAGCTTTGAGTAGCCCACTGGCGTATTTTCGGGCCTCCCGCCGCTCTGGAAAGCCCTCCACATGATGGTAGAGCCAGTCAACCACATCCGAGCCTGGGGGCACCCACAGCGGAAAAAGGCCTCAGTTTTTCCTTCCAACTCCTGCTCTCACCTCTGCCTGTGCTGTTCCCAGCTTCGGTCACCTCCTCCTCCCCTTCTCCAGCCACCTGCCCAGGACCCAGCCATACCCAGAAAAGCATTAGGGATGGTGATCTTGAGCCACATGCGGTCCCGGACTTCCAGCCCAGACTCTGGAGCTGCCATGGCCTTAGTGACCGATGCCATGTCTGTGTGGATGGAGAGACCCCGGCCCTCACAGCCTGGCAGAGGAGACAATGGGGCATCAAGAGGCAGGGTCACTCCCACAAGGGCCATGGGTCATACCACTTCGGGGCAGCCCTCTGGCAGGAGGGCGAAATGAGGTTGGCTGGCGGCTCACCATCAGGCAAAGAGGATCCCGATGTAATGGTGCTCATGGAGGAGGAGCCTGGGTAGGCTGGGAAGGTGCCAGTCAGGGCCGCAGAGTGGGACACCCAGGCAGCAGGGTCAATTGGCTGGATGGGCTCATCTGGGACAAAGATGGTACCAAAATGACCCATTCTCAGTCCCCAAAAGCCAGCCCAGTCCCTCCCTGACTCAGCCTCCTGTTCCACCTCTGCCTGGACCCTCCTCCACCCATTCCTCACGACCAGAGGCCAGCCCCAGCCTTCTGGGCCGCCCCCACCACCAACTTCAGGCCCTCCCTGAGTGTCACTCACTTCGGGGGAGAGTGAAGTAGGCCTGAGGAGAGGGATCCCAGCACTTGGCCACAGTCAGCACGATGGGGCTATGGGGAAGAGAAGGCCAGTCAAGGGCACAGGGGAAGAACAGGCCTGGGGTGGGGGGGCTGAAGCAAGGATGAATTAAGAGACACAAAGATGGGGAGAAGCCAGCATGTCTCAGCTGGGATAGGGAAGGTAAGGGTGGAAGGTACCACAATGCGGATGACTCATCAACATGGAAACTCTTAAAAACATATTGCCAAGTGAAACGAGAGAGTACACGCTGTACAATTCCATTCACAGAAAGTCCAAAAACAGGTAAAACAAAACCGTGCTATTCAAGGATACATGTAAGGGTGGTTACTATGGAGGGAGGCAAAGCTTTTCTTTGTCGTGGTAATGACCCAGGAAGTCAGCAGAGTGACTACCCCTGGTGGGTGAGGCATTGTGGAGCAGAAAAGGGCGTCTGTGGAGGGGGATCTAGGGTGTCAGCAATTTCTATTTGATGGCCTAGGTGGTGGTGACATGAGTATTCACTCTAGTATTATTTGCTACATCACAAATTTGTTTCATGTACATTGAGTGTTATGTCTTACCCCCACTTTTTTTTCCAAAACAGAGTCTTGCTCTGTTGCCCATGCTAAAGTGCAGTGGCATGATCTCAGGTAACGGCAACCTCTGCCCCCACCCCAGAGTCCAAGCAATTCTTCTGTCTCATTCCCCACTAGCTGGGACTACAGGGGAGCACCACTATACCCAGCTAATATTTTTTTTTTTTTTTTGAGATGGAGTTTTCGCTCCTGTTGCCCAGGCTGGAGTATAATGGTGCAATCTTGGCTCACCGCAACCTCCGCCTCCCAGGTTCAAGCGATTCTCCTGCTTCAACCTCCTGAGTAGCTGGGATTACAGGCATGTGCCACCACACCCAACTAATTTTATATTTTTTAGAAGAGACAGGGTTTCTTTATGTTGGTCAGGTTGGTCTCGAACTCCTGACCTCAGGTGACCCGCCCACCTTGGCCTTCCAAAGTGCTGGGATTACAGGTGCGAGCCACTGCACCTGGCCATTTTTCTATTTTTAATGGAATTGGGGTTTCTCCATGTTGGCCAGGCTGGTCTTAAACTCCTGACCTGAGGTGATCCACCCACCTCAGCCTCCCAAAGTACTGGGATTGCAGGGGTTAGCTCCTGGGCCCGCCTGTCTTACCACTTATTAAAATTGCAAAACAAAAACTTAAGGGGGGAAAAAAAAAAAAGACTGAGGACCTGCAGCCTGCTCAGCAACTCACCCAGGCTTGTGCACGATGTCCCTCAGCACCCGCACGGCGTCATCATTGCTCATGTTCTCAAAGTTCATGTCATTCACCTGGAAGCAAGGGGAAGGGGGTCAGAGGCCGGGTGGCAGAGGCTGAGGGCCCCCACGCAGGGCAGCTCAATGGCCCTGCCCCAGCACACCTGCAGAAGCATGTCCCCTGGCTCAATGCGCCCGTCGGCCGCCACGGCCCCACCCTTCATGATGGAACCTATGTAGATGCCTCCATCTCCCCGCTCATTGCTTTGGCCCACAATGGAGATGCCCAGGAAGTTGTATTTCTCTGTGGAGAGAGGCCGTGTGAGGGGAAGAGGCCCTAGTTGCAAGCCCCAGAGACCAGGCCCTCCCCACAGGCTTTCCCCGTACCCATGTTCAGTGTGACCGTGATGATATTCAGGGACATTGTAGAATCCGTGACACTGCTGAAGGATGAGGTCTGTGGTGGGAAAAGAAGGAGCTAGAGTGCTGTTCAACAACCCAGGCTACACCCTGGGGCTCTGCTGGTGTCCTGGCACCACCCAAACCAAGGCCCATGCCCCACCTTCTCCCAGCACCAGTATTCCCATGGGGACCCCCTCACCCTCTCCAGGCGGGGTGGCCGCTGTTTCCTCCGCCGCCGGTGGCGCTTCAGGAGGCGGGAGGCACTGCTTTGCTCCGTGGAGCTGCTGAACCTGTCAGGAGATTGGGAGGAGAACAAATATAAGCCAAAGTGGTCATGGGGCCAAGAGAAAGAACAAGAGGACTGACCAGAGGAGGAAAGCCAGGGCTGGGCACACTGGGGAGAGCTGCAGAGCCATACCTGCTCATGGTATCCTCCTCATCCGAGTCCCCCAGGCTGGTACTCTCCAGCTCGCTGGTCATGAGGGTAGAGGAGCTCTCATATCCAGCCAGGTGGCGCTCCAGCCTTGAGGGGCCACCGGTCCTGTGGCCCCCAGCTGCATATGGATAGGAAGCTCAGGAACCAAGCTTCCCCCTGCCCACCCCACCAAGACTGGGGTCTGGCCCAGCCCTTCCCCGTCCCCAGGCCTGCCCCTCACCGCCATGCTCACTGCTGTCTCTCCTTCGAGGCCGCTCCCGCCTCAGTGACACTACTGACTCGGTTTCTGTCTCAGGCTCCAGATTCTCGTGGCTGCTGGACACGTTAGGGCTAGACGGGCAGAGATGGTTTCCAACCCACATCAGGAGATCAGGTCTCTGGATCCCAGGCACCCCCTACCAAAAGGCCTGGGTTCCCTCCTCTTCTCCCTCCCCTGCAGTCAAGGATCCGAAGGACTCACTGGAATGATGGAGGCCTCGAGTCCCCAATGCCACTGGTCCTCTCAGGTGGCAAAGGCGGTAAAGGTGGGGCTGGAGGCGCCAGTTCTGTCCGAGGCTCATGGGCTGGAGGAACCATCTCGGGCTGGGGGTTATCTGAGGACACCAGCTAGAAGGGTGCAAACGATAAACAGTGGCTCACCTGGGAGTGGGGGTGGAACAGATGGCAGTAAGTCAAAGAATTAGAAAGGGTCTCAGAGAGCTGAAGAAGAGCAAAAAAACCTAGCAAGGATTAGAGACTCCAAAAGGAGAAAGCTGAGGGCCTCTCGATGGCTCTCCAAACAGACAGGAGGTAAAGAACTAGGGCCAGCCAGGTGCCATGGCTCACATCTATAATCCCAGCACTTTGGGAGACTGACGTGGGTGGATCACAAGGTCAGGAGTTCAAGACCAGCCTGACCAAAATAGTGTAACCTGTTTCTACTAAAGATACAAAAAATTAGCTGGGCCTGGTGGTAGACACCTGTAATCCCAGCTAATCAGGAGGCTGAGGCAGGGAACTGCTTGTACTCGGAAGGCGGAGGTTGCAGTGAGCTGAGACTGCACCACTGTACTCCAGCCTGGGCGAGCTAAAAAAACCCCATCTCAAAAAAAAAAAAAAAAAAAAAAAAGAGGCAGGGCCACTAACACCTGGCCTGGGGCAGGGCTACAGAAAAGACTCAGGCTTGGAGAAGCCTGGCAATTCGGAGGGGACCTGGCCCCAGGCGTCACAAACTCTTACCCAGGATACCACCCTTCCATTGAAGCAGGGGAGGCGGGCGTTGTCATCTGAAATTTCTTCCTTCACCACCCTGCCAAGAAACAGTGCAGAGGTTGGTGAGCTGGACCAGCCATCCCCACCCCCACCTCCACTCAAAGTTTCTTCCAATCTTCACCTGGCTCCAGGATATTGACTTTCTCCTTCCTTGTTCAAGTCTTCTCTTACATGGAAATAACTCACTCTGACACCTAAGAAATCTCCAAATTCAATCTCCTTTCCTTATTTCTCCTCTCCCTAATGCACCCTCAGGGGCACAGTGCTGCTCCAAAAGACCTCCTTGAGTCTGATTCAAACCTCTCAATGCAATTTCAAAGGCAATCCCCCATGCTGATACAGCTGCCTAAGACATCTACCCAACTTAGAAGCCTAGCTAGTAGCCTCCTCTCAAGCCCATCCTGTTCCTTACAAATCTTCCAACAAGGCCAGGCACGGTGGCTCATGCCTGTAATCCAGCTCTTTGGGAGGCTGAGGCTGGTGGATCATCTGAGGTCAGGAGTTCAAGACCACCCTGGCCAACATGGAGAAACCCCATCTCTACTAAAATACAAAAATTAGACGGGTATGATGGCAGGTGCCTATAATCCCAGCTACTTGGAAGGCAGAGATGGGAAAATCGCTTGAACCCGGTAGATGGTGGTTGCAGTGAGCTAAGATTGCACCACTGCACTACAGCCTGGGCAGCTGAGACTCGTTTCAAAAAAAAAAAAAAAACCCAGGCTGGGTGCAGTGGCTCACACCTGTAATCTCAGCACTTTGGGAGGCTGATGCAAGCAGATCACAAGGTCAGGAGTTTGAGATCAGCCTGGCCAACACAGTGAAACCCCGTCTTTACTAAAAATATAACAATTAACTGGGCATGGTAGCACACGCCTACCTCGGCTGCTCAGGAGCCTAAGGCAGGAGAATCACTTGAATCTGGGAGGCAGAAGCTGCAGGGAACCAAGATCACGCCATTGCACTCCAGCCTGGGCAATAAGAGTGAAACTCCATCTCAGGAAAAAAAAAAAAAACCCACTGGGCATGGTGGCTCACACCTGTAATCCCAACACTTTGGGAGGCCGAGGCAGGCGGATCGTGAATGTATGAAGATAAAGACCATCCTGACTAACACGGTGAAACCCCATCTCTACTAAAAATACAAAAATTAGCCAGGTGTGGTGGCATGTGCCTGTAATCCCAGCTACTGGGAAGGCAGAGGCAGGAGACACTTGAACCCAGAAGGCAGAGGCTACAGTGAGCCAAGACTGTGCCACTACACTCCAACCAAGGAAAAAGAGAGAGACCCCATCCCAAAAAAAAAAAAAAAAAAAATCCAAAAAAAGTCTTCAATCCTCATCTAAATCTCTCCTTATACTGTCTTTTAGTTTTTTCTCTCTCTTTTTTTTTTTTTGGTAAGAGACAGGGTTTCACCATATTGGTCAGGCTGGTCTCGAACTCCAAACCGCAGGTGATCCCCCAACCTCGGCCTCCCAAAGTGCTGGGATTACAGGTGTGAGCCACCGCGCCTGGCCCTCCTTTAGTTTTTTCTAATTTACTTCTAGAGGACTGACCTTTGTTGGATAAAAACACCCATTAGAGGCCAGGCATTATGGCTCACACCTATAATCCCAGCACTTTGGGAGGCCAAGGTGGGCGAATTACCTGAGGTCAGGAGTTCAACACCAGCCGGGCCAACATGCCGAAACCCTTTCTCCACTAAAAATACAAAAATGCCGGGCGCGGTGGCTTGCCTGTAATCCTAGCACTTTGGGAGGTCAAGGCAGGCGGATCACTTGAGGGCAGGAGTTCAAGACCAGCCTGGCCAGCATGGTGAAACCCCATCTTTAAAAAAAAAAAGAGGCCAGGTGTGGTGGCTCACGCCTGTAATCCAAGCACTTTGGGGGCCAAGGTGGGCGGATCACCTGAGGTCGGGAGTTCAAGACCAGCCTGACCAACATGGTGAAACCTCATCTTTAAAAAAAAGAAAAATATATATATATATACAAATACAAAAATTAGCTAGGCATGCTGACGCACACCTGTAATCACAGATGCTTGAGAGGCTGAGGCAGAAGAATTGCTGGAAGCTGGGAGGCAGAGGTTGCAGTGAGCCGAGATCACTCTGCTGCACTCAAGCCTGCGAGACAGAGCGAAACTCCACCACAAAAAAACCCATTAGATCAAGCAATGGAAGCTCCTCATTAGACTGAAAGTTCCCAAGGAGAGGGCAAGCTAAGCTTCCCATTCCCCTGTGCCTCATCTGGCACAAAATTCTACACGAAGCAATCTGCTCAGCCTGGCAGATCCCAAGACCCGGCCTTGCGGTCATCTCTCCAATAGGTTCCCTGTGGTGGACTAGACTTGACCCTTCTTCTTGACCACAACATCAAATCATGAACACTCACTCTGGTCAACACCATGTCCTAGCCACACAGCACACAGTGACACTTAGGCATTAACAAATAATGTTGGTTAAACGAATCAACGTATAAATCATCAGACTCTGCCCTAGTTGTTCTTCTCTTTCCACACACACCCTTGCCCCCAAATTAAGACACCTTGTCTGATTAACCCTTTGGCCTAATATGGTTATGGGAGCCAGGATATATGCCAACTTAATCCACTTGCTGTCAATGTGCCAACACAGCCCAGTCACTACCAATCTGTCTCAGCATAATGCAGGATTCTTCCCAATATAATATAATCTCAGCATAGCTCAATCCACTCTAAGACAAGTTATTCCGTACCACCATAACCTACTTTATAGTCAGCCTCAATACTAATAATGACAATTACCATTCACCAAGAATTTACCGTTTGCCACACACCTGATCTAAGCATTTCATTCTGTGATTTTCTCCATGTCACAGATGAGATCAAGACAAAATTTAAATAAATTGTCCAAGAGTACATTGCGGACAACCAGAAGAACCTTTTAAAACCCACACTAGCTGGGCGCGGTGGCTCACGCCTGTAATCCCAGCACTTTGGGAGGCCGAGGCAGGTGGATCACGAGGTCAAGAGATCGAGACCATCCTGGTCAACATGGTGAAACCCCGTCTCTACTAAAAATACAAAAAATCAGCTGGGCCTGGTGGCGCGTGCCTGTAATCCCAGCTACTCAGGAGGCTGAGGCAGGAGAATTGCCCGAACCCAGGAGGCGGAGGTTGCGGTGAGCCAAGATCGCGCCATTGCACTCCAACCTGGGTAACAAGAGCGAAACTCCGTCTCAAAAAAAAAAAAAAAAAAGTAAATAAATAAAATAAAACCCACACTACCCCAACTTAATCCAGCCTGCCTTCAAAAAAGCAGAGGTTGAGGACCCAACCTTTGGGCTCAGTCCCAAAGACTATAAATACAAAAGGGCTTTCTCTGCATTATTTACAAGCCCATCTAGTCCAAGATATCCCTGAATTGCCCAAATTACGTTAGGAGCCCAATCTATTCTAGCACAGCCTACAATGTCCCCACACGCAGCTGTCTGCACCAATATAGACTAGAATACCCCAATACAGCTGCCTGTACTAGCATGGGCCCCGACAGCCTTGTCTACCCTTATACGGAGTGCTCCGATAAAACCACGTCTTGCCCCAAGAAAAACCAGGATTAATCAATACAATCCAGTAGAGTCCATAATAATCCAAGCTTTTTTTTTTCTTTTTCTTTTTTTTTTTTTTTTTTTGAGACACTCTCCCTCTGTTGCCCAGGCTGGAGTGTAGTGGCACGATCTTGGCTCACTGCAACCTCTGCCTCCTGGGTTCAAGCGACTCTCCTGTCAGCCTCCCGAGTTGCTGGGACTAAAGGCGTGTGCCACCACACCCGACTAATTTTTTGTATTTTTAGCAGAGATGGATGCTCTCGATCTCTTGACCTCGTGTTCTGCCCGCCTTGGCCTCCCAAAGTGCGCGTGAGCCACCGCGCCCGACCATGGCCCAAGTTTCTCCACGATCTTCTACTCCAGGGCAGCCTAGAACATCCCAATAGAGCACTCTTTGCATCAGTATAGACTAGAATATCCCCCCCCAAAATCCTGTCTGCTCTAGTATACGCCAGAATGTCCCAAGTTGACCCAATATAGCTTTATCTACATCAAAAGATTCCACAGTATCCCTACATAACCTGTGGACAACATGCAGGACTCCTGAGGACGTATTAAACGATCAGACAACGGATCAATTTACTCAGTACAGTCTAGAATACTCCAAAATAAACCAGTATGCCTCCACCTATTCCAGTAGAACATAATCTTCTCTAATCTGGTTTAGGATATCCTAGTCTGTCCGTGTGCCTCGATCTATCCAAGCATAACCTTGTCCATCCTGGCATAGTCAACCCACCTCAGCATAGCACAATCTGCTCCACCACAGGCCAGAAAATCCCAGTGTGGCCCAAAGTAGATGTGTGACCCTCCATGTCGCCCAATCCACTCTAGCAAAGCTCCCGTCGGTTCTATGTAGGCCTTGCGCTCACCCAAAATCCTGATCCATAGACTTGAAAAAGTACTTGGCGCCCGCGGGCCGCTGCAGAACGCTCTTGAAATCGCCGAGGGTGATGCGCTCGGCAGGGACAGGGATCTTCACCAGGTAGGGAGTCTCTTCTTCATCCAGGTGGTAAATCACCTTCGTCTCCCCAACCCCACCGCCCCCAGTGCTGCTGCCCGCCATGGTCTCGCCCGCGCGCTCCCAGGCTCTGCCGCCCACCCAACCGGGCAAATGGCCCTTGCCGCGCCTGCGCACACGCACAAACCGACGCACGAGCGCGGACAGGACCGACCTAGTACAGGAGAAAAGCAAAGGAAAGAAAGCGGGGGTCGGCGAGGGTGGCAGCGGGGGGCGGGCCGCGGGGTGCGACTCAAAGCCACGGTCTCAGCGGTAGCCGCGCGCCATAGCCGCCGACGTCGCGAGCACCTCCAGGTTCCCGCCCACCTCTCCTCATGTCACGTGACCCAAGCCAGCCCACTCCGCTTTCCTCAGCCGCCCCATCACGTGACCCCGCCAGTCACGTGACCGCCAGACTCCTCCTAGAGCCCCCGCCACGTGATCGCTGCCTTCAGCAACGGTCTCCCAGCCCCCAAACGGGTACCCTAGCCGAATTCCTGCGTGCTCCCGGGCTAAACTGGCCTCTGCCCTCAGGAAGCAGACAATCGGCTCCCACCGGGCTTTACCCGACCCAGGCGGGAACGCGAAGCGACTCTGACCCGCAGGAGTGTGCGTACAGGGAGTGAAGGTGGGAACTGCGGGGGTTCCTAGACTCTAGTAGGGAGGAACAAATACAGTGAAAGTTCTAAGGTGGCTTACTCGAGTATCTTGGGGTGGGGAAGGCTCAGTGCCGTGCCATCTTCAGATTGGACTTTGAGAGGTGGTTTTCAGCCCCACCTCCAGCTAGTCTTCAGCCAGCTCTTCCGAAGCCTCCCTCCCAAGCAGGACAGTTAGTGAGGGCTATAAACACAAAAGAGCCCACTCTGCTTTATTTACAACACGCAGGCTGTCTGTACAAACAGCGGCCAATATTATTAAAAACAAAAGAGGTGAATGAGAATCGTCACCTTTCTGCTTTCCTTCCTCGCTTGGCCAGGCTCTAGTACTCCACCTTTGAGCTGCCATGCCCAATAGGGGAAGTCCAAAATTAAAAATACAACCGGTGTAGAAGAAAATAAATGGGGAGTGAAATAGAAGAAAAGATGAGGGAGGGGAGTGCTAATATTTACACTAGAGTTTTATAGACAACTGTCCCATTCCATCCTGACCCAGAAAATGATGGTGGCAGGTCCAAGAGACAGAGATTGTGTCTAGAGACACAGACAGCCTCCCACCCCCAACTAATGGGTCCAATTTCAAATCCACAGAGTGGGGAGGAAGGAGAGGGTAGGAAAGTGAGACATTCATTTTCAAACAAGTCTCCTTTGGGAATTCCTGCCTTGAAGTGCGGACAGTATCCAAGCTTCAGGGGATAGGCTGAGGTCCCTGAGGCTCAGTTCCCAAATCGCGTTGTCATTTGGAAGTTCCAGCCTAGAGTTGGCGCCGTCAGGGCTCTCCAGATTTGGGAGGCCCCCCTAACCGCCGGGCCTCTGGCCTCAGTTCCTTGCATTTCTGGCAATAAAAGAAGTCAGGGACATTGGTCTTCTTAATCTTAGCACAGGAGAGGTGGATCCACGTCCCACACAGGCTGCACTCAATCATGGGCCGCCCTGCAAAGGGCTTTCGGCAGTAACATGTGATGAGATCCCATGAGTCATCACCTGGGGAAAAAAAGGTTCGTTTGGTATTCTGTCAGTGCTGTTTTTGGATTCACAACACCCTCAAACCCATCGTCCCAGCCCAAACCTCTCACCTGATTCTACCATGATGTCCTCGTCCATGACCCGCATCTCGCCTTCACTGGAGCTGGCATCTCCATCTTGGCTTGTTTCAGTGCTGCCCACCTCCTTGCTTTCACTGTCAGGAGGAGGGATGCCTTCAGGGTGCACTGTGGCAGGGGGCCTAGGAGCCTCTGGGGGTGCTGGGAGCACAGGGGCTGGGGCTTCACCCCCTACCACTGTTGCCATCTCTTCCTCTTCTTCCTCTTCCTCCTCTTCCTCCTCCTCTTCAGAGTCTGTATCACTGGGGGGTGCCTGGGGAGGCCCAGGAGGTGGGAGTCTATCCCCCCGTTCTGCCTTTTTTAACTTCCGCTTCTTGCTCTTCTTGATTCGAGACCTCTTTTCCCCATCCCCAGGAGTTGGCCGAGGCCTCCGAAGCACCCCAAAGCCAGCCCCAGCTCCTGGCCCCAACTTTCGGTTCTTTCGGTCCTTCTTTCGAGGAGGATGGGAGAGGTCCCCCTGGGAAAGGGGCACTGGGGTAAGAGCAGCAGGGGGCCGGGAGGTATGTGTCAGGGATGTGGGGGACAAAGGAGATGCCACTTTGGGCCCATCCAGATCAAATAGAGAGTCCTTGAGCTTCATCTTCTCAAGCAAGGTAGCACTGTCGGGGGCCTGCAGGCGAGAGAAAGTGGACCTTGGGGGTCCTGGCTGGGTGGGACCTGCTTGGGCTGCCCTTCTCTTGGATGACTTTGCTTTCTTAACAAAAGTCTGGATGGTTCGAAGATCTGAGGGGGCTGAGTCCCAGCCATCACTGTCTGCTGCACTCTCTCCTCGCAATGGAGAGCTGGAGCCAGAGGCTGGCCAGTCACTTTCCTTAAAAGGGGGAAGAGACCAGGGTCAGCAGAACCCTAGTGTCATCTCAGCCCCTCCACAAACCCAGCTTGAAAAAAAGCAGGGACCCAATTTACCCCAAAATGTCCTGCGCCAACCACTAAATCCCACTGTGCTCCAAAACCTTCTCCCCACCACAATTCCCATCAGCATATCCTCTTGACCACTTTCATGTTACTGCCACCCACCAGTCTGCTACCTCACCGCTGCGCCTGCGCAGGACCTTTGGAACACTGTATCCCCCACATCAGAGCCGTGTGTCCTTGGCTCTATTTCTGTACACCTTCATTTGTTACCATTTTCATTTCCCTAAAATTTATCCGTCAACACCTTCCATTCACAGCACCTCAAGACTATGCCAAAATCTTGACCAGTGCCTCCAAACTCTTGACCAGTGCCTCCAAATCCCCTTTTTTCACTGCTCTTCAGGCTAGCTATCCCTAGATCCCCTCCCCGCACACCAGCTTTTCTACCACAGCCCTAAGCGTCTCCAACTTCCTAGTCATAATTTCTAGGGGCCTCTCCTCCAAGAAAAGCAATACAGTTCTACTTGAACAACAGGCGCTCTATAGTCCCACCACACCAGCCTCAAGTCAGTAATTCTCCTGTCCCTACCTCTTTGCTAGGGGGGATGTAACCAGCATATGCCAAGACAAAACTGCAGAATTTGTTGAAATCCTCAATTGTTCTCCGCCGTTTCTCTGGTGGCTGAAAGGAAGAAGACATGGATCACATGGAAAGCCACACAGTTTAAGAAGGGCATTCCCAGAGCCACAGTACCTAAGTAAGCAGTCTAGAAAAGGGGGCAGGGGGGCGTTATCAGGCAGGGATACTAGGCTCCATAGGTAGGGGAAACCTCACCTGAGTCTCTGGCTTAAGGGTCGGAGGTGGATCTGAAAAAGCAATAAAAGCTGAGTCAAGACACTAGGAAACAGTCTGTTTAAAACTCTTCCTCTAAACGCTGCGGTTCCCAAGTGAACCCCCTGTTCTCTCCCAGGTCCCTCCGCCAGGCCAGCAGGCCCCCAGCTGTGTTGGATCCGCCCCTGCTCCCCCTTCCGCCCCGCGAGGGGCGGAGCCTAGGCGCGGCGCCCTCTGAGGCCTCGCTATAGCGCTCCCCTTCCCCCAACAGGAGGCCCGGCGCCCCGCCCCCCCAACTCACGGTCTCTCTCGACTCCAGTCTACTCGGATCCCTCAGCGCCCCACCCCACCTTACGGCTCCCAGGGCCGCGTCCTGGCCGCCGCCCGCCGCCCCCGTCCTTCACACGCGCCCGGAGCCCCGAGTTCCTACCCAGCCGCGCTCCACCGCCTAGGGCCCTCCGAGACCGCACACGCCGCCCGCCGGCCCCCAGGGTCCAGGGTGACCACGCCGAACCGCTCCCCGCCCTCTGGCCCCTTCTACTCGAGCACGCGGCCCGGCGCGCCCCTCACCCCCACCCCAAACACACACAGGCACACGTATCGAACGCTACTTCGCGGCCGGGACAGACCAGGGAGCTCTAACCCGGACGCGGCCCCACCTGCCCCCCCATACCGCGCTCCCCACAATTTCGCTGTCCCTCCGCCCCCATCCGGGGCTTTGGCCCCTCCCCGTCTCGAGCTCCTCGGGCTCCCCGCCGGGCCCCCCGGCCCCGTTCCCGAGCCCTCTCCGGCCGCCGCCCCCCCTCCGCCCCCGTACTCACCACCCAGTCACTAGGCTACGGACCCCTCAACTCCAGCACCTTCCCCCCAACCAGCTACCCCCTCTCTCTCCAGAGCAGCCACCGCTGCTGCCGCCGATTCCCCCCTCACCCTCCGCAACTCCCAGGTTCTAACCCTCGCTGACCAACCCTACCCCCCCAAGCAAGTCGCCGGTCTTGACCCCCCCACCCCGCCCTACCACCCCCTACAACTACCCAGTTCGCCTCGCTTCCTGACTCGCTCGCTCCGCAACTACCCCCCTGTACAGGTCCGTCTGCCGTAGACAATACCCAGATCCCCTCTTCTCCCCACAACTACCTGCCCACCCCTCCGACAATCACCGGGCATTCTCCGGCGGCAACTACTCGGAGCTCTGGCACCACCGCTACAAACTACCCCACCTCAGCGAACTACCGGGCCCCTCACTCAGCCTCTTCTACGTCCTCCCTTAGCAACTCTCCGGCCACCGGATTCCTCCAACCTCCCAGTTCCAGGGCCCCAATCTGCCGGTGGCCCTTTCGGCCCCTAGCCCCGGGGGCTCCGGGTTTCCAGCTCCTATCCCCTGCACCCCCACACCGTCTGATCTCCAACTCCTCTAGCCCAGTCTCCCACTCCTCTTTCTCCAAGGTCTCTCAACTCGTCGCTCTCCCACCTCTAGGGCCAGGCTCCCGACCCCCTCCCCGAACTCCCCCGCTGGGCTCCGGGGCTCGACCTCCAAGTTTGCCAATTGATTCCTCGCCCGCCCCCCGCCGTCTCAGCGCTCCGTGCCGGTCTAGAGCTCACCTTCGGGGCTGGGCTCCGCCATGGCTTCCAGCATCGCCCCCTCCCCTCCTCCCGGTCCGGCACCCCCCTCCCCGGAGCCGGGGATCCCGGTGCCGCCTCTACTGCTCGGTGCTCCTACTGCTCGCTCCACAGAAGTGTCCGCCTCAGCCCGGTTGAGACTCGGGTCCGCTAGCCGCTGCCGCCACCTCCCTCTACCACTGCCTCCCGCACTCCCGGACCGGGCCCCCCTCCCCCCGCGCCGCCGGCCGCCTGCTCCCTCCTCCTCCTTCTCTCTCCTCCCTCCCTCCTCTTCTCTCCCTCCTCCCTCCGCCGGCGCCGAGGCGCAGTGCACCAAGGGTTTTGTAGTCCGTACGGGGACAGCGGAAAAGGGACCGCATTAGCCTCCGGAACTTTGATTCCCAGAAAGCCACGGGCTGACGCAGGCGCACCAAGCCGCTCCCCTCCCCCGGGGAGCGGCGGGGAGACGGGGAGCCGGAGGGGAGAGCGGAAATGCGCGCGCAGACCCCTGGGAGATGTAGGCTGGGCGGGACGATGAAAGAAGAGGAAGAAGGGATTAGAACTCTCGGCCACCATACTGCCTCGTTCTGCAGCTTCTTTCTCCCCCGGGGGACCGCCCCACTTCCGGCCTGCGGGAGAAATGATCGCTGGGAGATGAAGTACTCCTGGCGATAATGGCTCCCTCCTCCCAGTCTTCTCTCTCCCTGATTCCACTACTCCGGATCCCACTCGCCGGCAAAACTCTAGCCAAGTGACATGCAACTGAGAACAGCCGTTTTACCAGCTCCTACACTGAAAATATCTTCCTTAATTAAAATGTTCTAATAAATGTCCACCTAAAGCAGGTACTTTCGAACTTTCTCCACAGGAACCCACAGTAAAAAAACAGTATTTTTTAAATAAGCATATTTAACATTTAGTTTCACATGTGTCATAAAACTAAAGTTTTATGAAATAATACTCAGTATTCCATTCCATTACAACAAAACCACCCTCTCTTTGCAGACAGGGAAAAGCTCACATGAACAGAATAAACCAAAATATACTTCTATCCCTCCAGCTTGTACCCATTACTCTTCTTTCCCCACAACTGAAACCCACTGACGCCTTGGAAAGACTGAAAGACAGCGGGAGGAGGGGAGCAACACAAGGCAAAATTCAGTTCAGCTTGGTGGTTTCTTCTTTATTGATGTGCCTCCTACCTTCCCCCCACAATTTCAGTCCCTTCCAACTACCCCCAAAAAAGAAGGTAGTGAAAGGAAGGGATTGCTGGGGTTCTGAGCCCCTTGGGCAGTCAGAAAGGGAACAGAAACCAAAACAATCACTAGATGTGACAGAGACTGACAATCAAGAGTCTAAAGCAGAATGGGAAAGGCGGGCAGAGAAAGGGGAAAAGAGAAGGGAGAGGTACAAGATGCCAGCTCCACCATTACCCCTCCTAAGAGAGGCTGGAGAGAAAGCCTTAAACATTAAGAAGTGCCGGTCCTGAATAAGGGAGGTGGTATTTGAGCTTGAAGGAGGAGGAAGTCAAGAAAGGGGGGCCACCTCTCTCTTTGTAGAATGAGAGCCCCCTCCAGCTCAGGGGCAGCAGCTTCACAGACCGTAGACACTTTCGTCACTATAGGCAATGTACAGAAAGAAGTCTTCTTCATGGTGTTCCTGAGATGAAAGCAGAAAACTGTTCAGCAACTGGGCTCCTAACTTACTTCAACCAACCACCACCCAGACACGGTCTTCTAGAACCACAAACCAGTGCCCGACTCCTTCACTGACTCCAACGACTAGCACAAGCAGTATAATCTCTGCAGTCCTGGGCAAAAAGACCTTAAACTGTTTTCTGCTGCTCTGGAATGGGGAGGAGGACTGGGAAGAGTCCTGATCAAACAGTTCCTCTAGCTCACTGTTCTCTTCGCTTCTCTCTACTCCTACTGTTCTGTCCAAACCCCCAACCCACTGCTATCATGAAATTTTAAGGCAAGTCAGGAATCTAGTCCAAAACTACTGATGTAACAACACTTTCTTCCGCTCAGGCTCTTCCAAGTTTCCTCTCCAAAGCCTCCACCACTTCCCAGTCACCATACCTGGTAAAGTTGACCCATTGTGGCACTGGTGGGTGGAATGACATTGTTGACAAAGAAAAACAAGGCATCCTCAGCTCGGAGATGAATTCGCTTCCGGATCAAGAAGTAGAACTGACCAACTGCAAAAGATACAAGGTGTGAGAAAGTCACAGAGATCATAAATGCCCTCAAAAGAACAGGTGCTAGGTGGAGCCTCCTCTTGCAGAGACTGCACTCCCACCCACAGGAAGCAAGCCTGGGTCTTGGGTCAGGTTCCCACCTGTGAGATCAGAAGGCACCAGGTATTTCTTTTTGTCCAGGTCTCCTATCCGAGCTTTGGGAGCCTTTTCTACTATCACCTGATAAAGAGAGGATGAAAATGAGGAGGCAGAGGAATGCAGCCCCGCAGCTGCACCTGTCAAGAACTCAAATAACAATAACCCTAGTACCTAAATCTACCCCAGACTCATCTGTCTTTGCACACGCGGTGCAGTCCTGAGTCCCAGAGATCCTGACCTCACTGACTGGAGTTCATTTAAATATCCAGGATCCATCCCCCGAATAGGGCGTCACCATAAACAACTATCTTAATCAGATGGAGATGACTTGTCTGGGCCGACTAGTGCTTCAATCTCACAACCTCAACTAGCTGGGGGGATGACCACTTGAAGCTCAGGCTGTCAAACTCTCTTAAGGCCTCCACTCACAAATGCCAAGGTTTCTCTCTCCTGTCTACCCCAGGTCCACCACTACCCCACTCCTTTCATCCTCGGCCCCAGGGACAGCAGTTTCAGGCTGGCTCCCAACCCCACCATAGCCAGCAGCCTGATCCCCGCGCTGCCCGTCCCAAATCAAAGGCCAGGCTGTGGCGTCAGCGTAAGCGTCCCGCGCCCTCGGCCCAGGCTACTGTCCTCACCGGCACCCGGTCCGGGTATTTCTTTCGGATCTTCTCGCCCTCAGAGCGGCGCTTCTCGAACGGATGCTCTTCTTTGTATACGAACTTCATCCTCCCGGGAACCGGGCTGGACCGGGCTGGGCTGAGGGAACCCGGGGGGGCCGGACGGGGGGCGGCGGCGACAGCGGCGACGGGCGGGCGGATTCAGCGGAGTGATCCACGAATTTGCGCCACTTCCCTATTCACCAACCCCGCCCCCGACTAACAGGACTGCCCCCCCGCTAAGATACGCCACTACCTCATCGGCACTAACGCTGCTAGCGTAGCAACACCCACTGACCCGCCCCCTCACGCCATTAGCGTAATCGCTTTGGAATTAATGTGTGGGATACGCAGGAGACGTAGCAAAGATGGTTGGTTTTCACTAATCGAAAATAACTCTAAACCTATTCCCCAACCTTGCCCTCAAAGAAGATGGGGCTCAAGAAGAGTATGAGATGGTAATAATCATGAGACTTGGTTCCCCATGTTCCTTTCGGAAATAACGCAGAGGCACAAGCAGAGACAATTACAAGGTTGGCTATTCACAAAACGCGTTGCTACGCTGAAGGCGGCCGTTGACACCAAAACAAAGTAGTACCCAAGTGACAGAGATGATCTCCAGAAATAAGAGTTCAAAAAGAAAACGGATGTTTGGAGATATGTACAGAACACTTGAGTGTCAGGAACGAGTAGACCAATAGGGACTTGAGAGGACGTCAGAGAAGTAGGGACTATGCCAGCGCGGAGGAACACCGCAGTGTTTGAGTGAAATCATGTGATCTCAGAAAGGGCGGAGCGTCACGTGGCGGGTGCGGAAAGTAGGGCCGGCTCGGGAGGGCTCCGGGGAGGCGGAGCCAGCTGGGCGACGTCGGGAAGGAGCCCCTTCCTCGGAGGCGAAGGTCGGAGTATTAGCTGCCCGGGGGGCAGCGCCCGCTTAGCCTGTCCATATCAGTGCTCCCACCGAAGCCCGTTTCTCTAGTTCTACGCCCTTTGGCCGCCCAGGTTTCTTCTTTCGGCCTTCAATAGCGTACTCCTCCGAAGGTATCCTTCCACTTCCCACAGCGCACTCATCCTGTCACTCGGCCCTTCCCGCCAAAGCATCTGGTGTCCACATTCACTATTATTACATTCCCATGCTCAACACCACCTTTCCCCCTGCCCTCTAGTCCAGCAGCAGGCTCTTTCCCCCTCTGCCCTGGAGACAGGGTGTATGTGAACAAAGTGCCCTCCCCTCACTTCCCAAAACCCCAGAGAAGGACCTATGGGCTGCTTTGGTTTCAAAGTTATAATGCATGGTTTAAAAGAGAGGAAAGGAAAAAAAGAGACAAAGCTGGTTACAGGTCTGAGGGAGTCTGAGGAGAGAAAAATACGAGAGTAAAGGGGGGACAAATTGAGGGAAAAACCAGTGGCCCAAAATCCCGGTATCCCACCCACAGCCCAGCCCTTGGAGCAGGAGTGAAGAATTAGATCAGTTTTGTACAAGAGTTTAAAAAAAAATCAAATCACAACAAAGCTGACTTGGCTTCTCTTTGAGCCTCCTGGATCACCGTATGTCTGTCACTCTGGCCAGTCCTGCCTCTCCACCACAAACACTGTTTCAGCTCTCCTAGGCCTCCGCCTGCGTCCCAGTCTGGGGTTTCCACGGAGTGTGAACACGAAGTTAGAGTGAGGCTGCTTCAGAGCTCCCGGCCCATGTGTCCATCCAGACTCCAAGTGGAGTGTAGGGCTCCCAAGGGCAGTGAGGGGTGGGACGGGCAGACCCTGCCCAGGCAGTCCTCACATTGGACAGGGCATCAGACGGCATCCCAAGGGCTCGCCCTCCCTTACCCCCCCACCCCAACTCAGGTGGAGGGGGAGCAGCTGTCACCAGAGCCTGTGTTGGTGAAGGTTTCGGCTCAGCACTGAACGGACATCAGCGGTGAACCTGGGACGACAACGACAATAACTTGCATAGGTAGAGTTCCTTATATTGATACCCTCATAACACTAAAGTGCATCACTGGAGAGGTGGGGCATATATAATCACCATATTCACATGATTAGGTAGGTCCAATTTGCCCACAGCCTACTAAAGTGATGAGCTTTGAAGTAAGAAGACCTGGGTCCAAATGTTAAATTCTTTTTTTTTTTTTTTTTTTTGAGACGGAGTTTCGCTGTTGTTGCCCAGACTGGAGTGCAATGGCACGATCTCGGCTCACCGCAACCTCCACCTCCTGGGTTCAAGCAATTCTCCTGCCTCAGCCTCCTGAGTAGCTGGGACTACAGGCACGCACCATCATGCCCAGCTAATTTTTTGTATTTTTAGTAGAGACAAGGTTTCACCTTGTTGACCAGGGTGGTCTCGATCTCTCGACCTCGTGATCCACCCGCCTCGGCCTCCCAAAGTGCTGGGATTACAGGCGTGAGCCACCACACCCGGCCTCAAATGTTAAATTCTTAAGGGAAGAGAGCTAAGTAAAACAGGACAAATGTTTTTTATTCCCTCTTAGGATCTCCCACCTCCTCCTTTCCTCAGAAATCCAAGTGTCCAGAGCCCACTTCCCTTACCTGAGGGCATCCAGCATCGGGAGCAGGTTGAGAAGGGCTGTGTCGCTGGGGTCACTGAACCAGGATTTGATGGGGATGGCATTGTCTAGGGTAGGTAGTGAAAATGCAGATAAGAAGAAACAGAATTGAAGGGAGACTGGGTGTTTTCCTCTTACTGGAGGGAAGGAGGAATTATTACTTAAAAATATATACCTCCCACTACCGGAAGTCAACAACCTAAGTAAAACTTTCCTGATTTATGCTCCAAAATAAAATTAAGTTTTTTGATTTATTTTTTTAAGACTCAGTCTCACTCTTCTCCACTAGGATGGAGCGCAATGGCGCAATCACAGTTAACTGCAACCCCCACCTCCTGTGTTCAAGCAATTCTCCTACCTCAGTCTTCCAAGTAGCTGGGATTACAGGTGCCTGCCACCACACCTGGCTAATTTTTATATTTGTAGTAGAGATGGGATTTCACCATGTTGGCCAGCCTGGTTTGGAACTACTGACCTCAGGTGATCCGCCTGCCTCAGCCTCCCAAAGTGCTGATGAAAAGAAGCGCAAGCCACCATGCCCGGCCTAAAATGAAGTTTTAATCACCAGATCTCATATTTATTGATGCTTCTAGTCAAACTTACTGCCATTGTACCTCACTTGAAACACACACTTGGCCTGGCACAGTGGCTCACACCTATAATCCCAACACTTTGAGAGGCCAAGATGAGAGGATCACCTGAGCTCAGGAGTTGGAGTCCACCCTGGGCAACATAACGAGATCTCATCTCTACTAAAAATCAAAAAATTGGCCAGGCGTGGTGGCTCACACCTGTAATCCCAGCACTTTGGGAGGCCAAGGCGAGCAAATCACGAGGTCAGGAGTTTGAGACCAGCCTGACCAACATGGTGAAACCCTGCCTCTACTTAAAAACACAAAAAAATTAGCTGGGTGTGGTGGTGGGCACTTGTAATCCCAGCTACTCAAGAGGCTGAGGCAGGAGTATCGCTTGAACCCGGGAGGTGGAGGTTGCAGGGAGCCGAGATCGCACCACTGTACTCTAGCCTGGGCAACAGTGCAAGACTCCATTTCAAAAAAAAAAAAAAAAATCAAAAAATTAGCTGGGCATGGTGGTACACACCTATAGTCCCAACTACTGAGGAGGCTGAGGCAGAAGACTCACTTGAGCCTGGGAGAACAAGGCTGCAGTGCGTGAGCTATGATCATGACACTGCACTCCAGCCTGGGCAACAACAGAGTAAGACCCTATCTCAAAAAATAAATAAATTTTAAAAAAGAAAAAAATGATATGAGAAATCTGACTTATGAAATGGACATATATGATATCTCATTTGAAATAGGAAAATAACTTGCATTTGGACTTACAGCAAACTAGGGATAAACTAGGGAATCCTAGCTCTCAGAGACCAAGGCCCAGGTCTCCTGAAAAAATACCTTCTCAGAACCATGTTCTGGTCCTGCCAGACTCCCCCTCTTCCCCATACCTGGATGGCTCCTGTAAGCCCCTGGGGAGTTATCCAGGATCACAATGCTGGAGAGGTCACTGTGAACCACAGAGAGGTCCTTGATGTAGCTGCCCAACTCCAAAGTGCAGTGCTGGAAGACAGGGGATTATGTAATAGGCCTCCCCCACACCCTTTCGAGGATCATTTCCTCAAACCCAGATCCATCCCTGGTGGCCTCCCTCCCAAGCCACACTCTTAGACCGGGATTCTAGCTTACCTGTCTGTAGTATCGCCTCTTAAGGATGCTTCTGCTATTGTCCAGTTTATCTGCCACAGCAGAGCCATAGATCTCCATGCTTGCTGTAAACACCACCAGCTCGTACCACTGGCTCACCTGAAACAGATTGGGGAAGAGGACAATGCCATACAAGGTGATCATTCTTTTAGATATACAGTTATCTTTCAGAAAGGCAACAGCATAGTCCTTCAGGCATTCCATCGACATCAGATGTCTCTGAGGACATGAAATTCTGAACCCCCAGTCCAAACCTCCAAACTCAGTGTTAGGCATCCTACACTCTTAAGATTTGGAAAGGGCCGGGCGCGGTGGCTCAAGCCTGTAATCCCAGCACTTTGGGAGGCCGAGGCGGGTGGATCACGAGGTCAAGAGATCGAGACCATCCTGGTCAACATGGTGAAACCCCGTCTCTACTAAAAATACAAAAATTAGCTGGGCGTGGTGGCGCGTGCCTGTAGTCCCAGCTACTCGGGAGGCTGAGGCAGGAGAATTGCCTGAACCCAGGAGGTGGAGGTTGCGGTGAGCCGAGATCGCGCCATTGCACTCCAGCCTGGGTAACAAGAGCGAAACTCTGTCTCAAAAAAAAAAAAAAAAAAAGATTTGGAAATGTAATAACAAGAGAGAAAGAAGCCTGTGGAAGAGTTACATCAGCACAACAAATGAACCCCAAGTACTGAAAGCCACTCCCCTACATCCCACAGCCTCCCCTCTCAAAAACTGCTCTTAGCCATTTCTCTTCATCCTTTCCTCCAAATCCTCTGAATTTCCAGAGCCCTAAAACCATTCCTTCATCACAGAGCTCCCTTTAGCTCCCCAAACTCACCACTTCCAAGAAGAAATCCACATGAGGCCTCTTATGTACAAAAAACCGGACAGGATGTTTGTCTATTACCACCTATAGAGGAACAAGATGGGCTGGGGGAAATCCTGACGACCACAACCCAGGCCTGGAAAACACCTCACCCACCTGCTTCCCTCCTCCAGGCTGACACCGGTGCCAGGGGATGGAAACTCTGGGACTGGGAAAGGGAGTCCAGGTCTGGGCAGAGTAACAGATGTAACCATTTCATCACTCCCTACCGCCACACACCTTGAGGATGAAGTCAGGAGGCGTCCCAGGCCGGACTGTGGGCCTCAGGACCCCATCATGGTGGGAGTGAATAAGTGTCTCATCCAGATCTAGCACCAGGATCTTCCTCTTCACCTGGGCTGAACCACAATGAGAAGGAATAATATTGACCAACCTCTGGCCCAGAGCTGGCCCCTACTTCACCTTAAAGGAGGCTTACGACCACATACTTACCTAGCCGATTCCGGGACACAGGAGATAAGGGTAGGATATCATATCGAACAGTTTGGTACTGAATTACCTAGAAATAACACAAAAGAGAATTGGAACCCTTGACAAGGAAGTCTTCCCCAGTAACAGTAACAGGTAGCACAGATTGAACATTTACCACAGGTACTGGGTATGTGACTTAGGATTATTTCATCTAATCCTCAAAACAACCCTGATACTACTATTATCCCTGTTTTAAGGTAAAGAGACCAAGGCTACACAGATAGGGATTATCTTAAGTTGTTTGTCTCCCTGATTAAAATGGAAACTCTATGAGAACATGATTTTATCTAGATCATGGCTGTATTCCCAGTGCCTAGAACACTGTAGCAAAGGTGGTTAGTTAATATTAGTAGAATCAATGAAGTGATAGAACCAGGATTGTACCAATGCAGTCCAACCCAAGAACCTGCCCTCTTTTTTGTTTTTTTGTGTTTTTTTTTGAGACAGAGTCTCGCTCTGTTGCTCAGGCTGGAGTACACTGGTGTGATCTCGGCTCACTGCAACCTCCGCCTCCCAGGTTCAAATGATTCACCTCCTTCAGCCTCCTGAGCAACTGGTACTACAGGTGTCCACCACCATGCCCAGCTCATTTTTGTATTTTTAGTAGAGATAGGGTTTCACCATATTGGCCAGGCTGGTCTCAAACTTCTGACCTCATGATCCACCTGCCTCAGCCTCCCAAAGTGTTGGGATTACAGGCATGAGCCACCACACCCGGTCAAACCTGCCCTCCTAACTATGGTAGTATCCTGCTAAGCTGAACAAAGAAACATACGACCCGCCCCCTCCCCCCGCCCCCACAACACAACCTTCACCCCAAGAATTATTTGTAGCAACTACCATCATCTCACATTGGGAACTGAGAGCCTCAGATTCCCTAGTGCACAGGGAGTAGGAGTCAGGGTAGGAGATCCCTGGGTCTTTAATGGGAATATAGAATGAGGGAATCCAGAGGTTGTCAGGTCAGCTAAGTTCCCCTGGCTAGAAGCCACCACGCTTATTTTAACCAGCCACCTGTCCACTTCTGTCTCTCCTAGCCAAGTCACAAGTTCAGGGAACCTCAGCCCTCTGAACAGCCTCCTTATCCTGGTACCTCGGGTGAGGCAAAGAACACTGGATAGCCCCTGCCAGGCTGACTGGCAGGGTTTGGAGGCCAGAGTGAACTCAGGGCTGTAAGTGAGAGGTGAATAAGGGACAAGGACGTCACCACCTCAGCTTCTCCAAGCTTTCCCTAGGGACTCCTATATCCTAATACACAAATAACCCCATTTGAAGCCTGGCAATTCCCTCCTCCACACTTTTCCTCAAAGGCAGAAACCCTCCTCAGTGCATCCCTAGGCCCCAAGGCACACAAGAACCAGGCTCTCCCTTGTAAACCAAAGGGCTCCCCGCCAGTCAAGATCTGCCCTTCTTTTCTCCCTGGGCCATGATGAGGTCTGAAACAGCTCGGGTGTCCAGCCTTGCTATCTCGGGTTGCATATACTGGGCATGCAGGGAATGCTCCAAGCATCTGCCAGAAAGGGGGTGGGGAAAGAAACCAGATTGGATGGGAGGGGAGGACAAAAGGCTGTGGGGTCAGTGCTGCCCAAAAGAGAGGAATTCTGGAAATAACTAACCTGTGGATGAGCTGAAGCACCACTCCATGTGCCCAGAAAACTGATGTGTTAGAGCGAGAAGGTCACACAGAGAAGAAGCAGTCAACCCATAAAGAAAACCCCAGGAGGCCAGGCACAGTGGCTTAATCTAAGTACTTTGGGAGGCTGAGGCAGGTGGATCACTTGAGGTCAGGAGTTCTAGACCAGCGTGGCCAACATGGTGAAACCACATCTCTACTAAAAATATAAAAAATTAGCCAGGTGTGGTGGTGGCCACCTGTAATCCCAGCTACTCAGGAGGCTGAAGCAGGAGAATCGCCTGAACCCAAGAGGTGGAGGGTGCAGTAAGCCAAGATCACACCACTGCACTCCAGCCTGGGTGAAAGAGACACCATCTCAGAAAAGAAAAGAAAACCCCAGGAGCTAAGCCCACACAGATCTCAGCAGCTATGACCCTAAATTTTTCTTGGCACCTAGCTCTTCTCTCAGGGGAATAGCGCTGCTGCCTAGAGCCACAACCATCCTGAACTGTTCGAACCCTAAATCAGTAAGTGGAAGTAGACTGGTAAAGGAGAGAATGAACCCAAGGCCAGACCCATTCTCCCAAATCAGTTAAGTCAACCACCACCACCACTCAGGGCTTTCTGGAAATTTCCTGGACACCAGGTCACCCCAACCTAGTTTTTTTCTTTCAAACTGTACTGAGGAGTACAGACCAAAGTACAGACCCAGAACCTCTGACCCCGCTTACTAAGTTCTCCCCAGGCTCCTTCTGAGGATTCTCCCTGGTGGTGATGAGACCACAAGAACACATTCATTAGGTGCTGTTAGCTGAAGGAGCTCTGACCTTGGAGAAAATCTAAGGGGAAAGGACCCTAAAGGACCCAGAGATGTTTGGGTGCATCCAGACAGTATCCCTCAGAATGCTACGGTCTCCTGGAGAAGCAAACATGCCCTCAGATTCAAGCCCTACAACTGACCAACGCTGCCCTCTGACAGGGACACCCAGACTTTAATGGTGGGCACAGCACCCACCTTGAACTCCCTCCCACAATTAAAGAGGCCCATCATTAAAACATCTGCTTTCGTCCTCAAATCCAGATACCAATATTCACACTATGAAATACATTTTCACAGCCTTTTTGGAGTTCTCTTAATGGGAACCGCAGGAGTTTCTCCTTCACACCCAGGATTTTCCCAAGTTCCAGTCCCTGTTTGTAATATATACATTCACACCCACCTCCACCCTTGACACACAAGTCGGTCTCTGCCTTGTTATGGGACCAAACACACACCGAGGTTCCAAATAGAGTCTTTCACAAGGCCACATCAACAGACCTGGCTGCCATCAAACAGGTGTTCCGCGCCTCTCGGTTTCTTTAGCAACAACTCCCGCTTTCTTAAAGAGCGCCCCACCCACCACCTTAGCCCCCAAGAGTTGCCAAATCCTGTTCCATTTAGCCCCCATCAAAACCCCCAAGGTCTTGGTTCTATTACAAGGGTCTCCCTCCTCCCCAGCCCAAGCCCCGCTTAGGGTTCCTTAATTCTCTAGCGAGAAAAGCACCCGCCAGGACTCCCTTCCTAGGCCCAAACAGAGGCCCGACACACTGAAAACCTGTGAGCACCGCGGACAGAGGTCCCCAACACCGCCAGCGCCCACCCTGGCTCACCGTGCGGATCTGCCTCCGTAAAAGGTAAATGAAGAAGCTCCAGAGCTTGGCGGCGAAGGCCACGAACGTGCGCAGCCCCAGCAGACACTGCGTCCGCATCATCCCGATGACCCCGGCACCGCCGGCCCCGGGGCCCCCGCGGCCCAGCTCCGCCAGCCCCCCGGGGGCAGCCCCCCGCCGCCGGGAGGGGGAACGGGGGCCCCGAGTGGCAAGAGAGGCTGCAGAGAGGGGCACGGAGCGGGCGGCTCAGAAAGCCACCGCGGGCTAGGGGAAAGCCCAGCGGAACCAGGAGCTGGGGGGCAAGCGTGGGCAGCCCGCGGGGGCCCACATGGGCTGGGAGTGGCACCGACGGCTTCGGGGAGGTTGCCGGCCGAGACAGGTCGGGCTAGGATGGGGTCCTCCGAGACCAGAAGAGAAGGGAAAGGATAATTGGGGGAGGGGGCTGTGGGGGAGGGGGCCAAGGAAAAGGGAGGGAGGGAAAAGGGAGGGGGAGGGGAAGGGGGAAAAGCGGAGAGTGGCCCGCTGCGCAGGCGCGCTAGGGGGCTACCCGCAGGAACGGAGCGGGCGGGGGCAGCGGCGCGCTAAGGGCCGCGACGGAGAACGGGCCTGCAGAGCTGAGGAGCAGGGAAGGAGGGGGAGGGGGAGGGGGAGCCGAAGGGCGCGGAGCGCTGGGCCGGAGCGGCTTCCCCCTCCCCGAGTTCGGGGGTCCTTTAGCCGCTGGGGAGCGGGGCTGCAGCCTCTGCAGCTGGGTTTCCCACTCTGACAGGCGCCATTTTACCGCCCAAAGGACTCCCTCCTCCTGTCTTCCCCCTCCTCTTCCCCTTTGACACTACTTCCGGTGGTGACGTGTATTCGCTTCACCAGGGCTAAGTTCCCCCTGCGCGGTCTATGGGGGTAGGTATAAGGAAGGCCAGGAGCAAGCCGAACGAGACTGCAGTATGGCGCACGCGCGGAAGGTGTCCACGGGGCGGGGCCTGAGGCAAAGCAGGTCCCGCCTCAAACTGCGTGGGCGGGGCGGAGTAACATCACGTGGCCCTGCGGTTAGGACCCTCGCGGGGGGCTTGTGGCTCCCCCTCCTCCCACTGACAACTGCCCTAACTGCTCTTCCTGCCCCGGTCACACTGAAAATGTAGACGGGCTCGTTGTACCTACGACTGTGCGCCACGGCTCGGGGAGGGGCGTCCCCCTGGAAATATTGAACATAATCGCTTCTCCAGACTATGTTAGGTCTTAATGGTGGGAGGACTCCTGGGTGCCCCGCCCTTTCACCCCAGGGTTGGGGCAGTGGGTTATGACGCTATCAGAGGGCGCCAGAGCAGGGACCTGACGCGAGTTGGAGATGTTGGACTCGCTGTTGGCTCTGGGCGGCCTGGTGCTGCTTCGGGGTGAGAGCCAGAGGCACTGGGTGGTTCTGGGCCTGGCTGAGGGACGGAAGTGGGGAGGAAGGGCCATGGGTCACAGGCTAAGTGTGGAGATCGCGACGGGCTCTCCATCTGTCGCTCTCACGCTTTATCCGTCCCTCGCTCTGCAGATTCCGTGGAGTGGGAGGGGCGCAGTCTGTTGAAGGCGCTTGTCAAGAAATCTGCACTATGGTGAGTATCCCATGGTGTCTCCCCGGCCTACCCTGGAAAGGGAGCTTGTGCCCACTCTGACAGTCCCCCCTCATCTCTACCTTAGTGGGGAGCAAGTGCATATCTTGGGCTGTGAAGTAAGCGAGGAAGAGTTTCGTGAAGGTTTTGACTCCGATATCAATAATCGGTAAGTACAAGTTGGAATAGATTTGAGACCTCTGTTGCTAAGGAAATTTGTTTACAACAAGCGCAGAACCTCCTATATAGTGGCAGTTTCTTAAATATTCATTTAAGAAACGGATATGGGTCTTTAAGGACACAAGAATTAGTAAGAGGAGTGATGAGTATTTGGGTAATCCAAAGCAAAGATCATAGAAATTGAGAGAGAAATAGCCTGGAGACTGGGAGAACTTGTGGGAAGGCTATTGTAGTAATTTCTTAATCCGGGTTGGCTCATTAAGGTCCATGTGTACTGAGCACCAACTGTAAACTACGTGCTATGCAAGATAGTGGAGACAGCAGTGAATAAGACGCACCTCCCTAATGAATTTTAGGGAATAATGGTAGGAAGTAATAGAGGCCTGGCTTAAGGAATAGGTAGTAGGGATGGAAAGTTTAGAACAAATGTAGAGGACTTTAGTGGATAGAATATCCAGGATTTATTGACTAATGTGGGGGAGAAGAAAGTACAGAGATAAGGAAATACCTAAACCCAGCCCCGTGCCTGATCAGTAGACATTAAGAACCATTAGTAGGGTGCTTTTTACTTCCTAGTTGGGGCAACTCAGTGGATAATAATAGTAGTTTACATCTATTGTTGAGCTCCTAATTTTGTATCAGCCATTGTTGTGATAGAGGTGGTGGTGTAGGTTACGTTGGCATTCCACAAGAAAACCAGAAAATAGAAAAGACGGATCTGGGGAAAAAGTTCTGTTACCACAAAGCTTTCACAGGATTTCTAGCCTATGCCAGTCTCCCTTTCCTGAGCTGTTATTATTTTTTTTTTTTGTAGTTGGTATTCCATGACTTAATTCTTGACTTTCTTTAAGCTGTTCTACAGGCAGGAACCAAGTCTCATGTCCTCTGCTTTCTCTTTATTTATCCATAGTGATAAATTAAGGCCGGGCACAGTGGCTCATGCCTGTAATCCCAGCATTTTGGGAGGAAAGGCGGGTGGATCACCTGAGGTCAGGAGTTCGAGACCAGCCTGACCAATGTGGAGAAACTCCATCTCTACTAAATATGCAAAAATTAGCTGGGTGTGATGGCTCGTGCCTGTAATCCCATCTACTTTGAGGGGCTGAGGCAGGGGAATCGCTTGAACCTGGAAGGTAGAGGCTGCTGTGAGCCAAGATTGCTCCATTGCACTCCAGCCTGGGCAACAAGAGAGAAACTCCATCTCAAAAAAAAAAAAAAAAAAATTAGGTGCCCCTTCAGGAAATACTTGATAATGGTGATAATTGGCATTTATCAAGCATATAGTATGTGTCAAGCACTGTGCTGAATGCTTTGAGTTTGGCATCTCCATTTTACCAATGAAGTAACTGAGTCTTATAAAGTAACTTATCAGTTAGCTGACTTTAGCCAAGTAGCAAAGTCAAGCTTGGAGCTCAGGCTGTCAGACACCAAAATCTGTGCTCTCAATCACTATATTATTTCAGTAATTACCTTTCATTAGTATTAAGGATGTTCATGAAAATTGAGAAAACAGAGCCATGAAGATCAGAGGATGAAATTTCTGATCCTCCGAGGGGGAAGGGACAATATTATGCTGTCTCCTGTTTTCCCTTTGCAGGCTGGTTTACCATGACTTCTTCAGAGATCCTCTCAACTGGTCAAAAACTGGGGAAGCCCTTCCTGGGGGACCACTGGGAGCCTTGAGAGCCATGTGCAATAGGACAGATCTTGGTCCTGTCACCATCGCTCTCGATTCACTCAGCTGGCTGCTGCTTCATCTTCCCTGCACCACACTCTGCCAGACCCTGCATACAGTGAGCCATCAGGACTCCTGTCCTCCTGGTGAGACCCCTCCTTCGTTGTTTCCCCTCGTACATTTCCTTCTGCCAAGGAGTGTGCCCCTTTTCCTTTCTACCCTAGAAGAAACATCCGGATTTTTCAGTCAGACCACTTTTCGTCTTTTTGACCTTTTGTCTGTTTTTTTACTTCTCTGTAATGCCATCTACCATTTGCTTTTTTCCTCCAAGTTCTTTTTTTTACTTATTTGTTTCCTTCACTCATTTATTTATTTAACAAATAGTAAATGCATACAATGTGTCAGGTACAATTCTAGATAATGGCAAAATAAAGACTAACTATTGCTGGATCCTTGTCTTCCAGGAGCTCAAAGTCCCATGAAAGATGGAGATAAGTAAACAAGATGGTTTGATAAAGGCCACAATGATATAGGACATGCACAGGGTACCTTAAAGAAGGGTATTTTTGAAGAGCAATAGGTCAGCCAGGCAAATTTTGCAGGGCAGGGCACTGGGACTAGCTCTCAAGGGCACTGTGGGTACTTGAATGGACTTAGGAGTCGGATGCCCAGATTTGTATTAACTTGCTTGATTTCTCATTGCTTCACTTTTTTGGGGGAAGATACAGGGGAAGTATTAGGATGAATCACTATATTGCTGTTTGCCTTTTTTTTTTTGGGGGGGGGGGCACCGTGCAGGTGAGGAGCCTGGGAGCTGCCTAAGGCAGCGGCGCCTGTGCTTTCACCCTAAATTGCCATTTCTTAGGTCACAAATTGTCAAATATTGGCTGGGCACAGTGACTCATGCCTGTAATCCTAGCACTTGGGGAGGTCAAGGCAGATAGATCACCTGAGGTGAGGAGTTGGAGACCAGTCTGCCCAACATGGTGAAACCCTATCCTACTAAAAATACTAAAAAATAGCCGGGGGTGGTGGCGCACACCTGTAATCCTAGCTACTCAGGAGGCTGAGGCAGGAGAATCACTTGAACCTGGGAGGCGGAGGTTGCAGTGAGCCAAGATAGTGCCACTGCACTGCAATGAGATGAAAGACTTCATATCAAAAAAAAAAAATATCAAATATCATCAATTTTATATGGTTTGACCTAAAAATGCACTGTGGGTACTCAAATGGACTTAGGAGGCAGACGCCCAGCTTTGTATTAAGTTGCTTGATCTCTCATTGCTTCACCTGGTAAGGATCCAAACATTGTGTTAAAGCGTTTAGCATAGTGCCTGACACACTCTAAATGCTCCCAAAAGGGGAGGGAAAAAGTTGAAGGCACTGACTGAGATCTTGGGAAGTTCCAGAAACTATAAGTATTTCCATGTGTAAGAGATGAGGCTGGAAAGTTAGTGGACACCACCTGCTGAAAGTGTTCATTCCATCCTGAAGGCTGAGGAGCTGCTAAAGGATTGGAGTTAGAGTGGTGTCTTGATCAGGTTTACATTGGGATAATAGAGTATATTAAGGTGTGGGCTGGCCGGGCGTGGTGGCTCACGCCTGTAATCCAAGCACTTTGGAGGCCAAGGTGGGCAGATCACCTGAGGTCGGGAATTCAAGACCAGCCTGACCAACATGGTGAAACCCCGTCTTAAAAAAAATTAAAAAAAAAAAAAAAAAAAGGTATGGGCTGGAGAAGGCTCAGAGCACCACAGTGAGATTGGCCAAGGGAAGTCAGGATTTTGGCAGCACTGTGATGGAATGTGGACCTCTCTCCTTTTCTCTCCACAGTTTATCCCAGGCCACCAGTCTGAATGTTCCCTACTATCCTGTGTTTCTTGTCCTTCTCTAGGTGACGGCTCCCCAGTGGGGAAGGTGCATGTGCTGGGCTTGCTACACGAAGAGCTTCATGGACCAGGCCCCATGGGAGCTCTCAGCAGCCTTGCTCAGACTGAGGTGACCCTGGGCGGTATAATGGGCCAGGCTTCGGCCCGCATCTTGTGTCGGCGGCCCCGACAGCGCCCAACTGATCAGGTCAGAAGAACCAACAGGAAAGGACTGGAAATCGGGGGCAGAGAAAGGGGTGGCATGATGGGAAGAACAATGAAAAAGCTGATGCTTCGAGGAGACTTTAAAAACATGTTGCCCAGGGTAGTCTCAAACTCCTGGGCTCAAGTTATCCTCCCACCTCAGCCTCCCAAAGTGTTAGGAATATAGGCATGAGCCACTGCGCCCAGCCCTCAAGGAGACATTTTGTCAAAAATGCTGATTGGGTATTTCTCTGTGTTTTCTATCACTTACCTGATTTAATTTTCACAGCTATGGCATAAGGTAGACTGTTTTGTTATCACCATTTTCAGGCTGGAAAGCCAGATCAGGCAGGGGTTTTTTGGTTTTTTTTTTTTTTTGAGACAGAGTCTGGCTCTGTGGCCCAGGCTGGAGTGCAATGGCACAGTCTCAGCTCACTGCAACCCCGGGTCTCCCAGGTTCCAGTGATTCGTTAAGTCTGACCCCATTCCCAGCCTCAACAAAGGGGTATAAGAAGACTGTTTTGCTGGGCGCCGTGACTCATGCCTGCAATCCCAGCACTTTGAGGGGCGGAGGCAGGCAGATCACCTGAGGTCAGGAGTTCAAGACCAACCTTGCCAACGTGACAAAATCCCATCTCTACTAAAAATACAAAAATAGGCCGGTCGTAGTGGTGGGTGCCTGTAGTCCCAGCTATTTGGGAGGCTGAGGTGGGAGAATCACTTGAACCTGGAAGGCGGAAGTTGAGATTAGCCAAGATCATGCCACTGCACTCCAGCTTGTGCGACAGAGTGAGACTCCATCTCAAAAAGAGTCTGTGGGGCTGCTCTGCCTAAGGAGTAGCCATTCTTTTATTCCTTTACTTCTTAATAAACTTGCTTTCACTTTTGAAAATAAAATAGAGGCTGGGCACGGTGGCTCACACCTGTAATCCCAGCACTTTGGGAAGCCGAGATGAGTAGATCACCTGAGGTCAGGAGTTTGAGACCAGCTGGCCGACATAGCGAAACCCCATTTCTACTAAAAATACAAAAGTTAGCTGGGTGTGGTAGCACATGCCTATAATCCCAGCTACCCAGGAGGCTGAGGGAGGAGAATCATTGGAACCTGGGAGACCGGAGGTTGCAGTGAGCCGAGATGGTGCCACTGCACTCCAGCCTGGGCCATAGAGCTAGACCCCGTCTCGAAAAAAAAAAAAAAAAATGTAAAGAAAAAGTTGAGGGCATGGGCTGAAAGCAGTCAGTTAAATAGGTGATTGGGGGCTGAGGATGTAAAGTCCTAGATCCTCTCTAGTTTCTTCGGTAAGATGAAAAAAATTCCTTTCTTTCTTCTCTCCAGACTCAGTGGTTCTCCATCCTTCCAGACTTCAGCCTGGATCTCCAAGAGGGGCCCTCCATAGAGTCCCAGCCCCACTCAGATCCTCATATACCCCCGGTATCTAAGAATGCCAGGGCCAGAACAAGGAAATGTAATTTAGGGTCTGGTAAAAGGGGAGAGAATAAAAGCTGCAGAGGTTGGGGGTGGGGTCAGGGATTCTGGGGATGGGGTAGAGTGGCAGCATCCTTTGCACCTACAGGTGGATCCCACAGCTCATTTGACCTTTAACCTTCACCTGTCCAAGAAAGAGAGAGAAGCCAGAGATAACCTGACCCTGCCCTTCCAGTTCAGCTCTGAAAAGTAAGGTTGGGACCTGGGTACGTGGATCCATATATAGAGCCCAGCATCTGGGCTGCGGAGAGGTGGGGCGACAGCAGGTTATTGATTAGCCTCAGACTTTATAGGGGCCGAAGTCCAGAGACAAGTCCAAGTTCTTTATCCACCATATATACCCCGTACAATGGCAGAGGGCCTTTATGTCTCTTACCTCTCCCTTAGGTCCCAGCTCCACTTGTCCCCAGAGCAACCTGGGCCTGGGCTGAGTCAGACCAGACCCTTGGGAAGTGGCCCTATCCCTAGGCAGCAGTGCTAGGAGGACAGAAAGCTATATGGGCGTGGCAAAGGTTGGTTAACAAGGGCTTAGTACATGCCTGCTGTTCTGTGCCCAGTATGTGGGTGGATGAAGCAAGACTACAAGATTCTTGCCCTCAAGCTGCTAGGAACTTACTAGGAGAGCAGAAGCAGTACTAGTATATCTATCCCAGTATCGAGTGGTGTTTCAGCTGTAACCTGGACGTCAGAGAAAGGGACTTGGACCAAGAAAATGACACAGAGGCCTAAGAGGGGTTGGCTGAGTGAGAGTCACAGTCACCTGGAAGAAAGTATTCAGACCGGACCTGTTAGCCACCCTTACCAGCACCAAATCTTCCCTTCTCAGACAGGAGGCTCTACTGCGGCCTAGGCCAAGCCAGGCTACCAGCCACATCTTCTATGAGCCAGATGCTTATGATGACCTGGACCAAGAAGACCCAGATGATGACCTAGATATCTGACTGGCCAAATTTTATTAGACTGTAATTGGAAGGGGCACGGGAAGACTTTGGGCCCAGAACCATCTCTGTTGTTTGTGCTGGCCTTATCCCTGCCCCACCTTGGTTCCCCTTGTCTATGGAGCCCCACCCCATGAGCCAGAAAGCAGTGTCTCATTAGGACTGAAGGTAGGATGAAGACATAGGGTAGCATGAGAGAGTAGAACACCCCCATGCCTAATAAAATTTTTTTTATTAAAAAAGAAACACGGCAGCTATTTAAATAAGACGGGGGTGGGAATGGATGTCGAGATACAAGCACCTGCCTCTTTTAGTCAATTGTCAGTGGAGTCAGTGGGGGCCAGGAATGGCCATGCAAGCCACTGGGGCACTCTCTGCATTTTCTGAACTGGAGTGTACTTAAGGTTCCAAGCTCCCTGCAAGGATCCAGACGGGGAAAGCAGAGGCCCTGAAGGAAAAAAAGCCTACTTCCCAAAACGAATTTTTTATTACTGTACAAAAAGCACACTGCCCCTTTTTGTCTCTCCTACCAATCCCCCCCACCCCCAGAGGACTATACATGACGTGCCGAAGTGACCAGGAGGCCTTTGTCCTGCACCCTGCCCACAGGCTGACCCTAGCCCCAGGCCCTTTAGGGCATCCAGACACACCCATAGCCTGTCAGGCTGGGGCTAGGAGGTCACAGGTCACAGGTCATAGGAGGAGATTCCGGGTCACACGTACTCCTTGGCAGAGTTGGGCTTAGGGTAAGAGCGGGGTGCACGGTACCCAGTCTTGCTCTCATTCCCAGGACAGGAACAGGAGAGCAGTGCACCTCCCAAGATGACCAGGGCAGACCCTGCCCAGCCAATAAAGATGGCAGGGCCAAACTCATACCTGTGAAGAGAAGGGAGCGGGGTGGGGGGTTAGAAACCCTGGCCTGCCTCTGCCCTCCCTGTCCCAGGACCCCAGACCTGTCCCCTTAGGAGGGAGGGCTCCCAGACTTACTTAATGTTGGTAGGGATCAAAGGGTTATAAAAGTCTGTGACAATCTGATGGCCATACCAGGAGCAAGCTACCAAGGCAGCAAGACCTGGAGAGAGAATGAGGGTTTCGGTATGGTGAGGCCCTAAACCAGCACCTTGCCCGGCCTTTCGCCTTCCAGAAGGGAGAGAATCCTGGGGCTCACCTGCCACGATGAAAATTATGCCTCCACCCATGGCTATACGGGCCTTCTTCACTTTGTCGTCTCCCCCACAGCGCGTGCACTTCATGCCCATCGTGGCCACAAACATGGCCAGGAAGCCCAGCACCAGGGAGACCACCATTAGGGCTCGAGTGGCCTGCATGGCCGCTGCGGGTGAGGGGAAGGGGCGCTGTCATTGCTGGAAATGCATGTGGCCCTCAGGCAGCTCCAGCCTTCGTGCCGCTGGCCGCGCCCACTAACCCCTGGACCTCAACTGGCTGGCGCCCGCCTCTGCCGCCGGCCTGGGGCCCCAGGTGTCCAAGGCCCAGACTCAGCGAGCAGGTCCCCGCCCCTCCCGACAGCTCGGCCTTCCTGCTCCCGCCCCGCCCTCTCGGCTCCAGGATCCGCCCGGGGCACCAGGGTTTCGGTGAAACTGCCCTGGATAGGGGGAAGGGTGAATGGGGGCAACGAGGAGAAGCGGAGACAGTGGCCCGAGCCCCGCGCAGCGCACACGCCGGCCGGCGTCCTAGCTCTGAGCCTGTTATCGAGGCCACCGGGTTTGTGGCTTCGGCTAATCGGCCGATAAGATTAGAGGCCGCAGGCGGCGGCCCACTCCGAACAGCCGCACCGCACTTTGGCCCTCGGCGCGCCCCGCGCCCGTGGCCCGTTTTTGAGTAAAGGGCGGGAGATGACGGAGGCAGTAGACTGCCCAAGGATCGGGGAGGGGACGGCCCCCGCCTAAGTACCAGTGTTCCGCGCCGGGTAGGAGGCTGGGTTGGGGGCGGAGGAGGACCGCGGGCAGCCGAGGTGCGCGCCCACGTGCAGCCAGAACCCCGGCCCGCTCCCGCCCAGCCCCGCCGCCCCCACCCGACCACTTCCTCGCCCCGCAGCTCCCCGGCAACCCAAGGCGCCCAGCCGTGGGGCCTCGGCCCTGCCACGAGCGCCACCCCCGCCACCTGGGTCCGGGGCGCGTCCGCCCCGTCGGTCCCGCAGCCTTACCAGACAAGGCGAGCACCGAGTCGTACATTTTGCAGCTCATCATCCCAGTGCTCTGCGTGACGCAGTCCATCCACAGCCCCTTGTACATGGCCTGGGCCGTGATGATGTTGTCGCCCGCATACGAGCTCATCTGCCACTGCGGGATGGCGGTGCAGGCCACCAGACCCACCCAGCCCAACAGAGCCATAGAGAAGCCCAGCAGCTGCAGGCCCGAGTTGGCCATTTCCGCCCTCAGAAAACACTGGGGGCGCCAGGCAGGAGACCCTACAGTAAAACAGAAGACGCTTGGGGGGCAGCCACACAAAAGAAAACTTGAGGTGGAGTTTTCAAGTCACCCAAAAAGACAAAAAGAGTTTGGGCCAGGTGAATGTAAATCTTGTCACCGAAGACACACAAATCAACCCTTCCAGTGACGCGATGGCCTCGCGGCAGAGGGAACAGGCTACGCCGGGAGGTGGTTCCAGACAAAAGCGGTCCCCGAAGTCCAGGCGGTTCCCTCCGGCGCTCTCAGCGACCCTAGCCAAACAAAAGGTGGAGGGGCCGTCTGGGCGCGGTGCTGGGCTCCGGCAAGTCCCAAAGTTTCCTGAGCTGTCCGCCGAGGCTGCGCTGCGCGGCAGAGGCGGCTCGGAGGTGAGCCGGCAGGTGCAGGCGGACAGGTGGGGCGTACCTGAGTATATGTAGGGCGTCGGGGGCGCGGCAGGGGGAGGCGAGATCGGAGGGGTGGCCAAGGGTGACCTGACGTCACCGAAGGGATACTCACCTGAACCGGAAGTCGCGGCCCCCACCCCTCCTTGCCCAGGTGAGGAGGAAGAAACCTGAGCACCAGGGTCACGCCCCCTCACTTGCCAGGTTTTGGCCGCAGCTAGGGAGGAGGTGGTGGCTCCGAATCCCAAGAGTCAGAGTCAGCCCCTCAGGACTGGATTTCCCTCGAGCACCGGGATGCCCCTTCCTTTCTTCCCAACAGGTGCGTCTGGAACGCTGCGGGGTGCCCCGCGTCCGGGTTTTGTCCAAAGTACTCTCTGCTCGGCCCTACTTTCGCCTCCACCCGCTGCTCTCCTTTTCTGTCTCCCTGGTCGATCCCACCTGCGGGGGCCCTGTCTCGATCCCTGAGAGTCCCTCCCTTCAGCACCGCCTTCATTGTCCCGGTTCTCTGACTCTGCCCCCCTACAGAGACCCGGCTTTTGAGCGTGGCTCCCCAGCAGCCCCCATTCCAACCCGACATGACTCCCAGCCTGAACCCTCTGTACTCGACCTCCCCACCTACCACTATCCCCTCCGGCGTCAAGGCTCCTAACAGGAGGAAGAAACCACTGGGACCGTAGCGGCGGAGGGTGGGGAGCAGGGTGAGGTCTAGGTCAGAGTCTTGGCCACACCCATCGTTCCCCTCCCTTGGAGTCTTTTCAGACCTACCCTCCACCTTTCCCACCCCTCCCCCAGCCACTCGTCCGTTTCTCTTTCCCTACTGGGCCCGGGCGCGGACTGCCCATTGCGGTGCACTCTTTCACGCCCTCACTGTTCTGTCCTCTCTAACGTGGCTCTTTAAGCTGGTCATCCGTGGGCCCTCACCCTGCAGTCCTGCTCTCTCTCCCCAAAGCACTGCTCCCTCCTTCCTCCTGGCACCCCTTTCATGCTCTGCTCCTTCCCCTGTCATCTTTGGTCATCTCCTCTTCCTGCCTTTCCTGTATTGGGTCTTCCTATTTCAGTCCTTGTCCTTTTTGTTGTTCGTTGGAGAGGGGGGTCCCAGTGTGTCACCCCGGCTGGAGTGCAGGGATGCGATCTCGGCTCACTGCAGCCTCCGCCTCGCGGCTCAAGCGATCACGCCGCCTCAGCCTCCGCAGGAGCTGGGACCACAGGTGCGCACCACCACGCCCGGCTAACGTTTTCGGACTTTTGGTAAGAAGGGGTTTCACCATGGTGCTCAGGCTGGTCGCCAGCTCCTGAGCTCAAGCAATCCGCCGCTCCCTCCTCCTAAAGTGCAGGATTCCAGGCGTCAGCCACCGCGCCCAGCCCACTCCTTGTCTTTTCGTTTGCCTTTTCGCCTTGTCTCCAGTCTCCTTGGAGTCCAGCATCAGAAATTAATCTTTCTTTCCTCTTCTTAGGTGCACACTGCACTTTTTCCACCCACTCTGCCCAATTTCCTCCCAATCATCCTACCCTCCAACCTCCTCACACTTATCAGACTCACATTCCCTGCTTATTCTGGCTCTCTCACGGTTCATTTTCCACTCTCCATTTTTTACCTCGACTCTCTCACATTTTTTAATCTTGGTTCTGCCGTCTCAAACATTTCTCTGTCTTTCCTTCGTTTAATTGCTAAACATATTAAAGGGCTCCTTATGCTACACTAACTGACCTGCTTTTGTATAAAGTAAGACTTTCATGAACTCTTTTTTTTTTGTTTTTGAGACAGTTTCACTCTTGTCACCCATGCTGGAGTGCGATGGCACGATCATGGCTCACCGCAACCTCCACCTCCTAGGTTTAAGGGATTCTCCTGCTGCAGCCTCCCGAGTAGCTGGGATTACAGGCACCCACCACCACGCCCAGCTAATTTTGGTATTTTTAGTAGAGATGGGGTTTCACCATGTTGGCCAGGCTGGTTTTGAACTCCTGACTTCAGGTGATCCACCCGACTCGGCCTCCCAAAGTGCTGGGATTACAGGTTTGAGCCACCACACCTAGCCTTTTAAAAATTATTTTAAGAGACTAGTCAGGCACAGTAGTGAGAAGGGGGTGAAGGTAGAACAAGAAGTTCCTGCCTGGGCACGGTGGCTCACGCCTGTAATCCCAGCACTTTGGGAGTCTGAGGCAGGGGTGGATCACCTGAGGTTCAAGACCAGCCTGACCAACAAGGAGAAACCCCTGTCTCTACTAAAAATACAAAATTAGCTGGGCGTGTTGGCATATGCCTGTAATCCCAGCTACTCGGGAGACTGAGGCAGGAGAATCGCTTGAACCCGAGAGGCAGAGGCTGCAGTGAGCTGAGATCACACCACTGCACTCCAGCCTGGGCAACAAGAGCGAAACTCTGTCTCAAAAAAAAAAAGATCAAATTACTGATCAAATCTCAGCTGGTCGGAAGGTAGTGAATTATTTCAATTCACTACCTTCCGACCAGCTGAGATTTTCTTGAAAATTTTCCTTTGAGCTCTAAAGGAAAATGTTTGTCATCACTTAACTATATCCAGCTTCTCTCCAAACTCACTGCTGCCACCCCACACCAGGCCATGTCTGGACACAGCAACTGCTTCCAAACCAGTGTCCCTACTTTCACACTGGCTCTCTAAACTCTATTCTCTGGAGTGACCTCTTAATCCACTCAGAGTTTTGTCATTTTCTGTTTAAAATCTTTCGGTAACACTCGTGTTCTTGCCAGTAAGTGCCACACCATGGCTGACCTGACTGCCTCAGCCACATTGGCCTTCCCTCTGTTCCTACTCACTGGAGTTCCTTTGCACAGTCTGTCCTCTGCTTCTGGAAGCTCTTCTCCATTCACTCCCACCCGCCTTCCTCTATCCAGCTAACCAACTCATCCTTTAACTGTTCTCAAATATCACTTCTTTTAGAAAGTCTGGCCTGACCACCCAACCCCAGACTAAGTCTCTCATGGCTACCAGTACTTTTCTTTCAAAGCTCTTATCGAAGTTTGAAAATACTGTATTTACTTTATGTGCTTATGTATTCAACGTCAATATCCGCTGTACTGTATATTCCAAGAGGATAGAGATGTGTCTGGATTTTATCACCAATAAATGTTTCAGGAATTAATGAATGAATAAATTGCAAATAAACAATATTTTCATTCACTTTTCAACAATTTTTTTTGAGATGAAATCTAGCTCTGTTGCCCAGGCTGGAGTGCAGTAGTGTGATCTTGGCTCACCACAACCTCTGCTTCTCAGGTTCAAGCGATTCTCATGCCTCAGCCTCCCAAATAGCTGAGATTACATGTGCTTGCCACCACACCCGCCTAATTTTTAAAAATATTTTTAGTAGAGATGGGATTTCACCATGCTGGCCACGCTGGTCTTGAACTCCTGACCTCAAGTGATCTGCTTACCTCGGCCTCCCAAAGTTCTGGGATTACAGGTGAAAGCCACCCTGCCCGGCCCTCAACAAATATTTTCTAAGTGTCTATAATGTGCCAAACATGGCCAGGCACAGTGGTCATGCCTCTAGTCCTAGCTACTCAGGAAGCTGAGGTGAGATCACTTAAGCCCAGAAGTTCAAGGCAGCAGTGAGCTATGATCCTGCCACTGCACCCCAGCCTGGGCAACATAGGGAGATCCTGTCTCTTAAAAAAAAAAAAAAAGAAAGAAAGAAAGAAAGAAAAGAAAAAAAAAAGGACCAGGCACTATAGTTGACCCTGGAGATACAGCAGGGAACGAAACGGATAAGGAGACTGAACTCATGTAACTTATTTTCTAGAAGGAAGCAGACAATAAAGAGATTAAATGGTGCATATTTTGAAGGCAATAAAACAGTATAATGTGATGAGGGTGAGTCTATGCTAGGATGAGGTCAGAGAGAACTTTTTGAGGAAATGATTGTTAAATAATAATCCAGAGGCTGGGTGTGGTGGCTCATGCCTGTAATCCCAGCACTTGGGAGGCTGAGGTGGGTGGATCACCTGAGGTCAGGACTTTAAGACCAGCCTGGCCAACATGGTGAAACCCCATCGCTACTAAAAGTATTTTAAAGATTAGCCGGGTGTGGTGGTGCATGCCTATAATCCCAGCTACTCCAGAGGCTGAAGAGTAGAGAATTGCTTGAACCTGGGAGGCGGAGGTTGCAGGGAGCCGAGATCTTGCCATTGTACTCCTGCCAGGGTGACAAGAGTGAAACTCTATCTCAAACAAATAATAATAAGAAGAAGAAGCCACGAGGGAAGCATATTATAGGCAGGAAGAACAGCAAGTCCGAAGGCCTTGTGTTGATTGCCCCTTTGAGACTTGTAGTAATTAATTTAAAGCAGAATTTCTCAATCTTGGCACTACTGACATTTAACATTTTTCCCACTGCTATCTCTATTGCCATTTTGGGCCAGATAATTCTCTGTTGTCCTGTGCATTTTAGAATATTTAGGAGCATCCCTGACTTCTGTCTATTAGATGCACCCTCCCCTACACCTAAGTGTGACAAAAATGTCTCCACACATTGCCAAAGGTCCCAGGGAGGAGAGGAATAAAATGGGTCCCTGTAAAATGTGATTGGTGAGCATCATCGTGGATTTTTTTCCTCTAATAGCCTTGAAGTAACTAGTTGGATAAAAGGATCCAAGTAGATGAATAATTGAAATTAATTGGGGGTGGGGGGTTACTAAAAAGAGGAAGAAGGAATTTTATAATATTTTCATGAGAGTGATTATGTGTTAGATCATAGATATAAATTGGGCAAGATGGGGAGCAAACACAAAAGAGTGGATGGATGGTGAAAAACTGGTAGCGTCAATGGTTTAGAGGTCCCCATGAGATGAAAGAAGTGAGGATACATGAGGATGGGCGTGGTGGCTCACGCCTATAATCCCAACACTTTGGGAGGCTGATAGAGGTGGATCAATCGAGCTAAGGAGTTGAAGACCAGCCTGGGCAAGATGGCAAAGCCTCATCTCTACAAAAAAAAAATACAACAAAATGTAAGCCAGACATGGTGGCCTGCACCTATATTCCTAGCTACTCACTTGAGAGGCTGAGGTGGGAGGATTGCTTAAGCCTGGGAGGTGAAAGCTACAGTGAGCCATGATCATACCACAGCACTCCAGCCTGGGCAACAGAGTGAGACCCTGTCTCAAAAAGGAAAAAAAAAAAAAGAAAGAAGTAAGGATATGTGAGCAAATAAACTAGAAGGCTAGAGGCGATTATAAAACATGCCTGGCTTGAATTCAAAAAATTGGAAGAAGGCTGGACACTGTGGCTCACGCCTGTAATCCCAGCACTTTGGTGGCATGTGCCTGTAGTCCCAGCTACTCGGGAGGCTAAGGCAGGAGAATCATTCGAACCCAAGGGTCGGAGGCTGTAGTGAGCCGAGATTGCACCACTGCACTCCGCCTGGTGACAGAGTGAGACTCCAACTCAAAAAAAAAAAAAAAAAAAAAAATGGAAGAAGGCCAGGCACAGTACATCATGACTACAATCTCAGCACTTTGAGAGGCCAAGGCAGGTTGATCACTTGAGGTCAGGCAGATTGCTTGAGGCTCAGGACCAGCCTGGCCAACATGGCAAAACCCCATCTCTACTAAAAATACAAAAACTGGCCAGGCATCAGAGTCCTGCAGTGAGCTGAGATCACACCACTGTACTCCAGCCTGGGTGACAGTGAGTAACAGTGAGACTCCATTTCAAAAAAAAAAAAAGCCAGGTGATTCCAGCTTCTTGGGAGTTGAGGCATGAGAATTGTTTGAACCCAGAAGGCAGAAATTGCAGTGAGCTGAGATCAGACCACTGCACTCCTGCCTGGGCAACACAGCAAAACTTTGTTTAAAAAAAAAAAAATCGGCCAGGCGCGGTGGCTCAAGCCTGTAATCCCAGCACTGTGGGAGGCCGAGGCGGGTGGATCATGAGGTCAAGAGATCGAGACCATCCTGGTCAACATGGTGAAACCCCGTCTCTACTAAAAATACAAAAAATTAGCTGGGCATG
>NW_022436952.1:25895540-25913208 GCF_009761245.1 Sapajus apella | reverse complement strand
GCGTGCCTGTAATCCCAGCTACTCAGGAGGCTGAGGCAGGAGAATTGCCTGAACCCAGGAGGCGGAGGTTGCGGTGAGCCGAGATCGCGCCATTGCACTCCAGCCTGGGTAACAAGAGCGAAACTCCGCCTCAAAAAATAAAAAAAATAATAAAAATAAAAATAAAAAAATAAAAATAAGCATTTGGGCTGGGCACAGTGGCTCATGGCTGTAATCCCAGCACTCTGGGAGGCCAAGGCGGGTGGATCATGAGGTCAGGAGATCGAGACCATCCTTGCTAACACAGTGAAACCCCGACTCTACTACAAATACAAAAAAATTAGCTGGGCGTGGTGGCAAGCCCCTGTAGGCCCAGCTACTCAGGAGGCTGAGGCAGGAGAATCACTTGAACCTGGGAGGTGGAGGTTGCAGTGAGCCAAGATCTTGCCACTGCACTCAAGTCCAGCCTGGGCAACAGAGAGAGTCTCTGTCTAAAAAAAAAAAAAAAAAAAAAAAAGCTTTTGGGTGTCGTGACTCAAACGTGTAGTCTCAGCTATTTGGGAGGCTGAGGTGAGAGGACCACTTGAGCCCAGTGAGTCTAGGCTGCAGTGAGCCTGTCTGTACCACTCACTCAAACCTGAGCAACAGAGAGAGACCCCAACTCAAACACAGACAGAAGGCCCGGCACAGTGGCTCAGGACAGTAATCCCAGAGCTTTGGGAGGACGAGGTGGGTGGATCACTGGTCAGGAGTTCGAGACAAGCCTGACGAATATGGTGAAACCACCCCCCCACCTGTGTCTCTACTAAAAATACAAAATTAGCCTAGCCTTGTGGCACATGTTTCAGCTACTTGGGAGGCTGAGGCAGGAGAATCACTTGAACCTGGGAGGTGGAGGTTGCAGTGAACCAAGGTCACACCATTGCACCCCAGCCTGGGCAAAAAGAGCGAAACTCCGTCTCAAAACAAACATAAAAATGAGACAGATCAATGAAGACAGTGTGCTAAGAACTGTGTCATTGGTTCAATCTTCTGTACCAGAGACTCAACTATGTCAACAAAATATAGGGAAGAGATAAAGGGAGGCCATAGCATTGCTGGAAATCCGGGATCAAGGTCCCCAGAAGCTGGAAGCGAAGTGAACCTGTGGAGCAGGAACTGGGTGGGGAAGCTTTCTTTGAAGGATGAATAGGAGTCCTTTGGCATTCCAGATTTTGCAGAGGATTAGTGCAGCAAAGGCATCACGAAGGGGTGAAATGGCACAGCGTGTTCTGGGTACAATAAGGACCTAGGCATTGCTCAGAACAAGAGCAAAGGAGACAGAAGGAGAGGCAGGAGAGATAGTTAAGGCCAGAGATGGGAGAACAGAGGCAGGAGGTTTTGTTCACTCTGAAAAGGGATTTGAACTTGACAGTTGGGGGAAGGAACAAAGTGTTAGTGACTCCTTGCATGAGAGATGAGATTGGATCTTTGAAAATTGTTCTCTGCTCTCATCATAAAGGATAGAAGAGGAGCAGGAAGACCAATGAGCATGACAGTGATCTGGACTGAAGTGGCAGCTGTGCAGGTGGAGAATATCGGATGGATGTGGGAGAGTTTTGGAGGTCAAAGCACCAATGTTAGAAACTAACTGGATAGGCCGGGTGCAGTGGCTCATGCCTGTAATCCCAGCACCTTGGGAGGCCGAGGCGGGTGGATCACCTGAGGTCAGACCAACATGGAGAAACCCCGTCTCTACTAAAAATATAAAAGTAGCCCAGGTGTGGTGGCGCATACCTATAATCCCAGCTACTCAGTTCCTCCCTGCTCCAGGCACTGCCAATCCCTCCCTTTCCCCACACACATTCCCCAGGTTGGAGGCTGAGGCAGGAGAATTTCTTGAACCTGGAAGGCGAGGTTGCGGTGAGCCAAGATGGAGTCATTGCACTCCAGCCTGGGCAACAAAAGGGAAACTCCATCAAAAAAGGAAGGAAGGAAGGAAGAAGGAGGGAGGGAGGGAAGAGAGGAAGGAAGGGAGGGAAGAAACGATAAAACAGCAGGAGGAATCGAGCATGACTTCTACCATAGGGGTGACTGGGCGGGTAATTCATTGAGATAAGGAAGTTAGGAGAAGGAGCAGGTTTGGACATGCTCATCAGGAGAGCTGCCACATGCCACATCCGGGCGGTAACGGAGCACCTGGATCTGCAGCTCTAGAGAAGGGCCTGGGTTAGATGTCACTGAAGCCGTAGGGTGGCGGAAGGGCGAGAAACAGTGGGTCGAGATTCCCCGAGTCCAATCTGCTGCGGCTCCTCGCTCGCCCTCCAGGTGGCACCACAGCCCTGCGCTTCCGAAGCCCGTTTTCTAAGCCAGATACTCTCCACCCTCTGAGTATTTCGCTTCTCTCTCCCCACGCGCCGACCCTAGGTCGCGCACTTTCTGCCTGGCAGAATTTGGCGGAGGATCCAAACCCGGAACAGCCTCCGGAGAGCGTGTCGTCCACGCGGCCAGCATATGCTCAGAAGACCTCAGAGGCTCAGACACCTCAGGGCTGGAGGTGTGGTCAGCGTGACCAATTGTCTCTCGGACCAGCTCCAGGAACCAACCTGGGGAATGGGTGTAGGGGAAGGGCGGGATAGGCAGTGCCCGGAGCAGGGAGGCACTGAAAGACAGGACCACACAGCCCGGCCACCAGACCCGCTGGGAACGGAATTTCCTGGCCCCCAGGGCCACCCTCGGTGGGAAGCATGTCGCGGACCCTTTAAGGCTCCATCTCCCTGTCTCTCCGCCCCCGCCTGCGACAGGCCGAGACACCCGGGACCTGACATTTGGAGGCTCCCGACGTGGGAGCTAAAAATAGCCGCCCCGGGTTACTTTGGGGCATTACTCCTCTCCCACCCCGCGCGCGGGCTCGCGAGGGGTCTCAGGCCGCTGGAGTTTCCCCGGGGCAAGTACCCCTGGCCCGTCCTCTTCTCTCAGACCCCAACTTCCAAACCTGCAGACTTTCAGAGTTTTCTGAGGCCCGGGATCCTAGCTGATGGGCGGAGTCCCAACACGTGGGTGGGCGGGGCCTTTTGTTCCAGGGAACCTTTTCTCAAACCTTCCCAGTCGGAGGCTGGCGGGAACCCGAGGGGCGTGTCTCGCCGGGCACGCGGAGGGGCGTGGCCTCATTGACCGGCCCCATGAACTCCAGCCAAACTCTAAACCCCAGGCGGAGAGGGCGTGGCCTTCTGGGGTGTGCGGGCTCCTGGCCAATGGGTGCTGTGAAGGGCGTGGCCCGCGGGGGCAGGAGCGAGGTGGTGGGGGCTCCCCGCGTCTTTTCCCCCCAGCCCGGCTCCGCCAGATCCGCGGGAGCCCCACCGCTCTCTGGCTCCTTGGCTTGTGGCTGTGGGTCCCATCGGGCTCGCCCTCGCACGTCGCTCCGGGACCCTCGCGGTCCCCGCGGCCTCTGCCCCCAAGGCCGGGGCCACAGACTCCCGGATCGGTGCTTTCATCTTCGCCGCCCCTGCGCATCCAGCTCTTCTAAGACAAGATGCCGTCGGGCTTCCAACAGATCGGCTCCGAAGTAGGATTCATCATGAGGGGGCGGGGCGGGGGACAAGAGTCCCGCTTTTCCTGGGCTGGGGTCGCGGTTGGAGTCAGCCGGGGGTATTTCCTGCGCAGGCGCAGGGGGTGAAGGTGGGGGGCTGGCTGGCTATTTATACCCGTCCCGGACAACCCGTGACTGTGAGATTCCAATCCTACCAAGAGGCAGAGTGGGTCTGCAGGGCCTTTCACAGTTCACCACCTTTCCTAGTACGCGGCGCGGCACTCCGGAATCGGGGACACCCTGCCCTCGATCCGACTGGGGAAAGTAGATCCAGGCGGCTCTTGCTCTCCGGGAGCTGTCCGTCCATCTCCGCTCGCGGCCAGTGTTTCGAGGACTGGAGGCTCTCCGCGGGCCCCCACCCCCACTCCTGGCCGCCCTCCAAGACGCTGAACTTTCCCTTGGCCCCATGGTTGGTGGAGGGGCAGAGAGGACTGTCAGCCCCCCCTACTCCTCCAGCTCAGGTTTCCGCTTGGAGACAGTCTGTGCCGCCAGTGAGCGGCCACCACTGCCACCACCCCTCACACCACCTTCCTGCCCTCCTCCCCTGGGCACGGCTCTCCCAGGCAGAACCCCCACACGGCCCTTCGCCCTTGGTCGGAGCTTAGTGGGGGAGGTCAGGCCACGACATAGAGAAGACCACCCCTAGATGACCAGGATGTCCTTTCTGGAACAGCACTTCTTGGTCCTGTTGGGACCCTCCTGGAGCTGACTGACGGAAACCCCAGAGGAGAGGGAATAGCCCAGTGGCTGATGATAATAATTCACTTTTCAGTTTATAAAACCAGCATTGTCAGGGATACTGTTAACACGTGATGTTAATCTACACAACACTCTCACAGATAGGTAGGCAAGGCAAGCAGCATCACCCCCATCTCACAGAGGACACCCACTTCTTGGCAGGGAAGTGACTTGCCCAAGGTCACACAAATCTGAGCTCTTAAGGCCAAGCCTGTCCCAAGGTCACAGAAGAATTTTGAGACTTAGGTTCTCAAACATCCAGCTTCTCTTCTATGTCTAGGTTGCAGTTGAGCTGTGTGTTGTTCCTGTTTACATTGAGATCTTTGTGCAATTCCTAATATGGCCCAGTTTCCCTCATCCAACATGTTGGATGGAGCCCAGTATCTTCAGGCTCCAGCTGGGCCCCGGCCCCTAGCGGAAGGAAAAAATCCTGATTCTATGTGACATACTGTGTCTTTACGTCTGCCTATCCAGGATGGGGAACCCTCTCAGCAGCGAGTGACTGGGACCCTGGTCCTTGCTGTATTCTCTGCTGTGCTTGGCTCCCTGCAGTTTGGCTACAACATTGGGGTCATCAATGCCCCTCAGAAGGTGAGGGACTGCAGCTGGCAAGTTGGGAGTACCAAGGGAGGAAGACAGGCGCCCCAGGGGTGGTGGAAAAAGGAGGGTCTGCAGAGAATCTCTCCTCTCCTGTCCCCCAGGTGATTGAACAGAGCTACAATGAGACATGGCTGGGGAGGCAGGGGCCCGAGGGACCCAGCTCCATCCCACCAGGCACCCTCACCACCCTCTGGGCCCTCTCCGTGGCCATCTTTTCCGTGGGCGGCATGATTTCCTCATTCCTCATTGGTGTCATCTCTCAGTGGCTCGGAAGGTTAGGAGCTGGAGGGTAGGGGTGGAGGGAACAGGAAGGGAGCCACCGCTGGGTGCCCTAACCCTCACAGCCTCACTCTATCTGCCTGCCAGGAAAAGGGCCATGCTGGTCAACAACGTCCTGGCGGTGCTGGGCGGCAGCCTCATGGGCCTGGCCAATGCTGCCGCCTCCTATGAAATGCTCATACTTGGACGGTTCCTCATTGGCGCCTACTCAGGTACTCACGGGCACCACAGCCCTGCCTAGTGCCCTGTTCTCTTTCCCCATGCCTGGGTTTTCAGATGGAATGCCCTCAGCCCTCTCTTCTTCCCTCCCCCAGGGCTGACATCAGGGCTCGTGCCTATGTATGTGGGGGAGATTGCTCCCACTCACCTGCGGGGTGCCCTGGGGACGCTCAACCAACTAGCTATCGTCACTGGCATTCTGATCGCCCAGGTGACCAGGCCGGGCCTCATGGGTGCCTGGGCAGTGGTTGGGGTGGAACTCTGGAGAATATGATGGGCTTCCAGGCCAAGGCAGGAGGGCTGAGTGACCTGCCTTCTTTCCCAACCTTCTCCCACAGGTGCTGGGCTTGGAGTCCCTGCTGGGCACTGCCAACCTGTGGCCACTGCTCCTGGGCCTCACAGTGCTACCTGCCCTCCTGCAGCTGGTCCTGCTGCCCTTCTGTCCCGAGAGCCCCCGCTACCTCTACATCATCCGGAATCTCGAGGGGCCTGCCAGAAAGAGTAAGCTCTCCCCCTGCAGTCTGACCCAGGCCCATACCCCGGCCCCGTCCGGCTAGCACCTGGCCTCCTCTCAGGTCCCCTCAGGTCTAACCTTCCCTCCTTCAGGTCTGAAGCGCCTGACAGGCTGGGCGGATGTTTCTGGAGCGCTTGCTGAGCTTAAGGATGAGAAACGGAAGCTGGAGCGTGAGCGGCCACTGTCCCTGCTCCAGCTCCTGGGCAGCCGTACCCACCGGCAGCCCCTGATCATCGCGGTTGTGCTGCAGCTGAGCCAGCAGCTCTCGGGCATCAATGCTGTATGTGTGGAGCAGTCTCCAGGCAGGGCGCAGCCTAGGGAGGGGAGACAGGAGTGGGAAGCGAGCCCCCTCCACCAGCACTCAGGGTTGGGCCAGCCTGTTGTGGCTGGAGTAGAGGAAGGGACATCCCTGCCATCACTTCTTCTCCCCTACCTCTAGGTTTTCTATTATTCGACCAGCATCTTCGAGACAGCAGGGGTAGGCCAGCCTGCCTATGCCACCATAGGAGCGGGTGTAGTCAACACAGTCTTCACCTTGGTCTCGGTAACTGCTCACCTCTGGAATGGCCCAAGCCACTGGCTTCACATCCCTGGGTGTCCTAGAGGTCCTACTCTTGGTTGCCCTCACCCACGCAGTCCCTCCCCCTTCTGGTACCTGAAAGGCTCCGGTCAAGCTCTGACTCTTCCCGCAGGTGTTGCTGGTGGAGCGGGCGGGGCGCCGGACACTCCATCTCCTGGGCCTGGCAGGCATGTGTGGCTGTGCCATCCTGATGACTGTGGCTCTGCTCCTGCTGGTAAGGCTTGGAGGCTGGGAGGGGCTGGCAGCCCAGCCCATGGGAACAGTCCTGAAAGTCTCTGGGACCAGCCAGGGCCCCTCCTTATCACACGATTTCCATCCTGGCACCAGCTCTGTGCCAGGACTGTGGGTAGTAGGCTCCAGAATCTGCTGGGACTGTGGTCTGTGCTCCTGAGGGTCTTGGGGTGCACTGGGTGGCAGCTGTGGCACAACTCTGGCAGCCAGCAGGGAGACCCGCTGTCAAGCCTAGGGAACAACCATTCCTAAGGACCCAGCTTTAGAGTCAAGGGAGAACTGACCATCATAAGAACTGAGAGGCAGTAACATTTCCTCTGCCTTGAGCCTGCATGGGATAGCCAGCAGAATGTCAGTGCTCAGAAAGGCTCAAGGGCATGCTCTAACCCCGGATGGCAGGCCCCCCACAAGCTGCTGAGGAGGGGGTTAGATTTCACTTCTCTGGTTTGAGGGCAAGGGAAGATCCAGAAAGGCCTCAACTGGATTCTTCACCCTCCCTGTCTGGCCTCTAGGAGCGAGTTCCAGCCATGAGCTACGTCTCCATTGTGGCCATCTTTGGCTTTGTGGCATTTTTTGAGATTGGCCCTGGCCCCATTCCTTGGTTCATCGTGGCCGAGCTCTTCAGCCAGGGACCCCGCCCAGCAGCCATGGCTGTGGCTGGTTTCTCCAACTGGACGAGCAACTTCATCATTGGCATGGGTTTCCAGTATGTTGCGGTAGGTCCCTGCCCCCGCCCCCGCCCCCGACACCGTAGGCCAGAGGGCAACACACAGCTAGCCCACTTGCTTTCCGGTCAGGGACTCCTCCAGCCACAGACCATGGGTCTTTGGGTCACTTTGGTGGACCACCTGCTCTACAGAATCAAAGCAAGGAAGGGAGCTGACCTAGATTAGATAGCAACCGAGGTACCTAAGACGAACCAGTGGCACAACTTACCTTAGTCCGAGAATAAAACGATAAACTTTCCATGAATGCAACAAACAGCTGGGAGTCTCCTGAGTGCAATAACTGAGGATGGTGAAGAGGCCAAAAACTAAAGGCGTATTGGGGTTCAGAGAATCCTCTTTTCCATGTAAATTCTCATTCCCGGTCATTTCCCTCGTCCCTGGAGGAGCCAGCTGCTGTCCGCAGGCTCCCCAGCTCCCTATGAAGGCCTTTAGCTACTGGTTGCCATTAACGACCCTTTCCCTCCCCACCTCACTCTGTCAACACCTCTTTCTCCACCTGTCCCAGGAGGCTATGGGGCCCTACGTCTTCCTTCTATTTGCCGTCCTCCTGCTTGGCTTCTTCGTCTTCACCTTCTTAAGAGTACCTGAAACTCGAGGCCGGACTTTTGACCAGATCTCAGCTGCCTTCCACCGGACACCCTCTCTTTTAGAGCAGGAGGTGAAACCCAGCACAGAACTTGAGTACTTAGGGCCAGATGAGAACGACTGAGGGGCCAGGCAGGGGTGGGAGAGCCAGCTCTCTTGACCCCCCCCAGAGACCCCTTCCTTTCCTCTGCAGCACTTTAACCCTCTCTTCCCTATTACTTCCAGGTGGAAAAGAATCCCTGCAGCCTGGTAGAATTGGGAAGCTGGGGGAAGGGTGGTCTGAGCACCCCCCCATTCCCCTCGTGTGACTCTCTTGGATTATTTGTGTTGTCGTTAGGCCATGGCCATCAGGGTGGGCCATTCTCCCCTCCCTCTTCCTTCCCCTATCCCCTTTCCTCCCCACCCCACCCAGACTCAGCTCCAGAATACCTTCTTCCCTGCTAGAGAAGGGGGATTAGAGGGAGGAGAGGTCTAGACTTTTTCAGTGGGACAAATCAGAGCAGAGGGCAAGACATGAGACAAGAAATCGAGTTTCCCACCACCTTGGACTCCTCCCACAATCTGGGACTTTCACTGAATTCTTGCCATACAGACTCTGGGCAAAGGGGGTTCTGTCTTGACCCCTCCAGGGAAAAGGACTCGCCTCCCTCACTGCAGGCTCAGCCTTCCAGGTTAAGAGGGAACAGGAAAGAATGTGCCCATGTGTGGCAAGACAGAAGGATAGCAGGCTCCCGCCTCTAGGCATGGGGCTCTACCCCTCGGGCTCTACCCCAAGCCTTGTTCCTCAAGGCTGCCAAGAAGGAGCCCTAGCTTTTTTCCTCCCTTCCTGGAAGGGTGCTGCACCCACAGGCTTTTGACCAACTAAGGGAAAGAGGGGATTTGAAAGGCTGCCTGGAAACACTGGGCTGGGAGGAGCCTTTGGATATTTTTATATACATTTGAAAAGGGGGCTGAGAGAAGAAACCAAAGGTCGGTTGTACGAAATGTGTATATATAGATCTATAAAGTCACTGCTGAAGACAAGCATCCTGGCGTGGAGGTACTTGAGGACGGGCTGAGACAGGGACCATAACTCTTCACCCCTCTTCCTCCCTCTGTCCTGGCTCAGCTCAAGGCCTCAGAATCTTCTGGATGCCGTCGCTCATGCCCTTACATTTCTACTCATTGCTTTATTAATAGTAAATGCTCAATAAATTGAAGCTGCCAGTGGCAGGCACTGCTCTTGGCATCTGCAGAACACTCACTGCAAGGGAGGTGGCAGCCCATATCACAGACAGGCAGTGAAGCTCCCTGATGGGGGCACTGTTTATCAGGGGCACAGCTGGAGACCCAGGAGCAGGGATGCCAGGCCCTGCCCATGGCCCCACATCCCCTCTTCCCCACCTTTAACAGTGAGTTACTAGCAATTCTCCAAAACAGAAGAGGCAGAGACCAAGACCACAGGAAAGCCTGTTTTTGTTTTTACTGGAGGCTCAGGTGGCACATGACAGATCATAAAATGGCTTCAGAGGTAGGGGGCCGGGGGGAAACAAAAATAAACTGGGGGGAAAGAAAAACAACCAGGAGGAGGTACGAGCTGGCTGGTTCCTTCTCAGCCTGAGTTAGGGGAGGGAGTTGGTATCTCTGAACGGTAAGGATGGATCCCTTCCTTCAACCCCTGATAAGGGGAGGGAAGAGAAAAAAAAAGCAAAAGGCTGTTGCTTTGGCCCTCCTGAGACTCAAGGAAAAGGTGAAAAGCTGGTGTTTTGATGCCATGAATCACGGGAAGGGGGGAGCGGGGTACTGGGTAGGGTACAGGTCAGTTGGAAAAACTGGCAGATACCTGAGAGAGAAAAGGGAATTGACAGATCGTGAACAACAGCCACTTATCGCCACCCAGCCCTCCACCTTCCTGGTCACCCACCCGACTGCATCAGCCACTCACCAGATGGCAGCTCTGGTTGTCCTTTGAGTTGGAATCACTCCAGAATGGTAGTGGTGGGGTCCCCACTGTTGATAGGGCCTGAGGTCTAGAGAACAGCAGTGGCCAATTGAGACTTTTTTTTTTTTTGGTTGGTGGGGGAGACGGAGTCTCACTCCAGGCTGGAGTGCAGTGGTGCAATCTCAGCTCACTGCAACCTCCCTCTCCCTGTTGAAGTGATTCTCCTGCCTCAGCCTCCCAAGTAGCTTCGACTACAGGCGTGCACTACCACGCCCAGCTTATTTTTGTATCTTTAGTAGAGACGGGGTTTCACCATGTTGGACAGTTTGGTCACAAACTCCTGACCTCAAGTGATCCACCTCCTCGGCCTCCCAGTGCTGGGATTACAGGCGTGAACCACCTTGTCCGGCCTGGCCGAGACTTGTTTTTCAGAGCCCTGAACTTCAACCTTCTTTCACTTTTTCCCTTCCCATTAACACCCTCAATCACTTCCTCCAGTTCACATCCACAAGCTGGTGCTATGGCTCTAGGCAGCACTGAGGGACGGGGGGGCAGTGACCTGGGCTTGACTGCCTCCCCTGGGGCTTCCTGGTGGGAGGGAGCACCTGCCAGGGGAGGATCCAGCAGGCCGCAGGGAAGCAGGTGGTGGCAGGGCCAGGGCAAGGGAGGAGAGGAGCCAAGGGATAAAGTAGGAAGAAAAAAGAAAAGGAGGGGTGTGGGGGAGCTGGTCTCAGCCTTTTCTTTCATCCCACATCCCGAGGTCCTCACCTCAGGGGCTGCGGGCTGCCGGGGGCCAGGAGGCTGCTGCCGTCTCCGCTGGAAATACGGGCGGTTTCGTGGGCGCTGAGGCTCAGGTCGGGAACCATCCGCGGAACCTTGACTGGGCTTGGTCTCACCATCCCCACCTTCCGTGGTAGGCTGCTGGGGTGGCCTGGGGCGGAAAGGCCTAGGGAAAGGAGCAGGGCCTTGAAGGGACCAGGGAACACCCAGGGCTGACCACCTCCCTCCCCAGGGCTCCCCCAGCTGCCCTGCCCCATCCCACCTCCTGGAGCCAGGCTTCCAGCCTATAAGCACTGCCTCCCTGCAAGGTACCTCTCTCACCAGGAGCCAGGCTCTGCCTCCAGCTTCACCCTTCCACCCTCCTGTCCCTTTCCTCAAGGAACCAGCACTGGAGGGAAGGGGGAGACCAAGCTCCTAGCAGGGAGTCTTACCTTCGGTACCTGGGCCGGAACCGGGGCGGGGGGACACGCTCATCTCCCTGGTGTTGGTGCCCCTCCAGTGGGGCTGTCTCTTTGGGTTCTACCCCATCAGTGCCCTTGGAATAGGCAAAGACCCTGGTGAGCTGTGGGGACAGCGGCTGCCCCAGAGCCAGGTTATCCACAGCTCTGCCCAACCCTCAGTTCCTCCTTCTTTGGGGTCCCATGGTCTCTATCTTAACTCCCACTCCTCTCCTGAACTTGGGGAACTGGCTCCCATACTCCAGCTTCCCTTCACCTCTATAGGCTGCTGCTGGTTGAGGGGCCGAGGGCCTCGCACGAACCGCCTTCGGTAGAAGAAGGGTGGCGGGCGCCGTCGTCTGGGCCGCTGCCCCGAGTCTTCAGCCCGCTCCCCTTCGCTGCCAGGTTCTGTCCCCGCTGAGGGAACCTCTGCAACCATGGGTGGTGGGGCAGCTGGCCGAGGCCGGGGGATGAATCGGCGGAACCGACGTCGGTTAGGGGCATAACGGCTGCCCTTCACGGGCACCCCCCCAGGCCCAGTTACATTCGCGGCTTCTGCACCCTGGGAAGGTGGTGAGCGAACAGTCAGAACCTGCTTCCCCTTCTTCCAGGGGAAGGCCCCTCTCCAGCTTTCCTTCAGCTCCTCTAACTTCTTTCTACCCTCCCTGGAGGGGCAGTGGAGTGCATGTGCATCCATCTAGGAAGGAGCAACCTGTTCTTTTGAAATAACTGCTACTGCACCCTCCTGAGTGGAGGAAGGCCTGGAAGCCACCATCCACCTTTTACTCCAGAGGCGAACTCAGGAAGTCTGAGGACAGGGCCCCATGTGGAGAACAGATGTGGAAGTGCTTGGTGAACTACAGAGAAGAAACCCAGACACTGTCGACATGACAGGGACATATTTAGGACATCCATTAGCCCTAGTGTTAAGGAAGAGGACATCATGGGGAGAGGACACAGATCCATTCCCACAGAATGGGGCAGAGCCGGGCCCAGGAGCATCTACCCTGCCATGACCTCCAGGCCACCCTCCCATAAGCCTGGTCAGCTCTATACCCCATAGCAGTCCCCAAACCTTCTCTCCTTCCACGACATCAAATTCCACAGTCTCCCCATCTCCAACGCTGCGCAGAAACTTCCTGGGGTTGTTTCTTTTAATAGCTGTCTGATTGAGGGAAAGACCAGGAGAAAGGTGAGCCAGCAAGACCAGAGTCTCCGTCACTCCCTGCTGGGTCCACCACCCAATCTCATTCTTTCCACATTTGACTTGGGGTCTAGAGCTGGAGGGTGGTGCAAGGAGGTGGTCAAAGTTTAGTAGGGGAAAAGTCACATACTAGGGGCCTCAGCAACGATTGTGCAGTTAACCACTGTCCCCAGGACACACTCTCCCTCCCCCTTTCCCCCTCAGGGATTTCAAAAAGGGAGGCGAGAAACATGAACTGCAAAGCAAAGCAAAAGGCAAGGACAGTCTTCAGTTGCAAAGCGGGTAAAATGCACTGTGCTTCTTACCTCGGTCCCACTGAGAGCTCTTTCCACCAAGCAGTGGTTCTCAAGCTGTAGCGTGCATCAGAATCACCTGGAGAGCTCGTTAAACAGACTCCGCAGCCCCAGCCCCAGCTCTGATTGATTCACCAGGTCTGGGCTGGGACCTGAGAATTTGGATGTCAGGTGATGCTGCTGCTGCTGCTGGTGCGGGGGCCACGCTTTGAGAACCACTGCACCCAAGTACCTTCTCCCTCTGAAAACTGCCTCAGTGGTTCCTGGAGTGTTAACAGGTCCCAGGAGGTAGTGAGCACACCACACCCAGGGGCAACTTGCTCAACTGACAGATGTTTAATAACCCCACACAAGTGTGGCTAATTGTGGTTGACACAGGCACCCAAGACAGATGGGGAGCTATTCCCTGGCAGGGCGCCGTTGTGAAGAAGTAAGAGCCAGAGAAACACGATGGAGGGCACTGCTAAGGACTACGGCAAAGGCCTTCAAAGGGGGCCGGTTCTTCCCCTCAGAAAGCCGACCTAGATCTTACCTGGTGAACAAAGACATCTTCCTTGGTGTCATTCCTGCAGAACAGGATGGGTTGTTAAGGAGGGGACTTGAACAAAGCCCTCAGCTCCTCACTGAGGCCCCCTTAGCTGCCCCATCTAAGTTCAGTGGGCCCATCCTTGCCAGCATTCCACAGTTAGGGGTATACAGGGCCCGGGGTGAGGGAGAAAGAGCCAGCAGAACCCCAGAAGCTGATGTAAAGGGAAATACACCTAAAACCTCAGTGCCACATCTGGACTTCACAAGGAAAGGGCAAGCTGGGGAGGCAAAGGCAGCTTGAGCCACACTTCCACCGAGGCGAGCCTTACAACTTGCCAGCGCTGGGTACAACTGCCCCTAGCCAATTCCCCCTCCCCAAAACTCCATCGGGGTTGGAAAATTTGTCTTCCTCCTTCTACAGTCAAGGAGGCAGAAAGTGCAGATGGAGCCAGAGGTGCAGAAGAAGACGGAGAAGGGAACAATGTGTCAGGAACTTGCTCCAAACAGCCACAAAACTTTATTCTCATCCTCAGCCTGGAGGTGAACCCCAGGGTCAGGACCACATTCCACACACATGGGACCAAGGGTGAGAGAGAAGAAAACATTCACCCAGTCTCTATCACAAGCACCCCAGTCGGTGGGGGTAGGGGAGAAAGGAAAAGTTTTCCTGGAGACACTTTGCCCTGCACCCAGTCTGCTGTTTCCAGAATTAGACAGGGACCCTTCCCCAGAACAAACATTTTAGCTGTAAAGCACTTGGATCTGCACAAGGGTTAGCCTGCTAAGAGGGAACTGGGGCCTCCCAGGAGGGCCGGGCCAGGCAGGATGCCCAGGCTGGGGAAGGGCCCACTGGCTGGCCAGGATCTGGCTCTGCCCAGAATCCACTGCCATAGCCTCTCCCAGTGCTGAGGGGTGGGGCTGCCTTCTGAAGAAGAGCAGCAGCCTCGGGCTCCTTCCCCCTGCCCCCCACTGTCAGCCTCAGTCCCAACAGGTGGGGGGCTCAAATGAGCCACAGCTCTTTAATGGAGATAAGTTGTGAGTGCTGCCATAACAGGAAATCAGTGAGGATTCCAGCCTGGAGCCCTGAGGCAGAGAACCCTACAATACGTTGCGCCCCAAAGGCATGTCAGAGTGAAAGTAATGAAGCAATTCCAGAAGGTGAGACGAGAAGCTGGCAGGGTCAGAGCCAGGTTTGCCAAGTTCCTGAATCATTAATCCTCTGCTGCCCTTGAAGATGTGGAGGAGGCTTCCTCTTGTCACTAAGCGCACATTTGTGCTGCAGTTAAAGACTTTCAACCAGCATCAGCTGGACATTGCAACCATGTGCCTCCGCAGGGGTGGAGATGAGCTTGGGCAGGTGTCCAGTCCCACAGTCCAGTTTGGAAGACACCCATTCCACCCCCGCCCTGGGTTCTTTGGATACCTGTTGATGAATCCGTAACCATTCCGGACGTTGAACCATTTGACAGTGCCCAGGACTCGGATTGCTGCCAGGCAGAGATGCAGTGGGGACAGTAAGATGGGAGGAAGAGATGGAGTTGGACTCAGTTTTGAGACACTCCAAAAAAAAAAAAAAAAAATCTAGCCTACTGCCTTATTGCTGCTCCAAATATCCGCAACTATTGCAATTAAGCTCCAAACTACTATTAAGGTTACCTTCAAGCCAACCAGGTTTCACTAGCAGCTTCAAGGTATTCTTACCCTACTCCACCAAATGGAATCACCCACACAGGGGACTCAGGCTTTCAAAAAGCCTTCCAACTCTAAGGCACGTTCCCCACATCCTACAAATCCAGGCCCTTCACCTAGAACTGGGTACTCACCTGGTCTGCAAAGTGCTGCCCCCAGGCCATAACTGAGGGTTTTTCTACCCCTCCCAACGCAAGAGTCCCCAGGGCACCTGCTAGCTGGGCTCAGAGGCTTGCCTAGTTCTAACCGAGTCAACCAGGCACTGTGTCCCGCCCGGAGGCGTGGCCGGGCCCTGGGGGTTTATTCTCCACCCCACAGCCTTAGCTAAACCTGCCTGCCCCGCCCTCCCGCCCAGGAAAGCACAGCAGGGTTTCCCATCAGGGAAATCCACTTTATTGGGTGCGCAGCTCCCAGCCCAGTTAGCGCTCTGGGCCTCCCGGCCAGGCCGCCTTTGGTTTTCCGGATCCCGCCGGGCTCCACACTGCCCCTCCCCCAGCCCGCCGACCCCTCAGAGCCGCCCCGTGCGCGCCCCCCCCTCACCCAGCACCGGCTTGTCCGCCTGACTCCGGGCCGGGGGCGCGGGGGTTCCCGAGGCCGCCGTCGCCGGGTTGCCAGGGGTGCGGGGGCCCGGCGCCGAGGGGGTCCCAGCAGCGGGGCCCGAGGCGGCTCCGCCCCCGCCGCCGCCGCCGCCGCCGCCGCCCGCCCCGCCGCCTGCTTTCTGCGGCTCCCCCGCGGGCACCGGTACCACCACCGCTACCACCCCTGCCGCCGTCGCGGGCACCGTCGCCGCGGGGGCCGCTGTCGCCACCGCTGCCGCCTCCACCTCGCTCATCCCGCCGGGTCCAGTACCGGCCCCCGCCGCCACCGCCTCCTCCGCCGCCGCCGCCGCCACCGCCCCAGCCCCTCCCCCCGGCTCGCGAACCCGCCGCCCCGCTCGGTCCTCGCGCCCCGAGCCTCGCCCGCACACCGGCAGCGGGCCCGGAGCCGAGGCCAATCGCAGCCCGCTGCCGCCGCGCGCGCAGACCCCGCCTCCCAGTCACGGGCCAATCCCAGCCCGGCGGCCCCCTGGCCCACACGCCGACCCCGCCTCCCAGACTTCGCACCGCGGCCCCGGCCCCTGCTGGCAGCCCGGTAAGTACACCTGGGCCCCGCCTCCGGGCCGCCACGTGACCGCTCCCGGCCCAACCCATTGGCCGGCGGCCCCTTTCCCCTCCCCCCTCCGCCCCTTTCCACCGGCCGCGGGAAATCAAACGGGCCGGTGGCGCCCCAACCGCCACCTGGCCTCGGCGCGAAGGGCGGGGCTGGGGCCGCAGCGCCGAGGTTGCCCCTAACGACCCGAGCGAAGGGCGGGAGTCTGCAGCCTCGGTTCTGTAGACCGCAGCACCGCTCGCCTGCACCTTCAAGACCGACCTTGCCCGTAGGCTGCCAGGTGCAGACGCCTTCCGGCCACCACCGCCCTTGCCACCTTCTCCCCACAGGGCGGCCCTACACACCTGGGGCTGCGGTATCCGCCCGCAGGATAGGCTGGAAAGCGCCGCAGAACGGCTTCCCCGGCTCACACTTGCTCCCACAAGCCGGGAACTCCTACTTTTCTTTTTTTTTTTGAGACAGGGTATCGCTCTGTCGCCCAGGGTGGAGTGCAGTGGCGCGATCTCGGCTCACTGCAACCTCTGCCTCCCAGGTTCCAGCGATTCTCCTGCCTTGAGCCACCGCTCCCGGCCTGCCCCTGCATATGCTTGTATTGGAATTAAAGTTTACAAGTAGTATAATGTGCAGCTCTTTGCTGAGTTGGTTTTATGTTTGTTGGTTTGTTTGTTTGTTTCTGTTTTGACACAGGGTCTCCCTCTGTTGCCCAGGCTGGAGTGCAGTGGTGCAATCGTAGCTCACTGCAGCCTCCTCCTCCCGGGTTCAAGCTATTCTCCCTCCTCAGCCTCCTGAGCAGCTGAGATTACAGGTGTGCACCACCACAGCCCGGCTAATTTTTGTATTTTTAGTAGAGACAGGGTTTCACCATTTTGGCCAGGCTGGTCTCGAACTCCTGACCTCTGGTGATCCGTCCACCTCGTCCTCCCAAAGCTCTGGGATGATAGGCGTGAGCCACTACGTTCGGCTTCGTTTTGGTCAACGTGTCTACTCATGTGGCCCACGCTGACCTCTGCACCTCTGATGTCTACATGCCGGGGGCTGTGGTCTCCAGCCAGGTGTCAGGCTTCGGTGTACTCGAGGCCTTTTGCACATGCAGTTTCTTCTGCCTTCATGTCTCAGGGTGGCCCTCTTCAAGTAGCAGCTTACATACCACTCTTCCCGATCACACCATTCCTTATTTTTCTTTTTTTATTTTATTTTATTTTATTATTATTATTTTTTTAATTTTTTATTTTTTCCCATTTATTTATTTTATTGCATTTTAGGTTTTGGGGTACATGTGAAGAACATGCAAAATTGTCATTCCTTATTTTTCTAATGGCATTTTTGAAAATATGACATGATCCCAACCATTTGTTATTTTACTTCCCCACGCACCGTAGGCTGTAAACGCCACAGCAGTAACAGCCTGGTAGTTACACCAGACCCCTGCAGCAGTGCCTGGTATGACGTACATACTCAATATTTATCGAATACATTAACAGCCCCCATTCCACAGATGCTAGGACTGAGGCGCGGTGCGAAGCTTGTATCAGGTTTCTCAGGAGCCTGGGAAGTCCTACCTGGAAGCTGAAATGTTCCTCCTAGAAAAACGAGGCTCCAGGCCGGGCGCGGTGGCTCAAGCCTGTAATCCCAGCACTTTGGGAGGC
>NW_022436952.1:25895368-25895530 GCF_009761245.1 Sapajus apella | reverse complement strand
AGCCTGTAATCCCAGCACTTTGGGAGGCCGAGGCGGGTGGATCACGACGTCAAGGGATCGAGACCATCCTGGTCAACATGGTGAAACCCCGTCTCTACTAAAAATACAAAAAATTAGCTGGGCATGGTGGCGCGTGCCTGTAATCCCAGCTACTCAGGAGGC
>NW_022436952.1:25884595-25885368 GCF_009761245.1 Sapajus apella | reverse complement strand
GCTTGAGCCTGGAACGTCAAGGTTATAGTGAGCTGCAATCCTGCCACTTGCACTCCAGCCTGTGTGACACAGCAAGACCCTGTCTCAAAGAAACATATACAATGATACATAAAAAGAATCATTCCCACAAAACACAAACCACATCTCTCAGACTATATCTAATCTCCAGCCTGGTGACAGAGTGAGACGCTGTCTCAAAAAAAAAAAGATTGGCCGGGCATGGTGGCTCACACCTGTAATCCCAGCACTTTGGGAGGCTGATGCAGGTGGATCATGAGGTCAAGACATCAAGACCATCCTGGCCAACACAGTGAAACCCTGTCTCTACTAAAAATAGAAAAATTAGCTGAGCATGGTGGTGCACACCTTTAGTCCCAGCTACTCGGGAGGCTGAGGCAGAAGAATTGCTTGAACCCGGGAGGCAGAGGTTGCAGTGAGCCGAGATTGTGCCACTGCACTCCAGCCTGGGCAACAGAGTGAGACTCTGTCTCAAAAAACAAAATAGAAACAAAAAACCAAAAAGATGCACAACATTATAATTGTTTGAGGAGGAGCAAGGAAGTAAATGGGGTTGGGGGTGTTTAAAAAAAAATCAAATGGCCGGGCGCGGTGGCTCAAGCCTGTAATCCCAGCACTTTGGGAGGCCGAGGCGGGTGGATCACGAGGTCAAGAGATCGAGACCATCCTGGTCAACATGGTGAAACCCCGTCTCTACTAAAAATACAAAACATTAGCTGGGCATGGTGGCGCGTGCCTGTAATCCCAGCCACTCA
>NW_022436952.1:25818355-25884495 GCF_009761245.1 Sapajus apella | reverse complement strand
AAAAAAAAAATCAAATGTAGGAATAAATGAAAATGTTATATTCTGCTTAAAACTCTTCAGTGACTTCCCATCGAAAACTCATAGGTAAAGCTCAAACCTTAGCTTAACTATAAGGGCCCAAGATCCAACTCATTGCCACCCCACCCAGCCAGGCCCCAAGCACTGCCTCCTGACCAGTCTTCCGGACATTGCTACATGTGGCTATTTCAGTTTAATTAAAATTTAAAATTCAGTTCCTAAGTCTTTCCAGACACATTTCAAAAGCTCAATAGCCATAAGAGGCTCAAGGATACTATATTGGCACAGATAGAGAACATTCCCACCCTCAAAGAAAGGTCTAGCAGACAGCACTACTATTTAACAAATTCTCTTTTTTTTTCAGACAGGGTCTCATTCTGTCTCCCATGCTGGAGCGCAGTGGGGCACTCACAGCTCACTGCAGCCCTAACCTTCCCAGGCTCACATGATTCTACCACCTCAGCCTCTGGAGTAGTTGGGACTGCAGGTTCACACCACTACGCCTGGTTAATTTTTGTATTTTTGGTAGAGACGGATTTCGCCATGTTGCCCAGGCTGGTCTCCAGCTCCTGGGTAACCCCATCTCTATGACTCAAATGATCCACCCACCTTAGTCTCCCAAACTGTTAGGATTACAGGCGTGAGCCACCATGCCTGGCTTCAACCATCTCTGTAAATCTCAGTTCTCAGGATACTAAATCTTCTGTTCTAAAAGTTTCAGAAATAGTTTCCTATTTGAGTTAATTTCGCTGAGATTTCTTGAGTGCTTTCCTCTGACCATCTGGCCTGGGAGACAAATGCAGTAGTAACTGTCATGATAATCTCAGTGCTGGTTAGCAACTCTGTGAGTCGCATTCTAAAAATACTTCACATAGTTAACAATAAAATATGCATCTTTCTTTCTTTCTTTCTTTCCTTCCTTTCTTTCCCCTCCCTCCCTCCCTCCCTCCCTCTCTCTCTTTCTTTCTTTCTTGATGGAGTCTCGCTTCGTCACCCAGGCTGGAGAGCAATGGCACGACCTTGGCCCACTGCAACCTCCGCCTCCCAGGCTCAAGCGATTCTCCTGCCTCAGCCTCCCAAGTGGCTGGTATTACAGGTGCCTGCCACCACGTCCGGGTAATTTTTGTATTTTTTAGTAGAGATGGGGTTTCATCATATTGGCCAAGCTGGTTTCAAACTCCTGATCTTGTGATCTGCCCGCCTCAGCATCCCAAAGTTCTGGGATTACAGGTGTGAGCCACCGTACCCGGTCTTCTTTTGTTACTTCAACAAACATTTATTGAGCACCTATTGTGTGCCAGATTCTATAAAACATGCTAAAGTATAGCAGTGAATTAGACATACAAGATCCCAGCAACAGCCCGGGTGTGGTGGCTGACACTAGCAATCCCAGCACTTTGGGAGGCCGTGGCAGGTGAATCATGAGGTCAGGAGTTAAAGACCAGCCTGATCAACATGCTGAAACCCCATCTCTACTAAAAATACAAAAATTAGCTGGGCATGGTGGCATGCGCCTGTAATTCCAGCTACTCAGGAGGCTGAGGCAGGAGAATCACTTGAATCACGGGGTGGAGGTTGCAGTGAGCCAAGATCGAACCACTGCATTCCAGCCCAGGTGACAGAGCAAGACTCCGTCTCAAAAAAAATCCCTGGGTCAGAGTTTGCATTCCAGTAAAGGAGATGGTGAAAAAGTAAGCAGATACACATGATAAGTACAGAGATAGGAAAAGCCATGAGAGAAATGCACAGATTGATGTGATGGAGAGTAGGAGAATGTGGGGGGTTAATCTAGAATTAGGCTGCCAGGAAAACATTCCTAGGAGGTGGTGTATTTACACTGTGACTTGAAGGATAAGAAAAATATAGCAATCGGCTGACTTGAGGTCAGGAGCTCCAGACCAGCCTGGCCAACATGGTGAAACCCCATCTCTACTAAAAATACAAACATTAGCTGGGCATGGTAGCAAATGCTTGTAATCCCAGCTTACAAGCAAGTGAGGCAAGAGAATCACTTGAACCTGGGAGATGAAGGTTGCAGTGAGCCGAGATTGAGATCGAGCCACTGCACACACTCCTCCATTCTGGGCCAGAGTGAGATTCAAAACAAAGAAACAAAAAACAAAACAAAACAAAAAACCAAAAAAGGAAAAGACAACAACAAAGGGAGGAAGGAAGAGTCCAGACTCATGAAATAGCTAGTGTAAAGGTCAGGAGTGGGTGCTGGGTGTGGTGGCTCATGCCTGTAATCCAAGCACTCTGGGAGGCTGAGGCAGGTGGATCACCTGAGGTCAGGAATTCGAAACCAGCGTGGTCAACGTGGCAAAACCCTGTCTACTAAAAATTAAAAAAAAAAAAAAAAAAAAACTGGGCGTGGTGGTGCACACCTGTAGTCCCAGCTCCCGGGGAGGCTGAGACAGGCGAATCACTTGAACCCAGGAGGTAGAGGTTGCAGTGAGCCAAGATCACACCACTGCACTCCAACCTTGGTGACATACTGAGACACCATCTCAAAACAAACGAACACAAAAAAACTTCCCAGCCGGGCGCGGTGGCTCAAGCCTGTAATCCCAGCACTTTGGGAGGCCGAGGCGGGTGGATCACGAGGTCAAGAGATCGAGACCATCCTGGTCAACATGGCGAAACCCCGTCTCTACTAAAAATACAAAAAAAAATTAGCTGGGCATGGTGGCGTGTGCCTGTAATCCCAGCTACACAGGAGGCTGAGGCAGGAGAATTGCCTGAACCTAGGAGGCGGAGGTTGCGGTGAGCCGGGATCACGCCATTGCACTCCAGTCTGGGTAACAAGAGCGAAACTCCGTCTCAAAAAAAAAAAAAAAAAAAAAAAAAAAAAAAAAAAAAAAAAACTTCCCATTCCTATCACTCTTAGAATAAAACCCACATCCTAAGGCTTTGGTTGATCTGGTCCCGCTTACCTCTGTTCTCCTCCTTATTTACTAGACTTGTCAGTTGCACTTAACTTTTTGCTCCATTACGCTCAAGTCTTTTCTGCCTCCTGGCCTGTGTGTGCGTGTGTGTGTGTGTGTGATGGAATCTCACTTCGTCACCCAGGCTAGAATGTGATGGTACGATCTTGGCTCACTGCAACCTCCGCCTCCCGGTTTCAAGCGATTTTCCTGCTTCAGCCTCCCAGGCAGCTGGGACAACAAGTGCATGCCACCATGCCCAGCTAATTTTTTTTTTTTTTTTTTTGGTATTTTTAGTAGAGATGGGGTTTCGCCATGTTGGCTAGGCTGGCCTCAAACTCCTGACCTCAAATGATCCGCCCATCTTGGCCTTCCAAAGTGCTGGGATTACAGGTGTGACTCACCACACACAGCCCCCCTCCCCTCTTTTTTTTTCTTTTTGAGACAGGGTCTTGCCGTGTTGCTCAGGCTAGAGTCCAGTGGTACAATTGTGGCTCACTGCAGCCTCTACCTCCCAGGCTCAAGCAATCCAGCGATCCCTCTACTTCAGCCTCCTGAGTAGCTGGCACTACCGGCATAAACCACCACACCTGGCTAATTTTTGTACCTTTCGTAAAGATGAGGTTTCACCATGCTGCTCAGGCTGGTTCAAGTGAGCCACCTGCCCCTGCCTCCCAAAGTACTAGGATTACAGGTGTGAGCCACAAATCCTGACCTGCATTACTGCATTTGTCTTTGGGAATGTCTTGGTTAATCTATCATGTTCTCCAGCCTCATAGACTGATAGTGCCTTTGACTTACTCTTTGACTTTATTCTCCTCATTCCATTACCCACTGAGTTCCATGAACTGGATCTCCAAAACGTCTCTGATACTTATGTGTCCCTCCCTGCCTCACCCACCACCACTACCCCGATCCAGGCCCCCATTTGCTCACTTGGGCTACTGCCACAGGCTCTTCACCAGTCTCTTGTTTCCAGTCTGGCTCCATGTTGATTGCTGTGTCCTGCATGGCTGGTGTGAGCTTCCTAGAGCACAGCCGCATCAGGGACCAACGTTGCTTCTTCCTTATCTACAGAAAAAAAGGCCCTGTTCCTCTGCACAGATTTAAGCCTTCACGATGGCCCAGGTCTCCCATCCCCACTTTAGCTCTCATGATGATCTCTGCCCTCCCTCCCAATCCCCCATGATTCTTTTTTTTTTTTTTTTTTTTTTTTTTTGAGACGGATTCTTGCTCTGTTGCCCAGACTGGAGTACAATGGTGTGATCTTGGCTCACTGCAACCTCTGCCTCCTAGGTTCAAGCAATTCTCCTGCCTCAGCCCCCTGTGTAGCTGGGATTACAGGAATCACCACACCTGACTGATTTTTGTATTTTTAGTACACATGGGGTTTCATCATATTGGTTAGGTTGGTCTCAAACTCCTGACCTTGTGATCTGCCCGCCTCAGCCTCCCAAAATGCTGGGATTACAGGCGTGGGCCACTGCACCTGGCTGACTCTTTTCCTCTATTCACCAAGCACATCTTCCTCCTTCCTGTTGCTCTCATCACTCCCATCGTCTGCAATTCTCTTTACTCTTATTTCTACCTTTCCCTCCGACCAAATTTCACCCACTTTTCAAGGTTTAGTTATTTTATTTATTTATTTTTGAGACGGAGTCTTGCTCTGTCACCAGGCTAGGGTGCAGTGGTGGGATCTCGGCACTGCAACCTCCGATTTCCGGGTTCAAGTGATTCTCCTGCCTCAGCCTCCTGAGTAGCTGGGACTACAGGCACCCACCACCACGCCTGGCTAATTTTTTTTTTTTTTTTTTTTTTTTTTTTTTTTTTTTGAGACAGAGTTTCGCTGTTGTTGCCCAGGCTGGAGTGCAATGGTGCGATCTCGGCTCACCGCAACCTCCGCCTCCTGGGTTCAAGCAATTCTCCTGCCTCAGCCTCCTGAGTAGCTGGGACTACAGGCACGCACCATCATGCCCAGCTAATTTTTGTATTTTTAGTAGAGACGAGGTTTCGCCTTGTTGACCAGGATGGTCTCGATCTCTTGACCTCATGATCCACCCGCCTCGGCCTCCCACAGTGTTGGGATTACAGGCGTGAGCCACCGCGCCCGGCCTAATTTTTGTATTTTTGGTGGAAATGAGATTTCACCATGTTGGCCAGGATGGTCTCTGTCTCCTGACCTCGTGATCTGCCTGGCTCGGCCTCCCAAAGTGCTGGGATTACAAGTGTGAACCACTGCACCCGGCCTCAAGGTTTAGTTATTAAAATGCTGCTTTCCTTAGCAACTCCAGTCCAGACCCTCATTGCTTGATATCTGAACAACCATGACAGCTATTACAAAATTTTAAAAACTTTTTAGTTTAAATCTTTAAAATTTTAAAATTGGCTGAGCATGGTGGCGCACACCTATAATCCCAGCACTTTGGGAGGCCGAGTTGGGGGGTCACCTGGCGTCAGGGGTTTCAGACCAGCCAGACCAACACAGTGAAATCCTGTCTCTACTAATAATACAAAAATTAGCCAGATGTGGTGATGGGCACGTGTAATCCCAGCTACTTGGTGGGCTGAGGCAGGTGAATCACTTGAACCCGGGAGGTGGATGTTGCAGTGAACCAAGATTGTCCCACTGTATTCCCACCTGGATGACAAAGTGAGACTCTGTCTAAAAAATAAAACAAAATAAACAAAATTGTAAAATTTATTTATCTAGAGACAGGGCCTCACTTTGTCACTCAGGATGGAGTGCAGTGGCACAATCATAGCTCATGCCACCTCAAATTCTTGGGCTCAAGTGATCCTTCTGCCTCATCCTCCTTAGTAGCTGGAACTAGCCATGTCCAGTTAATTTTTGCAGTTTTTTTTATAGAGATGGGGGGTCTCACCAACTTGCCCAGGCTGGTCTTGAACTTCTGGGCTCAAACAATCCTTCCACCTTGGCCTTCCAAAGTTTAACTAATTTTACAGACAAGGTTTTACTCTATCACTTTGGCTGGAATACAGTAGTGCAATCATAGCTCACTATAACCTTGAACTCACGGGCTCAAGCAATCCTCCTTCTCAGACTCTCAAGTAACTAGGACTATAGATGCAAGCCACCACGTCCAGTTAATTCTTTAATCTTCTTGTAAAGATGGGGATCTTGCCATGTTTCCCAGGCTGGTCTTGGACTTCTGGCCTGAAGCAATCCTCCTGCCTCAGCCTCCAGAGTAGCTGGGATTATAGGCACAAGCAACTGTGCCTGACAGTTTTCAAGAATATCTGAATTCTAATCGTGGTAAGTGAGTACAACCGCAAGGAAGTAGGAAGGGAATGTGTGTGTCGTTAAGCATGGCCATTAAGACAAGCTAATCCAATCAATTGTATTTGAATCATTTCTCAAGAAGGAAACTTGTATGTGAACAGAAATGCTTAATATGTAAATTAGAAAGAAGGTCAAAGAGAGGCTCTCCAATAGTTTTCATGGGACCTCCTGATCCATTTATCAATATTCCAGGATTCTTCTTGAAGAGAAGACAGACAGACCTTCTTTTACACTAAAGACAAATGATCTGACAGTTGTATGGTACTAGGCTTGAAGGAGGTGCAGCTAATTACCTTGCCTTGATTTCAAGGCTCTTTGACTGAGTTTTGTCTTTTCACCGATTTTGTTTTATGGAAAAAATAAACAGATGGACCAACCAATATGGATATTCTATTGCCTTAGGTCATTTTCTTTCTTTCTTTCTTTCTTTTTTTTTTTGAGACAGTCTTGCTCTGTCACCAGGCTGGAGTGCAGTGTCTTGATCTCAGCTCACTGCAACCTCTGACTCCCGGGTTCAAGCAATTCTCCTGCTTCAGCCTCCTGAGTAATTGGGACTACAGGTGCCCGCCACCACACCTGGCTAATTTTTGTATTTTTAGTAGAGACGGAGTTTTACCACGTTGGCCAGGATGGTCTCGATCTCTTGACCTTGTGATCCACCTGTCTTGGCCTCCTAAGTGATTACAGGCGTAAGCCACCACGCCTGGCCCCCTTTTTTTTTTTTTTTTTTTTGAGACTAAGTCTCACTCTGTCACCAGGCTGGAGTGCAGTGGTGCGATCTTGGCTCACTGCGACCTTCACCTCCTAGGTTCAAGCAATTCTCCTGCCTCAGCCTCCCAAGTAGCTGGGACTACAGGTGCAAGGCACCATACCCAGCTAATTTTTGTATTTTTAGTAGAGATGGGTTTCACCAGGTTGGCCAGAATGGTCTCTATCTCTTGACCTCGTGATCCGCCCGCCTTGCCCTCCCAAAGTGCTAGGATTCCAGGCATGACACATGGAGCCCTGTGCCTAAGTCATTTCAATTCATTTATAGATAATCTGATACTGCCATATCTTTGTCAGTCTATTGTGAATCTGGCTAGCTTAAGTCAGGTGTACCCTTATTCAACATTAAATTGATATTTATAACGTACCAATTATTTCCCAGGAAAAATGCTAGGAGCTGAGTACATGCTGGTGAACAAAACAAACAGGTTCCTATCCCTTATACAGATTTGTTCTAATGAGGAAAACCAGACTTTCATAAAACAATTATACAAATATATGAATATTGACAGTCTATGACAAATCCTTTTTGTGCTGTGAGAGCATATAACACAAGAAGCCTAGTTAGCCTGTGAGGTCAAGAAAGGATTTCCTGAAGAAGTCACTTGAGTTGGCAAAAGAAAATGATGGACCTTCCAAAGCTGAAGACTCTATCCTGGACTGTGGCGATCCCATAGGTGCAACACCACTGCTGGTCGTCCCAGGTGCTATCTCGTCATACCACGATACTACGTGATATTTTGCCCTTGTCTTTCTTGGTGTATGTGTTAGTCTTCTGTTCACATTATCTATGCTTCTTCTAGATTGAATGGAAGCTCTTAGAGGCTGTGACTACCCAAGTCCCTTTTGATATCATGGAGTTTGTGGCTTAGTCTTAGCTCAGTCAAGACACTTAGTCAATGTCTCAGAGCAATGAACCAAATGAGACTGTCAAGCCAGGTGCTGTGGCTCATGCCTGTAATCCCAGCACTTTGGGAGGCCAAGGCAGGCAGTTCACCTGAGGTCAGGATTTCGCGACCAGCCTGGCTAACCTGGTGAAACCTCGTCTCTACTAAAAATGCAAAAAAAAAAAAAAAAAAAGAAAAAAGAAAAATAATTAGCTGGACATGGTGGCACACACTTGTAGTCCCAGACACTTGGGACGCTGAGGCAGGAGAATTGCTTGAACCTGGGAGGTAGAGGTCGCAGTGAGCAGAGATCTTGCCACTGCACTCCAGCGTCAGCAGCAGAGTGAGACTCCATCTCACAAAAACCAAAACAAACAAAAAAACTGTTGGCCAGGCATGGTGGCTCATGCCTATAATCCCAGCACTTTGGGAGGACAAATTGGGCAGATCAGTGGAGCCCAGGAGTTCAAGACCAGCCTGAGCAACATGGCAAAACCCCATCTCCACAAAAAATACAAAAAACAGCAGGAGGTGGTGGTGTACACCTGCAGTCCCAGCTACTCAGGAGGCTGAGGTGGGAGGATCACCCGACTCCAGGAGGCAGAGGCTGCAGTGAGTCATAATGGTGACACTGCACTCTAGTGTGGGTGACAGAGTGAGAGTGAGACCCTATCTCAACAAAAAAAAAAAAAAAAAAAGATGCTTGTAACCCCAGCACTTTAGGAGGCCAAGGTGGGCGGATCACCTGAGGTCAGGAGTTCAAGACCAGCCTGATCTTAGGCTGAAACCTCGTCTCTACTAAAAATACAAAAAATTAGCCGGGTGTGCTGGCATGTGCCTGTAATCCCAGCTACTTGGGAGGCTGAGGCAGGAGAATCGCTTGAACACAGGAGGTGGAGGTAGCAGTGAGCCAAGATTGCACCACTGAACTCCAGCTTGGGTGACAAACAGTTTGAGACTCCATCCCCCTAAAAAAGTAATAATGCTGCTTTGAACATTTATGTACAACATTTTTTTTTCTCTCTCTCTTTTTTTTTGGAACACGGTCTTACTCTGTTCCCCAGACAGGAGTACAGTGGTGTGATCACAGCTCACTGCAGCCTTGAACTCCTAAGCTCATGCAGTCCTCCTGCTTCAGCCTCCCCAATAGCTGGGACTACATGCACACATGACCACACCTGTCTAATTTTTTTATTTTTTATTTGTAGAGACAGGGTTTCCCCATGTTGCCCAGGTTAGTCTCAAAGTCCTGGACTCAAGCAACCCCTTCCGCTTGGCCTCCCAGAGTGCTGGGATTACAGGTGTCAGCCACCACCATACCTGGCCCAAACCTTTTTAAATTTTTATTTATTTTTTATTTTTTGTTATATTCTAACCAGTGTCATGTGACACTATCTTTCTTTTTTTCTTTTTTTTTGAGACAGAGTCTCACTCTGTCGCCCATGCTGGAGTGCAGTGGCATGATCTTGGCTCACTGCAACCTCCACCTCCCAGATTCAAGCAATTCTGCCTCAGCCTCCTGAGTAGCTGGGACTACAGGCATGCCCTGCCATGCCCAGCTAATTTTTGTATTCTTAGTAGACACAGGGTTTCACCGTGTTGGCCAGGCTGGTGTTGATCTCCTGACCTCATGATCTGCCCACCTCGGCCTCCCAAAGTGCTGGGATTACAGGCGTGAGCCACCTCACCTGGCCTTTTCGTTTGTTTCTTTTTGTTTTTGTTTGACACAGAATCTTGCTCTGTTGCCCAGGCTGAAGTGCAGTGGCGTGATCTTGGCCTACTGCAACCTCCAACTTCTGGGTTAAAGTGATTTTCAGCCTCCTGAGTAGCTGGGATTACAGATGCATGCCACCATGCCTAATTTTTGTAATTTTAATAGAGACGGAGTTTCGCCATGTGGGCTAGGCTGGTCTGGAACTTCTGACCTCAAGTGATCCTCCCACCTCAGCCCCTCAAAGTGCTGGGATTGCAGGTGTGAGCCACCACGCCCAGCCTAAAATTAACCTTTTTTTTTTTTTTTTTTTTTTTGGAGGCAGAGTCTTGCTGTGTTGCCCAGGCTGGAGTGCAGTGGCACGATCTCAGCCCACTACAGCCTCTGCCTCCTAGGTTCAAGCAATTCTCCTGTGCAACCATGCCCGACTAATTTTTGTATTTTTAGTAGAAACGGGTTTTCACCATGTTGGCCAGGTTGGTCTCAAACTCCTGACTTCATGATTGACACACCTCGGCCTCCCAAGGTACTAGGATTACAGGCAAGAGCCACCCAGCCGGCTACCGCGCCCAGCCGCTCGTTTCAAGTCTTGTTACCTAACAAGGCAGTCATGAAGTTAGTACTAGAAAGCCAGGAATTGGAAGAAGACTATGACGTTTCAGGAAAAGCAGCAGAGTTCTTCCCTAAGATGGGGGTAGGAGGAGGGCAAAGAAAACAAAGGTGGTTAGATAGCTGGTCTCCAGCTTCACGGTCTCCTGTGATTAAGACAATGTCAATGTAACCTAATATACCACTTTTTTTTTTTTTTTTTTTTTTTTTGTTAGTTTTTTTCTTCTTGTTCCCCAGGCTGGAGTGCAATGGCGCAATCTCGGCTCACAGCAACCTCCGCCTTCTGGGTTCAGGCAATTCTCCTGCCTCAGCCTCCCCACTAGCTGGGATTACGGGCGCCTGCCACCACGCCCTGTTAATTTTTTTCTGTTTTCACTACAAACGGGGTTTCACTATGTTGGCCAGGCTGTTCTTGAACTCCTGACCTCGTGATCCGCTTGCCTCGGCCTCCCAAAGTGCTGGGATTACAGGTGTGAGCCACCACTCCCGGCCCACCACTCTTTTTATAGACAGTTTTTTCTAAAGGACCTCGTAGACAATTCTTTTGGGAGCCGCAGAGCACAGCTGGGGAAAAAACAGGAATACTACCTAAGCGTCTTTACTGAGGACCTAAGAGCGGAAGGGCCTCTATGGATGCCATAGGGACTAATACGGACTGAGGGCTTAAACAAGATGGTGTCGCCGCAGGACCGCTCTATCTTCCCGGATGAACTCTATGGCAGAGCATAGGCGTTCGATTTAGAGAAGTGAAGCCGAGATGGGTGGGAACCTGACCACACTAGCGCGCTAGGAAGAGTGGGGCGGAAAGACATCTCCCGCGCATGTGTGGAACTGAGGGGACGGATTCCAACACAAGGGGCCCACCCCACAGAGCAAGTTTTCTGAAACGTGTGAGTCGTTTAAGTCCAGTTAAAGCCGAGGTGTGGCGTATCCTGCGACGCATGCGTTCTAGGCAAGACAAGCGATATAGTGGCGTGGTCTTTTCAACGCCGGGCGTGCAGACGACGTCTGAGGTGGAAGGGGCGTTTAAGATTCCGAACACGCATGCGTTCTGAGACCGAGGCGTATCCTTCAGAGGGTGTGGAGTGCAGGGCTCCTTATTGCGCAGGCGCAAGTACTGTCCGGTAGGACGAGCGGTCTATCAAGGGGAGGGAAGAGGAGGTTGAAGAGATTAAAAAACCGGGTGCGCCTGCGCGTTGCCGATTAGTTAGAAGCGCTCAGGGTTTGTGAGGGGCGGAGTCACGTATGCGCGTCATTGGACGGGTAGGTGGGAGGGAGGGTGGAGATGGGGTGGGTGTGTGCGCTTGCGCAGTGCGGGGGTGGAGGGCGGAGGAGATAGATAGCACGCTTGCGCGGCTGTCATAGGGCTGCTTGGTTGGTCAGTGGGGAGTCGGCGCCTGCGTACTAAGACCCGTGTGCAGCAGCGGCGGCGGCGGTAGAGGCGGCGGCGGCGGCGGCAGCGGGCTTGGAGGCAGCGGTTGGGCTCGCGACGGGCGGACGGGGTCGAGTCAGTGCGTTCGCGCGAGGTGAGAGCGGGCAGGGCGCGCGTGCGCGGTACCTTGACTTGGGCTTGGGAGGAGAGATGGAACTGCGCGGGGGTCGGGGAGGGGGCAGAGGGGAGCGGCGACCGCCGCGGCACGGGCTCGGTCGGAGAGCGGCGCGAGGTGCGGAGAGGCGCGGGCGCGCGCCCCGGTTGGCGCGCGGGGTGACGGTTGGGGCCGGCCCGGTGACGTTGGAGCGACGCAGGGAGGGGGACGGTGAGCCGCGCGGCCGCCACGCGGGAGAGGCCGCCAGGCGGCCACGCCGGGGCGAGGGCCAGGTGCCAGATCGGCCCACCGGGGCAAGGGTACCTCGCCGTTGAGGACCGGGCGCCGCGCGGCCACGTGAGGTGGGGGAGGGGGCTATTCGGTGAGAGGGCATGTTGGGGGGGGTTGGCGGACGGTCGGGGGGAGGGGAGGCGGCGTGGCTCCGGCCTGGCGTAGCCTCTGAGGAGGGGGCGGCCGCAGCACCGGAAGTGCCCCCCACGGGAGGCTGCCCTCGGGGTCTCAGGCCGCATGGCCGAGCGTGGACCGGGGCCGCATGGCAGCGCGGGGACCCCTCCCCCTAGGTCCCGGCCACCGGAAGCCCTGGACGGCCACATGGTCGGCAGGAGCCGGCAGCTTCTACCGCGGGGAGAGCTAGTCCTTGTTGGGGGTCCTAGGGTGCCTGGAGTTTGAGGAGTGGGAGAAGCCTGAGGCCCAGGTCCTGATTACCCCGGAGGGCCCGCTGCAGGCATATGTTAGCGCTTGCAACCTCATGGGCCTCAGGAGTTTTCCTCCAAAAGCTTCCTGGAAAGTGAGGCGGCCAGCCAGGTGTAAGTGGCACTCCTCCGAGCAGGGAGGCCGGAGAAATGGGGAAACTGAGGGCGTTTAGACAGGAGCCCAACTCTTCTGTCGGCCCGTGCCGACAGCGCCTTTAAAGTCTCAGGCAGACGAGTTTCCCACTGTGATAGGCGCTCTTCACCTTGTCACTGTCTTCCCGTTGTAACTGGTTTGAGAGTTCCTCGGTTTCGAAGTCCTTAACTCTACTAGCCTAGTATGATTTCTACTACTCACTACTACCAACCTTTTGCTTTCATTTTATTGTCATTCACCACCCCCCACCTCTCCCACTTTCTACTGACTGTACTGGCCCGGCCTGAAAAGCCGACAGAACAGATGCATCCTGGGAAAAGTGGGAGGACCTTCCAGGAGAGGCTGGGTTCCTGGGTTCTCTTTGGGAACCAAGATCGAGGTGTTTGGCAGGGGGATCATTTCGGAAACAACTTTGCTTTCTCTCCCTTGGCTCCATCTGCAAGTGCATGTTGGCGAGGCGGGAATCCCCCAAAGAGGCCTTGTGGTTTCCTGTAGCAGTGACTGGTTTGTGTGTGGATTGGGGGGGGGGGTGTAACAGATGGGTGGGGCCTTGTCCTCCGGTCTCCACCCTCCCTCTCCACATTAGCCCTGCCCTTTTGCTGGATCATAGCTGCTCACCTAATTATAGCCTTGGCTATATGTGGGGGAGAGGGGTGGTTGGTTTCAGTGGCAGGTAATACCTGAGTCCTCCCCCCTCCCAAGAAGTAGGCCTTTTCTCATCTCTGAGTTTTGACATTCCAGCTCCCTAGAGCCTTCCTTTCCCAAGCCACCACTTTAGCTTTGATTTGTGGGGGAGAAACCAGCTATTCCACCCTCCCATATACAGACCAGTCTTGAGTATATTTGAGCCCAGTCAGTATTTAAGTTCAGGAACTTTGACTTTATTTTAGGTGGGTAATGGAATAAAGAGTTGGGAAAATGTTTCTAGAGAGAAATGGGATAGATTGGAGGTCCTGTTAACCTCCATGCTTATTCACTTCAGTTCTCTTCTTGGCTCTAGTTGGAATCGAAGCCTCTTAAAATGGCAGATGATTTGGACTTCGAGACAGGAGATGCAGGGGCCTCAGCCACCTTCCCAATGCAGTGCTCAGCATTACGTAAGAATGGCTTTGTGGTGCTCAAAGGCCGGCCATGTAAGATCGTCGAGATGTCTACTTCGAAGACTGGCAAGCACGGCCACGCCAAGGTTAGAATTTCACTTCCACATCTTGCTTTCCCCCATGCCTCCAGTATCCTTGGCGCTCCCAGCAGCAAGCTGCCAACAGTGCTGACCTTCCTTTGACTTTGCTTTGATTGTCTGATTCCTTTTGTTTAGGATTCAGCCCTCATACCCATTGAGACCACTACACCTGCTCCCCAGTCTTCAGCCTCTTGTGGTTATCCTTCTGTCCCCGCATCATTCTCTGACATTCCCTCCATTTCTCCAGCTTTGTGCCAGTCTCTTAACTTCAATTCAGTCTTTATGCTCTAGCTGTTCAGTTGCTCCTTCCTTATTCTTGGTTTTCACTTTTTCTGTTTCTCTCTTCCCTTGAGCCATTGTAGGTGGTTGTTTCCATTACTATGCCCAAGGTTTCTCCAATTCTGACAGAATGAGGCCTTCCCCTGGAGGGAGGGACTCCTGCATTCAGAACTCTCAGATCACTTTGCTGCTTGATTCCTCAGTTCTAGCTTTCCCTTTGGAACTCTGATGCAGGATCACACTCCCCCTACCTGCCCCATCCCACTCTCCTTGGGTTCCTTGAGCCTCCATGCTTTCTTGGGTTTTAACATTCTTGCTAGCACCTCCCTCATCACCTCAGACTTATCCTGTCTCTTTAGAATTTTTTCAACCTGGTTCATTCTTATTGTTTCTTGTGGTGATCTTCCTTAATCAGTTTTTCCATCTTTTGACTTGATGTTGATCTTGAGTTATTCCCTAATGGCTAGATCCTTCTCTGTGCTCTTCTGGTATCCTTATTTTCTGGTTGCATAGTTATTTCTGATCTCCCTGCAAGTCCCTTTTTCTCTTCAGCTGTTTCACATTTCTTGTTTTCTTAGCCGTTTCCTTCTACCTTATTTCCCAATTTCTCAGTTCCTTATCCTGGTGTCCAGAAAACTCTTGCAAACTTTTACCCAGACTCCTCCCGCCTCCCCTAGACTCTTAGCATCAACTGTCTTCTCCAAGCCTGCCATGCCGTTTTCTCTTGTGCTGTCAACCCCAATCTCAGTGGTGGTCTTTTAGCCTCTGTTGGTTGGTTTTTTTCTTTTAAGAGGCTTTACTGTTTCTTGAGTTGATTGGTTTAATTCCAACACTCCCAGTCTTTGCCCCAACAGTGTAGTCTGACTTCCCTCATCAGGCAAGATTAATTTGAGACTTTATTTTCTCCATCTTAGAGTTTGGTTGGGTTTCTCTGTGATGCATACATACAGGTCCACCTGGTTGGTATTGACATCTTTACTGGGAAGAAATATGAAGATATCTGCCCGTCAACTCATAATATGGATGTCCCCAACATCAAAAGGAATGATTTCCAGGTATGTAGATGGTCTGAATGAGGATGGGTTAGTGGTTTATGGTGGAGGGGGGTTGGAGGGCAGGGACTGACCAGAAGAGCTTGTGCTGGGAGATAGGAGGGAAATGGCAGGAGAGGGTATTTGGTATTAGTTTGCTGTCATTCCAATTTGTCTATCAGAGCCTTTACTCTCAGCCTACCTGGGCTTACTACCTTCAGCTTCCTTCCCTATGTGCCCCCAGCTGATTGGCATCCAGGATGGGTACCTATCACTGCTCCAGGACAGTGGGGAGGTTCGAGAGGACCTTCGTCTGCCTGAGGGAGATCTTGGCAAGGAGATTGAGCAGAAGTACGACTGTGGAGAAGAGATCCTGGTATGGTGCCTTCCTCCCTGCTTTTGTGCTCAACTTTGCTCTGTACATTTTTTCCTCTGAGCTCAGACATCTCCTGGCTGTCCCTCTTGCTCCTCCAGATCACGGTGCTGTCTGCCATGACAGAGGAGGCAGCTGTTGCAATTAAGGCCATGGCAAAATAACTGGCTCTCTGGTGAGTATCACAAATCCTTCACTGTCCCCTTTACATTTTGTTGTCCCCAGCAGAGCTGCTCTAGTCTTAATTGCTTACTTTCTGCCCCTAGCCTGGCCCTGTCTTCTCTATCCTTCCTGTTGAAGGTATTATCCTGTCTTACCAATTTCTCTCTCCAACCCAGGGTGGCGGTGGTGGCAGCAGTGATCCTCTGAACCTGCAGAGGCCCCCTCCCCCAGCCTGGCCTGGCTCTGGCCTGGTCCTAGGCTGGACGACTCCTACACAATTTATTTGACGTTTTATTTTGGTTTTCCCCACCCCACCCCCCAATCTGTCGGGGAGCCCCTGCCCTTCACCTAGCTCCCTTGGCCAGGAGCAAGCGAAGCCATGGCCTTGGTGAGCTGCCCTCCTCTCCTCCCCTCACACTACAGCCCTGGTGGGGGAGAAGGGGTGGGTGCTGCTTGTGGTTTATTTTTTTTTTTATTTTTATTTTTTTTAATTCAATCTGGAATCAGAAAGCAGTGGATTCTGGCAAATGGTCCTTATGCCCTCCCCACTCATCCCTGGTCTGGTCCTCTGTTCCCCATGGCCCTTTACCCTAAGCACCATCCCAACAGACTGGGGACCAGCCCCTCCCCTGCCTGTGTCTCTCCCCAAACCCCTTTAGATGGGGAGGGAAAAGGAGGAGAGGGGAGGGGACTTGCCCCTCCTCAGGCATCTGGGAGGGCCCTGCCCCCATGGGCTTTACCTTTCCCTGTGGGCTCTCTCCCCGACACATTTGTTAAAATCAAACCTGAATAAAACTACAAGTTTAATATGAAGCCCCCAACTCAGCTGCTTATTTCAATTAAATGGGTATATTTTGGAAGCCACAAAAAGACTGACCTCTGCCACTGAGTTCATTGGAACCCACTACTTGTATCACTTGCTGTGGGCCTGCCAGCCGTCCCCTGACCCTCCAAGCAGCCTTGACCTATTCCAGACAGTTGGGTGGGAGGCAACACAAACAGCAGCAGCCAGGGGCAGTGGCAGGTAGATTTTATTGGCCTGGGACACACAGGGGGTACCCTCACCCACAGTGGGATGGGGGGGTATGGTGCTGAAGATAATAATCTGATGGTCACTTGTGGTAGAATCGCGGGTTCTGGCTGTGTTGGATGAAGGGGAGCCGAGGGCCAGGTTGGCTGGTAGCTGCAAAGCCCGACTGGCGGTGGTGATGAAAAGAGGGCTTTGTCACTGGGCATACTCTCCCTTCCACTAATACCCTTACTAATAACCACCCCCAAAGAGGAAGGAAAAACCAGATGATGTGGGCTACCTGTCCTACCTAATTCTGCTTTTCTGGATCCCCAGTGTAGGGATTCTGACAGGTAAGGTTATTACCATTCTTACCTTTCCCGCTGGTTGGATCTGCACAGGGAGCTGGGGGGAAGCAAGGAGTCCAGGGGCTGGATGCAGAGCCTGGGGGTGCATGGGGCGCAGAGAGGACTGCAGAGAACAGAGTCAGGGCCTGAGGCATACTGAAGCTCCCCTTAACATATCCTTAACCCTGACCTCCCAAGGGCCATACTCACTGAGTCAGAGAAGCCCGTCTGCTGGTTAGCATGTTCCATCTGCTTTTGCAAGGACAGGGCACCACCAGGCTGGAGGAAACCTAGGTGGGGAGCAGGGGCATGTGAGACAGGGAGGGGAGGACTCAGTGAGCTAGAGGTCCTGCATGGGATGTTATCACCTGTCTGAGTGGGCTGGAAGTGGCCGTGCACTGCATAGGGCTGTGGCTGTGGCTGAGATAGGTACTGCACTGCAGGGAACGCCGAAGGAGCTGAGAAAGAGACACAGCTATTAACCCTTTACTCAATAGCATTCCTCTTTTGACCCTGAGGAAAGCCAAGCCCCCATCCCTCCAATGACTCACCTCTGAGCTGCTGACTAGGACTATAAGCTGGCTGTGTGGGCCCATAGTGAGGTGGGGGCTGAGCAGTCCCATAGGCACCACCAGGACTGCCTTGGAATTGTCCATGCTCTGGTGTCCCCGCAAAAGCAGCTGCTGAGCCCACATAGTGCCGGGTCTAAGGAGGGAGAATGAGAACTCGCCTACAAGCTCCTTGAAAGCTGAAACTCAGTGACTTGGGTATATCTTTATGCTGTTTCCCCCTAAATTTAAGTGCTTGATATGTCTGTGACTTGAATACTGGTGGCAAGGATATTTGGGACTAGGCATCCAATCCTATTCTTACCGTAAGCACTTGGGGTCCAAACATTTGTTTGGCTCTGTCAGCTGCCATAAGGGTGCCTGGGCGATTGTGTCCTCCAGGGCTCCCTAGAAAGGGAGAAGGGCGTCAGGATGCTGAAATGGGAGGCTGCAACCTCAAAGAAGGCTGGTTCTATCAGGTAGTTTTAGTCCTCACCCTGCATGCTAAGGAGATGAGTTCCTGTGTGAACAGTCAGGCTCTGCTGGTATGCAGCTGATGTCAGGGTGGTCAGGTCACTAGAGTGAAAGGTAAACAGGTTAAAGTCAAGGACAGACACCCTCTGTTTTGTCGTTAAACACTGGTTCTCCTACTATCTGATCCCCGTTCCACTTGGCCCCGATTTTGGTTTTTATCACTCTGATCCCACCTTTGTTCCTTGCGCCTCCGTTTTTCTTCTTCATGTAAAACTTTCTTGAGCTGCAGGAAAAGCTGGTGCTTCTCTTCCTGTAGGGCCAAAAGCTTCTCCTGCAACTTCAGAATCTGGGATAGGGTGGGGAGAGAAGATGAAGGTAGGGAGAGTCAAGGGAAGAAATCAGAGCTTGGAGAGATCAAGGGACTGCTTACTTGTTCCTTTGTCTCCTCTAGTGACATTCTCTCTTCCATTTCCTTTTTCTTCCTTCTTTCTTGCTCTTCCTTCATCTTCTGTTCCATCATCTTGTCCACCTCTTCTTCCTCTGGAGAATCAGGCAGAATGAGGAAGAGGCAGGGTAATAAAAATTCCAACGTTACAGATTGAAGACCAGCAAAACCCAGTCATCCCAACACGCCTGTGGGCTCTTTGCCTCGAGGGGACAAGCTCCCCATCGCTGCAATAGGGAATATAATGGAGACGTTATCAGGTGCTCTCCAAGGTCCTTCCCAGCTCAAGGGTTCTGGAGAGTGGACTAGGACGCTTAAATCCTACCACAACAAGGCTGTTCCTTCCCTCCTCTGCGCTCGGCAGCGGGCGCGCACGTTGGCCGGTGGGTTGGGGCCAGCCGTGAGGTACAGGAGCCATTCTGGGCCATATGCCCCCCGCTATGGCCCCGGCTCACCCTGCCGCTTGCGCTCCCGTTCCATCATAATGTGCCGGTGCAGCGCCCTGGCCATGGCGTTGGAAAGCTTGGGGCGCTCCAGGAGTGCAGGCATGGTGCTGCCGTGGACGCCCGGCTGTCTCTCACTGCCAGACCTCAGACGAGACCTACGGGGAGGCGGGCGCTCAGAGGGGACCGCGCCCGGCTCAGGCGGAAACCCGTCCGCCCGGCCCGCTCGCCGCCCCGGTCACGTGTCCCGGGAGCCCGCCACCCGGCCGAGCCCGCAGCCCCCGCTCCAGCACGCGCGCGGGCGGCGCTGGGTCCCCGGCTCGGTGCTGCCGCTCCCTGCCTGGCTAGCCCGGACACCAGCACCCCTTACCCGCCTTCTCTGCGCTTTCTCCGCGGATCCGGCGCGCCCTGGCCCCTGCGTCACATCCAGCGGCCCGGCGAGTCCTTCCGGAGTCACGGCGGAGGCCGATATCACTGGTTGGGTGAGAGAAGGCGGAAGCGCGCTGCGACGGGTGCTCGCAGTGTCCAAATCCCATCGCCAGCAACGCAGGCGACGGACGCTGCACAACTGCTTTAGCATCCTCAGTTAAGAGAACTTTCGCGGGCCCGCCTGGCAGTACCCCAGGGGACTCAGGCTCCGGAAAGGGGCGCGTGAGAGAGAGGCTGAGGCGGAGGCTCTGAGACGGTGTTTATTGGCTCCTTAGAAATCAGAGTCAGTAACAACTGTACAGAGGCCCCCGTCTTCCGTGCGCCCGCCCTTCCCCACTCCCGCCCAGTGGCCCCGGAAAAAGCAGCTTCATGTGGGCACAGGTAGAGACTCCTCTGGGATTCACAGTAACCAGAAACAAAAATGGAAATAAATTAAGTGATGTCGGGGAGGGGAGTAATAGGGAGTCATGTTCCGCAAATCAGTGCATGAAGAAGGGTACCAAGGCCTGGAGCTGGGCTCCCGCAGCTCCTCCCATCAGACGGAGTGCTGGGCCTCTGGACCTGGAGCTGTGCCGCTTCCCGCCTACATCTGAGAGCCTGCCTACATGCTCCTGAGCGGCCGCCGAGCCCCAGCACCTGCGCATGCCACAGTCATGGGAATGAGGTGGAGGCAGTCGCCATTCAGAGTCTATGGGCCTGAGGCCCGACTGTGCTTGTAGTAGTGGTGTCTCACCCCTCATTCCACCCGTACCAGCAGGGCATAGAGGAGTGTGGCCCCCTTCTCCTTAGTGACCCACTCAAGTTCGGCTGGGCTGAAGTGAGGGTCAGAAGGTTCTCCAAGAGCAGCGGAAGGGGGTCCTGGGGTGTAGGAGCCAGGACGCACACACACCTGGAACGCCACCTGAGCCTGGTGCGTCCGCTGGGATTTGGGATCCCGGAATCTGTCAGACAAGAAATAGGGGAGTGAAGCCTCTCGCCCCATCACCTCTCCCCTTGCAAAGTCTGTTCCAACCACACAAGCCTTGCTGTACCTAGGAAATCCTCCCACCTTATGGGAACTTCGTTCTAGCTGTTCTTTCTACCTGAAATGCTCTTCCTCCCAAAGCCTGCCCAGCTACCCTTCACTTCCTTCACTTCATTTCACCTTTTACTTCCTTCTTCAAGCTTTTGCTCAAGTATGTTCCACCTTCCAGGCTGGAGTGCAGTAGCGCAATCTCAGCTCACTGCAACCTCTGCCTCCTGTGCTCAAGTGATGCTCCTGCCTCAGCCTCCCAAGTAGCTGGGACTACAGGCGGGTGGCACCATGCCAGGCTAATTTTTGTATTTTTAGTAGAGATGGGGTTTCACCATATTGGCCAGGCTGGCCTTGAATTCCTGACCTTGTGATCTGCCCGCTTCGGCCTCCCAAAGTGCTGGGATTACAGGCGTAATCCACCTGGCCTCCCACCTTCTTACGATGCCCACAGCAACAGCACTGCTGTTTCCTTCACCCCACTCTTTGTTTCCGTAGTTCTTACTTAGACATACTAAATATTTATTATGTATAAACATTATAGAGTAAAGGCAGAAGTTCTACAAGAGCAAGGTTCCTTTTTTTTGCCCACTAGAAGAGCATACAAGTGGTATTTGTTCAGTAAGTGAAGAAAGGGCTGAGTTGGAGACTGGGCAGCTAGCAAGACAAGATGAGAAAAGGGGAGGGTAAATCACGAAGACCCCAGTGGCTGTGCTGGGGCCTCTCTTTGTCTGAGGCCCTGGAGATCTCCCCCCGCCCCTCCCAGTACTCACTGCACTTTGGAGGCCAGGGGCTCAGCCCCAGCATATTGAAGGGAGGGGGAAAGCAGCACCGGAGGGGGCTGCTCCTCCCGAGGAGGTGCACAGTTCTCGCCAGGCTCCTCAAACCCTACCCTAGGCTCTCCCTTCAAGGGACGGCAGCTCAAGATGGAGGCAGTACCTGGGAGGAGAACTGGGTTAGGACAGCCCTCTTTATTCCTCCACAGCCCCCGGGCTCAGCCACCCTGCGAGGGCCTGCTCCCAGTACCTGCTCCCAGCTCCCCTCGGTCCAGCACTCTCCGTACAGCCGCCACATTGCTCCCGTGATATGCCATGTGCCATTTCTTGGTTAGTGTCCCAGCCTCCAGGCAGGGATTCACTCTAGGAGGTGGACAAGCGGGGCAGGTAGAACAAAGGCCACTGGCTCCCCCATGGAGGAGCTTCACAGGGCTCTTCCTTAAGAAGTTTCTGGCACTTCCTGGCTTTTCCCTAGACAAAAGTTCTATCACTTCTTCCATGCACCCTCTTGGGATCCCCATTTCTCCAGGGAGCAAACAGTAGGGGAAATGCATGACCCTGCCCATATGTACCTGAGGTTAAATCTGCACCAGCCAAAGGGCAATGCGTATTCCCGGGGAGGCTCCCCTCTGCGCCTGTGGGCCTCGTCTCCTCGCAGCTTCCAGCAAGACTCACAGTAACAGAGGCTTCGCTTTGGCGGAGGCATGAAATAATCTTCTGCGGGACAGTGAGTAGCAGGCTTGGTGCTGGGCTCCCACCCTTGATCTCCAACACACTGCCACCGTCCAACTGCTCTCCAAGGCTCTGGGCCTGGCCCTGGGAATGAAGTCAGTTCTGGGGGACTGGGACTCACCAGGAAGCAGGAGGAGTTCTTGGAAGCGAGAGCAAAGGGCATGGTACTCGCAGCTCTTTAGAGGGCTAGCAGCAGGTGGTGGACCCCAGCACACACTCTCCTTGATACCTGAGGGAGCAGAGGGGCACAGGTCACAGAAGCTGGGCTAGAAGGGTTGGGGTTGGGGAGTGGGGCAGGAGCTGGGTCCCTTTGGGCTGGCACACCGTCCACCATGTCTGCTTTCTCCATGTCCCCTTGGGTTCCAGAACTTTTCCCACTGGTAGCCCCTGGTTCTGGGTTCACGATTGTCACCTGCGGAGAAGAGGGTAGTCAGACAGAGCTTGGTCAGATCCCAGAGCCTGCGGATCCTGGACCACAGACTGTCCCTGTCCTGGACAGCCCAGACTCTCAGGCACCCCTCCTCCCTGCCCCAACTGCCACTAACCTGCTCACACTGGCCATAGAGGTCTACAAGCGCATGGCAGGGCTGGGGCACATCTGGCACAGCTACCCCCTGGTCCACCCCATTGACATGGAGATGCAGTCCCCCAGAGCTGTCCAGCCGCAGTCCCAGGATGGTGCCTTCAGGGCACGTGTCCAGATTTGGCCCAAACTTCTCACAGATCTGGGAGGAGAGACCAGCTGTCTTCCAGAGGTCAGACTCCACCACAGCAGCTGTCCCGCCCTTTACTCTGTTTCCTGCTGCCAGTGCCTTGGCTTTGTCTCCACACTTGCCTGCTGCCGAGGCTCTCCTCCCACTGCAGTTACCTAGAGCCCCTCCCCTTCCCCAAAATTGGCACATTCTCAATGGCAGGGACACTGCAGGAAGCAGCAGGCCTAAGACTGACCAGGCAGTGGTACTCAGCCTTGCCTGTCCACTACTGTCCCCCTTTTATACCTGTGGTCCTACCTCCAGGGCCAGGGGTCCCTCTTCTCCCTTCTGGCCAGCCCTTCCCTACTGAGGCGTGGTCCCGTCCCTTCTCTCTGGCTCCTACTCACCTTGAGACCGTTGTGGAAGACCCCACGGCCCCGAAGCAGCCAGGCTGCCCGTTTGAGGGCACAGGCAGAAGCAGGGAAGTTGAGCCTCTCAGGTGCACAGGTGATGACTCCCAGGACAAGGGAAGATGTCCATTGTCGGTTTAGGAAATCTATCCGCACCTGGGGAAGAAGGAACTACTCCACAATCACAGCCTCCTGGGAAGAACCAGGCTCCTCACCCCAGCCAAGGAGGGAATATTGCACCTCCCAGAGTGTGGCCTGGGATGCTGCCTTTTCTTATGCTTGGAAGCACCAGAAATACAAATGTAGTTGTTTTTTCTCCTCTTTAAAAAAAAAAAAGAACCATCAGCTGGGTACGGTGGCTCATGCCTGTAATCCCAGCACTTTGGAGCACTTTGGGAGGCTGAGGCGGGTGGATCAATTGAGGTCAGGAGTTCAAGACCAACCTGACCAACATGTGAAACCACGTCTCTACTAAAAATACAAAATTAGCCAGGCATGATGGTACATGCCTGTAATCCCAGCTACTAGGGCGGCTGAGGCATGAGAATCGCTTGAACCCGGGAGGTGGAGGTTGCAGTGAGCCCCAAGATCGCTGTTGCACTCCAGCCTGGGCAAGAGTGAAACTCCGTCTCAAAAAAAAAAAAATTATCTGCTCTGCACCTTCCCTGTTTGAACCTTTATCTTACTGTTGCCTCTGTTGTAAGGATTCTTATCCCTAGGACTCCTTCACCTAGCTAGCTTTTTTTTTTTTTTTTTTTGAGACAGTCTTGCTCTGTCACCAGGCGCCAGGCTGGAGTATAGTGGCGCGATCTCAGATCATTGCAACCTCTGCCTCCTGGGTTCAAGCAATTCATCTGCTACAACCTCCCGAGTAGCTGGGAATACAGCACGCACCACCATGCCCTGCTCATTTTTGTACTTTATTTATTTATTTATTTTTTAAAGATGGGGTTTCACCATGTTAGTCAGGCTGGTCCTGAACTCCCGACCTCAGGTGATTCACCCGCCTTGGCCTCCAAAGTGCTTGGATTACAGGCGTGAGCCACCACGCCCGGCCCCATTTTTGTACTTTAGTAGAAACAGGGTTTCACTGTGTTGGCCAAGATGGTCTCGATCTCTGGACCTCATGATCCACCCGCCTGGGCCTCCCAAAGTGCTGGGATTACAGGCGTGAGCCACCACGCCCAGCCAATTTTTAAATTTTTTTTGTAGACAAGGTTTCGCTATGTTGCTCAGGCTGGTCATGAACTCATGAGCTCAAGCGATCCGCCTGCCTCAGCCTCCCAAAGTGCTGGGATTACAGATATGACCCATCGCACCCAGATTTACCTGGCTACCTTTTGACATATCTTCCTGTTTGTAGTCAAAAGGCCCCCTCTTCTGGAAAGGCATCTCTGCCCCCACATATAGGATCCAGCATTTCCCTTGGACTACTCCAGCCTGTCCCTACTGCTTCACTTACCAGTCACCAGCTAGGGACTTCATGGTAACTGACTGACAACCCCCATTACAGGCTATGAATAAAAGCCCAGGAAGCTCATCCAAGTGGCTTGCTTTCTTTTTCTCCACTCAAAAAAGGCTTTCTTCAGGAAGGTTGGTCCTGGGTCACTGTGGAGCGAGAGGAGCTAGGGATAAGGAGGCAGAGCCCACCTGGACCAGCAGCTGGGGCACCAGAGGCTGGTTGATGACAACGATGCCCTGATTGTAGCTGGCCACCCGTGTGGCCGTACGGTTCCCATTAGACAAGAGGATATTCTTCCCATGGTTCTCCAGGAACTCGAGGGTGGCAGGCATGATACCTACTTCATTCTGGCCCTGGTGTGGAGGAAGGGACTAAGCTGCATGGGTTGCCAATGCCAGGATCGACCCACTCACTGGCATCTGCACAGAGCCTGAATGTGAGCCTCCACCCAATGAACAGAAAATCCAGAAAAGGCCTGGCATCCAACAGCCCAGCAATTGCCCATCCCTATGCATAGCAGACCGTCCTGCAGCCTCTTACTCCCAGGCCACGCTCCTCGCCCTCGTCATCCTCCTCGCCCTCACTGCCGGTGTCTGAACTGGGGGAAGGAGGCTGGGTGCCTTCTGACTCCTCTAGCCTCGTGGAACTGACAATTGACACACTGCGAACTGGCCCGTAGAGATCCAACACAGCCCACACGTTCTGGGAGACACACAAGACCCAAAAACTCAGAGATCAGCAGAAGACCTCAACCACACTCCCAGAACCCAAGGAAGCTCTCTGGTCTACCTTGGCAATGCCAGTGGCTGCAGGCCCCATATCCTCTCCATCCACGAGGATGTGCATCGTGTCATCTGCCCCCCGACGAACACCCACACGGCTCCCCACCTAGGACCAAGCCAAGACGAGAAGAGACGATGCTCAGCCCACCTCTCCCTGCCACCTCCACTCCCAACCCCTCCCCTGTCCCTGGAGCCAGCTGCTTCACCCCCAGCCTCTCTAGGTTCCGGCCATAGTTCATCCTCTGGAGCTGCCCATCACGTCTCACTTCACAGCTAGATACCATCCAAGTGGTCTTCGTCCGGAGCTCTGGTAGGGAGGGAGGCAACCCTGGGCCACCGCCTGCTCCAGGTCCCATCTCCCCTGGTGCTAGTGTGGTCAGCCCCAGCCGCAGGGAACCTGCCCACTTCTCATCCAGCTCTTCCACTTTCACCTACGAGACACGGAAAATATGAGCTGGCCCGTTGTGATAGGCCTGGCAGCCCCTCTGTCACATTGCTACGGCCTACCTCAAAGACTTCCTCAGCCCTGAGTTCCTTGGTGCTGAAGACAAGGCCATGAGCATAGCCAGCAGCACGTACTGCCCTCGTGCCATCCTCCTCTAGAGTGACGTTCTTGCCGCAAGTACTGTGGAATCGGTGAGCCACGCCAGCCACTGCGAAAACACGGTACCAGAGGAAGGGGTAGGATCAGGTGGCAAGCTTCAGGTGGAACACAGAGCAGAGTTTCCAGATGAAACAAGATGTGGGCACCAAGTTCCCATCTGCATCTGCCATTGCTCCTCAGGGCCTCCTGGCACCTCTTTATTCTATTTATTTGTTTTTTTTTTTTTGAGACGGAGTCTTGCTTTGTCACCAGGCTGGAGCGCAGTGGCGCAATCTTGGCTCACTGCAACCTCCGCCTCCTGGGTTCAAGTGATTCTTCCGCCTCAGCCTCCCGAGTAGCTGGGACCACAGGCACGTGCCACCACGCCTGGCTAATTTTTTTGTATTTTTAGTAGAGACGGGGTTTCACTGTATTGGCCAGGATGGTCTCGATCTCTTGACCTCGTGATCCTCCTGCCTTGGTCTCCCAAAGTGCTGGGATTACAGGCGTGAGTTACCGCACCCGGCTTTTATTCTATTTTTTTTTGAGGCAGGGTCTTGCTCTGTCACTCAGCTAGAGTGCAGTGGCACAATCATGGCTCACTGCAACCTTGACTTCCTGGACTCCAGTGATCCTCCCACTTCAGCCTCCCAAGTAACTGGGACCACAGGTACGTGCCACCACACCTGCCTAATTTTTGTACTTTTAGTAGAGACGGGGTTTCGTCATGTTTCCCAGCCTGGTCTTAAACTCTTGTGCCGGAGCAATCCACCCGCCTTGACCTCCCAAAGTGCCGGGATTATAGGCATGAGCTACTGTGCCAGGCCCTGACACCTCTTTTGATCATAGCAAGACTCATTTCCAAACCTGGCATGCTCAGCTTATGGTGTCCTGTCCAGGCTCTACGTGCCAGTTATAACTTCCCTGTCATTGGATGCTTGCCACCGTGAGCGGTCCCCTCCCTGGAGCCGGTGGCTACCCCAGCCAGCTGTCTTTGAATAGCCTCTCTAACCTGGAAGCCCTACTCCTCAGGTGCACAGCAGGCAAGCAGAGCCCATCCAGCCCCCACCCTGCCGCACACCTGGGGAATGTAGTGGGAAGGACTTCTCGGTGGCAGTGTTGCTGGTCGCCAGGCTGTTGTCCATGGGGCCGGTGGCATTGGTTATGGAAACTTGGACACATTGGCCATAGAGATCGACTACCGCATACACCTCTGGGGAGGAGAGGGAAGGTCAGAAGCCTAACAGCCAGGGTGGTCTGGGCTGAGGGCGGCAGGCTGAAAGCCACATAGTCACCTTTACCCGGAGGCAGGCCCGAGCATGCGGCGCCTTGGTCCTGGCCGTTGATAAAGTAGTGCAGGTCACCCTTGGCAGTTCGCATCATGCCAATGCGCGCACCTGTGCCTAGCGCGTCCAGGTCACACCCATAATTGTTGCGCATTGTGTTCCCATCTTGCATGATGGCTGTGCCACTGGGGGGAACGGCAGAAGGGTGAATCAGCCTGCCAGCTTCATCTTCACATGGGCCCCTGCCCACTCCCTGCCTGTCAGAACCTTCCAGTGCCTTGGGCTGGGGTCTTGATCTGGGCGTAAGGCCCAATCCTATCTCCTTTGTCCCTGGGATCCTCTCAGGAAAAAGCAAGAACTACCTAAGAGAAAGAAGGACTGAGTCCCTGCGGGACTAAGTAGGGATTCCCAGAATCCAAGGGAGGGGACAGGCAGATCCCCTAGGTCTGCCACTGCCCACAGCCATCGTAGGCCTAAACCTTGCTTCCCTGATGCCAGCCAGCTCCACCCAGCCCTAAGCTGGCCCCAAAAGCAGGAAGCCCGACCTCAGCATCCATGTGTCATAGTCAATGTCTGTCATAGTGTTGGGGAATTCCAAGTCTTCAGGGCGAATGGCAGTCACTCCTGGGAAGAGGCAGGGGTAGGTCAAGGCTGCTCCCCCAAGGCACAGGCATCCAGCAGCCCCCAACACACACACAGACGCCCCTTACCAGCCTCAATGGAGCCTGACCAGCGGTCCACCATCTTCTGAATGACAATTTCAAACAGCTCTCCATCCCGCAGGGCCCTGCCAGGGAGATTGGTGATCAGAGAGGCTCTGCTTGGGCGGCTGAGGCTAGGCAATAGGAAGGTGGGGACATAAACGTCAAGAGACTGACCGATTGGAGATGACGATGGCATCATTAAACTCGCTGCGGCAGTTGTGGCGGAGGGCAGTGCGGCCCCCATTAGTGATGACTGCATTACTGCCGTGCAGCTGGTGGAAGCGCAGGTCAGAGCCCCCAGCCCCTGAGGACGGGGAGCTTGGAGACACCTGGTTGTTCCCTTCAGGGAGTGGCTCAGGAACTGGAGGCACCTCTGTAAAAGTGGACATCACTCTTAGGTCTCTAGGTGTCTCTAAGACCTCCCAAGGCCACCCTAAGCCCCAGCCCAGCCCGGCCCTCACCCACGTCGTCCACAATGGTGGCCTGGGCCGCCTGGCCATAGAGATCGACGACAGCATAGACGCCCGGGGGCACGTTCCAGGCAGCAGGGCCCTGAGTCATCCCATTGACAAAGAAGTGGAGAGTCCCGTCCTCCCGCCGTACCACGCCCACCGTGTCCCCTGCCTTGGAAGAAGGGGGTGCTGGAGTGAGGAGTCAGGCAGAGTTCCTGCCGGGGCTGGTCCTGTGTCAGCCCCACAGTGCCTGTGAAGCCTGCTGCGGCTGCCCGGCAGCATGCCCACTTTCCCACCTTGAGGCGGTCCAGGTTGTGCCCGTATTCATCCAGGATGGTCGTCCCATTGTGCATCACCCCATTCCCAGTCATCATCCAGGTCCCTGGGAGGACAAGGAGCAGTAGGGGACATGAGGGGACACGCAGGGCTCCTCTCCTTTCCATAGCAGCGCCCACAGGACTCCCGAGCCCACAGCCCACCTTGCCTTTTCTTGGACAACTGGCTTTCTTCCCTAGCAGGACAAGAAAACTCTGCAGCTCCCTGCCCATGGGGCACTCTCTAGCCATTGAATGAGTGGTCACAAGAGTGACAAGTGAAAAAGAGGCTGGAGAACGAGTGCCAGGGCTCTGGGAACAGCTTCCCCCCAAAACCCTATCCTGGTCCTGCCCTTCCTGGGAACTCACCAGAGCGCAAGTTGGTCATGGTAGAGGGCAACTGGAGGTAGGCAGGGTTGTGGGTGGTGACGCCAATTTCAATGGAGCCAGCCCATTTGTCCACCATCTTGTCGATGCGCACCTGGAACACCTCTCCATCCCGCAGGGCTCGGCTGCTCAGCACTACGCCATGATTGAAGTCATCGGTGGCACTAAGGGCACAGTGAGTGGAGAGTCAGGTCCCCAATACATGCTCTCAGTGTGCCAAGGCTTCACCCGGCAATGCCTGCCAACACTCACTGCCCCAAGCCAAAGAGCTAAACCTCAACCTCCAGGAAGCTCCCCCACCAGGCTCCCTCTGCCTTCCACTTCCTTGTCCCACCCCTCTCCCATTCAAACCCCTTCTTCAGGCTTCTCCCCACTCCATGGGCCATACTGGGGCCTCAGGGCAGTGCGTCCCTCGTGGGTGATGGCTGCCTTCTGGCCACAGTTGGGGTGGAAGAGCAGGCGCTCGGGTTCTGCCTGGGCAGGAGCAGCTCGTCGGAGAGCACCCTCGGGGGACAGTGCCCGTAGGATGGCGTTGTTTCGGCGGAGACGGTCACTGTGGTTGTTATTGTGGACGATGGTCACCTTCACTGCCATCCCATACAAGTCCACCACACCATATACCACTGGGGGCGTCAAGGGGGTCGCCACTCCTGTGGCAGGAAGGTACAGGGATGTGGGAGTGGGCAGGCAGAATGAGAGGAGAAAGTCACACACAGGGAAACCAAGCACCAAAGAGAAGCAGGAGGATGAGGTATGGACCCCAATCCCAGGCCCACCGAACGCCCTAGCCCAGAGGCCCTCTCTGAGCGGCCCTTACCCTGATCAATGCCATTGATGAAGAAGTGCAGGGCCGAGTTGGACTTCCTTGTGAGACCAATGTGGTCACCCTCCTACTCAAAGAAGAAAAATAGTTCAGAGGAGTCCCGGGGCCTGCCCAGCACCCCACTCCACACGGGAACAACTCCAGAAAGTATTCGCCAGTCTCAGATCACCCTCAAGGACAGGTCCTGGGCCCTTGTTTTCCAGATATGACAATTTCTACGTTTCCTCAGTGCTCAACATGAGTCAGGCACTGAGTTAAACCACCTCACAGACGTCAGCTTTGACAAGTCTCAGCCTATGGAATCAGCCTACTCGGAGGCTCATTTTAAAGACTGCAGCAAATGGAGGAACAACCAAAGAGGGTAAGCTTCTTGCCTCAGTTCGCCACTACAAATGGGCAAACAGTAAGAGGAATTCAACCATCTGACTCCAAAATCTGAGTGCTGAATTCTTGGGCAACTCAGCCTTCTCGGAAGGAACCTTTAGGCAGAAGATATAGGGACATGCTCTAGGTTGCAGAGGAGAGACCCTGCTTGGTGCCCAGGCAGGGACAGAGTACCTGTGGCTCTGCTGGAGAGTGACCCGAGGCTCTGTGCCCACCCTCACCTGCAACTCATCCAGACTGAATTCGCAGTACTCCCGGCGGGTACCCTTGCCATTCGTTAGAATTCCACAGCCGCTCATCATGATGGTGCCTGGGTGATGATGGACACTCGGGTTGAGGTATGGGCTTCCTTCCCCTCAGCAACACCAGGCCTGCACCCCCACCCCTGCCCAGGGCTGGTACCTGACTGGAGGTTGGTCATGGTGGCTGGGTACTCCAAACTGTTGGGGTTGTGGGTGGTGACACCAATCTCAATGGAGCCTGACCACTTATCAACAAGCTTGTCGATACGGATCTGGCATTGAGGGAAAGAAGGGAAAAGCAGGGAATATAAATGCATAAAAGGACCTTCAGCCCTTGGTTCTTCCCCAGGGCCCACCCTCCTAGCATCAAGGGCGAAGCTCCATCTTTAGCTCCCAGGGATAAGGCGCCAACCAGACCACAGGACTTTCACACCTCAAACATCTCATTGTCCCGAAGTGGGCGGTTGGTCATGACAACCCCATTGTTGAATTCATCCAGGGGCCGCCGGCGCTCAGCTGTCTTATTATTGTTGCTGAGTTTGATGAGGGTCCCACACTTTTCATGAAAAAGCAGGGCATCGTTGGAAGTGAGGATGGGCGAGGTGGCAGCACCACTAGACCCCAGGCCTTCCCCTGCCGGTGGGGAGCTCAGGTTCACATTCAGGAGCCCTCCATTGTAGGCAGACAGGATGGTGTTGCTCACCACCTCGGACAGCTCCATGCTGGCAAAGTCTATAGCAGCAGGATGGAAGAAGAAAGCTGGGAGAAGCAGAAGGAAGAAGGAGGCTCTATGCCCCCAGGCTTGGTGCCTCTGTCTGTACCCCTTCTCCTGAGGGCCCTCCCTTGTCCACCTCACTTCCCACTCCCCTTCCCAGGGCCTCCCCAAAGCCCTCACCATTATGCGACTCAAGGCTGTTAGGAAACGTCTCCGGCCGGGCCTGCGCTGGGGACACCATGAAGGCTGGGGACCAGGTAGGATGGGAGGGGAATAAGGGTTCAGTCCCTAATTCAGGGCCCACAGCCAGGAGATACCCCATCCTCTAGCTCCCGCTCTCCCATTCAACAGACTTGGGGATCAGAGTGGCCCTGCCACACCCAGCCTGTCTTGTCACTGTTATTTCCCCCATTCCATCCCCATCCCACCACCACTGCCCTAGCTGTGTTCTCACCTTCATCAGCAGAGGTCCCCTGTTCGGCCAAGGCAGAGTCTTCAGGGGGGGCCAAGGACTCGAGGGGAGGTGTGGGGATGGGAGTAGCGGGGCTGAAGCCTGGCTCAGGGGGTAGCACAGTGATCTGGGTGCACTTGCCATAAAGGTCCACGACGGCCCAGACACGCGGGGGCAGGCCTGTGGCAGCCACTCCACAATCCCGCCCATTCACCCAGAGCCGCAGCTCCCCAGCAGCTGTGCGCTCCACACCCACACGGTCCCCTTCGCCAAGCTGGTCCAGGTCCTGACCATACTCCTCCAACACAGAGCGTCCATCTCTCAGCACAGAGCAGCCTGACACTACCCACGAGCCCCCCTTCAGCCCTGTGGCACTGCTTGGAAAGTCCAGCACACTGGGATCCAACGCTGTCACCCCAATCTCAATGGAGCCACTCCAGGAGTTGACCTGGGATAGGGGTAGTGGACAGAGGCTTAAAATGGGCCACCCCCTATTCCACAGACTACCATATCTTCCCACCTCTCAGGTAGCTAACTGGCTTTCTCTTGGAACACTAATCCAGATATGCACATAGTAATTTTCTGGACTCTGGCTCGGTAATTATTTGGGCTTTCTTTCCTTTAGCAATTCTGCTTTCTACTCAGTCTTTACTGCACCACTCCTTTCCAAGCCAAGCAAGAGTTCCTTAGTTCTCTAGCCTCCTGTCTCCTCTGACTTTCCTGGTCTCTATGGCTCTCCAACCATCCAAATTCACCGACTTCCTATACCCACACCTCTTGCTCTTGTGTATCATTCCCTTCCCTTGGCCTAATTCTCTCCAAGGATCAGGCTCTACCCAGATTCAATCTTCTCCCAATTTCTTTTTCTGTGAGTGTAGCCTCTTCAGTGAATCACGCACACCTCCCTCACCCTGGATAGTTCTCCTCACCTCTTTCCAGCACAGCCTGTGAGTTTATCCTTCAATGGTTTGTTTTTTTTGTTTTGTTTTGAGACAGAGTCTCACGCATTCTGTTGCCTAGGCTGGAGTGCAGTGGCACGATCTCGGCTCACTGCCACCTCCGCCTCCCAGGTTCAAACCATTCTCCCGCCTCAGACTCCAGAGGAGCTGGGATTACAGGGGCGCGCCACCACGCATGGCTAATTTTTGTATTTTTAGTAGAGACGGGGTTGTTTCATCACATTCACTAGGCTGGTCTTGAATCCCTGACCTCAAGTGATCTGCCCACCTCGGACTCCCAAAGGGCTGGGATTAGGTTTGTTTGTTCCTTGGTATCTCTCTTCTCTTGCCATCACATCTCTGACATCTCTCCATCCTCCACGCCCAAGAAATTGTACCAGGAGGTCTGGTCCCAGCCAGTCTAGCGAGTTAGCCCTCGTGTCCCTTCTTTGCTTCTGGATCTTGAGAAAACTCAAGCTCTTAATGTCTTCTCCTTCAAACTGAATGTTTCTGATTCATGCTGTCTTCCTGCCCGTCCCCTGGTGCTCTATCACCTTTCTGTTCCCTCGGTGCCCGGCGATGTGAGCTACCCAAGCTGTCCTACGCCGTCTCCCTCTAGTCCCCTCCCACCGCCCTCCACATCTTGGTTCCGCGAACCCAGCGCTGCACCTTGCGGTCGATGCGGACGGTGAAGACGCGTCCATCGCGCAAGGGTTCCCGGCTCAACACCAGCCCGTGGTTAAACTCCTGGCCCGGCTGCTGCCGCCGCGCTGTACGCCCACAGGCCGACAGGCTCACCAAGCGCCCAGTGCGCGGGTGCAGCTCCCCGCCGCTACCGAGAACCCCGCTGGACCCCGGTCCTGAGCTGCTTCCGCTGAGGCCCCCACCCCCACCCCCGCCCGGCACCGGTCCGGGGCCTACCCCAGAGCCCCCACTCCCACCCGACCCCGCCGCCATCTCCGCTGACACCGGGGCAGCGCGACAGCCGCGCTTGGCGGCACCGTGGCAACCGCGGCGGGCAGACACCCTGAGGAATACGACCGGGGGCTGAGGCCAGATATGCTTTACGGCACTGCTGGGCAATGAAGCAGCCCGGGCTAGGAGCTGGGGACGACCACGGTGAGAACCGAAGGACGACGCGGTCGGGAGGCTCACTTTACGGCATAGCGGGGTGACGGAGTGGCTCCAAGAGGGACGAAGACTTGGGAAGGGAGCTTTTGCGACAGTGGAAGACACGCCCACCGCAGGCATCTTTACGACGGTGGGGTACTGGAGTCTAAACACTTTCTGCTTTGCGACAGCGGTACCGATGACTCCGCCCCCGCTTGGGGGAGGTGACACCTTGAAGCACTCACTTTACGGCAAGAGGAGGGCGTGACTCCTTTCAGGCTGCACGCTCCGAAACAGTGTGAGCCGAGTCTGGAGGACCCAGGGAAGTGGTAGTGAAAGTCTATGCCTGCAAGGCCACTGAGACCGAAGTGTCTTGCGACAGTGCCGCAATCCCTCCACTTTGCCTCACAGCTCTCTGGAGAGACCGAGCGAGACGACCGGCAGGGCTGGGGGAAGCTCGCTGGTATTTCAAGTCAAGCTCAGCCTCAACTCCAACTCAACCAAACTAGTCTATGTTAAGGCCAAAAATAAAGAGTCTAAGGAATCCTGATAGGCAGTTTCGAGCAACGGCGCTGAGGACCCCAAAAGATCTCCCTTAGGGCCATTTAGCCCTCAGCCCAACTCCCCGACGCTCACACTCAGGCTGGGGGACCGTGACGTCACAATCGAGCTTCTCGCCCCCTGGCCTGGCCCCCTGACTGGGATTGGCTGATTTGGATGAGGGTGGTGATGGAGAAGGGCTGGAACAAATCGCGCAAAGAAAGAAAGTCTTTAGGTGGAACACAAAGGAAAGGGGCGAGTGGAGGGAATTCCAGCCCGAGTCTTGATTCCGCCCACCGTGGCTCGGGAGCAGGGGAGAAGGGGACCCGGGACTCAGCCGGAGCACCCCTGGCCGGCCCGCGGTGGGGGCGGGGCTAGGGGCGGGGCTAGTGGAGCCAGGAGGCGGGGCGGGATCGCTGAGAGCATCCCCCGGGTGGGGCGTCGGAGAAGGTGGAGTCCCTAGGGGCTGCTGGCGGCCTCAGCCGGGACTCCCATGGAGGGGCAGCTGGAGGAGTGCCCCGAGCGGTGAGAGGAGTCGAGGCAGGCGCTGGGCAGCCCTCTGGAGTAGTCTTGTTTCACGGTTCTAGGCCCCTCGTGCTCTCAGGGGGCAGTGTAACTCGCAGTACTGGTGCAAGCTGGCCCTCCAATGGGATAGTGGTCCTTGGTTCCGGGCCCAGTCAGCACTCAGGGGAGGCTGCCAGCCACAGCCTTGGGTCTGGCACGAACCCTAGTGGATTCAACACCCTCGGGCCTAGAACAAGTGTATCTGGGGCGCCTGCAGGGCAAGAGGTAAACAGCCCTGGGTGCAGTCCGCACTCTGAGTCAACTTGCTTGAACCCCCAAAACTCCCAAGTGGACCGGCCCCGGAGCATCCTACGAAAGAACAGTTCCAACTTGATGCAGAAATCCCCTAATGTGGAGAAGTAAGGAGTTCAGCTCTGCGGTCAGGCAGCCCAGGGTCTGGAGGGTTCAGGACACTGGAGGGGCGGAGCCAAAAGGAAAGGGGCAGAGCCTTAAGAACGATTAGAGTAGGTGAGAGCAATTGAGTGGGAAATCCGAGGTTCTAGGCTTTCAGAAGAGCAGGTGTCCCGTAAATCCTGGCTGCACCGTACTATGATTATCATTAAGTCTGATCCCATTCCCAGCCTCAACAAAAGGGTATAAGAAAACTCTTTTACCGGGCGCGGTGACTCACGCCTGTAATCCCAGCACTTTGGGAGGCTGGGGTGGGCAGATCACCTGAGGTCAGGAGTTCGCGACCAGCCTGGCCAACATGGTGAAACCCCGTCTCTACTAAAAGTACAAAAATTAGCCGGATGTGGTGGCAAGCACCTGTAATCGCAGCTACATGTGAGGCTGAGGTGGGAGAATGGCTTGAACCTGGGAAGCAGAGGTTGCAATGAGCTGAGACTGCACCATTGCACTCAGCCTGGGTGACAGAGCAAGACTCCATCTCAAAAAACAAACGACAACAACAAAAACTGTTTTGAATGACTGGAAAAATGAGGGACGCCTATGAGGAGGGGGTCACTAAAAGGTCACCTCCCTCAGCCTCAGAAAGAAGTCTCAGCACTGGGATGAGATGAATATCCTGGCCACCTACCACCCTGCTGACAAGGACTATGGATTTATGATGGTGGATGAGCCCAACACTCCCTACCACAGGTGGTGAGCCCTCCCCAGCCCTTCAGTCCAGAGATTCTTCTCTGTTCCATGGAGGGGACAGGTGGAGGAGGCAGAGACAGCCTCGGGGACTGGACACTGCCTGACCCCCACCTCCTGGCACTGCTTCCCCCTCCTCTGCAGGCTGCAAGACAGTTTTGAGGACCTCTCTGCCAGTTCCTCCCGCTCAGTGAATCCCGAGGTGCTAGCAGAGAGGTGAGAGTCCTGCCAGAGATCAGCTGGGGACTGGGGCCTCTTCCTCCCTTCAGCCTTGAACTCAGGTCTGCTTTCTGACACCCACAGTGGGAGATACTACAATTTCCATCAGGCCTGGGTGGAGGTGGGGTCTGCCAACTTGGCCCTGTTTACCACCTGTCCCCATTGCTATTTTCTTCTCTCGATGCCCCCAAATAGTCTCCCTCCCCTTCAGGATTGCCATGATGGACAATATCTACCCCAAGGTCCTCCAGAACCATGCTGACAGGAGCTCAGGGCCTGCAGACAGCTTTTCCAAGACATGTGAGATGAGGGTTGGAGATTGAATGGAAAGGGGGAGGTGGAGTGCGCCTTCAGCGAGAGTGAGATGGGAAAGCCAAGCTCTCACTATGGTCACAGACTCCACCGACTTTGAAAAGCGCCGCAAAGCACACTATGCCGAAGGGAAGTTTCTCAAGGCTTGGAAAAACCGGCCCTTGGAGGATGAAGAGGATGGCAGTGGTGGTAGTATCAGTATCAGCGGTGGCAGTCAAGATGTGATGCTGGACCCGGAGCCCAAGCCTGTGCAGAGAGGCTGGGCAGGAGAACTAGCCAGAGGAGCCAAAGACGAGCCAGGCCTCGCCACCCAGAGGCACATCCTTAAAGCCCAGGGTTAGCGATGGTGGGGCTCCGGGGACTGGGGTATTGTAGTCCAGAGCCTGCTCCTCACTTCTCTGCCACAGTCTGTCTTCCTCAGTGCATCAGCCCAAGACCCTGCTGTCTGACAGGGAGGTAATGCTGGGAGGTGACCCCAGGAAAGAAAAAGGGCAGCTGGAGGAAGCACCCCACTCAGGATAGCCCCCAGAGATTGTGGGCTGTTGAGAAATAGAAAGTCTGATTGGGGGCTGATTTGTTGGCCAGGTCCAGTGGGTCACTCCTATAATCCCAGCACCTTGGGCGGCCGAGGTGGGACGATAGCTTGAGCCCAGGAGTTTGAGGCTGCAGCGAGTGATGATGGCGCTACCACATTCCAGCCTGGGTGATACAGCGAGATCCTGTCTCAAAAATAAAATTAAAAAAAATAAAAAATATTGCCAGGCGTAGTGGTACACCCCTGTGATCCCAGCAACTCAGGAGGCTGAGGCCGGAGAATCACTTGAACCCGGAAGGCGGAGGTTGTGGTGAACCGAGATTGGGCCACTGCACTCCAGCCTGGGAAACAAGAACAAAACTCCATCTAAATAAATAAATAAAATAAATAAATAAAAGTCCGAAACAACCATGAGGGGCAGTGGAGAGGTTCACTAAAGTTCTTCTCAAATGGGAAGGGTAAGAAAAGTCAGTGAGATGAAGACCTGGGACCTGAGCTTCTCCCCTCTGGTGAGGGGCCATGACAGACACCTGGGAGGCCTGGATACACCAGGTGGCCAGAAGACTTAGATTCATTTGGCTGATTTCTCAGATTCCTCCACCTACAGAAGTCAGTCCCCCCCAGCTCTGGCCACCATCATACTGGGGCAGGAGATTGCTCTGCATCGAAAGGAGTATTATGGCAAAGGACTATACCTGAGGTCCTGCTCCCATCCAGAGCTTATGGAGGATGTGGAAGATGAGCATCAGGACGGTGAGAGCCTGGGCAGGACAGCCTAGGGGGCAGGACGGCTGGGAACCAATAGCCTGATGGGTACCCTACCCCTGATCCCTGATTCTAGGCTCCGCACACTGGACCTGGGTGATTGATTGAGAACCCCGGAAACACTGAGGTCCACCTGCTGGACCACATAGGAGGCCCCTTTAGGGATCACAAGGCCCCGGAGAGCTCCCTGATGGTGACAGTGACACCACTGCAGCCTGTTGAGGGCACCAGGCCACCATCTCCCTGGGCCTGTCTCTTGGCAAGCTTCCATTTCCCGGCCCTCTTAATTTTTTCAGACCAGTACATCAGCAACAGGTGGTAGCAAAGGCCCTGAACAGTATGGAGTCCAAGGCCCACATCGGACAGGAGAGGAACCAGGGAGACTCAGAAGGGGCTGGGACCCCCTCCAGCTTGGCACCACCCGCTGGCTCCATGCCTCCTCCTTGATTCCTCTCTGCCATGCCACCCCACTCCAGGTATTTCTCTGTCCTTCAAAGACAGTGAGTCTCAGGTGGTATCCCGCTGGTGTCTGTGGCTGGTGGCCAAGGAGCTGAGCTGGCAGAGCTCAGGGAGTTCAGAGAGGGAGAGTGGAAGCAACCCCAACCCCCCCAAGCCAGAACCCCCACAGCCTGGCAGACTTAGCCTGGGCAGAGGCAAGTGGATGTTTGCACTGGCCAGGGCGGTAGAGGAGCTGAGTGGGGGGGTTCTAGGGGACCCACGGTCACATGGACAAGATCTCATGCCTGGTATGAGAAAGCCATGAACTTAAACCCTTCTCTCCAGATGAAACCCTAGGACTTCGATGGGCTCAGGAAGAGGAAACAAAACAATGGAAAGCGAGGCCGGCTGGGGGGAGTGGGGGCACCCTTCCCTTCCTGATCACCCTACAAGTGGACAATAAAAAGCAGAAGAACAGGAGTCTGGGACTGTGAATTGGGTGCCCAGGCTGGGCCTGCTCACCGTTGAGGAGAGGGGAGGGGGAAGGGGAGTTCACACACAGGAAAGATGAATTCGAGGGCAGAGTGAAGAAAGCTGGCAGCAGTCCAGGGTCCTGGACCTCCTCCTCCACAGGAGCCTAGAATCACGAGAAGGACCAAGCTGCAGCAGGATGACAATGATGGATGCAGTTAATTTAGTGAACCATGAATTTACTGCTATCGTTTTCTTCACTTCGTGCAGCACTGGAGGAAGGGATTATCATTCCCATCTTCCAGGTGAGAAAACTGAGGAATCGGAGAGCTCCTCCAGGGGCACATAACTTCTAAGTGACAGAGTCAGGATTTGAACCTAGATCTGCCAGGCCCCCAAGACTCAACTACGAAGGGAGAAACAGGCTAGGGCCCCCAGGAGGAAGGAGCTGGCAGATAGTCTGAGGGCGGGACTGTGGCTTCTCTGATCTCAGGCCCCCTCCTCCGCCCAGGCCCCGCCCCTGCCCCTCCCAGCACTGCCTGGAAGTGTGGGGTGAGAGCTCCTCCTAGGACTCCCCTTTCCCCTTGGGGAAGCACTTGTGCCCCCCAGGGCCTTCCCCACAGAGGACCCTCTCCTCCTTCCTCATCATCTCCCCTCGTGGGACAGAAGGTGCCTCCACCTGCATCCTCACTTGCCCAGCCTCCAGGGCCTGCTGGCCACATAGCAGGCAAGCGATGACGGTCAAGCTGGATTTTGAGGAGTGTCTCAAGGACTCCCCGCGTTTCCGGTAAGTGTGACCTGGTCTAGGGGGCCAAGGAGGGGAAGGTCTAACACCCCCAGCACACACACACCTTTCCCCAGGCCAGACCTCCTTTCAGGGAGCAGGCCTCAAAAAGGCAGGAGCGAGCTTGTGGGCCAAAGTGGTACCCCACCTATCAAAGCAGGGTGCTCCAATGCTCTCCACCCCTGCATGCTGCACCTGGCCTCTGCAGTCTCCCTCACCCTGAGAGCTGGCATGCCCTCCTGCCTCTCACTGGGACCCCTGCCCCTCCCCCAGCACCTGCTCTGGGGCGGTTAGCAACTTCCTGCCCTGGCCACATCCACCCTCCTTCTACCCTTCCTGCTCTGGCCTGGGCGGTGGTAGCTTCTAGGCAGAGCAGAAGTGGGCGGGAGGATGAGCCTCTCAGCTCTGCAGCTTTCCCCTCCGCACCCACCACCCTACGACTCCATCTCCCGTGAAGAGGCAGACAGACCAGATGGACCCAGGCTCTGTTCCCATGACCCCCTCTTTCCCAGAGCCTCTATTGAGCTGGTGGAAGCTGAAGTGTCAGAACTGGAGACCCGTCTGGAAAAGGTGACCCTGACATGGAGAGGTGACCCGGGAGCAAATTAGGTTGAGAAGGGTGGGGCCAGGGAAAAAGCTGGAGACGAGCATACGTTCCAGGGATTATTGAATGCTGTGGAGGGCAGATATTTTGGAAACTTCAGAGAAGCAAAAAAGGTGATTCTATACCCTCAAGAAGCTCAAGATCTTGGAAAACAAGATCTACTTTTGGGCTGGGCTTGGTGGCTCATGCCTGTAATCCCAGCACTTTTGGAGGCCAAGGCAGATGGATCACCTGAGGTCAGGAGTTCGAGACCAACCTGCCCAACAAAGGGTAATCCCATCTCTACTAAAAATGCAAAAATCAGTGGGGTGTGGTGGCGAGTGTCTGTAGTCCCAGCCACTCCAGAGGCTGAGGCAGTACAGTCACTTGAACCCAGGAAGTGGAGGTTGCAGTGAGCCAAGATCCTGCCACTGCCCTGCATCATGAGTTACAGAGCGAGACTCCGTCTCAAAAAAAAAGACTTACTTTTGGACTTCCTTGTTCAGCTCTTGGGCTCCTCCTGCGTTGTGCCAGGCCTTGGGCATTTAGGGAGGGCAAGATCATTTCTGCTCCCATGGAGCCCAAAGGCTGACTGGAATACAAACCAGCAAAACATTTCAGTTCAAAACAGTAGGTCTCCCTTGAACACTCTTATCATACAGCATGTGTTCACAAATTCACCCTCTCTCATTCCCCTTACTTTTTACTTTTCTCTGCAGCATTTACCTCTGACACATTACGTATTTGCATGCTATATATTAGTTCTTTATTGCTGGGTAACAAATTGTCACAAATTTAGTGGGCAACATTATTTTTATGGGCAACATGGTGAGATTTTGTCTCTACAAATAATATTATTTATTTATTTATTTTTTCTTTTTCCTTTTTTTTTTTTTCTTATAAGATGGGGTTTCTGGCCGGGCGTGGTGGCTCACGCCTGTAATCCCAACACTTTGGGAGGCTGAGGCGGGTGGATCACGAGGTCAAGAGATCGAGACCATCCTGGTCAACACGGTGAAACCCCGTCTCTACTAAAAATACAAAACATTAGCTGGGCATGGTGGCGCGTGCCTGTAATCTCAGCTACTCAGGAGGCTGAGGCAGGAGAATTGCCTGAACCCAGGAGGCGGAGGTTGCGGTGAGCCGAGATCGCGCCATTGCACTCCAGCCTGGGTGACAAGAGCGAAACTCCGTCTCAAAAAAAAAGATGGGGTTTCACCATGTTTGTCAAGCTGGTCTTGAACTCCTGACCTCAGGTGATCCGCCCGCCTTGGCCTCCAAAGTACTTGGATTACGGGTGTAAGCCACCACGCCTGGCCTATTTATTTATTTATTTGAGACAGAGTCTTGCTCTGTCACCCAGGCTGGAGTGCAGTGGCAAGATCTCGGCTTACTAGAACCTCTGCCTCCAGGGTTGAAGCGATTCTTCTCCCTCAGCCTCCCAAGTAGCTGGGATACCTGTCTAATTTTATTTTTTATTTTTAGTAGAGATGGGGTTCTCACCATGTTGGCTAAGCTGGCCTTGAACTCCTGACTTCAAATGATCCACCTGCTTCAGACTCCCAAAGTGCTGGGATTACAGGTGTAAGCCACTGCATCTGGCCTACAAATAATAATTTTAAACAATTGACTAGATGTGGTGGCCACACCTGTGGTCCCAGATGCTTGAACTCCTGTGCTCAAGTGATCCTCCTACCTCAGCCTCCCAAAGTGCTGGAATTACAGGCGTGAGCCATCACACATGGCCTCAACTTTTTATTTTGAGTACATTATTGACTCAGGAGACTAGTAAGGAGATGTCTCATGTACCCATCACCCAGCCTCCCCCAGTGGTGACATCTTATACAACACTAGCACCTTATTAAAACCAGGAAATTAATATTGTCACATTACAGTTAACAATAGAGTCTATAGACCCTACTTTGATTTTACAATTTGCATATACTCTTTTGTGTGTGTTCTTTTTTGTTTTGACACAGAGTCTCACTCTGTTGCCCAGGCTGGAGGGCAGTGGTGCAATCTTGGCCCACTGCAACCTTCCTCTCCCAGGTTCAAGCGATTCTCCACCTCAGCCTCACGAGTAGCTGGGATTACAGGTACTCGCCACCACATCCAGCTAATTTTTGCATTTTTAGAGACAGGGTTTTGCCATGTTGGCCAGGATGGTCTCCATCTCTTGACTTCGAGATCCACCTGCCTTGGCTTCCTAAAGTGCTGGGATTACAGGTGTGAGCCACTGCACTTGGCCTTTTTGTATATAATTCTATGGTGCTTTATCACATGTATGGATTCCTTTAACCATCACTACATTCAACATATAAATGGACACGAGGAATTCCTTTACAGTGATACCCTAACCCTTCCCACACTCTTCTCTCATTCGTGGCAACCACTGATTTGTTCTCCATCTCTCTACTTTTATCATTTCCAGAATGTTGTATCAATAAAATCATACAGTATGTGACCCTTTGAGATTTGGCTTTTTGGCTCCCCCCACCGACACCACACACACACACACACACTCACACTCAGAATAATGCTCCTGCTGGGTGTGGTGGCTCATGAGTGTCATCCCAACTACTCAGGAGGTCAAGGCAGGACGGTTGCTTGGGGCCAGAAGCTCAAGACCAGCCTGGACAACATAGCAAGATCCCTGTCTCTGATTTTTTAAAAATTAGCCAGGCATGGTAGTGTGTGCCTGTAGTCTCAGCTACTCAGGAAGCAAAGGCTGGAGGATCCCTTGAACCCAGGAGTTCAAGGCTGCAGTTGAGCTATGATTCTACCACTGTACTCTAGCCTGGGTGACAGAAACCTCAACTCTAAAAATAATAATCAATTTTTAAAAAGATTAATGCTTTTGAAGTTTATCCAAATCATTGCACATATCAACAGTTCATTCCTTTTTATTGCCGAGTACTATTCTATTGTACAGATGTCCCAGTTTGTCACTAGTCCAGTCTTATGAATAAGTTCCTTACTCATCTAAGGGGCAGGGGCTGAGACAGTTAAGGAAAGAACTAGACACTCAGTTCCTAGATTCACACAGTGATTTGTGAACATCCTTGTCCCTTGTCACAAACAACCCATGGTGATGTCTGATAAGATTTGATCTTGGTCAGTTTCCTGAGCATTACTGAACCTGCCATACACTCTCAAGTCAAGCTATATTTCCCTGAAGCCTCCACAAGCCCCAGAAAATGGTTTTCAGTTCAACAGAAGTGCTGACCAACAAAACTGAACGCCTCTATACAGCCCAAGCTTTCTGAGCCCCTGCTGCTCTGGACTTCCACACATGAGCTCCCTGGTGGTCTCCTGCCATCCTGGGCTGAGCTGAGGGCTCCATGGACACTTACTTGCTCCATTCCAGATATGGTGACTCAGGCCAGAGCCAAGGGGCATCACCTCAGAGGCAGTGTAGTTGCAACTCTGCAGGTAACAAGGTCCAGGGCTCAGGAGACTGACTCTGGGTTCTGATCACCCAGAGAGACCCTCCTCAGGCAGCCATTCCCTCCAGGTTTACCAAGTCTCTTTTTTTTTTTTTGAGACAGAGTTTCATGCCTGTTGCCCAGATTGGAGCGCCCTGGTGTGAGCTCGGCTCACTGCAACCTTCGTCTCCGGGGTTCAAGCGATTCTCCCGCCTTGGCCTGCCAAAGTGCTGGGATAACAGGCATGACCCACCATGCCCACCCTCTTTTTTGTTTTTTTTTTTTTTGAGACAGAGTTTCGCTCTTGTTCCTCAGGCTGGAGTGCAATGGCACAATCTCAGCTCACTGCAACCTTTCCTCCTGGGTTCAAGCAATTCTCCTGCCTCAGCCTCCTGAATAGCTGGGATAACAGGCATGTGCCACCACGCCTGGCTACTTTTGTATTTTTAGTAGAGACAGGGCTTCTCCATGTTGGTCAGGCTGGTCTCGAACTCCCAACCTCAGGTGATCCACCTGCCTCGGCCTCGCAAAGTTCTGGGATGAAAGGCATGAGCCACTGTGCCTGGCCTAATTTTGTATTTTTAGTAGAGATGGGGTTTCACTATGTTGGTCAGGCTGGTGTCCAACTCCTGACCTCAGGTGATCCACCCACCTTGGCCTCCCAAAGTGTTGGGATTACAGGTGTGAGCCACTGCGCCTGGCCTATCAAGTCTCTTTGTCAATCAAATGGGCCAGATAGGATGGGCCCCAGGAGTACCCCAACATCTCCTCTTGGCCCTGACCTGTGGCCTGGATGATGAATTAATATTTATGAGGGAATATGCAGTGAGTACAGAATGGGACAACTCCTAGCCACAAATAATATAGATTTTGGGCCGGGCACAGTGGCTCACGCCTATATGTAATCCCAGCACTTTGGGAGGCTGAGGCAGGTGGATCACGAGGTCAGGGGTTTGAGACCAGTCTGGCCAACATGGTGAAACCCCATCTCTACTAAAAATACAAAAAAAATTTAGCCAGGCATGGTGGCAAGCACCTGTAATCCCAGCTACTTGGGAGGCTGAGGCAGGAGAATCACTTGAACCTGGGAGGCGGAGGTTGCAGTGAGCCGCTGAGATCACGCTACTGCACTCCAGCCCGGGTGACAGTGCGAGACTCCCTTTCAAAAAATATATATATATATAGTTTTTTTGTTTTGTTTTTTCGAGACAGAGTCTCACACTGTCACCCAGGCTGAAGTGCAGTGGTGACATCTTGGATCACTGCAGCCTCGACCTCCTGGGTTCAGGCAGTTCTCCTGCCTTAGCCCCCCCAAATAACTGGGATTACAGTCACATGGCACCATCTCAGCTCACTGCAGTCTCAACCTCCCAGGTTCAAGTGGTTCTCCTGCCTTAGTCACCTGAGTAGCTGGGACTACAGGCATGCACGACCACACCTGGCTAATTTTTGTATTTTTAGTAGAGATGGGTTTCACCATGTTGCCCAGGCTGGTCTCGAACTCCTGAACTCAAGTGATTGGCCCACTTTAGCCTCCCAAATGGCTGTGATTACAGGCATAAGCCACCGCACTGGCCAATCCTATAGAATTTAATAGCAACCATGTAGAGCATCCAGACAGTGCAGGAGGTTGGACTCTCCAGGGAGCTCTGGATCTAAGCAGGTAGGCAGGGTAGGAAGAGATGTGTGGGCAGGGAAAGATGTTTTGGAGGTAAGGCTGACAGAGGTGTTGCTGACAGGCTGAGAGGAATGGGCAGGAATTTGGTTTCAGGCCCAAGGTGGTGGGAATAAAGAAGCAGCAATGAGAACATATCAGGTGTATGTTAGATACAGGGAGAGCCTGGAGGGGAGTGAGGCCGGACAGGAATGGCAAGCACCGCCCTGGGCAAGGGGAAAGGAAGTGGGGCAGGGGTGGGGGCATCACCTGGTGTGGGGCCGGTGGCACAGCTCCCTGTTACCCTCCTTCTTTCCCAGCTCTTGAAGCTGGGTACCGGTCTCCTGGAAAGTGGGCGCCATTACCTTACCGCTAGCCGCGCCTTCATTGTCGGCATTTGTGACCTGGCCCACCTGGGTCCACCAGAGCCCATGATGGCGGTATGTGGAGGGTCTGCATCTGGGTGGGACGGGGTCTGGGATGAGGTGATGCTGTGGAAGAGGAGGGCTGGCCTGGGGTATGCAGGTTCCAGGCCAGAGCAGGGCTGGGCTGCCATCCTAGACAGCCACAGCAGGCTGGGACTCGAGTCGGGAGGGCCCTGCCACCCCACGCCTGGTACTCTTTCTGTGCCTCTTCTTGTCTAGGAGTGTCTGGAGAAATTCACTGTGAGCCTGAACCACAAGCTGGACAGCCATGCGGTAAATAGGGGAAGGTCGGGATTGCAGGGATGGTGGCCAGGTCGTCTGCGGTCCACCCCAACCTACCAACTTCTCCTTCCCTTAGGAGCTTCTAGATGCCATCCAACACACGCTGCAGCAGCAGATCCAGACCCTGGTCAAGGAGTGAGATGGGGCTGGGCGCGGTGGCTCACGCCTATAATCCCAGCACTTTGGGAAGACAAGGCAGAAGGATTGCTTGAGCCTAGGAGTTTGAGACCAACCTGGCCAACATGGCGAAACTCTGTCTCCACAAAAAATACAAAAATTAGGCTGGGCGCAGTGGCTCATGCCTCTGATCCTGGCACTTTGGGAGGCCAAAGTGGGTGGATCGCCTGAGGTCAGGAGTTCAAGATTAGCCTGTCCAACATGGCAAAACCCCGTCTCTATTAAAAACATGGCAAAACCCCGTCTCTACAAAAATTAGCTAGGCATGGTGGCATGCTCTTGTAGTGCCAGCTACTCGCAAGGCTGAGGCAGAGAATCGCTTGAGCCGTGGAGACTGCAGTGAGCCACGATCGCCACTGCACTCCAGCTTGGTGATAGGGCAAGATTCCATCTCAAAAAAAAAAAAAAATTAGCTGGGAGTGGTGGCAGGTATCTATAATCCCAGCTACTCAGGGGGTTGAGGCAGGAGAATTGCTTGAACCCAGGAGGCAGAGGTTGCAGTGAGCTGAGATGGCACCACTGTACTCCAGCCTCGGCAACAGAGCAAGACCCTGTCTCAAAAACAAAAGGGGAGAGGAGTGAGATGGGAGGGAAGGGGGCCTTATTTCCCAGAAACCAGCCCTCTGCCCTCTTCCCATGAACACAGGGGCTTCCCCAGTGACAGAGCTGTGGGATTGGGGGTTTCTGATGGTCTGACTTCCATCCCAGGGATCCCCTCGGGTTTCCCATGATGCAGAGACTAACTGAAAGGACATGAGGGCCTTATCTTGGGAATGCTCTGCTGGGGCAGGTGGGTGTCAGCTGCGATTCTGTTATGTCCCCATCCCCAGAGGTCTGCGGGGTTTCCGAGAGGCTCGCCGGGAGTTCTGGCGAGGGGCTGAGAGCCTGGAGGCTGCTCTGACTCACAACGCAGAGGTTCCCAGGCGCCGGGCCCAGGAGGCAGAAGAGGCAGGAGCTGCTTTGAGGATGGCTCGAGCTGGATACCGAGGACGGGCACTGGATTATGCCCTGCAGGTGTCTGCCCCAACCTGTCTCCATGGGGTACCAGAGCCTCAGGTGTCACCTGGAGGCTGGGGAGTCCCCAGTGTGCAGTGGGAAGGGTTGCTATGTTTTCAAGACTGACCTGGGATCTTTTTGCATCCTCAGATCAATGTGATTGAGGACAAGAGGAAGTTTGACATCATGGAGTTTGTGAGTTGTGGTATGGGTGAGGGCAGGGTGGAGAGGAGCCTGCTGCGAGCACAAGACCAAGGGGAAAGGGGTTCCTCCTCAGCCTGGCCCCCTGCCCACCTTGTCTCCCAGGTGCTGCGTTTGGTGGAGGCCCAGGCTACCCATTTCCAGCAGGGCCATGAGGAGCTGAGCCGGCTGGCCCAGTATCGCAAGGAGCTGGGTGCCCAGGTGGGACCAAGGGCACAGGCAGGTCATGGAAGGAGGTTAGGGAGCTCTGAGACGACTCTTCTAATAGGGGGGCCTTGGACATCTGAGATATCCTTCCTGTGCCCAGTTGTACCAGCTGGTCTTGAATTCAGCACGAGAGAAGAGGGACATGGAGCAGAGACACGTGCTGCTGAAACAGAAGGTGAGGGGCCAGGTGTGGTGGCTCATGACCGTCATCCCAGCATATTGGGAGGCTGAGGTGGAAGGATCGCTTGAGGCCTGGAGTTCAAGATTAGTCTACACAACGTAGTGAGACTCCATCTCTACAGAAAATTTTTAAATTAGCTGGTGTAGTGGCACACACCTGTAGTTCTAGCTACTTGGGAGGCTGAGGTGGGAGGATTGCTTGAGCCCAAGAATTCAAGACTGCAGTGAGCTATGATCACACCACTGCACTTAAGCCTGGGTGAAAGAGCAAGACCCTGTCTCTAAAAATAAATTTTAGAAGATATTTAAAGCCCAGGCGCGGTGGTTCACGCCTGTAATCCCAGCACTTTGGGAGGCCAAGGTGGGCAGATTGGCTCAGGTCAGGAGTTCGAGACCAGTCTGGCCAACATGGTGAAACTCCACCTCTACTAAAAATACAAAAAAAAAAAAAAAAAAAAATGGCTGGGCGTGGTGATGGGCACCTGTAATCCCAGTTACTCGGGAGGCTGAGGCAAGGGAACTGCTTGAGCCAGGGAGGTGGAGGTTGCAGTGAGCCGAGATCGCGCCACTGCACTCCAGCCTGGGTGACAGACCAAGACTCCATCTAAAAAAATTTTTTCTTTCAAAAAGCAGAAGGTGAGGCCTGGGGCTGATGCTGGGGCTGTGGGCAGGAGGCAGACACCTGTAGCCGTCGTCTCTGCCCACCTCAGTTGCTCACTGATCCTCTTGTGCCTCCAGGAGCTGGGTGGGGAGGAGCCAGAACCAGGCTTAAGAGAGGGGCCTGGGGGCCTGGTGATGGAAGGACATCTCTTCAAACGGGCCAGCAACGCATTTAAGACCTGGAGCAGGTAAGGAGAGGACACCCCGATCAGCCCACCCCACCCAATTATGTATTTTGAGTGGTAATAGTGTGCTAAGCACTGCAAGGAAAAACGGATGAACCCCCTGCCTTTGTAGAGTTTACATTCCATCATCGAAGACAGGCAATAAACCTAGTAAGTACATTACGTGCTATGTTAGAAGGTGATGGTGCTATAGGAGAAAGGTAATGAAGCAAGGGATGTGGAGAGCTGGATAGGGGTTGCAATTCTAAATAGCTGGGCAGGGTGGGCTTCATGAGAAGGTAACTTTTGAACAAAGACCTGAAGGATATCTTGGGGAAAAAAGTTCTAGACAGAGGCCAGGCGTGGTGGCTCACACCTGTAATCCCAGCACTCTGGGAGGCTGAGGCAGGTGGATCACCCTAGGTTGGGAGTTTGAGACCAGCCTGACCAACATGGAGAAACACCATCTCTACTAAAAATACAAAATTAGCCGGGAGTGGTGGTGCATGCCTGTAATCCCAGCTACTCGGGAGGCTGAGGCAGCAGGAGAATCACTTGAACCCAGGAGGCAGAGGTTATGGTGAGCTGAGATCGTGCCATTGTACTCCAGACTGGGCAACAAGAGCGAAACTCCGTCTCAAAAATCCCGAGAAGAAAAAAAAGAAGAAGAAGAAGAAGAAGAAAAGGTTTTAGACGGAAGAGCTAGTGCCAAGCCCCTAAGCTAGCTAGGGTTTTGGAAGAGCAGGGAGATGGCCCTGGGTCTGGAAAGAGTGACGGAGGAGGAAGTGGTATGAGGTGAAATTGGAGCTAATGGGGGCATGAGTCATTATAGGGCCCTATGGTTTTTGTAGGGATTGGGGGTTTACTCTGAGGGCAATTGGGAGCTGCTACAGAGTTTGGAACAGGATGGTGACATGCTCTGACTTGACTCCTTCCCCTTCCAGGGCCACTGCTAGCCCATGTGGGATCTCTGTGCAAATTAAAAAATGGAGCCACTTCCCCAAGACACTTTTTTTAGTTTTTTGTTTTTTTGAGATGGAGTGTCACTCTGTTGCCCAGCCTGGAATGCAGTGGGGCAATCTCATCTCACTACAGCCTCTACTCCCTGAGCGCAAGTGATCCTTCCTCCTCAGCTTCCTAAGTACCTGGAACCACAGGTGTGTGCCACCATGCCTGGCTAATTTTTGTATTTTCGGTAGAGACAGAGTTTCACCATGTTGTCCAGGCTGGTCTCGAACTCCTGACCTCAAGCAACCTGCCTGCCTCAGCCTCCCAAAGTGCTGGGATTACCAGCCCCCAAGATACTTTCTTTTTTTTTTTGAGATGAAGTCTCACTCTGTCACTCAGGCTGGAGTGCAGTGGCGTGATCTTTGCTTACTGCAACCTCCGCCTCCTAGCGATTCAAGCGATTCTCCTGCCTCAGTCTTTCCAGCAGGTGGGATTACAGGCACCTGCCACCACGCCCAGCTAATTTTTTTTTTTTTTTTTTAGTAGAGATGGTGTTTGACCATGTTGGTCAGGCTGATCTCAAACTCCTGACCTCAGGTAATCAACCCACCTCAGCCTCCCAAAATGCTGGGATTACAGGCGCGGTGAGCCACCTCTCCTGGCCTGATACTTTCATTTGTCAAACATTTTAGCAATCTTGGCAAGTAACACTGGTGTCTAGAGAAAGAAAGAAAATTAATTTTTAAAGTATTTAAATTATTTATTTATTTATTTTGAGATTGAGTCTCGCTCTGTTGCCCAGAGTGGAAAGTGCCGTGGCACAATCTCAGCTCACTGAAATCTCTGCCTCCAGGGATCAAGAGATTCTCCTGTCTCAGCTGGGTGGGTTGCCTCACGCCTGTAATCCCAGCACTTTGGGAGGCTGAGGTGGGCAGATCATGAGGTCAGGAGTCCAAGACCAGCCTGGCCAGCATGGTGAAACCCTGTCTCTACTAAAAGTACAAAAATTAGCTGGGAGTGGTGGCGCACACCTGTAATCCTAGCTACTCAGGAGTCTGAGGCAGTAGAATTGTTTGAATCCGGGAGGTAGAGGCTGCAGTGAGCTGAGATGGAGCCACTGCCCTCCAGCCTGGGTGACAGAGCAAGACTCCATCTCAGAAAAAAAAAAAAAAATTATCCTGTCTCAGCTTCCCGAGTAGCTGGGATTACAGACACCCACCACCCCACCCAGCTAATTTTCCTATTTTTAGTAGAGACGGAGTTTCACCATACTGGTCAGACTGGTCTTAAACTCCTGACCTCAGGTGATCCAAAGTGTCAGGATTACAGGTGTGAGCCCAGCCTAAAAAGTATTTTTTTTTTTAATTGTAGCAATAGACGTTTTATTAGAAAAAGAATTTTACCGCCATCTGCTGGAAAGTTGTCTTCATAACTATGTCAAATCTGGGTTGTCCAGAATATGAATAGCACCCTTTAGATGTTCCAATTTGCGCAACTGTCCACCCTTCTCTAGAATGTCTCATGGAACAGTAAGCCCAGGTGTCTCTCCTCTCAGTAAGATCCTCATGGGCAAAGAGCACAGCCTCTCTTCCGTCCCTCATCCTAAAGCTTCCCATGTCTGTAATGATTTCCATCTACAGACGCTGGTTCACCATTCAGAGCAACCAACTGGTTTACCAGAAGAAGTACAAGGTGAGTAGGCCTGGGTCCTGGGTGCCTGGGCCCCAGGGAGACTCAGCCTTTGCCTGAGGCTGGACATCCATCCCCCTCTCACCTTGTCCTGCCAGGACCCTGTGACTGTGGTGGTGGACGACCTTCGTCTCTGCACAGTCAAACTCTGCCCTGACTCAGAAAGGCGGTTCTGCTTTGAGGTGGTGTCCACCAGCAAGTGAGTGCAATCGCCAGGTTGATACTCTAATATATCTAAATAGTTACCAATCTGAAAGGCAGGGCCCACCACAATGGAGGCCCCCCATGCAGCTCCAGACCTTAACCCTTTGGCAGCTAGATTGGGGGGCCGTTGTGGGAGAGGGTACAGGGTGATGGGGGATATTTAGGAGAATATTACCAACTGGTACAGAGTCCTTTTCTTTTTTTCTTTTTTTTTTTGAGACAGAGTCTCACTCTGTCGCCCAAACTGAAGTGCAGTGGCACGATCTTGGCTCATGGCAACCTCCGCCTCCCACCCCCAGGTTCAAGCGATTCTCCTACCTCAGCCTCCGGAGTAGCTGGGATTACAGGCGCCTGCCACCGCACCTGGCTAATTTTTGTATTTTTAGTAGAGACAGGGTTTCACCATGTTGGCCAGGCTGGTCTTAAACTCTTGACCTCATGATCTACCCCCCTCAGCCTCCCAAAGTGCTGGGATTACAGGTGTGAGCCACCGTGCTTGGCTAGAAGTCCTTTTTTTTGAGACAAAGTCTTGCTCTGTCGCCCAGGCTGGAGTGTGCAGTGGAGGTGTTATCTTGGCTCACCGAAACCGCCTCCCAGGTTCAAGCAATTCTCCTGTCTCGCCTCCCGAGCAGCTGGGACAACAGGTGCACAAGACAACACCCAGCTAACTTTTTGTATTTTTTTTAGTAGAGATGGGTTTTCACCATATTGGCCAGGCTGGTCTTGAACTCCTGACCTTGTGATCCACCTGCCTCCGCCTCCCAAAATTCTGGAATTACAGGTGTGAGCCACCACACCTGGCTAGAAGTCTTTCAATATAACTGGGACTGGCTGAATACTGGCTCAATGTCAGCCTGCCCATCCTGCCACTTTGCTTCCCAGCCTCAGACCCCGCTACTCTCTCCCTCACCCTCCTACCTAGGTCCTGCTTCCTCCAGGCTGACTCAGAGCGCCTCCTGCAGCTGTGGGTCAGTGCTGTGCAGAGTAGCATCGCTTCCGCCTTCAGTCAATCTCACCTTGATGACAGCCCCAGGGGTCTGGGCCAGGTACCTTAACCTGGGGGTGGGGATGCAGAGCCAGGCTGCCTGTGGGGATGGGGCACCTCTTACCCTAGGCCCCTCGGCCACCCTTTCTCCCCCTCTCTCTCAGGGCTCGGGACATCTGGCCATAGGCTCTGCTGCCACCCTGGGCTCTGGTGGAATGGCCAGGGGAAGGGAGCCTGGGGGAGTTGGGCACGTGGCAGCCCAGGTACAGAGTGTGGATGGCAATGCCCAGTGCTGCGACTGCCGGGAGCCAGCCCCGGAGTGGGCCAGCATCAACCTTGGTGTCACCCTCTGCATTGAGTGTTCCGGCATCCACAGGTCACTCCCTAAGCCCAAGCATGAGCCATGCTCCTTCAGGTTGCAGTGCAGCTCCCAATATAGAGCTCATCACACAGGCCCCTCTTTCCTTCCCTGTCCTGCCTTCCTCTCTTAGCTTCTGGCTTTGTCATTGGGCACCAGGCCTGGGCCCAAGCCTGTGGGCTGCCAGTTGGACCCAGGTGGGCCTAGCCCCTCTGTATCCTAGTCTGGCCAGAATTGGGGGACACCCAGTTTGTTGGCTTGGTTGGAAGAAATGTAGAGTCAAGGTTGCTGAGGGTGGGGAAGCCAATGAAGACCAGACAGAGAAGAGGTCATGAGGCCTTAGGAAGTCTCTAGAGCCCTCACCCCCCACCTCAGTGTGGTGGAAGGAGGGAAGGGGGGTGACATGGGAGAGACTGTCCAGGCTAAAGTGTCACTAGGAAGGGAGGTGGCTAGAGCAATGAGGGCCTTGAAATGAAACCTAAGGAAGGAATGGTGACCAGGCAGGGTCCTGTGGGGCCAGGCAGAGGCTACATGGTGGCTACATGGCCACAGCTGCCCTGCCTCCTGGGCCAGCACCTCTGCATGGGGTCCCCTGCTGGCCTTGCCTCCCAGTGTCCAGGAGCAGCGCAGCTCCCCAGGCCACTCCCCATACAGGGCCTGACCCTCCCCTCTGGCCCTCCAGGAGTCTTGGTGTTCACTTCTCCAAAGTCCGGTCTCTGACCCTTGACTCATGGGAGCCAGAACTAGTGAAGGTAACTTGGGGTATTGTGAAGACTGGGGGCAAGAACGTGGGGGGCAAGGACATGGGGGTGCAGGGGCCTGAGCCCTGAGGAGACAGATACTCACCGTCACCCTGTCTCTGACTCTGTCTGGGCCTCCCAAAGCTCATGTGCGAGCTGGGAAATGTCATCATCAACCAGATCTATGAGGCCCGTGTGGACGCCATGGCAGTGAAGAAACCAGGGCCCAGCTGCTCCCGGTGAGCTTGGGGTTCAGCCTCCTAGGGGAATGGGGGGAACCTGGAGCAAGAAGTGGGAAGACTGTCTGCTTCTCCCCTCCCACAGACAGGAGAAAGAGGCCTGGATTCAAGCTAAATATGTGGAGAAGAAGTTCCTGACCAAGCTGCCTGAGATTCGAGGGCGAAGAGGTGGCCGGGGGCCCCCAAGGGGACAGCCTCCTGTGCCCCCGAAGCCTTCCATCAGGCCTCGGCCAGGAAGCTTGAGATCCAAGCCAGGTATAGGGCTGGTTGGGCATTCATTGAACATCTGCTATGTGCTCAGCCCTGTGCCAGGTTCCACAGGGAGGCACAGAGGGTAAGGCCCAGGCCTTCCCCTGGAGCATGTTGGCAGGACCAGACTGCAGTTTCAGGGGTTATGGTGGAGTGTCACATGAAGAATGGGAAGGAGTGTGGGGCTGGGCATAGGCAGGGAGGATAAGGGGTGTCAGCAGCATGAGAAAAGGAGAGGGAGTGGGGGTGGGTTTGGCTGGAGTGGCAGGGCTTGAGAGCTGAGGCCAAGTGTCTAGGAGGCTGCTCACCTGTGTGTGTCATCCGGTGGTTGGACCGGATCGGGTGATGATGCCGTCTCTCCCCACACCCTAGAGGCTCCTACACGTACACGTACCCACGCCTGCATCACTCCACTCCTCCACAGTCCCAAGCCTCCCCACAATTCAGAAGAGACCTGTCCCATTATGACATTGGGGCACCGTGCTAAGGGTTTTCTTCCTGGACTTGGAGCTCTTCCCCCTAACAGAACCAAATCCCCCAAACAGAGCCCCTGTCTGAGGACCTGGGAAGCCTGCACCCTGGTGCCCTGCTGTTTCGAGCATCTGGACATCCTCCATCTCTTCCCACTATGGCTGATGCCCTTGCCCATGGAGCTGATGTCAACTGGGTCAATGGAGGCCAAGAGAATGCCACGCCACTGATCCAGGCCACAGCTGCTGTGAGAGCCCTGCCAACCTCCCCACCCCACCCTAGAGCTGTGACACCTATTCCTGAATCTGGCTCCTTCCCTTATCTCCTCTTCCTGACACCTGTTCCCTAGGGCCCCCACCCATAGGGAGAGAGAAGCAATAGAGACTGGTTGCTAAGAGTGTGTGATTTGGAGGCAGAGAACCCAAGCTCTCACCCCTCACAGGAGACTTTTAACAAGTTATTAACCTCTGTCTCATCTGTAAAATAGGGAGAACAGCCAGGCAGGGAGGCTCACACCTGTAATCTCAGCACTTTGGGAAGCTGAAGCTGGTGGATCACCTGAGGTTGGGAGTTTGAGGCCAGCCTGACCAACATGGAGAAACCCTGTCTCTACTAAAAATATAAAATTAGCCAGGGGTGGTGGCACATGCCTGTAATCCCAGCTACTCGGGTGGCTGAGACAGTAGAATCACTTGAAGCCAGAAGGTGGAGGTTGCCGTGAGCCGAAATTGCATCATTGCACTCCAGCCTGGGCAGCAAGAACAGAACTCCATCTCAAGAAAAAAAAAAAAAAAAGGATAACATACCTCATAAGCTTGTACTAGATTTACATATAAATACGTGCAAAGAGCTAGAGCCAAGCCTGACAGCTGTAACCCCTTCCACGCTCCTGATGAACACACCCCACCTTTCCATTCTCTGAACTGGCCCTACCCTAAGACATCTTGAACTCTACCAACTGAGGATGCCACCCTCAACCCCCTTGTCGACTTCTCCATGCAGAATTCTCTTCTGGCCTGTGAGTTTCTCCTCCAGAACGGGGCGAACGTGAACCAAGCGGACAGTGCCGGCCGGGGCCCGCTGCACCACGCGACCATCCTTGGCCACACGGGGTAGGGATGACGGCCATGGGGAGGAAGGCTGGGAGGAGTTGGGTGGCCGTCTGACTCTGGCTCTTCTCTCCAGGCTCGCCTGCCTGTTCCTGAAACGGGGGGCTGATCTGGGGGCTCAAGACTCTGAAGGCAGGGACCCTCTGACCATCGCCATGGAAACAGCTAATGCTGACATCGTCACCCTGTGAGAATGCCTGAAGGGGTGGGGCTGGTGCTGGGATCCCACCTCCACCCGCCCACGTTCGGTGGGACCTGGGGAAGGGCCAGGCGAGCGCTGGGACCAGGAGCGAGAAAGGCTGCTCCAAGTGTGCAATGGGACGTGGAGTAGAAGGCAGGCGGGCAGGCGGGGTGCAAGGATGCTCAGCCCACCCTGAGAGGCGTCATTCGTGCATCAACATTGCTGTCAGGCATCTTTTTAGCCCTAGAACCGCGGTGGGCAGATGAACAAAACGCGACCCAGCTGGAAGAATGGGAAGTTGGGCGGGGAGATGAGGACAGTGTCGTTCATTTCTTAATTCCCTCCCGTTCAGGCTACGACTGGCAAAAATGAGGGAGGCTGAAGCGGCCCAGGGCCAGGCAGGTAAAGAATCCACCCATCCCACCCCCTAGACACAGCACCTGAACTCTGCGCTTCTGGTCCACGGTGACCTCTCTCCCTAGTGCCTGACTGCATTCATTCCGTTATTTAATAAATGCGTATTGGGTGCGTCCGACGTGCCAGGCCCTCGAATAGGGCAAAGCATAGGCACTGCGCGGCGCGCACGTTCCCACCCACGCTCGGAGCGCTAGGTCCCCAGGCGGGCCCAGGGCCCCGCCATTCTGCCCTTCTGCACTGGGGCCCAGACGCCTCCCCGCCTTCCCTCCCTCCCCCAGGAGATGAGACGTATCTAGACATCTTCCGAGACTTCTCCCTCATGGCGTCAGACGACCCGGAGAAGCTGAGCCGGCGCAGTCACGACCTCCACACTCTGTGACCCCAAGCCTTCGCGACCCGCGCCTCCCTCCCCCCTCCTCCCCGCCACTGGGCCCTCCGCCATTAAAGCCACTGTGCTTCGCTCTTTTCTTCTGGTTCACTTCTTGGGCGCCACCTTCGGGCCCGCAGGGTGTTGGGCGCTGCGGCTCCCGGGGTTCGGGGAGCGGCTGGGGCGTTGCGAGCTCGAGTCCAGCAAGGGGCGACCCCGGGGAGCGAGGCGGCAGCTTCGGCCGCGGCCCGGGCGCTGCGGGGCGGGTGCTCTCGGGCTCGGGCGACGTGGCCAGCCCCGTCCTGCCGAGGGGTGGGGCCGGCCCTGGGGCTCGCGGGCCCGCGCGGCCGCCGAGAGCGCGCGCCGGGGCCGCCCCGGTAGAGAGGCATCCCCGGAATGCCACGGCTCAGCACCCGCCCGCTCGGGAATTCCCCGCGGGAGCCGCTGGGAGGGACGCGGCCCCCGGGCCGGCCTCGGGCTCTGAGCGGCGGGATTAGAGGCTCCAGCCCCGCAGAGCTGCAGACGTGAGGCCGGGCACACCTGAGCGGCGGCGGGGCGGTCGCGGCCACATCCGGGGCGACGCGACTGAGTCACCTGCCCCTCGGCGTGCGCCAGTCCGGCCAGTCCGCCCCGTCTCTCCCGTCCGAGACTCTCCCCACAACCCCCCAAGAGCCGCACGGGGGCGGGGGCGGGGCGGGGCTGTCTCTTAAAGGGGCCCGGGCCGCTGCGCTCAGGCCACTTCCTGGGGGCGGAGAGGACCTCAGCGGCTTCGGCGACACCCGGGGAAGGCGGCGGCGGCCGGGTACCGAGACTCCCGGCTGTTTTCATCAGAGCGCTCGGACACTCCCAGCCCGGGCTGAGTACGCATCGTCGCCACCCGGTGGATACAAGGCGGCTCCGCCATCCGCTCCCGTCAGTTCCGCCTCCATCTTCTGCGACCCGCGCCGGCAGCCCGGCCTGGCCTCGGAGTGGCCCCAGAGCCCTGGGTGGACTCGACCTCGGCGGCAGCGATCTGCCCGGGGTCTCCGAAGCCAGCCCTTCAGAGTCGGCCCTGTGCTCGCCACCGTCACCTGCTGGTTGGATTCCGGAAACCCACCCTCTGAAGAGCACAGAGGAGAGTCGCTGACCACCGCAAATCGGATACGTCCAGACCTCAAGCTCCCTTCCCCTCTCTGGCTGCCCTCTGCTTTTTTCATCCCTTCTCTCAGCCTTTCAGGAATTGCTGTTCCCTGAGACCAGCCCCCTATCCACCACCAAAGTAATCCGGGCAAGCCCCAAACCTTACTGCCTGTGCTCCGCCTGTGCCTCCAACCCAGCGAGCCTGACAGTTTCGACCCAATTCTGCACACACATCCAGGAAATTGTGCCTTTTCTTTTCTTTCGGTGTCTCCTGTACTTCCCAAAATTTCTCCTCCTCCTGTGCCGTCTTCGCCCCCCTCCTTTGGGGGCCCCGTGACCCTAAATGTGGGGGGCACACTATATTCCACCACTTTGGAGACCCTGACTCGCTTCCCAGACTCCATGCTGGGGGCTATGTTTAGGGCCGGCACCCCCATGCCCCCAAACCTCAATTCCCAAGGAGGCGGCCATTACTTCATCGACCGGGATGGCAAGGCCTTCCGGCACATCCTCAATTTCCTGAGGCTGGGCCGTCTGGACCTGCCCCTCGGGTATGGAGAGACAGCGCTTCTCAAGGCAGAGGCTGACTTCTACCAGATCCGGCCCCTCCTGGACGCGCTGCGGGAACTGGAGGCCTCTCGGGGGACCCCTGCATCCACAGCTGCCCTGCTCCACGCAGATGTAGACGTCAGCCCCCGCCTCGTGCACTTCTCTGATCGCCGGGGACCCCATCACTATGAGCTGAGCTCCGTCCAGGTGGACACCTTCCGAGCCAACCTCTTCTGCACTGATCCTGAGTGTCTAGGTGCTTTGCGGGCCCGATTTGGTGTGGCCAGTGGGGATAGGGCAGAGGGGAGCCCACATTTTCATCTGGAGTGGGCCCCCTGCCCCGTGGAACTCCCGGAGGCGGAGTATGGGAGACTGGGACTGCAGCCACTGTGGACTGGGGGGCCAGGAGAGCGGCGGGAGGTGGTGGGCACGCCAAGCTTCCTGGAGGAGGTGCTGCGGGTGGCTCTCGAGCATGGCTTCCGCCTAGACTCTGTCTTCCCCGACCCTGAAGACCTGCTCAACTCCCGGTCTCTGCGCTTTGTCCGGCACTGAGGACGCGGTTCTCATTTTGACTCTGGGAAGAGAGGGAATGGGGCAGTTAATGGGGTACTGGCACCCCTGAAGCCTCTTTCCAGCTCTGCTCCAGGAGCTATGAGAGTCAGGACTCCCCTGCACCTGACTGAAGCTCAGATCTGGGCAGAAATTCCCAAACCTGAGCCCACCAAGGACTCACAGGGGTCCAGAAGGTCTCAACTGGTGCAGATCCTTGGAGGGGCAAGGAAGGTTCTCTTGGTTGTTCTCACCTAAGGCTGGGGACCTCCAATCTCTCCTTGATTGGAGCTCAGTGTTTAAGGGCCTGGAAAGGTGGGGAACACCTCTTTACCCAGACTAAGCCTGGCAAAACCCTGGAAGGATATTGAGGTCTGGGGAAGAGGGAGGACTTGGCATTGCCCCATGCGGTCTCCTGGACCATGGCCTCTCCTCCTGAAGCTGGGTGGCCTGGCCTGACCAAAGAGATGCCAGAACACTCTGGAACAAGGGAAGAGGGGTTCTTTGCTGTGTTCCAAGCCATCTAGTGAGGGAGACAGAAAGGCCACATCCCACCCTCAGTTGATGTACGGGAGCTGGGAGAGTCCCCATGGCAATGGGGCTGGAGCATCCCTCATCTGGAAGGATCCCACCTTGATGGTGGGGCTGGCCATGGGGAAGAGGGTAGAATCTGTTGAGTCCTTGGGCTTCCTTCGTGTGTGCCTGCACATCAGCCAGTGTGTCTGACTGATGCAGAGGTCCCTGGCATCCTGGTTCCCATCTGTGTTGCTGACTACAGTGTCTGTGATGTCTGCGTGTCCAGGCCTGTTTGGGGTTACCCAGCAACTATTCTGGCCCAGGGTGTATCTGTAGTGTGTATGTGAGGAGGTTGACAATTAGTCGTTTAATCACAGGATGTATGTGTATGTGTTTACGTGCACGCATGCATATGCATCACCACGTAGCCAGGAGGGGCCTGTTGGGGTTTGAGTCACTGGGATCTTCCCCGTGAGAGGTAAGAGAAGTCACTGGGCTTAGCTGGGCCTCTGAGGCCTGTATGGAACTCTTGGTTGCTGTGGCAACCATGGCCCTGTTGCTAGGAGATAGCTGGGAAGGCCCAAGGCGGCCCAGGGCAGAGAGAGGAGACAAGAGTTTGGGGCCGTGGGGGAGGAGATGGGAAGGGATGGGATTTCTGGCTCCCTGAGCGGATGGGATACTCGTGCGCAGCTTCTTCACTGGGGGTGTCACACATTATTTATCACTGGTCATGATTTACAAGAAGAAAAATAAAATGGCTTTTGGAACCACAAAATTGTGAAGGCCGTTGAGGGCCAGGTTGAGGGTGCTGTCCCTGCATCACAGAAGCCTGCTTTCTCTGCCCATCGCCTGCTGGAGAGGCCTTCGGGACCCCAGTTTCCTGAGCCCCAGCTTTACCCCAGCTGAGGATGGGTCGTGGCATTGTTCATTGTTCTGGAACACTCTAGAACCTCCAGGCAAGGGCTGGAGCCAGGGCTGCAGAGCATTCCTTGGTCCAGCTGGGGCAGCCCTGCTCCACCCCCCTGTGGTCCTCATGTGGAGGCTGGCACTAGGCGGGGTTTTCCTGGCAGCCGCCCAGGCCTGTGTCTTCTGCCGCCTCCCAGCCCACGACTTGTCAGGCCGCCTGGCTCGGCTCTGCAGCCAGACGGAGGCCGGGCAGAAGGAATGTGAGGCCTCCCCGGACTTCTCGGCCTTTGCCTTAGGTGGGACCAGACACTCGAGGATGGGCCCAGTAAACAGTCACCCCCGTACCCCCAAAGGGTGGCATGTGACCTCCCAGCCTTGCCCTCCATCTGTGGCCCTTTCTGAACATGCTGGTCTCTCCCTCTGAGACAGCGCCATATACGGGAAAGTCAGGAGAGACCCCAGACCCTGGGCTGGTGATGGAGTCGATGGTTCTTGCCCATCTCCACAGATGAGATGTCTATGAACAAAGTCACAGAGAAGACTCACAGAGTCCTGAGGGTCATGGGTGAGGTGAAGGGGAAAGCGTGACCTAGGGGCTTGGGTAGACACCAAAGACAGGGGTGGGCAACAAGGGCTGGGGGGTGGGCAGGGAAAGTGGAGGGGTGGAGACGGGAGGCCTGATCCGGAGGGGGCTGCGTGAAGGGAGAGGGAACTGGCCCTGTCGAGGCCCAACGGAGCTGCTCTGCCTCCCCAGAGATCAAAGAGGCTCTTTCCTCACTCCCTTCATATTGGAGATGGCTTCATAACACCAAGCTCCCTGAGTACACAAGGGAAGGTACTGACGCGGGGTGGCCTCGAGGGGAGCCCAGGGTCTCAGGCAAAGGGGTGTGTGGTGAGCAGCACATCCATTCACACTCCCGCCCCTTCCTTGTCTTTCATTGCAGCTCTCTGTCCCCCCGCCTGCCGTGAGTAGGAAAGGAAAGGGGTTGCAAGGACTTGGGGCCTGCAGGGTGTCAGAGGAGGGCCTGGGAGGAAGCTGGGTACAGGGCGGGGTGGAGGCCCGGCCTCCCCTCCCCAGCGCTGCCCCTGCTGTCTCCTGCAGGGGGCAGCACCGTGCTGTACAACTGCTCTACCTGCAAGGGGACCGAGGTGTCCTGCTGGCCTCGAAAGCGCTGCTTCCCAGGTCCTCATGCCCACCCTTGCCCAGATCCCTGAGTCCTTGGGCTCCCCAACTGGTGAGTGTGGGTCCCAGAATTATTCGCTGCCTCCTGGGTTCCCTGCAGGAAGTCATGATCTTTGGGAAGCCAAGATTCTGCTCCTCTCCGTCTTCGGAGCTGTCCTGCTTCTGGGTGTTCTGAGCCTCCTGGTGGAGTGAGTTTGGGGATAAGGACGGGGATCCTACCCTGACCAGTGCCTTCCACCGCCCACCCTCCCTCCGCCCCTCCCAGGCCCCTCCCTTAGGCTTCCCATCCTCCATCTTCCCTCAGGTCTCACCACCTCCAAGCAAAAAGTAGCTTATGAAGACACTGAAAACCTCCCAGCCTCCAGCTCTAAGGAGTGTGCACTCCCAACTTCCACATCCCTTGGAGGGGAACCAGCCAGCCCCTTAGTCCCAGCTCCAAAGACAGTCTTCCAGATCCTAAAACCCAGACATCCCTGCTTCTGCTTGGTGAGATAATGCAAAAACAAGAAAATCCCAAAAAACCCAGACATCCCCACAATCCCAGGTCTGACGGCCTCCCAGGAACCCGGGCACCCACAGCTGGAAAGTTCCTCCCCTCTGGCCCTCAACCAATCAGACAGCGCTGTCAACAATGCCAGGAAAATATCTACAGAAGGAAAGAATCCCCTACACCACTCCCACCACGCCCACACCCCCTTCTGCCTGTTCCCGGAAAGTGGGGGCGACTGCCCCAGAAGCGACTCCAGGCCCTCTTGTGACTGATTGGGAATCCAGGAATGCGTGTTCTGGAAAACTCACCCCGCTGGAGTGAGACCACATCAGTTGGTTCGCTGGCATCCCTCCCTCCATCGTGTTAACACAGTGAAACCCTGGCCTTCCTCAGAGGCCTCTGTCCTGCCAGGCCCAACTAAACCTGCTGTTCACGATCTCTGCCCCTGCCTGGCCTCTGTCTGCAACTGGAGGGGGCAGAGGAAAAATGGGAGACTCTCAGAGTAGCACAGTGCATCTCAGATGGGGGTGATTTTGCACCCCAGTACACATTTTGCAACATCTGGAGTGGTTTTGTATTGTTTTGACTTGGGGATGTGTCACTGGCCTCTGGTGGGTAGAGACTAGAGATGAGCTAAACATCCCACAACGCACAGGAAAGTCCCCACAACAAAGAATCATCCCGTCCAAAATGTCAGTGTTTACCAGGAAAGGGAGACAGAAAAAAAGAAAGAAAGAAAGAAAAGAAAGAGGCCAGGCACAGTGGCTCACGCCTGTAATCCCAGGACTTTGAGAGGCTGAGGTGACCAGATCACGAGGTCAGGAGTTCGAGACCAGCCTGGCTAGCATGGTGAAACCCCCTCTCTACTAAAAATACAAAAATTGGCTGGGTGTGGCGGCAGGCACCTGTAATCCCAGCTACTTGGGAGGTTGAGGTACGAGAATTGCTTGACCCTGGGAGGAGGTTGCAGTGAGACAAGATCGTGCCACTGCACTCCACCTGCTGACAGAGTGAGATTCCATCTCAAAAAAAAAAAAGAAAAGAAAAGAAAGAAAGAAAATGTCAGAGCCTGGTTGAGAAACTCTGGTTTTTGGTGCCCTGCCTATTAGGAGTGTCTGGTTTGGGAATGGAATGTGGGACATGGAACATGAGAAGAGAGGCCTGTCGCCAACCACAAGTCGCATTCTGGGTGCCTAGGCCTGGCAGGGATCTCAGCCCTTACCTAGCTCGGGGGTTTTCAAGGCTCCAGGGTAAGTGTTCTCAACCAGCTGCATATCAGAGCCACCTGGGCAGCCTTAAAACTACCTGTGCTTCAGCCCCATCTCCAGAGATTCTAGAATAAGTGGTCTTACGTGGGGCCTTCGTTAGTGCAGCCTACAGCCAGGGTTGGAATCATTGTTCTGGGGTACCCAGAGAGGCCCTAAGGATGGGAAGAACTCCTACTCCTTCCGTGAGAGTACCTCTCCCTTTTTCCCCAATATTTAAAAAAAATTTAAAAATTATTATTATTTTTAAGATGGAGTCTCGCCCTGTCGCCCAGGCTGGAGTGCAGTGGTGCATCTCTGCTCACTGCAACCTCTGCCTCCCAGGTTCAAGCAATTCTCCTGCCTCAGTGTCAGTAGTTGGGATTACAGGTGCCCACCACTACACCCGGCTAATTTTTTTTTTTTTTTTTTTTTTTTTTGAGACGGAGTTTCGCTCTTGTTACCCAGGCTGGAGTGCAATGGCGCGATCTCGGCTCACCGCAACCTCCGCCTCCCGGGTTCAGGCAATTCTCCTGCCCCAGCCTCCCGAGTCGCTGGGATTACAGGCACACGCCACCATGCCCAGCTAATTTTTTGTATTTTTAGTAGAGACGGGGTTTCACCACGTTGACCAGGATGGTCTCGATCTCTTGACCTCGTGATCCACCCGCCTCAGCCTCCCACAGTGCTGGGATTACAGGCTTGAGCCACCGCGCCCGGCTCTAATTTTTGTATGTTTAGTAGAGACGTGGTTTTGCCATGTTGGCCAGGCTGGTCTCGAACTCCTGACCTCAGGTGAACCACCCAGCTTGGCCTCCCAAAGTGCTGGGATTACAGGCATGAACCACTGAGCCCAGCTTATTATTATTATTATTTTGAGACAGAGTCTCGCTCTGTTGCCCAGGCTGGAGTGCAGTGGTGCGATCTCCGCTCACTGCAACCTCTGCTTCCTGGGCTCAAGCGATTCTCCTACCTCAGCCTCCCTAGTAGCTGGGATTATGGCACCCACCACCACATCTGGCTAATTTTTGTATTTTAGTAGATATGGGGTTTCACCATGTTGGCCAGGCTGGTCTCGAACTCCTGACCTCAGAAGATCTGCCTGCCTCAGCCTCCCAGAGTGCTGAGATTACCGGCATGAGCCACTGCACCCAGCCTATTTTTTAAATTTAAAAAATACATATTTTAAGAGACAAGGTTTTCACTATGTTAACCAGGCTGGTCTCAAGCTCCCGGCCTCAAGCAGTCCTCTTGCCTCAGTCTCTCAAATTGTTGGGATTACAGGCATAAGCCACTGCATTCAGCCAAGTACCTCTCTGTTTTATACATTCCATTTTAATCCCTTCATATAACACATGAAAAAAATGAGACCCAGAGATCATGTAAGATCATATGACTTGTCTAAGATCATACAACTCATTCATTCATTCATCTGACAAAGACTTAGTGAGTATCCACCCACTAAGGGATGGGAAGCCACACTTCCTGACTGCTCTGGACTGCAGTAGCTGCCTGTACCCTCCCTTGCTGTCCCCTCTTTCCAGGTTCAACATTTTGGAGCTGTCCTTGTTTTCACAGCCAATATTCGGGAGGTCAACCAGTCCTGCCCATTTTTCTTTTTGTTTTCTTTCTTTCTTTCTTTCTTTTTTTTTTTTTTTTTTTTTTTAGACAGAGTCTGGCTTTGTTGGCCAGGATGGAGTGCAGTGACTTGATCTTGGCTCACTGCAACCTCTGCCTCTCAGGTTCAAGCGATTCTCCAGCTTCAACCTTCTCAGTAGCTGGGATTACCTGTGTGTGCCACCATACCCAGCTAATTTTTTTTTTTTTTTTTTTGTTTTTTTTTTTTTTGAGACGGAGTTTCGCTCTTGTTACCCAGGCTGGAGTGCAATGGCGCGATCTCGGCTCACTGCAACCTCCGCCTCCTGGGTTCAGGCAATTCTCCTGCCTCAGCCTCCTGAGTAGCTGGGATTACAGGCACGCGCCACCATGCCCAGCTAATTTTTTTGTAGTTTTAGTAGAGACGGGGTTTCACCATGTTGACCAGTATGGTCTCGATCTCTTGACCTCGTGATCCACCCGCCTCGGCCTCCCAAAGTGCTGGGATTACAGGCTTGAGCCACCGCGCCTGGCTACCCAGCTAATTTTTGTATTTTTAGTAGAGACATAGTTTCACCATGTTGGCCAGACTGGTCTTGAACTCCTGGCCTCAAGCAATCCGCCTGCCTCGGCCTACCAAAGTGCTGGGATTACAGGCATAAGCCACTGTGCCTGGCCAGGAGGTCAAGCAGTCCTGCCGATTTTCCAGTGGTCTCTATCCTGTCTGTCCCATCCTCCCATAGCCCACAGCCCACCCAGAACCCTCTCACAATGGACCTCAGTCTCCCGGAGGCACCATCTGGCTGCCTGCTCCCCTGAACGCACCTCACCCTCAGTGGCCATGCTGACCTTCCTAAAAACTCCACACTGTTCACAATCCCCAGCCCAGCATCAAATGATGATTAAAAATTTGGGCTTTTGGCTGGGCATGGTGGCTCATGCCTGTAATCTCAACCCTTTGGGAGGCCGAGGCAGGTGGTTCATGAGGTCAGGAGACCGAGACCAGCCTAACCAACATGGTAAAACCTACCTCTACTAAAAATACAAAATATTGGGCCGGGTGCGGTGGCTCAAGCGTGTAATCCCAGCACTTTGGGAGGCCGAGGCGGGTAGATCACGAGGTCAAGAGATCGAGACCATCCTGGTCAACACGGTGAAACCCTGTCTCTACTAAAAAAAAAAAAAAAGAGCTGGGTGTGATGGTGCATGCCTGTAGTCCTAGCTACTCAGGAGGCTGAGGCGGGAAGAGCCCAGGAAGTTGAAGCCGAAGTGGGCTGAGATCACACCGCTGCACTCCAGCTTGGCTGACAGAGTGAGACCCTGTCTCAAAGAAAGAAAGAAAGAAAGAAAGAAAGAAAGAAAGAAAGAAACACAAACTCCACCAACCTCCCATGCCACATGTTCATGAAGAGCTTACTAGGGAAATGTATATCACAAGGGTTCAGAGAAGGGGCTGGGGTTGTCAGGGACACACTCTGGAGTCTGCCATGTGCCAAACACTGTAGACACAAAGATTTAAAAAAACAGGGGCCGGGCGCGGTGGCTCAAGCCTGTAATCCCAGCACTTTGGGAGGCCGAGGCGGGTGGATCACGAGGTCAAGAGATCGAGACCATCCTGGTCAACATGGTGAAACCCCGTCTCTACTAAAAAAAAAAATACAAAACATTAGCTGGGCATGGTGGCGCGTGCCTGTAATCCCAGCTACTCAGGAGGCTGAGGCAGGAGAATTGCCTGAACCCAGGAGGCGGAGGTTGCAGTGAGCCG
>NW_022436952.1:25797744-25818255 GCF_009761245.1 Sapajus apella | reverse complement strand
CAGTGGCTCATGCCTGTAATCCCAGCACTTTGGGAGCCCAAGGCAGATGTATCACCTGAGGTCAAGAGTTTGACATCAGCCTCACCAACATGGTGAAACCCCGCCTCTAAGAATACAAAAATTAGCCAGGTGTGGTGGCATGCGCCTGTAATCCCAGCTACTCGGGAGGTGGAGGCAGGAGAACTGCTTGAACCTGGGAGGCAGAGGTTACAGTGGGCTGAGATTGTACCACTGCACTCCAGCCTGGGTGATGGAGCAAGACTGTCCCAAAAACACCAAAAAACCATTGGTGGTAGGCTCATAGGGCAGCGCATAGTCTGGAGGGAAGATGGGTAAAGAAATGCCACCACCTTGATGTGACACAGTTGAGGGATGTCTAGAGAAGGGACACCCCCAGGGGCTCAGAGGATTTTCAGAAGAGGTTGTGTCTGAGCGAAAAGAGAACGGCATCCCAGGTATAAGGACAAGTCTGGGCAACGAGAGATGAAAAAGCAGGAAGTGTTTGGGCAGCTACAGGTGATTCAGTATGGCTGTGGGGGGCGCGTTGGGTGGGCAGTGCTGAGAAAGAAAGCCACAGGGACACGTGGGGGCCAGATTCCAGGAAGTATTACACAGGTAGATCATTTGCTACTGATGAGAAGTACACATGTGGGAATGGAGGGAAGAGAAGAAGGAAGAGAATGTTCAGGATACAGTTGGCGCTGCCATGAAGCTCCACAGAGGTCACAAGAGGGGTGACAGGCTCAGGAAGGAAGGTGAACTTGAATATGGGGAATCTGAGATACCCGGGGGCATTCAAGTAGAGATTCCAGGTAGGGCTACCTTTGGACAGCTCTGGCTGAGGAGCAGATAGAACAAGTAGGAGCTGCTGATGGAGAGCCTTGAATGTCAGGGAAAATAGAGGCCAGGTCTGTAGTCTGCAGTCAAGGAAGAGCTAGGGCATGTCTTTTTTTTTTTTTTTTTTTTTTTGAGACAGAGTCTTCGCTCTGTCGCCCAGGCTGGAGTGCAATGGTGTGATCTTGGCTCACTACAACCTCTGCCTCCTGGGTTCAAGTGATTCTCCTGCCTCAGCCTCCTGAGTAGCTGGGACTACAGGCAGGTACCACCATGCCCAGCCAATTTTTGTATTTTTAGTAGAAACAGGGTTTCACCACGTTGGCCAGGATGATCTCAATCCCTTTACCTCGTGATCTGCCTCGCTCGGCCTCCCAAAGTCCAAAGTGCTGAGATTACAGGCGTAAGCCACCGAGCCTGGACTTTTTCTTTATTTCTTTTTTTTGAGACAGAGTCTCGCTCTGTTGCCCAGGCTGGAGTACAATGGCATGATCTCAGCTCACTGTCACCTCCACCTCACAGGTTCAAATGATTCTCCTGCCTCCGCCTCACGAGTAGCTGGGACTGCAGGTGCACACCACCAGACTCGGCTGATTTTTATATTTTTAGTAGAGACAGACTTGTGCCATTTTGGCCAGGCTAGTCTCGAACTCCTGACTTCAGGTGATCTGCCAGCCTTGGCCTCCCAAAGTGCTGGGATTACAGGCATGAACCACTGTGCCTGGCTGGGCTTGTCTTTAAGCAAGAGATTATAACAGCTAATGCTGAATGAGTGCCAATATAGGTGGGACACAGTCTCAAGCATTTTATTTTTATTTATTTATTTATTGAGACAGGGCCTCACTCTGTAGCCCAGGCTGGAGTGCAGTGGCTTGATCTTGGGTGTAATCACAGCTCACTGCAGCCTCGGCCTCCCCGGCTCAAGCAATCCTCCTACCTCAGCCTCCCAAGTAGCTGGGACTATAGGCACTTGTCACCACACCCAGCTATTTTGCAATTTTTTATAGAGAATATCTCGGTATGCTGCCCAGTCTGGCCTTGAACTCCTGAGCTCAAGCGATCCGTCCACCTCGGCCTCCCAAAATTTTGGGATTACAGGCATGAGCCACAGTGCCAGGCCTGTGTTTCCTTCTATGCACATAAAGCGAACCCACTGGAGTATGGTCTGCAGGGCTGGTTTTTCTGAACACCTCTGGAATGCAGTGGCGTGATCTTGGCTCACTGCAACCTCTGCCTCCTGGGTTCAAGTGATTCTCCTGCCTCAGCCTCCCAAGTAGCTGGAATTAAAGGCGTGTGCCACCACGCTCGGCTAATTTTTTATATCTTTAGTAGAGGCAGGATTTCACCATGTTGGCCAGGCTGGTCTTGAACCCCTGACCTTGTACGTCCGGGGTTCAACTTTGGAGCTAAGGCAATTCTCCTGTCTTAGCCACAAAGTGGCTGGGATTACAGGTACCTGCCATCACATATGGCTAATTTTTGTATTTTTAGTAGAGATGGAGTTTCACCATGTTGGCCAAGCTGGTCTCAAACTCCCAACCTCAAGTGATCTGCCCTTGTTGATCTCCCAGGGTGCTGGAATTACAGGCGTGAGCCACCGTGCCCAGCCTTGAATGTCCTCTTGACATGGTGGCTGGCTTTCCCCAGAGGGAGTGATCAAGAGAGCCAGGCAGAAGCCATGCTGCTTTATATGACTTGTCTCAGAAGTCACACACTATCCCTTCTGGGGATCCCATTGATTACACTGATGAGCGCCATTCATTGTGGGAAGGGTCTGTACTACGGTAGGAATACCAGGAGGGGAGCTGCAGCAGCAGCCACGTGGGAGGCTGGCTACCACACAGGTGGACACGGTTACTTCTCCAATAACCCCATAAGGTAGATACTCCTAATAGACATATCTTGTAGATGAGGAAACAGATAGAAATGTGGAGTAACTTGTTCAGATTCAGTCTTTTTTTTTTGAGATGGAGTCTCGCTCTGTCACCAGGCTGGAGTGTAGTGGCTCGATCTTGGCACACTGCAACCTCCCCTCCCAGGTTCAGGTGATTCTCCTGCCTCAGCCTCCTGAGTAGCTGGGATTACAGGTGCCCACCACCATGCCTGGCTGAATTTTTTTTTTTTTGGCATTTCTAGTAGAGATGGGGTTTCACCACGTTGGCCAGGATGATCTCGAACTCCTGACTTCGTGATCCACCTGACTTGGCCTTCCAAAGTGCTGGGATTACAGGTGTGAGCCACCGTGCCTGGCCTGGAGCTCTTAATTTCAAACCTCTCCTTTGCTTCACCCGATTCAGATGACTCCGTCTCACCCATTCGTTCAGCAAACGTTGCTGAGCACTTAGCACATAAGTCAGGCGAGAGACAGAACATGGGAGACATAGTTGCCCAGGAAAGATGAATTCCTTGTCTACCTGCAGCTAAGAGTCTAGCAGGGGAGACAAGTTACTGACACATTCTACAGAGTGATGAGTGCAATGACGGGAAGGCGTGGGGGTCTTGGGGTGCAGAGGAAGGCACAAACCAGTCAGGGATGGGTGTCTTTTTTTTTGAGGGGGGCACAAAGTCTCACTCTGTCGCCCAGGCTGAATTGCAGTGGCCACAATCTCACGCTCTCAGCTCACTGCAACCTCCACCTCCCAGGTGCAAGTGATTCTCCTGCCTCAGCCTCCTAAGTAGCTGGGATTACAGGCACCTGCCACCATGCCTGGCTACTTTTTGAATTTTTAGTAGAGACAGGGTTTTGCCATGTTGGCCAGGCTAGTCTTGAACTTCTGACCTCAGATGATCCGCCCACCTCGACCTCCCAAAGTGCTCGGATTACAGGCGTGAGGCACCGCACCCGGCCAAGGATAGGTGTCTCACTTAGCAGGTGAGACAAGAGTAGGCCAGACTGGGAGGACTTTTCCCAGCAGAGAGAACAGTCATGCAGAGGTTCAGGGGAGAGGGAGCCAAGACGCTGAGAAATTTCCCGTTGAGAGCCTGGCCTGGGGGAGGTGGAAGTGGTAGAGCTCAGTGCTGTCAGGATCAGAGCAGGGAGGGGGAAGCTAAGGAGGTACTAATGTGGTACCTCATTGGCATGGAAAGGCCTCTGCACAGGAATTGGCCTCACTCAACCTGTGAGTCTCCCATCCCACCCCCCTTCAAGGCGGTGAGGGGCAGTCAGGCAGCTCAGTACCCTCTCTGCTTATCTTCCCCTGTGGGGGAAGAACTGACCCTGCTGCTGTGAATGTGGTTATCATTCCCAGATGCAGAGCCCACAGGGCAGGGCAGAGGTTAGGGAAGCACAGCTGGAGTGGGCAGTGCCCCATCTGTGTCTCCAGGTTTAAGTGTTAATGGGTGCTGCATCCCAGCCTGGAGGAGGTGCTCCCTAATGGCCATTAGGGTGGCCAGGCTGTGCTTCCCCCACATCCCATCCTCTTTATGGACAAAGGTGGGGATGAGAGAAACTTAAGTCCAAAAGTAAGAAATAGGCCAGGCGCGGTGGCTCACGCCTGTAATCCTAGCACTTTGGGAGGCTGAGGTGGGTGGATCATTTGAGGTCAGGAGTTCAAGACCGACCTGGCCAAGATGGTGAAACCTCATCTGTACTAAAAATACAAAAAAAAAAAAATTAGCTGGGTGTGGTGGCAGACACTTGTAGTCCCAGCTACTTGGGAGGCTGAGGCAGGAGAATCGCTTGAACTTGGGAGGTAGAGGGTGCAGACAGCCAAGATCGAGTCACTGAACTCTAGCCTGGGTGACCGAGAAAGACTCTGTCTCACAAAAAAAAAAAAGTAAGAAATAGGGAGGAAGGGAGAAATAAAAAGGCTTCTAGGCCAGGCCTGGGGGCTCACACCTGTAATCCCAGCACTTTGGGAGGCCTGCCTCGGCAGGTGGATCAACTGAGGTCAGGAGTTCAAGACCAGCCTGGCTGCCTGGCTAACATGGCGAAACTCCATCTATACTAAAAATACCAAAAAAATTAGCTGGGCAATAAAATTAGCCCAGCCTTTACCCTGTGGAGTCAGAACCTATATCAGGGATCACCAATGAGCAGAAACAATTATAGTGTGATGAGTGGTCCCAGTTGGAGGGCAAAAGAAACTGCAAGAAAATACCATAAAACAGCATTATGAAGATTTTCCTATCCCACCTAGGATCCACATAGGGATTGGCCCTGGGCACAGATCCCTGGCGGCAGCCTGAATCACTGTATCTAACTTGGCTTCAAGGCAACTCCACCAACCTTTGTTAAATAAGGCTCCAGGCCCCTGGGTACCGGCTGCCCCCTCACAAGTTCCCTTACACACACCTGGACCCCTCCCTTCCCCCACATCATAAGCAAGGAGGAAGAAGAAGAGCCGAGGCTGGGAAACGCTGTGGTGGCAGGTGGGATCCAACATCCCACATGTTTACCGAGACCGGGAGGGTCTTCCCCTCCAAGAGACCCTTGGACAGCAGCTGCTATGTTCATGCATCCTTCCTTGGGACAGGGGGCAGACTAGATGTCCTAAGACTGGCAGCTTCCTCTCTGGGACCCCAGAGGAAAGTGGGAGAAATGCTCCTCCCTGGGGCCTTCTTGAAGGTCCTGGACTGAGTCCCATTGGGCACAGGTCAGGTAGCAGTGTGCAGGTCTCTGGGTTCTGCAGAATTTACACGGAGGGCAGGCGTTATGCTGGAATGAAGCCCAGGCGTGTCAGTGATGGGAAAGTGTGCCCTGAGGCATGGAATGCTGCCCGTGATCAACAGGAGCTTCCACTGTAGACTCTTTCTAGGCTGGGGCTCATTCTCTGTACCAACATCAACATCTCTCTGCCCTGGCCCCATTCCAGGCTTCATTAAGCAAAGAGTGCTAGGAAGTTCTGCACCCCCTGCTAGAGGGCAGGAACTATGTCCTGTTTAGCCTTTATTCCCCGCGCCTGGACATGACAGCCCTATCGGGCGCTTATTCACTTAAGGGGTGGGGTCCCGGTTGAGAGGCGAAGGATTTGGCAAGAGAGGGCATGGGGGACAGAGACAGAGGAGCAAAGTCTGGGGAGGGGTGGGAAGTTCTTGGGATAAGGGTGGAAAGACACGAAGGAAGGCGAGCAGAGGACAAGGAAAGGGGGCTTCTCACCTTCCGAGTGATCTGGCCTGGAGGAGGGAGGGGCCGCCAGCCGCCCTCGCAACCGTCACCTTGCCCCACCAGGGAACTCGGGGTGCGGCCCTCGGCAGCCCTGGGCCAGCCGCCAGGTCCCCGCCCTCCGCAGGATTTACCCCTGTCCCGCCTTCTTCAGCCCAGGCAGCCTGGGAGGTTCCGCAGTCGCCGCTTCCGCCTTGGCCAGGTGAGGCTCGGCACCGAGCAGGGGGCCGCGGCTGGCTCGGGCGGAGGAATCGCCATCTCTGAAGGCGAGTCTGTGGGGTGCTGGGCCTGTCCCCTTCTGCCGCGTCCTTCCCTCCCGAAGCCGTGCTTCCTCCTGTCTCCCTTCTCCCACGCTCCTCGCTTCCCACCAGGCGCGCAGGGCCTTGTACCCAGGGTCCTGGGCTTTCGCCTTCCCCAACCAACCCCTGCTGGCACCAGGTTCTGAGCCCACCTGCGCGTTTCTAACTAGCCCCAGCCTTGGTCCTCTTCTTCCTCCTTGCTTATACCGTAGGGGAAGGGAGGACTCCAGGTGTGTGTTAGGGAAAGTGTGAGAGCAGGCTGCCAGTAACCAGAGGCCCTGAGCCTTATTTAATAAAGGTTGGTGGAGTTACCTTGAAGCCAAGTTAGGCAGAGTGATTCAGGCTGCTCTAGGGCCCGGTCTCTCTAGGGCCTACCCTGGGTAGGCCTGAGAACAGCTGAAGGAGAGTGCTGCCATCCTTAGGGACTCCTCCTCCAGACATGCTTCCTGAGGCTGGCTCCCTGTGGCTACTAAAGCTGCTCTCTGCACTGTTCCCCACCCCCACCCAGGTACAGCCAGGGATCTGTACCTGGGGCTGAGCTCAGGTGGGTGTGAGACTGTGTACCTGATAGCCTCAGTGCCCCTGCAGGCAGCACCTAAGCCTAGCGGCCATCACCATGCCTGATTTGATTTCAAATGTGGCTGCCTCCAGTGGAGGAGAGGCATTACCCTGGACCTCTTTTGGCTTGAGGGAGCCCTATGCCCCCATAGCTCAGGTATGTGTGCCCGCTCTACCTCAAAGTCTTGTGTGTTGTGTTCACGTGGACCTTCATGTTTTAGCCAAGTGGGGTGGTGTATCTAGGTGTTTGGAGGCTGTGAACTGCTGCGTCCCACGCATGTGACACAGATGTACAAGTAACATCTCATGGAAGGACATGGATGTGCACCGTGTGTGGTAGTCAGCCTGGGCGTTTTGTGGCTGCATGCTGGAATGCCTCAGCATTAAGCGGACATGTATCTGTAGTCTCGGGCGTGTTTTGCAGCATATCTGTAGGTCTTGGTATGTGTGTGTGTGGCCGTGTGTGGGAGGCAATGTACCTTCATGTGTGTACATGCTCTACCTACATGTCGGAGGTACAGTGTGGTTGGCATATCTGGGCATCTCCATGTGTGTGGTTGGCAAACACGTCTCATGTTGGAGGAAGGGAGGTGTCTCAGGTGTGTGTGAGTGAGTGTCTCAGGTGTGTATGTGCCACTGTGTAGCTCAGATCTAAAAGAGCAGTATATCTGGGTGTGTGATGTGCCATGCTATCGCCGAGTCAGGAGGGGAATATACCTGGAGTCTGTAGTGGGAGCAGGCAGTGTACTAAAATTGCAGGTGTGAGCAGGACAGGTTACTCAGCCGTGAGGGGACAGAGTACCCGGATGCTGTGGGCATGAGGAACATTCTACCTGGGGTTTGTGTGTGTGAGTGGCAGGAATCCTGGCTGTCTCTGCTGTGTCCTTACCTCTGTACCTGAGTGTTTCTGATGACTTGCAGGTGGAACTGGAAACCCGGTCTCTCTAGGGCCTACCCTGGGTAGGCCTGAGAACAGCTGAAGGAGAGTGCTGCCATCCTTAGGGACTCCTCCTCCAGACATGCTTCCTGAGGCTGGCTCCCTGTGGCTACTAAAGCTGCTCCGGGACATCCAGCTGGCCCAGTTTTACTGGCCCATCCTTGAGGAGCTTAATGTCACTCGGCCAGAGCACTTTGACTTTGTCAAGCCTGAGGACCTGGACAGCATTGGCATGGGTCGGCCTGGTGAGCAACCCCTGCCCCAGGCCCTGTTCTCTCTGTCTACAGCCTATCAGCTGCCTCCCCCCACCACAACCATCTCCCAGCCCTTTTCTTCCCTGTAAATCTCTCTGCACTGTTCCCCACCCCCACCTCCACCCCAGCCCTGATTCTGACCTCCCACAGCCCAGCGCAGACTGTCGGAAGCTCTAAAGAGGCTACGATCTGGGCCTAAGTCTAAGAACTGGGTCTACAAGGTGTGTGTTATGGGTAGGGCAGCCTGGGCCTGGGAATGCGGGGGCTTGAGGGGCAGGGAGGGTATGCAGGGCTCTACATTTCCCACCCCTGTTTCAGATCCTTGGAGGTTTTGCCCCTGAGCACAAGGAGCCCACCCTGCCCTCGCAGGGCCCACCGCACCTCCCTGAGCCAGAGGGCGGACTCAAGTGTCTGATCCCAGAGGGTGCTGTGTGCAGAAGGGAGCTGCTGGGCTCTGGCTGCTTTGGGGTGGTGCACCGAGGGCTGTGGACACTCCCCAGCGGCAAGAGTGTGAGTGTCCGGGGAGCCTGCGTCATCCAGCCCAGCTGCCCCCTCTGTTCTTCATGCCCACAATGCCTGAAGGCGCTTCCCCCCACCTCCAGGTCCCAGTGGCTGTCAAGTCCCTCCGGGTAGGTCCTGAAGGCCCGGTGGGCACAGAGCTGGGGGACTTCCTGCGAGAGGTATCGGTCATGATGAACTTGGAGCACCCGCACGTGCTGCGTCTGCACGGCCTGGTACTGGGCCAGCCTCTGCAGATGGTGAGCAGGTCCAGCCGCTGCTTCCCCGAGAGCCGTGCGGCACGAGCGCGGGCGGCCAGAGTCCTGTGGGTCCGGCTGACGCGGCACGGTGCTCCCTCCCGCAGGTGATGGAGCTGGCGCCACTGGGCTCCCTGCACGCGCGCCTAACGGCCCCGGCCCCGACACCCCCACTGCCTGTGGCCCTGCTCTTCCTCTTCCTGCGACAGCTGGCCGGGGCCATGGCCTACCTGGGGGCCCGCGGGCTGGTGCACCGAGACCTCGCTACGCGCAACCTGCTGCTGGCGTCGGCGCGCACCATCAAGGTGGCAGACTTCGGGCTGGTGCGGCCTCTGAGTGGCGCCCGGGGCCGCTACGTCATGGGCGGGCCCCGCCCCATCCCCTATGCCTGGTGAGCACTGGCCGCGGGGGCGGTCGGGCTGCCAGCAGGGCGGATGGGGAGGGCAGCAGCCGAGGGAGATCGGAGGGGGCCGGGCTTCTGAGGCAGGCTGGGACAAGAAGGGTTATCCTGCTTGGAAAAAGGGACTTCTGTGGACGATGGAAGTATTCTGGGGTGCTCCGTGGAAGATGAGCGCCAAGGAGCACGTGTCCGGCCCCCTTCAGCTCCACTTCCTTCTGCAGGTGTGCCCCAGAGAGCCTGCGCCACGGAGCCTTCTCGTCTGCCTCAGACATGTGGATGTTTGGGGTGACGCTGTGGGAGATGTTCTCCGGGGGCGAGGAACCCTGGGCTGGGGTCCCACCGTACCTCATCCTGCAGCGGCTGGAGGACAGAGCCCGGCTGCCTAGGCCTCCCCTCTGCTCCAGGACCCTCTACTCCCTCGCCTTGCGCTGCTGGGCCCCCCACCCTGCTGACCGGCCTAGCTTTACCCACCTGGAAGAACTGCTGCAAGAGGTGGGGACCCCCTCCCTCACCAGATACACAGTCTCTCTTCCCTCCATTCGCCCTTCCAGAGTGCCATGCAAAGACTGACGTATCCAGATGCCCGTGCTGGGCCCTGGGACTCAGCTCTGAGCAAAACAGATGCAGTCCCTACCTGCAGGGAGCTCAGAATTCTGGGGAGGCAGCTTGAGACTATACAGATGGAGGCTGAAAGGCTGGGGTCTGTGTCTGGGCCAGAAAAGGGTCATAGAGGAGACAGCAGTCAGTTGCAGTGGGTGTTGACAGGCAGAGAAAGAGAAACGTTCCGCATGAGAGGGGGAAATAGAAGTAATGAGGCCACAGAGTGAGCAGGAGCTGTGTCATGGAGGGCTTTGCAAGGTGTGTTAAGCTAACGTGTAGAGCAATTGACCTGTCTGGGACGCTGCACTGTCTGCTCTACATGGGCGCTATGCAGATTCACTCATTTAGTTCCGTCAACCACTGGATGAGGTTATTACTACTGAGACAGAGTCTCACTTTGTCACCCTAGCTGAAGTGCAGTTGTGGGATCTCAGCTCACTGCCACCTCCCCCTCCTGGGTTCAAGCGATTTTCCTGCTTCAGCCTCCTGAGTAGCTGGGACTACAGGCACCCGCCACCACACCCAGCTAATTTTTGTATTTTTAGTAGAGATGGGGTTTCACCATGTTAGCCAGGCTGGTCTCGAACTCCTGACCTCAAATGATCCACCCACCCCAGCCTCCCAAAGTGTTGGGATTACAGGCGTGAGCCACTGTGCCCGGCCTGGATGAGGTAATTATTATCTCCATGTTACTGATGGGCAGTTGAGGCACTGAGTGTTTAAGTGACTTGTCTAAAGTCACACAATACATGGAGGAGTTGGGATTTGAGCCTGTCGATTTGACTTCAGAGCCTTTCCCTAAGTTGCTACACTCTACTGCTAAAGTTTAGTCTTTACTCTGAAGGCATTTGGGAGCCATGGAAGCCTACTGAACAGGGCAGTGACAAGCCGCTCTGCGGATTACAACACTCTGGGTGGTGCAGGAATGGATTAGAGGCCTGATGATGAGGATGGGAGACCAGGTAGGCAACAGTGGCTGTGAAGCAGAGAAAGATGAGGAGGTCTGGATGAGGGTAGAGGCAGTGGGGCTGCAGAGGAGTGGAAATTTCCCAGAGGGTCTTGGGGGGAATCTGACGGGCCTGGATGTGGAGTGAAAGCAGAGTAGGGGGTGATGCTCCTATCAGTGCCCCTAGGTAGAGCCAGGGCCCTCCTCTCTTGCTCCCTGAGCCCTAACCTGTTTGTCATGGGATACAGGTCTGCCTCCCTCACTGAATTACAACTGGGGGACAGGGAGATTCCCACCCTGGGCCTAGAACAGGCGACATACAGAGCGGGGCTCCTTTATTCCTGCTCCCATGATTACCTTTCTGACTCAGGCCACAAGCCCAGCCACCCTTTCCTCTTGTCTCCACAGGCCTGGCCTTCAGAAGGATGCTGTGTGAGGGATGTCACAGAGCCAGGCGCCCTGAGGATGGAGCCTGGTGACCCCATCACAGTCATCGAGGGCAGGTGACAGCCCCATGCCTCCCAAGCATCCCCAGGAGGATACCCTCCCAACCTTCCTGATTCCCGATCCCATCTCTGCTTTTCTCCAGCTCCTTGAACCCTGATCTTCTGTCTCTTCTCCTCTCCCCACTGGGCCCTGAATGCTCCAGCATGGCCCTGGCCTCCCTGCTGGCCCATACAGCCCTATCGCATTAGGGAAAAGGCTTCCCTTCCTCCAGGCAGACACAGCTCCAAGGCACATAGCCTAGTGAGCTGAATGTGGGCCAGGGCCCAGCCCTAACTCCTGCCCCTGTTTCCACCCTATTTACCAGCTCCTCTTTCCACAGCCCTGACTCCACAATCTGGAAGGGCCAGAATGGTCGTACCTTCAAAGTGGGCAGCTTCCCAGCCTCCGCAGTGACTCTGGCAGATTCAGGGGGCTTGCCAGCCACCCGTCCAGTCCACAGAGGCACCCCTGCCCGGGGAGATCAACACCCAGGAAGCATAGATGGGTAAGGACCTGAAAGGGTGGGGGACAGGGGTGGGCTAGGAGAACTGACAAAGTCTAGGGACTTCTCTGGAAGGGAAGCTTGGGGACAGGACCAGAGTGAAGCTGCAGTCTCCTCCCTGGGCCCTGAGTCTCCTGGGTTCCCCCGTGAGTTTTTTTGGTGGGTAGAAGGGATATTGATCTGTGGGATGGGGAGGGTTGGTGTGGAGGAAGAACTGGATCTCTCTCCGACAGAGACAGAAAGAAGGCAAATCTTTGGGATGTGCCTCCAGCACGGGGCCAGAGAAGAAATGTGCCCCTTGAGAGGATGAAAGGTGGGTGTGGTGGGACTCTGGGGTCTCTAAGGAGATCAAACCAGCCCTTCAAATTCTGACCCCCTGCCCTGAATCCGTGCCTTTGCATCTATTATTTCCTTCCTCTGAATTCTGTCTGCTGGCATCCTAGGTGGACTGAAATCTTCAAAGATAGGAAGCCCTCTTGCTTTTCCTACTGAAGAACACCTCCACACTCTGGGCCCTCCGCCTAGGCCTTGGTGTCCATTTGCACCTCTGTCCTATTGTCCTACCTGCCACATGAACCACCCAAGGACAGGGCTGGCTAGCTCATCTGCAAATGCTTGCGAAACCATCCAGCCCAGCATAGATGAAGACAGAGAGTGGGCAGGGCGCGGCAGCTCATGCCTGTAATCCCAGCACTTTGGGAGGCCAAGGTGGGCAGATGGCTTGAGTCCAGGAGTTTGAGATTAGCCTGGGCAACATGGCGAAACCCTGTCTCTACAAAAATACAAAAATTAGCCAGGTGTGGTGGCAGGCACCTGTGGACCCAGCTACTCAGGAGGCTGAGGTGGGAGGATCACTTGAGCCCGGGAGGCGGAGGCTGCCGCAAGCCGAGATCAAGTTGTTTCTTTCTCAACTGTGCAGGCATTTCCAGGAGTCTGGAGTCAGTTCTGTCCCTGGGTCCTCGCCCCACAGGGGGTGGTTCAAGCCCCCCTGAAATTCGACAAGCCAGAGCTGTACGCCAGGGACCCCCAGGCCTGCCTCCACGCCCACCTTTATCCTCCAGCTCTCCTCAGCCCAGCCAGCCCCCTAGGGAGCGGCTTCCCTGGCCCAAAAGAAAACCCCCACACAATCACCCCATGGGAGCGCCTGGAGCTAGCAAAGCCACTGTCCTCTCTGGAGGCCTCTTGCCTGATCCTGAGTTGCAGAGGAAGATTATGGAGGTGAGGTCTCACTGAAATGGCCTGGTGTCCAGAAGGGGCTACAGGCAGGGGCAGGGGCCTGAGTGAGGCTTTGTCTGTCCCAGGTGGAACTGAGTGTGCATGGAGTCACCCACCAGGAGTGCCAGGCAGCACTGGGAGCCACCAGGGGAGATGTGGTTTCAGCCATCCAGAACCTCAAGGTAAAGCCAGCCCTGGCCAGGCATGGTGGCTCATGCTTGTTATCCCAGCACTTTGGGAGGCCTAGGCAGGCGGATCACCTGAGTCAGGATTTCAAGATGAGCCTGGCCAGTATGGGTGAAACCCTGTCTCTACTGAAAATATAAAAAATTAGCTGGTTGCCTGTAATGCCAGCTACTCAGGAGGCTGAGGCAGGAGGGTTGCTTGAACCTGGGAGGTGGAGGTTGCAGTGAGTCCAGATCGCACCATTGCACCCCACCCTGGCAGACAAGACTGAAACTGAGTCTTAAGAAAAAAGCCAGCCCCTTCTCTCGGGGTCCCTTCTCTCCTGCCCCTGCCACCTGGCAGTCAGCTGCAGCCCACCCTCCTGCTTCCACAGGTAGACCAGCTCTTCCACTTGAGTAGCCGGTCCAGGGCTGACTGCCGGCGCATCCTAGAGCATTACCAGTGGGACCTCTCAGCTGCCAGTCGCTACGTCCTGGCCAGGCCCTGAGCTCGCTTCTGTGGGCATGGACACCAGCATGAAAAGCCTAGGCCCCGGAGGGCCTGGCCACGTGGGACCAAGCAGAACCAGAAAAAGGTCCTGACGGGGGTAGACTTTCCACCTGGGGAGGTCCCACCTGCTATAGGCACGTGGGGGAGGAGCCCAGGGTTGGGCACTGGGAAATGTCTCCTCCCTCCCATGCTCCTTGGCCTCTGAAGGCTGAAGCTCCTTTGGCTGGGCCAAGAAGGATCTAGCCTGCCCACTACATTCTCAAACAAGAGGACAACTTGGAGGAAAAAACTGCTATACATTGTATTCAGAGGAAGCTTCTACTCGCTAGAGAGGATGATCAAGGGGCCACACTGGACCATGCGAACAGCCATCCTGAACTGCCGTCAGCTACTGCACTAGACTGCGGGGCAGCCATCTTGGATGATGGAAGCCGCCATATTGACTTGGGGTATGAGGCCCAAACTCTCTTCGTTTGGTCCAGGGCCATGGTGGGTGATGACAACTGCTCTTTGCGTTCAAGGACATTTGATGCTGGTACTATGGATCATGAGACAGACCAGCCCCTGCCCCAGCCCTCACATTCCCCTTTGTTTTTCCTGGCACCAACTCCTTCTGCCCTCCCCTATTACATACATCTTCCAATGTCCAAAAAGTTACAAAGTTTATATGAATGTAACATATAAAGATGCAGCCTTTTTCTTAGGGCAAGGGAAGGAAAGGCGGTTAAATAAGGCACAGGAAACGCAGCAAGCACCAGCTGAGGGCAGGGCCCTAGTGGGTGAGGAAGTTGGCACTGGGGTCCCCTGCAGCTACTGTTGGGGAGGTGGAGACCCCATTGAGTGCCAAGGTCTGAGGCTGAACTAATTGGCTGAGCAGATGCAGGGGTGGGGGTGGCTATATCCACCGTCTTTGGTGCAGCTTGCCCTTCCCCACCCCAGCCCTCTTATAAAACCCCAGAGTCCTGGGTTCCAGAGGCCTCCTTTGGAGCAGAGGCCCTGAAAGGGGGTGGGAGGAAGTACGTAGGGAAAGTTTGACAGCTGTTATGCCTGTGTGCTGAGGGACTGCTGGGACAGTGGTAGAAGGTAGCAGGAGAAGGGCTGCCCCTCCTTGGGGACCACAGGGGCAGGAGGCCAGGGAGTAGGGTAGGGATGGGGGCCACCTTCTGTCCCCTGCAGTGTACATGGAGGAAAGGGGCTGCCCAGAGGAGGGCCAGGGCAGGCGACCATCTGGAGTTCTGGCTGAGGCGATGGTCTCCTCACACCATGGTGGCCTCTAACTGGTGACGGCAGAGGGCCCAGCGCCTCCTCGCTTCTCGAAGAACATGTAGTCCTAAGAGGAAGCCACTGTCAACAGGCGATCCAGCAGGGCCAGCCCAGCTCGGCTGTGATGGGCCAGCTCTGGAACCTCGAACCCCCTCCAACATCTATCCCTGACCTTCCCCTAGCAAGAGGCCAGGAAATGCATAAAGCTTCAAGTGACAGCAAAGGACAGGCAGGAGGCGGGGGCAGGGGCAGCCAACTCACAATGAGGAATGTGGCTCCCAGCAGCACAGCCTTCACCCTCACATCCAAGTCCAGTGGGAACTGTAGGCCAAAGTCATCTGCATCCGTGAGGGCTTCTCGGACCAGGCCCCCCCACTGCTTGCTGATGCGGCCCACACTGCGGGATTCATCCCGTGTCTTCACCTGTCAGCGGGGAGGGAGGAATAAGCCAACTGAGGAGTAGGCAGCCAGTCTCACCTGCCTCCGGTCTCACTCCCACAGTCGCATGAATGAATTTGCAGGCTCTACACTCAGTGAATCTTCCCTTCTAGAGGTCACCCAGTGATCGCTTTCCCAACTGGTTCCCGTCACCAAGTATGACAGCTGGGGAAACTGAGGCACTCTAGATTACGCTGTAAGTCTCTAACCAAAATCAGGATTCAGACTCAGATCTGCTGCTATCCAAAGGTGATGCATGACCTAACTGAGTATCAGCGGTGGGAGAAATGGAAGCATGATCTCATCCAACCCCATGAGGGTGTAGCTGTTTGCTAACTGCTTTGGTTCCCAATGCCCCTGCCACCCACAATTGGCACAGTCTGTGTCCTGCACAAAGTACCCTGGCCAAAAGGGCAAGGAAAGCTACCTGAATCCTGGCTGTACTTCACCAGCCAAGAAGGCTCCTAGAAGGCTGTGTCTATCCCAAAGAGTGCCTTCTCTCTAATCTGTAAAGTAGGGGAGGGCCTTGTCCAGCACTGCATGAGAGCCTCATCTAGGGGGATACATGCCTCTCTACTGTGGGGAGGGGCAGCAGTCAGTAGCCTTTGAGGACCACAATTTCCACTGGCTTCTCTGAGCCACACAGCAACAGGCCCTGCCGATGTGGGTAGTTACTGCCCTTGACTTCTTGGTCCTTTTCCGGTGCTCATTCTCCAGTGATTACAACTGGAGTTATTTCCTTTTGTGTCATTGCCATCCCCTTCCCGCACTGTCCTATAGCTCTGGGGCATTTCCTGCCATGGTCCTAAGGGTACAGCCGCAAGTATGGACCGTTTATAATTATGTGAAAGGGACACTGGCCCTATGAGAACCCTACAGCCTATAAATTCCCACCCAGAGATCACGCAGTTATTAGTTCTTATTCCCAACTGGTTCCCATCACAGAATCTCCCTTTGGCTACCAAGGTGACTCATTTTTTCAAAGTAGCCTTAGACAGGTACCTCATTAGAAGCGTTGGAAAGTCTACAAGATTATACCTGTTGTTTCTCCCTTACCTGCACAAGGAAGTATCCTTTAAAGAAATCAAGGGTCAGGTCAGGCACAGTGGCTCATGCCTGTAATTCCAGCACTTTGAGAGGCAGAGACGGGCAGATCACGAGGTCAGGAGTTCGAGACCAGCCTGGCCAGCATGGTGAAGCCCTGTCTCTACTAAAAAAAAAAAAAAAAAAAAAAAAAAAAATTAGCCAGGCATGGTGGTGCACACCTATAATCCCAGCTACTTGGGAGGTTGAGGCAGGAGAATTGCTTCAACCTGGGAGCCGGAGATTGCAGTGAGCCGAGATTGTGCCACTGCACTCTAGCCTGGGTGACAGAGCAAGACTCCATCTCAAAAAAAAAAAAAGAACTCAAGGGTCTGTGGAGTGCCTCTGTCTTCTAGAATCCAAGGTGCTTCCCAAGGCCTCAGTCTAAAATTCTCACCACTTGGGATCTCCAGTTCCAGATTGGTGACAGGGATGCATAATGAGAAGGACAGACCTGGATTTCAGAATGGAAGGGCCAGCCACAGGATGTTAACATGTTAAAATTGTGCTTGTGGCTGGGCGTCGTGGCTCATGCCTGTAATCCTAGCACTTTGGGAGGCCGAGGTGGGTGGGTCACCTGAGGTCAGGAGTTTGACACCAGCCTGGCCAACATGGTGAAAACCCCGTCTCTACTAAAAATACAAAAATTAGTTGGGCATGGTAGCAGGTGCCTGTAATTCCAGCTACTTAGGAGGCTGAGGCAGGAGAATCACTTGAACCCAGGAAACGGAGGTTGCAGTGAGCCAATATTGCCCCATTGTACTCCAGCCTGGGCAACAAGAATGAAACTCTGTCTAAAAAAAAAAAAAAAAAAAAAAATCGTGCTTGCTCCAGGGCCTGGGCTCACGAACTCATACACAGCAGCCACATGGGCCCAGCCCACGCAGACTTAATCATCCTTCACCCTAAATTCAGGCTGGCGATAGATTTTTTTTCCACCCATCTCAGGGCCATGTGTAATAATCAGCATTGCTCCTTAAGATGAAATCCTCCCTGTTATGCTTATAAAAGGGGGATTTTTTTTTTTTTTTTTTTTTGAGACGGAGTTTTGCTCTTGTTACCCAGGCTGGAGTGCAATGGCACGATCTTGGCTCACCGCAACCTCCGCCTCCTGGGTTCAGGCAATTCTCCTGCCTCAGCCTCCTGAGTAGCTGGGATTACAGGCACATGCCACCATGCCCAGCTAATGTTTTGTATTTTTAGTAGAGACGGGGTTTCACCATGTTGACCAGGATGGTCTCGATCTCTTGACCTCGTGATCCACCCGCCTCAGCCTCCCAAAGTGCTGGGATTATAGGCGTGAGCCACCGCGCCCGGCTAAAAGGGGGATTTTTATAGCACAGGGCCATCCTATTTCCAAATGGAGGAATGCTGGAAATGTGGTAGGAGTCACAGTGGATTTGGATTGATGAGCTCAGGGTCTTGACCTTAGTGTTAACCATCCTGCCTCATGGAGGTGTCATCTTGGTTTATGAAGGTCCCAAGAATGTCTAGGTATCCCTGATACCTCAAAGTTGGTGTCTGTGCCACAGCCACAGGTCCAGCAGGGCCCCACCACTCGCAAGACTGTCTGGCGATCCGCATCCTGGATGGAGAACTTGGGGAGGAAGGGATGCCAGGTCTGTACCACGTGGCCGATAGTGGTGCCTGGTGGAGCCTGGACTTCCATCTGGAGTGGGAAGCAGACAGGATCACTGCTGAGGCAGGGTCTCTATCATCCAGCTCTATCATCTGTCTACTTGGCCCTCTCACTCAACCTCCCATCCCCTCCTGCCCACTCCCACCTGAGCCAGGTCTTATCTTAGGCGGATCTCATCACTGGCCCGCCCCACCAAGGCCCGCCCTCCGGGCCCCATCCCTCCCGCCCACCTCCTGGAGGCCACAGGGGCAGCAGCTGCAGCCACAGTGCAGCGGGCGGAGCAAACGCAGCACCTCGCGGTCCCCGGAGTCCGCCAGGCGAACACGCAGCGGCCGGCGGGCGCCACAGCACAGACGGGCGCAGCAGTTGCTCTCCTCGGCCGCCTGACCCAGGGGCTGCCCGGCTCCAGAGCTCAGTTCATACCGGTTACAGGTCTCCCAGCCTAGGAACGCTGCCAGGGGTGACACGGGGAGACTTACAGAGCCTCGCGCGCCCAGGAGCCCACCATCCCGGCCACCATCACGAGGTCCAACCTCCTACTCCTTCCACTTACTTTCCACTCGCTCAGCCTTCTGATGAATCAAAATCTGATCAATCTGGGAGAGAAGGGCGATGCGCACATCAGCCGGCCCATCTGGACGCCCAGGTCCCCTCCCAGTCATCCTCCTTCCCTCCCTCGCTCCCTCCCACTCACCTGCACCAGGAATTCGAGGCCAGAAGGCACCCCTGGCACTGGCAAGAAGGGGGCAGCAGATCCCGAGGCCACGGGGCCGGGCGAGGGGAAGAGGGCGAAGCCGGGAGCTGGGGCAGGTACCTGGGCGGGCACTGGCGCCTGCCCGGGCCCAGGATGTAGTGCCGGCTCTGGGTACCCAGTGGTCACAGGGTAGGGAGGTGGGGGCGAAGGGGCGTAGCCTTTGGGGGGCAAGTAGCCTGTAAAGTGGTGAGGGCAGGATAGATTAGAAAGGGCTCCGAGGCCTCATCGCCTTATTCCACAGCCCATGGGCCCCGAGGCTCGGGGGAAATGTGGTGGGAAGAGGCAGAGAAAGATGGGGCAGGGGAGCATGGTGGAGGTTCCCCGGAAGGAAGGGAGGGGCCCCACCCAGCCAGTCCGAGCACATTCCGGGAGGATGTGTTCGCACCCGGCTCCCAAGTCCGTGGGGGGATAACGGAGACCCCTGGCCTTGCGCGCACTTACCTGCCATGGGAGGAGGTTGGGGTTTTCGGGATGTGGGTGTCTGGGTGGCTTAGTTCTGGAAGCGAAGGCAAACCCTGAGACAGCCAGACAGACACAGAAACAGACACAAAGACGGACAGGCAAATGTGGAGAGGCAGCTGCGCCCGGCACCGGCCCAGGATCTCTAGGGCGGCGCCTCTGACTCGGGGAGAAACCCAAAGTGTCAGTGGCCGGGGCTGGGTACCTGGGACCCTGGATTCCCTAGGGGGCCCCAGAACCGCCCCCTCCCTTTGTTCTCCCATTCTGCGGAGGTGGATGTGGGCGGACGGCAGGACAGATGGACCCGCGATCAGGCCGACGGCCCCACCTCGAGGACGGTCTCCCTGATCCCTCTGTGCCCACGCTCACCTGGAGCCCCCAAAACAGCCCGGTGCCTAGCACTCGGCGGCTCACCAGCGCTGGCGGAGGCGGAGGCGGGCCCGAGTTTGGACCCCGGCCCCGCCCCGCGACCCGCCGGGCCCGCCCTCTCCTGGGCAGCGCGTCTGCGTCGAGAGGAAGGAGGCCGCCAGCTGCCCAGGGAAGCCGAGCTTGTGCTTCGTTCCTCGGCAGTCGCCGGCGTTCCCGCCCCTTCCGCTCGGACTGCAGAAGCCGGGAGAGTAGGAGCGCCTGCGGAGGGCGGCGGCCGGGCCGGGGCCCGGCTAACCCCGCTGGGTCGGCGGGCTTGCGTGCTCAGCGCCTTTGGTGGGAGGCGAGGGTGGCCCGCGCCGCCCTGGGCCCTGGGCTCCTCCTCCCAAGGGCAGTCGGGCCACGCTGACGCAGCGAAACACCATTCACTCTCACTCCTTGGCTTCCAGGACTGGCTCCTGGCTCCCCTTCTGCCTCCCAGGGGCGACCTCGTCCTCTTCCCTCCCTGGCGCAGCGGTGACCCACACGGGCACCTCTCAGCGACAGCACTTTCTGCAGGTGCCCCAGCCACGCGGGTGACAGGCCGCCAAATGATGTCAGTGAGCGTGCTCAGGGCGCCCAGAGGGGCCAGAGAAGGAAACGCGGTCAGAAAAGAACCCCGAGACAAGTCTCTTCGACTGGATCTGAGCCAGGGCCAGTCCTGGCCTTGGGCAAGAGATGGGTTTAGAGAGGGAGTGCAGTCCACGGACACGGGGGGCCACGTGGAAGCTGGGATTTGGCCCCACGGGCAGCAAGAAGCCCACCGAGACATTTTTGGGACAGAGAAAGTCATGTGTGTTTTAGAAAGATGGTGACAGAATGCAGTGGCTCACGCCTGTAATCCCAGCACTTTGGGAGGCCCAGGCAGGCAGATCACCTGAGGTCTGGAGTTTGAGACCAGTCTG
>NW_022436952.1:25742291-25797734 GCF_009761245.1 Sapajus apella | reverse complement strand
GCCCAGGCAGGCAGATCACCTGAGGTCTGGAGTTTGAGACCAGTCTGACCAACACGGATAAATCCCGTCTCTACTAAAAATACAAAATTAGCCGGGCATCGTGGCGCATGCCTGTAATCCCAGCTACTCGGGAGGCTGAGGCAGGAGAATCACTTGAACCCCGGAGGCAGAGGTTGTGGTGAGCCAAGATGACGCCGTTGCACTCCAGCCTGGGCAACAAGAGCAAAATTCTGTCTCAAAAATAATAAAAATAAAAAAATAATAAATACAAAAATTAGCCAGGCTTGGTGGCGGGCGCCTGTATTCCCAGCTACTCCAGAGGCTGAGGCAGAAGATTCTCTTGAACCCACGAGGCACAGGTTGCAGTGAGCTGAGATCGTGCCATTGCACTCCAGCCTGGGCAACAAGAGCAAGACTCCATCTCAAAATAAATAAATAAAAGAGGGCAGGCTAGGAAGGCATCACCAAGAAGGCAGTAGTTGAGCAAGAACCTAAAGGAGGTGAGGAACCAAGCTGTGCAGATGACTTGTTAAGTGCTTCAGGCAGAGGGAACAGCAGGGACAAAGGTCCTGAGGCAGAAGACCCACAAGGCTGGAATGGAGTTAATGAGGGGAAGGTCAGAGAGATCATAGAAGGCCAGATGAAGATGCCCTCTGAGATGAAGGATGGAAATGCAGTCAGAGCACTGGACTGGAAGGTAGGAGCCTGGGGACCCAGCCTTGGCTCTGCCACTGGACCTTTAGATCACTCTGGTTTTTCGGGTTTTTTTGAATCTCGCTCTGTCAGCGAGGCTGGAGTGCAGTGGTGTGATCTTGGCTCACTACAACCTCTACCTCCAAGACTCAAGCAATTCTTCTGCCTCAGCCGCCCAAGTAGCTGGGACTACTGCCACCATGCCCAGCTCATTTTTGTATTTTTAGTGGAAAAGGGGTTGTTGGCCAGGCTGGTCTTAAACTCTTGGTCTCAAGTGATCCTGCCACCTTGGCCTCCCAAAGCGCTGGGATTACAGGTGTGAGCCACTGTACCTAGCCCCTTTGGGCCACTCTAGAGTTCCCCTTTGAGGCCTTATTTATTTACTGAGACAGGGTCTTGGTCTGTTGCCCAGGCTAGAGTGCAGTGGCATGATCTCCACTCGTAACTTCTGCTTCCTAGTCAAAGCACTCTCCCACCTCAGCCTCCCGAGTAGCTGGGAAGACAGGTGTGTGCCACCAGGCCCAGCTAATTTTTCTATTTTTTTGTAGAGATGAGGTTTGGCCAGGTTGTGCAGGCTGGTCTTGAACTCCTGGGCTCCAGTGATCCACCTGCCTCAGCCTCCCAAAGTGCTGAGATTACAGGTGTGAGCCATTACACCCAGCCTATTTATTCATCTATGAGACTGAGTTCTCACTCTGTCACTCAGGTTGGAGTGCAATGGCACCATCAGAGATCACTATAGCCTCAAACTCCTAGGCTTGGCCGGGCACAGTGGCTCACAACTCTAATCCCAGCACTTTGAGAGGCTGAGGCAGTTAGATCACTGAAGGTCAGGAGTTTGAGACCAGCCTGGCCAACACAGTGAAACTCCATCTCTACAAAAAAATTACCTGGGCATGGTGGCACATGCCTGTAATCCCACCTACTTGGGAGGCTGAGGCATGAGAATCACTTGGGAATCACCTGGGAGACAAAGGCTACAGTTTGCTGAGATCGCACCACTGCACTCCAGCCTGGGCAACAGAGCAAGACTCCGTCTCAAACAAAAACAAAAACAAAAACAAAACTCCTAGGTTCAAGTTATCCTCATGCCTCAGCCTCCCGAGCACTGGGACTACAGGCAAACGCCATGACATTATTTTAGTTATTTTAGACGGCATCTCACTATGTTGCCCGGGCCAGTCTTGACTGCATGGGGTGTAGCTGTCCTCCCACTTTAGCCTCCCAAGTAACTGGGTAGGAGGCTGAGGCAGGAGGATTGCTTGGGCCTAGCAGTTTGAGACTAGCCTAGGCAACCAACATGGTGAGATCACATCTCATCTGTTTTTTGTTTTTGAGATGGAGTCTCGCTGTGTCGCCCACACTGCAGTGCAGTGATATGATCTCGGCTTACGGCAACCTCTGCCTCCTGGGTTCAAGCAACTTTTCTGCCTCAACCTCCTGAGTAGCTGGGACCACAGGTGCACACCACCATGCCCGGCTAATTTTTGTATTTTTGGTAGCGACAGGGTTTCAGCATGCTGGCCAGGCTGGTCTCAAACTCCTTACCTTGTGATCTGCCCCCCTCAAGCCTCCCAAAGTGTGGGGATTACAGGTGTGAGCCACCGTGCCTGATGAGACCCCATCTCTACAAAATAATTAAATATTAGCCAGGCATGGTAGCACACATCTGTAGTCCCAGCTACTCAGGAGGCCAAGGTGACAGAATTGCTTGAGCTGGGGAAATAGAGACTGCAGCAGGTTCTTATGGCTCCACTGCACTCCAACTGGGTGACAACATGAGACCCTGTCTCAAACAAAACGAAAAAGAACAGAGAGGCAGTGACCAGCTGGATGGTGGAGGGTGCACCCCTTTAGATTTAGAAGGCCTCACCAAGGTGATCCTATTGAAGCTGAGCTAACTATGCATGAAGTGGAGAAGTGTATTCTAGGCACAAAGAATAACTGGCAAAACAGGCTGAAAAGAGCAGCTCAAAATCTTGAGGCAGAAAAAATGTGGTGGGTTGGAAATGCAGATGCCACGTAGTGACAAAGAGTCACAAGGCCCGGATGGCCAGTGCAGGCCTTTCAGGCAGTGGGATGGCACTTGGAATCTATTTGCAATGCAATAGTAAGTCATTGAAAAGTTTAAGTCACTCATTCTTTTTTTTGAGATGGGGTCTTGCTATGTTGTCCAGGCTGGAATACAGTGGCTATTCACAGGCTTGATCTTAGCACACTTGTCTCAAACTCCTAGCCTCAAGCGATCCTTCTGCCCCAGCCTCCTGAGTAGGTGGGACTACAGGCACACACCACCACATCCAGCTGTCTTCATTTTTAATTTCTATTTTTGTGTATGCTTTATAAAGTACAATCTGTATAATATTTTGAGGGCATACTTAATTTTTCTGGAGGTGTGCATTTTATTTTTTATTTTTTGAGACAGGGTCTTGCTCTGTCACCCAGGCTGGAGGGCAGTGACGCGATCTCGGCTCACTGCCACCTCCGCCTCCTGGGTTCAAGTGATCCTCATGCCTCAGCCACCCAAGTAGCTGGGATTACAGGCACACACCACCTCGCTGGCTAATTTTTGTATTTTTAGTAGAGACAGTGTTTCGCCATGTTGGCCAGGCTGGTCTGGAACTCCTCAACTCATGTTATCCACCTGCCTTTGCCTCCCAGGATTACAGGTGCTGGGACTACAGGCAGAGCCACTGCGCCCCGCCTAAAGGTATGCATTTTTAAAAGTGTGCAGATTCTTTCTCTATATGAGAAGATTTTAGGTAATTTCATCTCATTCCGTATCTCTAAATACAATCTGCATACTTTTAATTCCAGAATTTCTATCACCAACATGGGGGTCTACTGAGCTCCTGAATCCTGTAACAGCAGCTTTCAAGGCTCCCCTGAAGCAACAGAGAGTATTAGAGACCTGAAGAATTCCTAGGGGCTGGCCTGAGGATTGGGAGAAGGTCAGCAGAGAGACAAGGACAGGGCCAAATGGTGGAGGGCCTTGTGCTGAGACACTGGACTGTCTTCTGAGGGGAATGGGGAGCTACTGAAGCATTTATATACAAGGAGGTGGTATAATTGAGGGTACACTCGTAGATCACAATATTTCTTCATTTTAAAGATTAGTCAGACAGGGTGTGGTGGCTCACGCCTGTAATCCCAGCACTTTGGGAGGTCGAGGTGGGTGGATCACCTGAGGTTAGGAGTTCGAGACCAGCCTGACCAACATGGAAAAACCCCATCTCTACCAAAAATACAAAATTAGCTTGGGCATGGTGGCACATGCCTGTAAGACCAGCTACTCAGGAGGCTGAGGCATAAGAATTGCTTGAACTTGGGAGGCGGAGGCTGCAATGAGCTGAGATCATGCCACTACACTCCAGCCTGGGCAACAGAGCGAGACTCCATCTCAAACAAAAACAAAAACAAAAAAACTCCTAGGCTCAAGCTATTCTCGTGCCTCAGCCTGCCGAGCACTGGGACTACAGGCAAATGCCATCACACTATTTTAATGATTTTAGACACAGCTTCTCACTGTATTGCCCGGGCCGGTCTTGAATGCCTGGGCTGTAGCTGTCCTCCCACTTTAGCCTCCCAAGTAACTGGGTAGGAGGCTGAGGCAGGAGGATTGCTTGGGCCTAGCAGTTTGAGGCTAGCCTAGGCAACCAACATGGTGAGACCCCATTTCATCTCTCTCTCTCTCTTTTTTTTTTTTTTTGAGTCTCACTCTGTTGCCCAGGCTGGAGTTCAGTTGCATGATCTCAGCTCACCACAACCTTTGCCTCCCGGGTTCAAGCAATTCTCCTGCCTCAGCCTCCTGAGTAGCTGGGATTACAGGAGTGAACCACCACATCAGGCTAATTTTTTATTTGTTTATTTATTTATTTGAGACAGAGTATTGTTCAGCCGCCCAGGCTGAAGTGCAATAGCACATTCTCGGCTTATTGCAACCTCTGCCTCTCAGGTTCAAGAGATTTTCCAGCCTTAGCCTCCCAACTAGCTGGGATTACAGGCATGTCTGGCTAATTTTTTTTTTTTTTTTTTTTTTTAGTAGAGACAAGATTTCACCATGTTGGCCAGGCTGGTCTCAAACTCCTCAGGTGATCCACCTGCCTCAGCTTCCCAAAGTGCTGGGATTACAGGCGTGAGCCACCATGAGCGGCCATCTGTTTTTTTTTTGAGACACAGTCCCACTCTGTTGCCCAGGCTGGAGTGCAGTGGTGTGATCTCAGCTCACCGCAACCTCTGCCTCCCGGTTCAAGCATTCTCCTGCCTCAGCCTCCCGAGTAGCTGGAACTACCAGTGTGTGTGACCATGCCTGGCTAATTTTTGTATTTTTATTAGAGATGGAGTTTCACCATCCTGGCCAGGCTGGTCTCGGACCCCTGACCTCATGATCTGCCCGCCTCAGGCTCCCAAAGTGCTGGGATTACATGGGTGAGCCATGGCACCTGGCCCCAGTTCTCTAGATGCTGTGACTGCACTCCAGCCTGCCCTGGAACCTTTCTCACTCCTTTCCTGCCTAACTCAAACTCAGCCCACACTGAAGACTCGCATTTCTCCAAACCCCTCTCCTCCCCATCTTGTTCTTTGTTCATTGTTTTTTCCACACAATAGAGCTCCTTTAAGGATCATCTCAAGCACTGTGACACATTTTCTGATCCCCAAACATGATGATCTGTCCCTGCTTTGAACCCCAAAGTATTTTGTAACTAAGGACACTCCTGCCTTGCCTTAATCCTCACTTGTAGAGTAAGTGGGTGCTTGATAAATTTTTGTAACAACAGGGCTGAAAACCATGACCCTATAGTAATTTAAAAAAATCTCAGCACTTTGGGAGCCTGAGGTGGGTAAATTGCTTGAGGTCAGGAGTTCAAGACCAGCTTCGCCATTATGGTGAAACCCCATCTCTACTAAAAATACAAAAATTAGCTGGGCATGGTGGCACATGCCTGTAATCCCAGCTACTCGAGAGGCTGAGGCAGGGGAATCACTTGAACTGAGGAGGCGAAGGTTGCAGTTAACCAAGCTCATGCCGCTGCACTCCACCCTGGGAAACAGTGAGACTTTGCCTCAAAATAAATAAATAAATAAAAATAGGATGGGTGGGGTTGCTCACGCCAGTAATCCCAGCACTTTGGGAGACTGAGGTGGCTGGATCACCCGAGGTTGGGAGTTCCAGACCAGCCTGACCAACATGGAGAAACCTCGTCTCTACTAAAAATACAAAATTAGCCGGGTGTGGTGGCGCATGCCTGTAATCCCAGCTACTCGGGAGACTGAGGCAAGAGAATCACTTGAACCCGGGAGGCGCAGGTTGTGGTCTGCCGAGATCGCAGCATTGCACTCCAGCCTGGGCAATAAGAATGAAGCTCCATCTCAATAAATAAACAGATAGATAGATAGAGAGATAAAATAAAAATAAAACAGACTGGGCTTGGTGGCTCATGCCTGTAACCCTAGCATTTTGAGAGGCTGAGGCAGGCAGATCACCTGAGGTCAGGAGTTTGAAACCAGCCTGGCCAACATAGTGAAGCCCGTCTCTACTAAAAATACAAAAATTAGTCAGGTGTGGTGGCAGGCACCTGTAATCTCAGCTATTTGGGAGGGTGAGGCAGGAGAATCACTTGAACCCAGGAGGTGGAGGTTGCAGTGAGCTGAAATGGAGCCACTGCACTCCAGCCTGGGCGACAAAGCAAGACTCCATCTCAAAATAAGAATAGTAACTAAATAAATAAAATAAATAAAAAACCTAGTGAGCATCAGAATCACAAGATGAGCTTATTAAAATACAGATTCTCAGGACCAAAAGAGTGCTTCAGTAGGAATCTGCATTATTTCTTTTCTTTTTCTTTTTAAGACAGGGTTTCACCATGTTGGTCAGGCTGGTCTTGAACTCCCAACCTCATGTGATCCGCCCGCCTTGGCCTCCAAAGTGCTTGGATTACAGGCGTGAGCCACCAAGCCTGGCGGAATCTGCATTATTTCGAGCATTCTTTATGACTTTGATACCCACCACGGTAAGAACATTATAACAAGTTAACTTGAAGTGGACAGAATCCCCAGACCTAAGGCTCACTGATTAAGTCTTAGGAAATGGAGGGAGTTCAGAGGTTGAATCCCCACCCTTCCTCCTCCTCCAAGAGGTTAGATGAGCAAAGACACCAAAGTTTATTTGCCTTTCCTTTTTAATCCTCTTCTTACTCCAACTGTTTTTTTAAAAACTGCCCAGAAAACCCAGTAATTAAGCAAAAGGAAGCTCAAAGAGCCAAGGCAAGCCAGCCCAAGAGTAGCAGGGTCCCTCCTGCAGGCGCCAAAGTCTGGATGCTGGGGTCTCCACTCAGAGCCTGGTAGTAAAAGCTGGTGCAGAATAAGGTCGTTCCGGAAGCTAGCAGTAACCCAGCCTGATGGAGACATGGCACAGAAAACAGGATTGTAAGAACAGGGCAGGCTGAGAGGGAGGGTGTGGGTTTTGGTCAGGGTTAGGCACAGGAAAAGATTACCCAGAGGAGGGGTTAGGCCCAGGGAAAGATTACCCAGAGGGGCTTTCTGCAATGGGGCACCCCTAACAGGGCCAGGCTGTGGAAGAAGTGGTGCTTGTTGGCCTTGTCAAAGAGCTGTAAGAAAAAGAGAAACGAAGGGATATAGCAGGCAGTGCAGGTGCCTGAGATCTCCTGATGATACAGGGACCAAAGTTCGTGCCCCACCTCACCCGGGAAGTCTCGGCTTGCTCCTAGGCCTTTGGCTTACAGAGCCTTTGGCATTTGCTGCTCTAGAGATCCGAGGCTCGCCTCCCCCTCCCCGCCCATTTCCCCAATGGTCCCCAGACTTTTTGCCTTCATAGACCCGCGAGTCAGGGAGCCCTAGCGCAGTTACTTCACCTCCTTTCCGTAGGCATCTGGGAATTGGGCGCCTGTGGAGAAAAGAAGCAAAGGTTACCGGTCCTAGTGCCAGCCCCGACCGCCCCCAATCCGAGGGGATCCAGGTGGACACTGGCGAGAAAGGGCACCACCCCCAGGAAGCTTCCGATTGGTGGGAACACGCTCGGGCAGTACTGGGAACCAATTGGACCCGGCTGGGGGACTTCAAAAGGCTTAAGGCTCCGCGGGCTGGCAGATAAACATGAGGTCGGGGACTTCCCACAGGTTCCGCCCATGCACCAGACCCCAGAGGACGCTCCAAGCACAGTCCCAGCTTCGTCCCCAGCCCCCGACCGTGAGCGCCGTAGGAGGCCAAGCCTAAGGCCGCAGCTCCGGACAAAGCGCCCAGGCGGCGGAAAGCTGCCGCTGGCCGAGCCATAACTGTAGAACAGGACGCACAGGACGAACGCCTCCTAGGCCACCGAAGAGGCCAGCCAATCCCGGACGCCCATGCAAATAAGGTTCACAAGCACCCAATCCGGAGCGTGTTCACTTCAGCATTGAGCTCTTCGCCCACCTTTGTAAAACCGCTGCAGAGTGGCGAAGACGTCTGGCGGGCGGAGAAACCAACACCAATTAGGAGCGGAGGAGCTAAGCAGTGGGGGGCGGGATTGAGGGCGGGACTAGCGGATTTGCGTCACGGATTGGCCCACTTTCCAAGTTGATAGCCTCTTCGAACGCCCCACCCCCCCATCGCTCCGGCCAATTTCCAAAGATCCCGGTCTTCTCTCAAAGTTCCGCCCCTTTTCCCACAGGCTCCTCCTGTTCAGCTTCAAATCAAGCCCACTCCCAAAAAGAGGCGGCCCCAAAGATACCTAAGCCCCACCTATTGCCAGTAAACCCCGCCCACTGCACAGATGGCTCCTCCCCATGTATGAAGGCTCCGCCCTCTTTGCATGATGCCCCGCCCCCTATGGTTCAGATTTTCTCCCCTCCCTAGACCGCGAGAGCCCAGAGGGTGGAAGATCGGGGGAGGGGGGTGTCTCCACCCTGCCCTGGCCCGCTACGTCCATCTGTCCGTCTGTCCACTCCCGCCTCCTCCCACCATCTCCAATCCCCCCACTCTCCGGAGGGCGGGCGGGCAGGCGGGTGCGAGCGGGGGGTGTGCGCCGCTCTCTCGGCAGGGGGCGGGGGAGGCGGCCGCGCGGTGACGCGCGGGGCTGCTGCGGCTGCTCCGCCGGCGGATCATCACTCTCGGGCTGGGATGGACGCGGGGCGGGCGGGCCCTGGCGCGCGGAGCCGGGAGTCCGGGCCTCCCGGTTGCTGAGCATCCCTCGAAGCCTCCCCTCACCTCCGCCTTCCCTCCTAGGAGCCGCGCTGACCCCCGCCCTGGGGCTCTGGACTCGGCTCCCGCCCTCCTCTGACTCCCCGGACCTCCCCCTCCTGCCCGCCCTCGGGATCGACTAGATCCCTCCCCCTCCCCGAGGATTCCGGCTAGATCCCTGCCCCTGCACCGCGGATCCTGCGCTCCCGGGCCCCGGGCCCCTGGGGATTGCCGTGTACTCCTCCTCCAGCACCCGAGCCTTAGGATCCTCTGCCTGGACCGCCTTCTGGTCCCTCGAAGCTGGCCCACGGAACCAGTGGACCCCCAATCTAGTCCTGTCCCGTTGCCCCCTCTTTGCTGTATCGTCCCTGCTGCGGGGTTCCCTGTTTTCGGGCTCCCCCAGATCCCATCCCCTAGCTCTCCTTTTCCCGGGGATCGACTGGATCCCGGCCCCGCCCCCCGGGGCTGGGGCGATCCCCCTCCCCCGCCGGGTGAGGCGCTGCGGGCGGGGGCTGGGCCTGCGGGGCCGCGGGGGCTCAGAGGCCGCCGCCCCCTCCCGAAGGCCGTTCGCCCCCCACTCGGAGCCCTGGATGGAGGCATCACGGCCCCAGGGCTGAGCCAGGTAGGACCTAAGCTGGGCCGGTGGAGGGGGCTGTGTGGCGGTCCACTGGGGTCTCCCTCTCCCCATCTCCCTCCCTGCGCCTGGTTTCCCCCAGCCTGCTCTGTCTGCGTGTCTCCGCCTAGGGATGCTCTCGCCGTGTCTCTGCGTCTTGGTCTCTTTGTCTCTGCCTCTCTCCAGTCCATGAATGATCCTTTGAATGGGCCCACAGACCCCGTGTGTTCCCATCTCCCCCTCCCCCTCCTTCTCCCCTTCCTGGCCAAGCCATTTTCACCACTGCAGGAAGCAGGGGCCTGCGGCCTGAGCCCCCATCCCTCAACTCTCCCTGGCTGGGGGAGTCAGGCCTGGGCAGGAATGGAGAGAGAAGGCAGAGGGATGGGGAGAAGGAGGAGGGAGCAAGATGTGGCAGACAGAGATGGGGAGAGAAAATGGGGGAGACAGAGACGGGGAAAGAGGAGAGAGAGAGAGAAGGTTTGAGGGGGGAATTTGGGAAGGTATTTGGAGGAGAGAGAGAAAAAGAAATGAGAAACACCAAGGAGAGAGATGCAGAAGAGAAAGATGTAAAAAGACGGAGGGCGAGAGACTGAAGGCAAGAGCTGGAGCAAGCTGGAAGAGGCCCAGGAAAGATGCTCCCAGGGAGCACTACGGAGAGGAGAGAGATGGGGGGGCCTCCAGTGGGAGGGAAGGAGGGAGCGGAGCTGGCTGGCGGGAGGAGGCCAGGGGCCCAGAGTACCCTCAGGAGGAGAGGGTGACTGAGACAGATCTTGTGGGGAGGGGGAGGGGGCAGCAAGGCCATGGTAGCTGAGCCCAGTCTGGCACAGGAAAAGGAGATCCTGGGGGAATCAGCCTGAGCCACCTCCAGGTGATGGGGGAACAGGAACCTTAGAGCGCTTGAAAGGCAGGGGGCATGGCTGGGTGTGTGTGGTAAGGATTCCTGTGTCCTCATCTCTGGAATAAATTGACACCTGCAGAGAGCCACCCGTTGGCTGGCGCCTGGCTCTGAAAACTCCGCGTCAGCAAACAGCTCTGGCTGCTGGTGGGGGGGCAGGGGGGGGCTTGCCAAAATGACCTGGGTGCCTGCCCCTCTGGTCTGATCTTTCCCCTTGCCAGGCCCCTGCTGCCCTGAGCACCCAAGCATCAGAGCAGCAACCTGAGGTGGGGGGAGGGGCAGCAAGGAGAAGGGTGGGTGAATGGATAGGATGGGATGGGAAGAGAAGAAAGCTAAGGGTTGCCCCCAGGACATGGGTCACAATAGCTTGCAAAGATGAAGAGGTGGTGGGGTCCAAGGCTGCTTGAGACTGCTGGAGGGGGATAGTCAGTAGGCTCCTGTGACGTCTCCTCAAGCCCACCTCACCACCCCTCTCCCCAGCCAGAAGCCTGGTCACTAAGGCTAGACTCTGATTGGCCAACAGGGGGCAAGAGGCAGGGCTTTTAGGGTTCTTGGTTCCCCCAATCTCCCCCTCCTCTCAACATATAAACTTCTTCCTTTATGCTAAGGTTGGGGGGAACTCTTGCATCTTGTCTCACGCCTCTGCCCTTCCCCTCATGCCCTGAGTGGACCCCCAAACCAAGCCAGCCCCTTTTCGTCTTCCTCCAGACCCCCCCTCCAGGGTTAAAGCTGCAGCCCGTTGCCGAGGTAACATTGCAGGGCAGCATCCCGTCACCCGGCAACCGGCTGCAGGATCACGCATCTGTACCTGGATTTGCCCCTCCAGCGTCCCCTCCCTACTCTAATCCCAGCGTCAAGGCACCCCAACTTCTGAGGGAAGACATGGAGAGAGCCTGGAGAGATAGGGGTCCTGGGCAGCACATATCCTTAGCGAATGGTGTGCTGAAGCAGGGATAAGGTGCTGGGTTTGTGCAGTCCCATGAAAGGCCTGAGTCTGGCCCGGGGAGGGGGTTCAGCGCCATGAAATTACAGCTCAGAAGTAATTAACAGGTATAAACAAACCTGCCACTTCCTGCTAATTAATGACTTGGTATTTTTATTTTCTCTTCCTTGTCTACTTTGTTCCCTCTCAGGGAGGTGGGAACTGGGACTCCTGAGTCCCTGAGGAGAGCCTGCCTGGGAGGGATACCTCAGCTGGAAGAGGGCATGCTGGGTCTGGGGAGCTGACCCTCCTCTTCTCAGGCTGGGTCCTGGACTTTAACCACATCTGGACCCCACCCCCAGCCAGGGCGCCTGCTGAGGGGAGAAGGGCTGCTGGGTGGGAGTGGGGAGGTGCCAGGGGGCCTGTGGGTGGAAGAAGGGGGCAACTTGGTCTGAATTCCAAGTCACTAACCACTTGTCTCTTCTGTTTCCCCGTTCCTTTCTGTCTGCCCCATCCAATTTCCCTTCCCCTCTTCCGCCTCTCCTCTGTATTTTTCTGTCTGTCCGTCTGTCTGTATCCTGCCGCCCTGTCCCTCTCGCTCCATCTCCCGCAGGTCGGGCCTGCCTTCACCTTCTCCCACCTCCTTCCCCTTCCCCACCCCGTGCCCCCTCCATGGAGAGGAACAGACCTCTTCTCTGTCCAGTCTAACCCAGGTCCCTCCCCACCCCCCTCCTCCCTTCTTTCCCCCACCCCCTCCTCCCTCCTGGGGCGAGGGGGGCCTCCCTCCCTCTCCCCCCCCCTTCTCTCTCTCTCCGAGGGGGGGGGTCCCGGGGAGGGAGGGGGGGTCCCCCGATCAGCATGTGGCTCCTGGCGCTGTGTCTGGTGGGGCTGGCGGGGGCTCAACGGGGGGGAGGGGGGCCCGGCGGCGGCGCCCCGGGCGGCCCAGGCCTGGGCCTCGGCAGCCTCGGGGAGGAGCGCTTCCCGGTGGTGAACACGGCCTACGGGCGAGTGCGCGGTGTGCGGCGCGAGCTCAACAACGAGATCCTGGGCCCCGTCGTGCAGTTCTTGGGCGTGCCCTACGCCACGCCGCCCCTGGGCGCCCGCCGCTTCCAGCCGCCTGAGGCGCCCGCCTCGTGGCCCGGCGTGCGCAACGCCACCACCCTGCCGCCCGCCTGCCCGCAGAACCTGCACGGGGCGCTGCCCGCCATCATGCTGCCTGTGTGGTTCACCGACAACTTGGAGGCGGCCGCCACCTACGTGCAGAACCAGAGCGAGGACTGCCTGTACCTCAACCTCTACGTGCCCACCGAGGACGGTAAGGGCGCGGGCACGAAGCCGGGCACCCTGTGGACACAGCCCACAAACGCACATGCAAGTCCTCAGACACTGACACCGCTCTCAGGCCCAGAAATGGGCCTTTGTTGGGGCAGTGAGGGACGGAGTGCCCCTGCAGCCTCTACGGACCCACCCAAGGATCTCAAGGGTGCCCCCAGGCAGTCCCAGGCACATATCCCACAGACAGCTGTCCCAGAAGTTCTTTGTGCCCATAGGGAGCCATGGCAGGGATAGCAGGCACTGTTGTAGGCTCACTCACTCTCTCCAAATAGGCACAGTCTGCCAGCTAATCTCAGCCTGGCCACGGAGTGGGAATCAGGTAATCATCCCCTGCTCAGACACCCACTCCATTGCCCCACCTCCCCTGCCAGACCTGGGCTTGTTCCTGGCAGAATACCCAGGTTAGCTGCATCTCCACCTCAAGGACAACACAGGCTCTCCCTCTCCGCCTGGCCAGCAAGGGCTGCCTTCCATCTATCACATCATGTCCAGAGCCCCTTGCCTGAGCTGAGTGTATTGACAGTGGTATCAATGCCCTTCTCTTCTCCCCTGACCCCTGTATTTTCCTAAAGGATCAGGGAAGCTCCTGGCCGAGGGCCCCTACACTCAGCATGGCCCACCTATCTTCCCTGGGGCTCTTGAACTTCTGTTCTTAATGAACTCTTGTTCACTGCAGGACTGCTCATAGTCTGGCATACTCCTGGACAGGTCACCCTCCATCCTCAGCACACCAAGACTAATCAGAACACCTTCCAGAGTCTGAACAGGGTGCAGTAGGTGGATTCCAGCCATTGCAGCAGACCAGCCTCACAAACAGCCCCCCATGGCTCTTCTGACACCCATCTCACCAAAGCATGGTAGCACCTGCATAGAGGCCATCCGCAGCCCCCACACTTCCCACAGGCGGTGCTTCCAGCACCCTTACACATAGGCCTGGTACCCAGGAGCCCCTAGTGTACCTGTCCACACACAGCACCTCCACAGCATGCACTTAAGTCCCGCAGCAGACTGCAAATCCCAACTACTTGACACTTAAATCATCACCCAACTGACCTATACACTGATCATGTGCTCCAGCACCCCACAATCACAATACCCAATACCTTCATATCACACACGCCCCCACCACGGATCTGAAATTGCATACCCTGTCACCCACACACACCTGTGCTCCCCAGCATCCCTGGATATAGACCATGTGCCCTAAGAACATCCACACATACAACTTATACCCCAGTAACCCTGCGCCTGTGTGCTCAGCAGGCTCCTCACACAGTCCTGACACCCCCAGCACTCCCCAGTCATTATTCCCCCCTCTCCTACAGGGAGATCATCTGCACCGCACCTCAGGTAGTGAGAACACATCCGGCAACCTTGCACCCTACTCACCTAACAAGTACTCCAACACCATGCACCCCATACCTCAAATCCCCCTTGACAATCCCAGAACACCTCAGGCACCCCAACACTTATGTACCCCAAACCACCCATGTCCATCCCGAAACCTCCCAAATGGACCATTCACCCTGTAAACCCCATCAAGCTGTACCCCTCTTTATATAAACCACACCTCCCAAACCCTCACACACAGTGCACACAGCATCATCTACTCTCATCCCATCCGATTTTGAAGCCCCCTAGTTCCCCATAAGCCATTTATCCCAGTACATGCCACATGTTCCCCCCAGTACAACAGCCCGCACTGGAGAGCCTTGCCCTCCACACTCCTCTGCTGTCCCAGCGCGTGAGTCCCTCACCTCAGTACCTCCACACAGATTGCCCATCGCAGCCCTCCCCACTCACAGGCTGTGCACACCCCAGGATCCCCTTATGGGTGCTGTCTTGTCACCCCTCACGTGAAACATTCATCCAGCACTCGCCACCAATGGACTGTCCACCCCAACACCTCCACGAAATTGTCCAGCCCTACCCCCACACCACCCTTGCCCACACCTTCTGTATTTTTAACCACTGCTTATTGCAGACCTGCCTGGGGCCTCACACATTCAGGTGATCTCACTGAATCTTCACACCAGCTCTGGGAGGAAGAGGTTGACTCAGGCGCGCGCGCACACATACACACACACACACACACACACACACACACACACACACACACACACACCTCATAGTCTCATGCACACGCATGCCCTACTGACTTTGTCCCCACCTCATCCTCTCACAAAGAAGAGGTGCTGTTCCCAGTGGGTCTCCATGGGGCCATCACTGCCAGTTAGGAGATGCCTTCCAGAGCTTGCCTTGGCCTTGACCTATCCTTCCTGGTGCTAGTCCCCGTGCCATTGAGGAAAAACCAATCAGCCTGGGGAACCCCCAGGCCTTGGGGCTGCAGTTCTCCCCTGACCAATCCTGTAATCTGGAAGAAGCCTGGAGCCAGTGTCTGGGCCTTTCCTTCACACTGGGCAAATCTGGTGCTCCTGGTACCTGCTGGCACCTGTGCCAGCCTGGCTCAGGGCACTGTGTTTCTCATTCCCTGTTTGTAGACTGAACCACTCCCTCAGCTGTTGGGGAAGGGGGGCTTCTTGGCAGTGGAGCAGGGGCAGGGGAGGGGGTGGCTGGTGACCCTGGTGGGAAATTCACCATTTTGGGGGGAGGAGAGGAAGCCTGGGTAAGGGACGAGGTTGGGGGGAGTGCAGAGGGTTGAAATGGAGTGGAGGGCAAGACCTGATGACCCCCTTCCCTGCTTTGCCCACACTGGGGAGCTGGGGTGAGAAGCCAGGCCTGTGAGAGCGGATAGATGAGAAGTGCTGGTGGTGAGGCTGGGTAGCAGGCGGGCAGCCCCGGCTGACCTTCCCATAGCCCCCCAGTGGAGAGCAGAAGGCTTCTGGGACTGAGCTGCAGGGCAGGCTGCCCCCAACCCATCCTGCCTGCTACCCTGCAGAGTGGTCCAGAGGGAAGCAGAGTCCTTTCTGCTGCACTCTCTCCTCCCTACAGCCTTGTGGGGGGCGGCAGGCAGGTGCTTCGCTGGCCCTGAAGGGGGCCTTCTGAGAGGTGGCCTGGGTGGCAGGCTGGCCTTGGTCTCCCAGGGGCTCTGGGTGGGCTTCCCCTCCCCTCCCACCCCACCTCTAACACTGTTTCATTTCCAGCAATTAGCAAATACATCGACAAGCCAAAACCTTTCCAGCCAAGTCGATATGTCTTAAGACAGGCCTCAGCCCACTCAGGCACCCCACCCCCCCAAAACCAGCCTTTTCTTTGGGGCATGACTTTTTCCGGGGAGGGGAACAAAATTGGGTTGTAGAAACGTTTTTCTCTTTTCTTGGTTTCTTTTTCTTGCAAACAAATTTTGCTTTTTTTGGCTTATTTTTTCTGCCTCCCCCACCCTCCCCTTTTCTGCTTTCTCTCCTCCCCTCCCCATCCACCACCTCCCCCCGACCCCCATCTTTCCCCACAAAATTGTCCTTTTTTCTCTGTTTTGTGTTCCCGGTCTTAGGTCCGCTCACAAAAAAACGTGACGAGGCGACGCTCAATCCGCCAGACACAGGTAGATTTAAAAATCCCGCTGCTGCATGTGGTTGCTTATCAGAGAACGTTCATGGCCCTGACCCTCACTAAATGTCCCCACAGCCCCCAAGGCCCCCAGTCGTTCTCCCAACTAAAATGAAAAAGAAAAGAAAAGAAAAATTTTTAATAATTGGAAAAAAGAATTATGAAAACTTCAAACAAAATTTGAACAATGTTGGACCCACTAGAAAACCTGCCAGAAAAGCTAACCATGGTGAAAATCAGCTGAAAAATGAAAAGAAATTGGAATGTCAGAAAAAAAATCAAAAGAATTGGATAAAATGTATTGAATTTGAAAGAAATCTGGACGGTTTTGAAACTTGTGAAATGTAACATTTGAAAGAAAAACTATTTGAAATTGAAGCAAAACAACAGTTCAAAAAAATTTTAAAGTTGGCAAATTGATGACACCATTGAACATCAGAAGCCTGTCGCAATTTCCAAAACCCTGTCAGACACAGAAAACTCAAACATTGGAAGTGAATGAAAGAATCTGAAAATTTTTGAAAACAGGGCCCAATATCTTGAAGTTTCACCACAAAATTTTGAAAAAAAAAATGCAAAGAATTTTTTTCTTTTTTTCTTTTTTTCCAAAACGGATCTTTTTGTTTTTTCTTTTCTTGTTGAATCTGCCCCGAGAGCTTCTTGCTTTTTGGTTGTTGTTTTTTCTTTCTTTCTTCTTTCTTGATCCTGTTTTTGTTGTTGGTTTTGAATTCTTGTTGCCCCAGCCCCTCTTCCTGCTCCTTCCCTTTCTGACCCCTCCTCCCCCCACACTGGGAGAGGGGTGGGGTGAGGATGGGAGAACTGAGGACATTTAGGACAGGACCTTGGCGGGGAAGGAGATTCCAGCCTGAAAGTGCTGGAAGGTCACTTGAGGTTCAGGAACAAAGGAGAGGAGAGGACAGGATTTGGGGAGGACATAGAAAGGGTGCTGCCTTCTAGGAGCTCTGGTAGAAGCAGTCAGAAGCATGGGGCTGCAGAGGGGGTCTTAAGAGATGGGAGGCAGGAAGCCATCTGTGAGGTGCAGGGGAATGTCTTAGTGACCTGCAGGTTGACCTTCTGCAGGATAAGGGAGGTGGGCAGAGGCACTGGGGACCAGCTATGGAGGCCCAGGCCTGGCTTTGGTTTGCTGAGTGTCCTGGCTAGCAGGGAGAGCTGGTGTCAAGAAAGAGGAGGGCCTGTGGCCAGGGGCGACTCCAGCCCTAGCACTGTGGCTGAATCGTGGGGAGCTACAGGGGAGGGTACTGTAGCCTCAGGGACCCTGGCAAGCACTCTCAGACTCCCACCTCCTCTGGAATTAGTCACCCTTCAGTCCAATCTGGAGTTACTCGAGAGCCTCATCACATGTGGCATTGATCAGGGGCTCCTCTGGGGGCATGGCGCGAAAAAGTCCCAGTGCAGAACCCAGGGCTCAGGCCAGTTTGAGGGTGTCCAAGACTAGAGAGCTGCACCCTGGCTTCATTAAGCAGGCTCTTCCTCCTCCTGCCACAGTAATTAGGCTGGGGGTTGCCATGGTGACTGGGGAGGTGACCTAGAAAGGAATTAGGGCGGGGAGGAGACCAAGCCCCAGGGACCCTAGGCCTGGCACCCCATCACCCACAGACCAGGGACCCTAGACCTGGCACCCCATCACCCACAGACCAGGGACCCTAGGCCTGGCACCCCTCATCTACAGACCAGGGACCCTATGCCTGGTACCCCCTCACCCACAGACCAAGGACCCTAGTCCTGGCACCCCTCACTCACAGACCAGGGTACCATGTGGAGCAGAGGCCCAAGGGCTAAGTTGGAGGAGATGCCAGGACCCTCCCAGCAGCTCCAGCACCAAATTCTAGCCTCAGGACCTTGCTCTTCTCAGGGACAGGAAGGAGATGTGCTGGGGGGCGGTGCTGGGGGATCCAGCAGATGTCCTAAGGAGGGTCACTTCCCACCCCCAGCCTCTGTGGGGTTTCTTGGAAGGTCTGCATTGGAGGAGTGCCATGGGGCAGGCTGGCATAGGGTCGGGAGGAACCGTCTGCCAGGGCTAGCTGGGGACGGAGGAGGGGAATCCGGTCTTGCCCCCCAGGGATGGGAGTGACATGTCTCCTGAGCTCCGGGCCAGTCCTCAGCAGGCTTGGGAGCTGGGCAGAGCTGCTTCCAGTCTGACTGTGTCCTTGTCCCTGACCCCCCGGCCCACCTGCCCACCCCCTCCCCACGCAGATATCCGTGACCCTGGGAAGAAGCCTGTGATGCTGTTTCTCCACGGCGGCTCCTACATGGAGGGCACCGGAAACATGTTCGATGGCTCAGTCCTGGCTGCCTATGGCAACGTCATTGTAGCCACGCTCAACTACCGTCTTGGGGTGCTCGGTGAGGGTGGGCAGCCAACTCTGGGGATGGGGAGAGTCTGGGAGGTGGGCCTCGTGGGCAGGGTTTCTCCACATCCAGTAGAATAGCTTCTGGGCTGGACTGAGCTGCCCAGGAAGGGGGCAGGAGCGCTGTGACATATCCAGGGAGCCCTCTTCTTCTTCCACTCCCAGGTTTTCTCAGCACCGGGGACCAGGCTGCAAAAGGCAACTATGGGCTCCTGGACCAGATCCAGGCCCTGCGCTGGCTTAGTGAAAACATCGCCCACTTTGGGGGCGACCCCGAGCGCATCACCATCTTTGGGTCCGGGGCAGGGGCCTCCTGCGTCAACCTTTTGATCCTCTCCCACCATTCAGAAGGTACCAGCAATGTCCCAGCCTGCCCCACCCTTCCCGACCCTGCCAGCTCCCCTTTCTTCAGGCTGGTACTCACAGCCTGGCCTGAGGTCTGCCTGTCCCACCAGGGCTGTTCCAGAAGGCCATCGCCCAGAGTGGCACTGCCATTTCCAGCTGGTCTGTCAACTACCAGCCGCTCAAATACACGCGGCTGCTGGCAGCCAAAGTGGGCTGTGACCGAGAGGACAGCGCCGAAGCTGTGGAGTGTCTGCGTCGGAAGCCCTCCCGGGAACTGGTGGACCAGGACGTGCAGCCCGCCCGGTATGGGGTGGGAGAGGGCTGGGTCCAGGCCTTCACTCTACTTGCTGGTTCCAAGGAGGCTGAGGTGACAGGTGCCCATGGACATCCCATTTGGCAAGGAGAAATGGGCCGGGCACCATGGCTCACGCCTGTAATCCCAACACTTTGGGATGCTGTGGTGGGTGGATCACAAGATGAAGAGGTTGAGACCATCCTGGCCAACATGGTGAAACCCCGTCTTTACCAGGCCAGGCGCGGTGGCTCACACCTGTAATCTCAGCACTTTGGGAGGCCAAGGTGGGTGGATCACCTGAGGTCAGGAGTTCAAGACGAGCCTGGGTAACAGGATGAAACCCTGTCTCTACTAAAAATGCAAAAAACTAGCCAGCTGTGGCAGTATGCACCTGTAACCCCAGCTACTCAGGAAGCTGAGACAGGAGAATTGCTTGAACCCAGGAGGAGGAGGTTGCAGTGAGCCGAGGTCTCCCTTGCACTCCATCCTGCCCTTGCACTCCATCCTGGGCGACAGAGTGAGACTCCATCTCAATACAAAAAATTAGCTGGGTGATTAGAACACCTTAAGCAGTAAAAAATAAAATAAAATAAAATAAATTAGCTGGGTGTGGTGGTGTGCACCTGTAGTCCCAGCTACTTGGAAGGCTGAGGCAGGAGAATTGCTTGAACCTGGGAGGTGGAGGTTGCAGTGAGCCGAGATCACGCCTCTGCACTCCAGCCTGGTGACAGAGCGAGACCCCGTCTCAAACAAGCAAAAAAACAAACAAACAAAAAACAGGGAAAAATGGGCTTCAGGCCCCCATTAAGTGGCCTTCTCTTGCAAGCCTTCCTTTAGTGGAGGTGCCCAGAAGAGCAGGTGAGCATAGGGTGCCGTGAAGTGTTTGGGAAGACTTCCGGAGAGGCCAGACCCCACAAAGGACCCACTGGAGGATTTCAAGTTGGGAAAAAGGGTCTTGCAGGTGGAGGGAAGCATCTTTGTGTGGGCTTAGCAGGCCACAGGCTGCAAGGAGGCCATTGAGCAGGTGGTGAGACCCTGACCCCTTCTCCCCAGCTACCACATTGCCTTTGGGCCCGTGGTGGACGGCGACGTGGTCCCCGATGACCCTGAGATCCTCATGCAGCAGGGAGAATTCCTCAACTACGACATGCTCATTGGCGTCAACCAGGGAGAAGGTCTCAAGTTCGTGGAGGACTCTGCAGAGAGCGAGGACGGTGTGTCTGCCAGCGCCTTTGACTTCACTGTCTCCAACTTTGTGGACAACCTGTATGGCTACCCGGAGGGCAAGGACGTGCTTCGGGAGACCATCAAGTTCATGTACACAGACTGGGCTGACCGGGACAATGGCGAAATGCGCCGTAAGACCCTGCTGGCGCTCTTCACTGACCACCAATGGGTGGCACCAGCTGTGGCCACCGCCAAGCTGCACGCCGACTACCAGTCTCCTGTCTACTTTTACACCTTCTACCACCACTGCCAGGCGGAGGGTCGGCCTGAGTGGGCAGATGCAGCACATGGGGACGAACTGCCCTATGTCTTTGGTGTGCCCATGGTGGGTGCCACCGATCTCTTCCCCTGTAACTTCTCCAAGAATGACGTCATGCTCAGTGCTGTGGTCATGACCTACTGGACCAACTTCGCCAAGACTGGGTGAGGGTCAGAGGGGCTGGGCAGGAGGGGTGGGCAGGGCTCTCCTCCTTCATATGGCTGCCATCCCTTTGTTAAAGCACTCTGGGCTGCCCTCTTGCTCGAGTGAAACTAACCTAGACACCTCTGTGCCAGGCATTGAGTTGAGAGTGGGAGATTCAGCAGCATCAGGCAGAGAGACCCCTGTCCTTTCTGGGAAGTGGGGGGCCCACTCAGTGGCTTGGTGTCCATTCGTCCCTCCTCTTTGCCTGACCCCCGCCCCCCGTCCAGCCCCGCTAGGGCTCGGCACATCTGGCTGGCTGCTCAGGTGTGTGTGTCTGAGTGTGTGCAAAGTTTGTCTCTGTCTGTTTCTTTATTTCTGTCTCTGGAAATCCATGGACAGCTCTCCCCTTCCCTCTGCTCTCTTTGGTCTGTTTACTTTTTGCTGTTTCTGGCTGCCGGCTGATTTCAGCCTGGCTGTCTCTCTGTCTCTGGCTGTCCCTCCCGTGTCTTTGACTCTATCTCTGTCTCATTCAGTCTCAGTTTCTGCTTCTCCCTGGCTATCTCTGTGTCTGTCCCTGCCCCTCTGCCCGCATTTCTGGCTGTCTCTGGCAGTCTGTCTCCATCCCTATTTGTCTCTCTGACTTTGTCTCTTGCGGTTTTTTTGTCTCTTCATATCCATCTGTGTCTCTCTGCCTTGGTTACTTTTTCTCTGCCTTGGTGACTTTTTCTCTGGCATTCCTGCTCCCCCCCGTCTGTCTGCCTCCCTGCCCACTGCCACCCACCCTTCTTCAGAGCCTTGCCCTCACTTCTCCTTTCCCTGCCCTCCTGTGCCCACAGGGACCCCAACCAGCCAGTGCCACAGGATACCAAGTTCATCCACACCAAACCCAATCGCTTTGAGGAGGTGGTGTGGAGCAAATTCAACAGCAAGGAGAAGCAGTATCTGCACATAGGCTTGAAGCCACGTGTGCGTGACAACTACCGCGCCAACAAGGTGGCCTTCTGGCTGGAGCTCGTGCCCCACCTGCACAACCTGCACACGGAGCTCTTCACCACCACCACGCGCCTGCCTCCCTACGCCACGCGCTGGCCGCCTCGCCCACCCGCTGGTGCCCCGGGTACACGCCGACCCCCGCCGCCCGCCACCCTGCCGCCCGAGCCTGAGCCTGAGCCAGGCCCAAGGGCCTACGACCGCTTCCCCGGGGACTCGAGGGACTACTCCACGGAGCTGAGCGTCACTGTGGCCGTGGGTGCCTCCCTCCTCTTCCTCAACATCCTGGCCTTTGCTGCCCTCTACTACAAGCGGGACCGGCGACAGGAGCTGCGCTGCCGGAGGCTTAGCCCACCTGGTGGCTCTGGCTCTGGCATGCCCGGTGGGGGCCCCTTGCTCCCCACTGCCGGCCGCGAGCTGCCACCAGAGGAGGAGCTGGTGTCTCTGCAGCTGAAGCGGGGTGGTGGCGTCGGGGCGGACCCTGCTGAGGCTCTGCGCCCTGCCTGCCCACCCGACTACACCCTGGCACTGCGCCGGGCACCGGACGATGTGCCTCTCTTGGCCCCGGGGGCCCTGACCCTGCTGCCCAGTGGCCTGGGGCCACCGCCACCCCCACCACCCCCGTCCCTTCATCCCTTTGGGCCCTTCCCCCCACCTCCCCCCACCGCTACCAGTCACAACAACACGCTACCCCACCCCCACTCCACCACTCGGGTATAGGGGGCGGCGTGGGGAGGCCCTCCTCCCCGGCCCACCCTAGCCCGTCCCCTCCGAAGGCAGGGAGGAGGACTTGGCGACTGGCTTTTCTCCTGTGGAGTCGTCACGTGCCGTCCAGCAGTGCAAAGGTGGACATGGGACTCCTCACTGCGACATGTGCTTTCCCATGCGGAGAAGCCCAGTCTCCTCTCTGGACCTGGGCCTTTGAACAACTGGGGGGTGTTTTCTCCCCTCCATTGGGACACCCGTCTTCGGTGTGTGGAAATGTGGAAGTATTTTCCCAAGTGAAGGTGTGCTTTCTCAAGGGGGTGTGTTTTCCCATGTGCAGGGTGAGGTTTTTTTTGCCGCCCTGGACACATGTTGGCCCCCTCAAAGAATTCCTGTGGGGATTTGTACCCCAGAATCCTGTTCCTTCATGCCTTCTCCCACCTCCTCCCCTCCCTTCCCCTGGAGACCCTGGAAGTGGTATGTTCACATGCAGTGACCCTTGGCCACCAGACCACAGAGGGTGGAGCCTGGGAAGCAGCGAGGAAATCACAGCCCCCCTCGACCCTGCCTCCCCTGCGCCCCACCCTGGTGAATGAAGCATGTTCCCCCGCCCCGCCCCGCACCTCCTTTTGGCACGAGTCAGATGGAAGCACGTTCTCCAGGGAGGCCCTCCCCTTCCACAGAGGACAGGCACAGATTTCCTGCCCGGGGGAGGGAGGAGTCCACGCATCCCGGTGCTGCCTGGAAGCTTCTTTTCCCGTGGCCCAGGACGCATATCTGAGTGGAAACATGTTTTTGCATGTGGATGTGTGTTTCCCAGGCAGGTGGTCCCTCCCTCCCCAGCACTTCCCTGCCTCCCCCAGGCCTCACGCCCAGCACTCATTCCCTCCTCTCATGGCAAGTGAGCACAGACCTCTAGTCCACAGGAGCTGAGGAGGGTGTAAAACCCAGAGGGAGGCCCCCCGCCCTCCCCAAGAGATGAAGAGGTGGGCGGAGGGGGCATGGCATGTGCGGCCCACAGAGGCCCTGCACGCCTGACCAAAGCCCTCGGCCCTCATGGGGGCAAGGATAGCCTTTTCCTCAGGCCTCAGAGCACTGCTCAGCTGTGCCAAACCGGGTAGGTGGATTTGAGCAGAAAGACCCCCAAAATGTGCCAATCATTTCCCAGTTCCAGGCAGGGCAGGAGAAACTAGGGCAAGCAGGATACAGAGTGAGGGATGTGGTGGGTTAGGGGGTCCCTTCTGTGGCCCTTCTCCTCGCTGCGTCTCCTCCACCCTGCCTCAGTTCCCCGTTCCTCTTCATCTCCATCTCCCTCTTTGAAGCTGTCCCCATCTCAGCGTCAGACCAGCCTTCTCCTCAGCTGACCACCCTCCTTCTCTGACCCCCGCCCCCTCCTTGGCTGAAAGAAAGGAGCCTTGAGGGGCCGAGGGGAGGCAGTGGGGAGAAAGGTCTCATCAGGCAAATTGGGGAGAATGAGGTCAGCAGTGCTGAGGAACAGATGGAGGGGCAGTGGGGACGGAGCTTGGGCAGACACAAGCAGGAAGAATCTGAAATGTGTGAAATGACTCCTTGGAGGGCCTTGGGTTTGAGCCTCTGGGGAAAGAATGACGTCAGGAAGGGGTAGGGGATGCCAGTGGGCAAGGGGAGAATCCTCATCTGCTGGCATTTTGTGGGGTGTTAGTGCCAAACTTGAATAGGGGGTGGGGTGCTGTCTTCCACTGACACCCAAATCCAGAATCCCTGGTCTTGAGTCCCCAGACCTTCGCCTTATGACTGTCCCTTCTCCTCCTACCTCCATCCATGGAAAATTAGTTCTTTTCTGATCCTTTCCCCTGCCTGGTCTAGCTCCTGTCCAAACAGCCATGCCCTCCAAATGCTAGAGACCTGGGCCCTGAACCCTGTAGACAGATGCCCCCAGAATTGGGGCATGGGAGGGGGGCTGGGGGACCCCATGATTCAGCCACGGACTCCAATGCCCAGCTCCTCTCCCCAGAACAATCCTGATAATCCCATGTCCCTACCCCAACCCTTTGCGGCTCTGTACACATTTTTAAACCTGGCAAAAGATGAAGAGAATATTGTAAATATAAAAGTTTAACTGTTGGTTATGGCTTCTCTGTTGTGGGGAGGGCGGGCTCTGAAGAAACAAGCCCCAGGCAAGTGATGGGGGAGGAGGGGTCCTGACCCCCAGCCCTGCTTTTCAGGGACCAGCTCTGAGGCCTGAGAGGGAGGGGGAGTGGGTCAGGGGGTCTAGTTGCCATGGTAACGGGTCTGTTTGGCAAATGAACTGTCTGTGCCGAGACTGGAGCCTGGGGTCCTTCTATAATAGAAGGAGGGACAAGGGCTGATGGGGGCAGATGCCAAACAGGCCAGAGGCCCAGAGGGTTGGTTCAGGCAGCTGGCTCAGCAGAGGCCTCTGAGGTGAGAGGCGTGGCCTCTGCCAAGGCTTGGGCTCAGGTGGGAGGGGCAGCCATGGGCCCAGGATTCAGGGTGGCCCCGTGGCACACTGTAAGGGAGTGGCCTGGCACCATTGTGACCCGCTCACTCCCAGGACCCTGAGGGACAGTCAGGCAGCCAGTGGACACTGTGGGCACAGTGGGCTGGGGGCCTAAGGGCCCTGGTGGCCCTAGGGACCCCATGGCTATGGCAGAGCGGCCGAGGCCCGAGTGGGCCTCATACCACGACTGCAACACCAACAGCTGCCAGGACTTGGGCAACTCTGTCCTGCTGCTGCTGGGCCTCATCATCTGCATTAACATTGGCATCAATATGGTGACCCTGGTCAGGGTGGGGCCTGGCAGGAAGGAACTGGTGGGATATGAGGGCTGGGCCTAGTGGCCAGGGCCTGCGCAGGATCACTGTGTCTCCCCCATCTAGCTCTGGAGCCGACTCCGTGGGGTCTTACACCAAGCGTTCCACGATATCGTTTGTGAGAAAGGTGAGCAGGGCTGGGGGCTGGGCATAGGAGGGGCAGAAGCCAGGTGCTCTAGCCTCAGCCCTGAATTAGCCCCTTCCCTTCTTGCTCTTCCCTCTCAGACACCAGAGCTGTGCAGCTGCCCTCCCCGGGCTCTGCCTCTCTGTTCCTGTAGGAGCTGGCCTCCCCAGTAGTCTCACCTCTCCCCATCCACAGAAGCTCCTAAGTCATCCTTACCGGAAAAGCAGTCCCAGCCCTGGAAGAAGCAGAGTTCCCATGCAGTCCATCTTCGGTGCACCACGGACCCTGTGACGATGACTGTGACCCCACCCCCCACTCGCCGCCGGCGCCGTCGAGGCTCTCCCACACGTTGCACTCACCGCCCAGTAACTTGGGCTCCTGACACTGACGATGAGAAGCCCCAACATCAGTACCCAGCCATCTGCTGCCACCACTGGGATGGCCCCGAGAACTGGGAAGGCTTCCAACCCACTCAGGGGACCTGGGTTCCCTGGACTCGGGATGCCCCGGAGCCCCCTCCCCAGACCATCCACTTCCAGCCTACCATAGAGGAAAGGCCCCTCAAAACAGACATGAGGTCCGAGCTGAGTCTAAGGGCCTATGTGTATCCTGTGAACCCCCCACCTCCCAGCGCCGAGGCTCCTAGCAACAAGAACAGTGGGGAGGGGGCGGTGCTGGAGGCAGAGGCGGCTCAGTGCCAGCCTGTCCACCCTCCCACCCTGGGCCCAGCAGTGGTCCCTGAATTTTTCCGGCGCCGCTCCTCAGGCCGAATAGTGTATGATGCCCGGGACGTGAGGCGGCGGCTTCGGGAACTGACCCAGGAGGTGGAGGCCCTGTCCCGCTGCTACCCAATGCCCTCTGGATCCAGCACTGCCGAGGCGACAAGCAAGAATTGGGTGTACCGTTCCCTGACTGAGAGGTGACTGGGAAAAAATAAAAAGGAGGAGGTGATCTGTGGTGGTGTTGGAGTGTGGCTGTGAAGAGCATGCTGTCCCTGGCCACAGGGCCCTGAGCCCTGAGGACCCTCATCAACCTTTCACCCCATAGGCCTGTCCCTGTCCTCAGCCTTTCCCAGGCCCTTCTTGGTTCCAAGGCTCTCATCTGCCTCTACCTTGTTTTTCTTTCTTCTTTTTTTTGTATTTTAGTAGACAGGGTTTTGCCATGTTGGCCAGGCTGGTCTTAAACTCCTGACCTCAGGTGATCTGCTCACCTTGGCCTCCCAAAGTGCTGGGATAACAGGCGTGAGCCACCACACCTGGCCATGCCACTGGTTTTTGTAGAGACCAGGTTTCACCACTTTGTTCAGGCTGGTCTCAAATTCCTGGGCTCAAGTGATCTGCTGCCTAAACCTCTGAAAGTGCTGTGATTACAGGTGTGAGCCACCTCGCCCAGCCTGTTTCCTTCCCCACCCCGAAACAGGGTCTTGCTCTGTCGCCCAGGCTGGAGTGCAATCATGTCCCACTGGAGCCTCAACCTCCCGAGCTCAAGCAATTTTCCCACCTCAGCCTCCTAAGTAGCTGGGACTACAGGCGCCACCATGCCCAGCTAACACCTTGTTTTCTTTAGTGCACAGAGAAGCCCCTAAATTCTACCCCAGGTCCCCAGGCTGTCCTGCACTAGAGGAGAGACCTCCATCTCCATGGCCCTAGCTCCTCAGAAGGCTAGTGCCTGCCAGAGTCCAGGGTTAGGCTGCAGCCACAGGTGAGGCATGGTTCCCATGTAAGCCCTGGTTTATATGGGGAGGGATGGCTGAGATGTCCAGCCCTTCACAGTTCCCCAGCCACCCTGAACCTATTATGGCCTTGAGCAGGACTGAGGCAGAGGATGAAATATTGGGGACCTGCTCAAGGGGTACCTCACTGTAACATCACGGCTCTCTGTGACCTCACTCCTTTGATTAATCCACCATGTCACCTGGGAGGAGACTAAGCTCAGAGAAGCTAAGTGACTTGCTTATGGTTACACAGACACTGAGGATCAAGTTCATGGCCTCAGACGCCCCATCCCATTGCTGCAGAACCAGCCTCGCCCACCAGAATCTCCCACCTTCCTCAGTTCGCCATGTGGACTCAGAAACTCAGAAACACAGAAGCTCAGGCCCTGCCCTTCTCCTAGACAATTGGGATCCCTATACATGCACACACATACCACTTGGGAACAAGTGGCCACGTGCACGAGCCCAGGCTGAGGAAGCTGGACTTCACCTTCCACTGTAGACACATTCCTGGAATGTGAGCAGACAGACCGTTTGCGAATGGCCCTACTTCTCTCATTCAACTAATGTTACTGATCACTTTCAGCTGATTCCATTCAGTGGCTATGTACTGAGCATCTACTATGTGTTTGGAGGTTGGATGGCCTTTATTTCTACTGAGTGGTTCACTGTGTAAACAAATGGCTTGCGGTCTCCAGGATGCCACTCTCACATACCCCAGTGACGCACCTGTTTGAAGTCAAACACTCTTTTTGTCATATTAACAATGACATCTATTTTGTGCTTTGTTAATTTCATGTGGTTTTTCTTTTCTTTTTTTGGAGACAGTCTCTCTCTGTGGCCCAGGCTGGAGTGCAGTGGCATGATCTTGGCTCACTGCAACCTCTGGCTCCTGGTTCAAGTGATTCTTCTGCCTCAGCCTCCCAAGTAGCTGGGAATACAGGTGCCTGGCACCATGTCCAGCTAATTTTTGTATTTTTAGTAGAGGCTTCACCATGTTGGCCAGGGTGATCTCAAACTCCTGACCTCAGGTGATCCACCTGCTTGGGATTATAGGCATGAGCCACCGCACCCGCAGGTTAGTGAGGGTGGGTCGGTGAGAGTGCACGTGGTTAGGATGGAGAAACCATGGCTGGGGTCGTTCCTGGCAGAGGCAGCAACTTCGGTGAGGAAGACATCAGTGTGGCAAACGGGCTGCTGGGCCCAGGGACCAGCAACACCTAGGGCTGCAGTCTTTGGCCAGGGAGAGTTGGGCAGAGATGAGAGCTAGAGGAATTATGACAGGGAAATGGGCAGAGTAGGGAGGGACTGGTACCAGAAGAGGTGACGCCTGAGGGGACTCTTACCATCACCTGCCCATCCAGTCACCCTAGCTGCTGGCCCCAAAGTAGCCATGGGGCAGGGCACACCAACAGGCTATGTAAGTTGCCATAATGTCTGAAAAGAACTATGAAACAGGAAATACCTTATGTATGCTTCAACCCCTGTGAAGACTGTGTCATCCTGTAACTACCCTATTTTCAGCTTTGGAACCAGGTGTGGGGTTAAGCAAGCCTCAAGGAGACCGAGGAACAGACTGAGATCTGGGTTATCTGGGGACCGGCTCCACCGAGTAGGAGCCCATGGTAGAGAAGGCGGTAGAAGGGGCTGGAAAATGGATAAAAGCTGCCACCTCCACATTGTGACACTCGCTAGCTTGCTTCATTGTGACCTGGCTCCCTTACCAGCTTGTAGCTATCTCTGGGGATTGGCATGAGTGCAGTGTGGGTTGGGGCCGGGGGTGGGGCGGGGGGGCGTGGCCCAGGTGGCCCTAGGACCCCCGCTCCATGGAAAACCAGCTATGGGATAACACCCTGGGATGTTGCAATCAATACCAAGAAAGCCCCCAGGCTGTTGAGGACATCTTATTCCTGCTGCTGGGCCTTGTCGTTCTTGTCAACATTGGCATCAACGTGGCCACTATGGTCAGTGATGATTGTGGACCACCTCTGGGGATGAAGAGGGCTGAGGGTGGGAGCCTGCAGCCTACACCTCCACCTGCATGTGCGGTCCAGACTGGGGCGGCAGCAGGGGCGGTGGTGCTGGGGGTGGAGATCCTGGCCTTCACTGTCTTCCACCCTGCCCCAGATGTGGCATGGACTCCAGAATGCCTTAGACAAGTTGATTGATTGGACTCCTCAGAAAAGTAAGTGTGGCTGCTGGAGAGGGAGGGGACCCCCATCCCCACCCCTGACAACGGCCCTAGAAACCTAGGCCCCAGTGTTCCCAACCTGGAGCTCTTCTGACAATTGCCCTGATCTCATGGACTCTTGCCTTCCCCAGATGAAGTTCAGGCCAGCGAAAGCCCCCTCAGTGGTCCCCCAAACAAGGCTCAGGACATCCACATCCACTGCATCCTGGACCCTGTACAGGTGAAGATGGCCCCATCCACGTGGCATTCCTCTTCCTCGTGCTGCCACTTCTCCAGCCTTCACAGTAGCAGTCTTCATTGTCGCCGCCACCGCCGCCGATGCCGCCGTTGTCACCGTTGCTGCTGCAACCACCAGCAGCAGCCGCAGAACTACAGACAAATCCCCCACAGGCGCTCGATCTTCCGTAGCCCACATCGAGGCCGAAAGATGTCACAACTGCACCGGGTGCCCTTCTTTGATCGGGAGGACCCAGATTCCTATCTGGAGGAGGAGGACGACCTATCCTTCCCACATCCCAAGTACCCACGTTGGGGCTGGGGTGGGTTTTATCAGAAAGCGGGCCTGCCCTCCAATGTGGGGCTGTGGGGCCACCAAAGTGGAATCCTGGCCAGTCTGCCACCGCCCTCTCTCTACCTGTCACCTGAGCTGCGCCACATGCCCAAGCGTGTAGAGGCCAAGTCCAAGCTGAGGCTGCAATCCTATGGGTCCCACGGTTCCCAGCCCCGACTGTGGGGCAATGTGGAGGCTGAGCAGTGGGCCTTGTCTCCACCACCTCCCCACCGGCTGCCCCCTAACCCCTGTTGGGTCTCCGTGGGGCACGGCCCTTACCACTCAGTGGGCCGGATACTGTATGACTCCCGGGATCAGCGGCGTCGTGGCATGGAGGGCTTTGAGCCCCCCCCTGCCTTGGTGTCCCGGAAAGCCCGGCCCCAGGCCCGGGGCTACCGGGACCACCACTCCCCACAGTCCCACCGGCGGACCCTGCTTTGTCATGCTCATGGGCCGTCCAACCGCAGCCCCCACCCATCCACAGAACACTTAGGCTACAGCTCCCGGGACCCCCATGAGGTGCGGTGCCGGGCAGCTGACTGGGCTGAGGCTCTGCCCTCGCGGTGTCCTCTGACTGCCTCCGCCTCCCTGACGGTCTTGGACGAGGCCTCCCACCAACGGAACCCAGCTCCAAGCTCAGTGCGGCTCCCCCATTCCTCCCAGCCGCGGCCCAAAGTCCAGGCTGCAGATCCTGCCCCACCCCAGACCATGTTCGTCCCACTCAGCCGGAATCCAGGGGGCAATGCTGACTACCAGGTGTATGACAGCCTGGAGCTGAAGCGGCAGGTGCAGAAGAGCAGAGCCAGGTCCAGCTCACTGCCACGAGCTTCCACCTCCGCCTCGAGGCCCTCTCTCCACAGGACCAGGAAACTCAACTGACCAGCAGGCGAATACGGGGCGTGGGGCAGGGCATGGAGAGAGAGGAATAAAGAGAAACAGTGTCCAGGAAACACTGTGGTGGTCTGTGACTTGGGAGTGTCACTCCTTCGGCCAGCCTTGGTCCCTGCCCTTGGCTTCCTGAAATGAGAAGCCAGTGTCCCCTTCTTGGTGTGAGGTGCCCCTTGGTTTGGTGGCTATGCACCTGCCAGCAGGCCTGCGTGGTCCGCACCATGCGCTAGTAGATCTTGCAGCAGCAGACGACAAACGACCGATCTCTGGCCACCACCCGGGCTCTCTATTTCCCTGTTCCCAGAAAGGATCAGGTCTGGATTCCAACTCTGTCTTGAGTAGGGCTCTTTGGGATCCACTTAGCACAGGGCACAGGACCAGGCTGAGGTTCTGGATTCCAGCCAGGCCTTCCCCAGGGCCCTGAGGTGGAGGTCTTCTCAGTCTTTGGGGTGTTCAAGGGGTGGAGGGTTCAGGATTCTGAAATGAAACTGTAGGAGTGCCAGGGAGCAGTGGCTCTCACCTGTAATCCCAGCACTTTGGGAGGCCAAGGTGGGTGGATCACCTGAGGACAGGCGTTCGAGACCAGCCTGGCCAACATGGTGAAACCCTGTCTCTACTAAAAATGCAAAAATTAGCCGAGTGTTGTGGTGCACACCTGTAATCCCAGCTACTCAGGAGGCAGAGGCAGTGAATTGCTTGAACCTGGGAGGTGGAGTCTATAGTGAGTTGAAATCACACCACTGCACTCCAGCCTGGGTGACAGAGCGAGACTCCGACTCAAATGAAAACAAACAAAAAAGAAACTGCAGGAGCGATGGAATAAGTGAGTGAGTGAATGAATCATCCAGTAGTAGGGAACAATGGAGACACAGGAGAGGTGCACTGGCCTCCAGACCCCGTTTGACTGTCCACACCAGGTGACTCAAACCTGGTTACCAGAGAATTCCACCCTGGGCCCTTCTCTTCCTCATTGTGACCCCGATCTGCCTTGTTATGACTCAGTCCACCCCCTCCCTGACAACAGAAGTCTTGCTCCTAGTGACTATGTGAGGGTCAGGGGGCCCAGGCAGTCCTGGGACCCCAGGCCATGGGTGAGCCAGATTATCACGGAGCCCAGGTGTGCTCTGGCACCAACCCCAAAAAGTGCCAGGACTTAGGAGACTCAATTCTTCTTCTTCTGGGCAGCTTCATCTTGCTCAACGTGTGGATCAATGTGGTGACTCTGGTCAGGGCAGGATCTGGGTAGCAGGATTGGGGGAACCCTGGGGTCTTGAAGGGGCTGAGGTGGGAGGGCTGTCGGGGTGTGGCCAGATAAGAGTTGGACTTAGGGCTGGGCACAGTGGCTCACGCCTGTAATCCCAGCACTTTGGGAGGCCAAGGCGGCCGGATCACTTGAGGTCAGGAGTTGGAGACCAGCCTGGCCAATATGGAGAAACCCCGTCTCCACTAAAAATACAAAATTAGCCAGGCATGTTAGCACATGCCTGCAATCCCAGCTACTCGGGAGGCTGAGGCAGGAAAATCGCTTGAACCCAGGAAGCAGAGGTTGTGGTCAGCCGAGATCGCGCCATTGCATTCCAGTCTGGGCAACAAGAGTGAAAGTCCAACTCAAAAAAAAAAAAAAAACAGTTGAACTTAGGGGCTCACCCTGCTTCCAGACTCACCTCCTCTCCTGTTTCCCTCAGCTCTGGAAGTATCTGAAGAGCTCCTTGCGGATTCTTTTCCATCATTTTTTTCCCAAAGGTAAGTGGGCCCTGGTATGGGTTCCCAGGGATATGGGCCTGTCCCCTTTCTCTTATCCCTGTCCCGGATCTCAGTTCCTAAGGAACCTGGGCCTTGTCCCATCTCACCTCTACCTGCAGACAAGCAACCCAGCGGCATAGGTAGCCATCCCATATGTATTTGCTCCTCTGCGGATCCCAAGAACCTGTGCTCAAAAGTCTCTTCCCGTGTCCATCATCGCCCAGGCTTCCTGCTCAGGCACGTTAACCACCTTGACTCCTGGATACCAGACACAAAGGATAAGAAGGTTCCTAGGTGCTGCCGGATGTCACCTAAATGTGGATGTGCCAGGGCTCCCAGGGAGTCTCCATGGGGACTGTGCAAGGAGGAGATGATGGGAGCTGGGGAGGCCCCTCAGGCCACAGCCTCTAAGGCTCAAGCGTCCTTGCTCTCGAGGCCAGAGACATCCCAGTTCTCAAACACGAGCAAGCTGGACGTGAGTCCATACCACTTGCCCCAAGAGAGCAAGACTAAGACCCCAGACTCTGCCCCAGCCCGGGCCCCAGCTCAGGCCCAGGTCCGTTCCCCAGCCCACACCCCTATACGCACCCCCACCCACCCCCAGACCCATTCCATGGCCCACACCTCTGTGCACACCCCTGCCTACTCCCGGACCCACTCCAAGGCCCACACACCTGAGGGCACCCACTCCCAGGCCCTGGACACCTCCGCCCAGGCCCAAGCCCACACCTCGGTCCCTGCCCCAGCTCAGACTCTGGCCCACAATCAAGCTTACATCCCAGCTCCTACCCCAACCCAGGCCCTAGCTCACACTCAAGCCCATACCTCAGCCCAGGCCCAAACTCACTCTCAGCCCCACATCCCTGAGCATACACACTCCCAGGCCCACATCCCTGAGCACACCTCAGCCCATGCCCTAGCCCACTCCCAAGCCCAGGCTCCTATGCCTGTCCCAGCCCACCCCCAGGCCCATGCCCCTGAGCGCACCTCAGCCCATTCTCCAGCATATAGCCCAGACCACTCTCATCCAGGCCACAGCTCGGTTCCTGTCCAAGCCTCTGACCCACCTCCTCCCGGAACTCTTGCCCCAGCCATTACTCCTGTCCTAGCTCCTACACCAGCCCCTGTCCCAGCCTCTGCCCCAGCCCCTGCCCCAGCACTGGTCATGGCCCTGACTACCACTACCATCCCTGCTCCTGTCCCTGCCCCCACACCTGCCCCTATCATAGCTCCTACACCCTCTACCCCACCTGCCTTCAGCCATGGCCTCTCCACTGGCCATGTGGTCTATGATGCCCGCAGGGCAAAGCAGAACTTCTGCCATATGTGCAGCCCCCAGGACCCTGGGTATTCCAGAAAAGACTTGGGTACCCTTTTCAGGCCCCAAGAGGGTCAGGACCTGGTGAGTTCTGGTATATCCAAGCAAACAAAGCAATGCAGTGGGGACAGTGCCAAGCCTCCTGCAGGATCCATACTGGGCTACGTGGAGTTGGGGAATATGGAACGGAAGATCTCAGATGATGCCAAAGATAAGCACTCCCAGACCAAGACTTTCCCTTACTGCAGCTTTCATCCTTGCAGTTCCGAGAAGAACACAGACTCCCAGGCTCCAGTCTACCCCAAATTCCTTGTCCACTCCCAGGATACTGCATGTGCCAAGCCTTGCTTTCATTCTGCAACCACTGCCCAGAGCTCACTGTGCACCCTTCCTTCACCATGCACTCTTTCCATGCCGCTCGTTCCTCCCAGATCCTTTGTCCCTCCTCAACCCACCAACCATCAGAAGCCCTCCACCTTAATACAAACCCCTACGGTTCTCCCAACCTCCAAGACTCCTCAGTCTAACTCCACTTGCCAAGCCACCATTTCCCAACCCCTGATCCAACCCCAATGCCCTGAATGTCATGAGAGTCTAGGCCTTACCCAAGATTCTGGCCTTCAAAGGACCCAATGCCCTTCAAAAGACTCCAGAGTTCCCAGGAATCTGGATCTTACCCAAAACCTAGACCTCCGCAAAAACCGAGGCCCTACCCAAGATCCAGGCCTCCACAAGAACCCAGGTCTTGCTCAAAATCCAGGCCTACACAAATTTCCAGGCCTTTCCCAAGGTTCTTATCTCTGCCAGAATCCAAGTCCTTCCCAAGACTTTGGTCTTCACGAGAATTCAGGCATTACTCAAGATTCCCACCCCCAAAAGAACACGGGTCTGACTCAGGAAGTTGGTATCCTTAGGAGCTCATGTCTCACCCAACCCTCTGGCCTACACAAGAAAACACCATTTACCCAAACTTCTGACCTTCAGAGGAGTTCAGGCTTTCTGCAAGACTCTGGAGTCTACAGGAATCTTGAACCAAACCAAGAGACTGTAGTCTACAAAAGTCAAGATCTCTCCCAAGCAACTGACCACCAAAAGAACCCAGGCTCTTCTAAAGATCATGGAGGTCACAAGAATACCTGCAATGTCCAAGATACAGGAGTTGGTAGTACCCCGGGCCTTACAGAAGATTCTGGATCCCGGAAGGGTCCATACTTTGCCCAAGACTCTGAAGTCAACAAGAGCTCAGGACTTATCCAGGAATCTTGTCTCCGCAAGAGCCCAGGCCTTGTCCAAACCTCTGACCTCCCAAAGTGTTCAGGCCTTACACAAGACTCAGGAAACTACAAGAGTTCAGGCCTTATCCAAGACGGTGGTGGCCACAAAGTTCAAGGCCTTGATGAAGATTCCAACCTCCATAAGAGTCCCAGCCTTACCCAAGCCACTAAAGTTGAAAGAAGATTTAGCCCTCTGCAAGATGTTGGAGTTTACAGGAGCTCAGAACATAGCCAAGACTCTGATCTCCACAAGAGCCCGGGAATTCATCAAGATCCTGGCCTGCATAAAGACCTAGCCCTTGCCCAAGACTCTGGCCTCCCCAAGATTTCAGGCCTTACCCAGGAATCCGGCCCCTATAAGAACTCACGCTTTATCCCAGATCCTGGCCTCCACAAGAACCCAAGCCCTGCCCTAGGTTCTAGCTCTGCTCAGCTTTTGTCCCCACTTCAAAATCCAAAGTCCACACTGTCCATGATGAAGTCACTTGTGCCTGAGAAGGCTGCTCAGAAGGAGGACGCACAGCAGCATGTAGTCTGGGCTCCTGTCCAACTCAACCAGGACTCCTGCTCTTCCAAGGCCCAGGTGGTCTCCAATGACCTGCAGACCTTCTCAGAGGTACCTGTACTAATTGAGCTGCAGTCATTCTCTCAGCGGGCAGGCAGCCAGCACTGGGTGTACCGCCCTGTGGATATAGTTCCTTCAGGCTACCAGAACTATCGTCAGATGTCTATGCCTCCCCAAATCAACTGGAAGTCCCACTACCCTGGACCAGGCATCCGGGCAGGACATGTGGTTTTTGATGCCCGTAAGAGACAGTTGGTAATGGGCAAGGACAAGTGTGAAGCTCTGACTCCCAGGCGCCTTCATCAAGAGGCACCTAGCAACTCAGGGGAAACCGCCAAGGAGTGGGGATATCAGAATGTGATGAGAACCTTGGACAAAGAGGGGACAAAAGTGCATCAGGAATAAAGAGGCGAGAGAAATGTTCTGTGTTTGTTTGAGGACATCCACCCCAGCCCACTCCTGATGCTGGCCACCCACAGAGCCAATGAAGACTGGTCCCAATTTCTCCTCCGTAGTTTTATAGCTAAGCCCATTATCCTTGAAACCCTAGAGCTGCTCTGTCCAATACACTAGCCATTAAACAAATGTGGTTATTAAAATGTAAATTAGGCCAGGCATGGTGGCTCACACCTGTAATTCCAGCACTTTGGGAGACTGAGATGGGCCGATCATGAGGTCAGAAGTTTGAGACCAGTCTGGCCAACATGGTGAAACCCTATCTCTACTAAAAATACAAAAATTAGCCAGGCATGGTGGCACATCCCTGTAATACTAGTTACTCAGGAGACCTAGGCAGAAGACTTGCTTTAACCTGGGCGGCAGAGGTTGTGGTGAGCCAAGATCATACCACTGCACTCCAGCCTGGGTGACAGGGCCAGACTCTGTCTCAAAAATTAAAAAGTAAATTAAAGTTAAACAAAATTTTAAATTTTGTTCCTCAGTTACATCTATATTTCTTTTGTTTTTTCTTTCTTTCTTTTTTTTGACAGAGTCTTCTTGTGTCACCCAGGCTGAAGTGCAATGGCCCAATCTTGGCTCACTGCAACCTTCACCACCTGGGTTCAAACGATTCTCCTGTCTCAACCTCCCTTGTAGCTGGGATTACATGCATGCGCCACCACGCCCAGCTAATTTTTGTATTTTTAGTAGAGACGGGATTTCACCACGTTGGCTAGGCTGGTCTCAAACTCCTGACCTCAAGTGATCTGCCCTCCTTGGCCTCCCAAAGTGCTGGGATTACAGGTGTGAGCCAGAGCGCCTGGCCACATTATCTACATTTCAAGTGCTCAACAGCCACATGTGGCTAGTGGCTACTTATCAGACAGGACCAACTCAGGACATCGCCATAGTCACAGAAAATTATATTGGAGAGCAATGCTTTAAAGTTTATAGGAACTATTCCTTGTCACCCATTCTTTTTTCTTTTTTTTATGAGACAGGATTTCACTCTTGTTGCCCAGGATAGAGTGCAGTGATGCAATCTTGGCTCACTGCAACCTCCGCCTCCTGGGTTCAAACGATCCTCCTGCCTCTGCCTCCTGAGGAGCTGGGATTACAGGTGTGCACCACCACGTCTGGCTAATATTTTTTTTTTTTTTTTTTTTAGTAGAGATGGGGTTTCACCATGTTGGCCAGGCTGGTCTCAAACTCCTGACATGAGATGATCTGTCCGCCTCGGCCTCCCAAAGTGCTGGGATTACAGGCATGAGCCGCCACCCCCGCTGGCCCTTGTCACCCATTCTTAACATCTTCAAAGCTCCCACAGAGTCCAGAGAACTTAGTTCTTTTTAGAGTGCCTCAGAAGCCACCCTCTGGGAAGGAGATGAGATGCAGGGATGCCCAATGCCTGGTTACTCCAGGCTGTGAGAAAGAGCCCAGTCGCCAGTTCTTTTGATCTGGCCTCTTGGATCACAGCCAGATGTGTGTGTATGGGAACCTACCTCCACAGTTCTGGGCTGTTTTGGTGCTCTCAGTTCTCCCAGGGATCCCAGCTCTGGTTGCCGAGGGTTAAAAAGCTCTCTGTGACTAGGAACCTCTGATGTCTGGGCTTCCCAAATTGATCTTTAGAGTTGGGGAGTCTGTTCCTTTTACAGGCCTCTAATTTTCCTAGGTATCCCTCCTTAAGTCTCTTATCCATGGACTTAGGCCTATGCCATCCTGGAGACAGACCAAGGGCAGAAGGAATGTAAGAAGTCCTGGCCCAGGCTAGGTGTAGTGGCTCATGCCTATAATCCCAGCAGTTTGGGAGGCCAAGGCGGGCAGATCATCTGAGGCCGGAGCTCGAGACCAGCCTGACCAACATGGTGAAACCCAATCTCTACTAAAAATACAAAAAATAGCTGGGTGTGGTAGTGGGCACCTGTAATCCTAGCTACTTGGGAAGCTGAGGCAAGAAAATCTCTTGAATCTGGAGGTGGAGATTGCAGTGAGCTGAGATTGCACCATTGCACTCCAGCCTAGGCAACAAGAGCAAAACTCAGTCTCCAAAAAAAAAAAAAAAAATTCTGGCCCAGTGATGGATTAGTCTGATCTGTGGGCCTGCCCCTGGTTTCCTATCTTTCTATCCAGTTGTCCTGGCTCCTAGTCCCATGGTGGTTTACAGGCATGTTCTGCTCCCTGATAGCATGAGTTACTTAAAGCAATTTCCTGCTCTTGATAATTTCCCATTGCCTTGCCCCAGCCTAGATGGGAGTTTCTTCTGGACTTGATTTTCAGCCCTGACAACTCTTCTGTGTGCACTCTGAGATCCCAAAGTGTTTTCCCTGCCATGACTCAGGTAGCAGTGACCTGAGGTGGGCATCACTAATATGTATGTCTCTTCTATGAGTCCAACGTCCATTTCTGAGTCACCATCTGTGGGCTCCTGCCTAACACTACCACCTTTGGGATTCCAAGATGCTGCCCCCACCACCCAGCCAGGGAACCCTTTTTCAGCACTTCCCTGGCTCAGCTCTGACCTATGATACATCATATACAAACTTCCTAGGCAGTACTCTGCTCATCCTCAAAATGAGGAAGTTATAATTGCATGGAAGAATTCTCATAGATATAAGTGAGCAGGGCTCCTGTATCACACAGAGATGCTGGGGCCCCTATCTCTCTCCAGGTCCTAGGGTGTGTCCCTCTTTTTTTTTGAAACGGAGTCCCGCTCAGTCACCCAGGCTGGAATGCAGTGGCGTGATCTCAGCTTACTGCAACCTTTGCTTCCCGGGTTCAAGCGATTCTTCTGCCTCAACCTCCCAAGTAGCTGGGACTACAGGTGCACATCACCAGGCGAGGTTAATTTTTTTATTATTGGTAGAGACAGGGTTTCACTATATTGGCCAGGCTGATCTCGAACTCCTGACCTGGAGATCTGCCTGCCTCGGCCTCACACAGTGCTGGGATTACAAGAGTGAGCCACTGCGCCCAGCACTTTTTTCTTTTTTTTTTGAGATGGAGTTTCGCTCTTGTCGCCCAGGCTGAATTGCAATGGCATGATCTCGGGTCACCACAACATCCACCTCCTGGGTTCAAGTGATCCTCCTGCCTCAGCCTCCTGAATAATTGGGATTATAAGCGCCGCTATTACACCCGGCTAATATTTGTATTTTTGTGGATACGGGGTTTCACCACGTTGGCCAGGCTGGTCTTGGACTCCTGACCACAGGTGATCCACCCGCCTCAATCTCCCAAAGTGCTGGGATTACAGGCGTGAGCCATCGTGCCCGGCCCGTCCCTCATTAATGTTTGTGACTCAGATCCATCCTATTACCCGTCTCAAACCTCAAGGAATGTTTGAGTGGAGTTGACATGGGCATGAAAAGAGACAGAATAGTCAATCTCCAGAGGAACTACAACTTCCATCAGGTACTACTTCGGCGGAACCGGAAACGACGTGGGGGCGTGGCTCCTCCGCTCAAGTAGCGCGGGAAACTACAACTCCCAGGAGCGCGAGATCGCAGCAGAATGAAAGGAGTGACTGAACCCTGACTGGCGACTCGACCCCGCCGAAACCACCCCGACAGCCTCCAGAAAGGGGCGTGGCAGAAAATGTAGGGGCGTGGTCACATGGGCATCAGGAAGAAGTAACCTGTTGAATCTATTTCTCCTCCCCACCCTTACTGCTTTTTTCCGTACGGGAGAAGCCGCAGACCAATAAGCCTCTTCAAAAAAAGAGGTAAAGGGAGGTAGACAAGAGGCGGCGGCGGAGGCTGGCTACTGCGTTCCGTAGGAGGCGCCAACAGTTACTTTTTACCCGCTGAGTCCGGTGAACCAGTTCATGGGGGTGGGGACCTGCATATGAGAAAAGGGCCAGGATAGAGGAGGTATTTATTTGTTCATTTTGAGAATTAAATTTAGAACCCATCATCTACAGACCCATTTGTAGACTGTGTCTGGGGCACTCGCCCGGCCTCAAGAGGAGGAAAGAACGGGGGCGATTTTTGGCAGCAAAGGAAAGGCCCGTCTCGGCTACCTGCCTTCCGTGTTTTCCTTGGCCTAAAGCGATAGAACCAAATGGCTTCTGTGGTCTGGGGAAGTGCCCCCTGGTGGGGCCCGCCGCCCCCGGCCCCAGCTCGGCCGCTTACGGACATCGACTTCTGCTCTGGGGCGCAGCTGCAGGAATTGACCCAGCTGATCCAGGAGCTGGGTGTGCAGGAGAGCTGGAGTGACGGGCCCAAGGCGGGAGCCGACCTCCTCCGAGCCAAGGACTTTGTCTTCTCTTTTCTTGGTAAGTCACCCTACTTGCCTTTGGGAACTCACAGCTCCCAGCCTCGCCACCACCCAGCCCCGGCTTTGGGCGACGCCCTCATGTTCCCTTCACTTTTTTCAGGTCTAGTTCACCGTCGGGACCCTCGGCTTCCTCCCCAGGCAGAGCTCTTGCTGCTTCGTGGTGGGATTCGCGAGGGCTCCCTGGATCTGGGGCATGCACCCCTGGGTCCCTACGCCCGGGGACCTCACTACGATGCCGGCTTCACACTCCTAGTGCCCCTGTTTTCGCTGAACGGCACAGAACTGCAACTGGACCTGGAATCTGGTTACACACAGGTCCGCCTCCCAGAACTGGTATGCGGAACCCCCATCCGGGAGATGTGGCAGGATTGCTTAGGACCCCCAGTCCCAGGAGGATGTGATTCAATCCACCGAACCGAGAGCAAAGAAAGTCCCAAGGACTCGCAAAGCTCTGTAGACCAGCGGCACAGCCACGTCACTGAGCACGAGGCGCCAGTGCCTTTGGAAAAATCATCTAGCGACGTTTCAGCGTCCGAGTCTCCACAGCATGACGTCATCGACCTTGGCTCCACTGCACCTTTGAAAACACCGAGTAGTGACGTCACCAAGGCAGCCGTCGAAAGCCCGGTCCCAAAACCTTCGGACGCTCGGGACGCATGGCCCACATTATGCCCCGCCCAGGTGGCTGCCTGGTTCTTTGCTACGCTGGCGGCAGTGGCCGAGTCTCTGATCCCGGTCCCCGGTGCTCCACGTCTGGTGCATGCAGCTCGCCACGCGGGTTTCACCACCATCCTCCTGGCTACCCCTGAGCCCCCTCGCCGCCTCCTGCTCTTCGACCTGATCCCAGTGGTGTCCGTAGCCGGCTGGCCCGAGGGGGCTCGGAGCCACTCTTGGGCTGGCCCACTGGCGTCCGAGTCGGCTTCCTTCTACCTGGTGCCGGGTGGCGGCACCGGGCGGCCATGCGCCTCCGCCTGGCAGCTCTGTTTCGCCCGCCAGGAGCTGGCGCTCAAAGCGCGCATACCAGCGCCGCTGCTGCAGGCGCACGCGGCGGCCCAGGCGCTACTGCGCCCGCTGGTGGCCGGGACCCGGGCGGTGGCGCCCTACCTCCTGCGGACGCTGCTGTACTGGGCGTGCGAGCGGCTGCCTGCGCTCTACCTGGCGCGGCCTGAAAACGCAGGCGCCTGCTGCCTCGGGCTGCTGGACGAGCTTGGCCGAGTGCTCGAGGCTGGAACATTGCCTCACTATTTTCTGAGCGGCCGAGAGCTCCGTACGGGGGACGGCTCGGCTGCGCTGCTCGCGGCGTTGGCCCGGCTCCGCGGGGACCCTGCCAGTGCCCTCCGCGCCGCGGTGGAGGAGGCCAAGGTGGCCCGCAAGGGGGGCGGTTTGGCGGGCGTGGGGGGCGGGGCCCATTAAAGACGCTGCTCCTACTGGTGGAAGTGCCTCCTTGGGCGAGCGGGACCTGGGGGGTACTGCTGGCCCCTTGCCTGGGGGGCTGACAGAGTGCTCTGGGCCTGAAGTGCCCCTTCTGGAAGGCCTCTTCAATAGTTCCTCCTCTACGCCCCCAGCCCGGCCCCCGGCACAGGTCACCACGTTCCAGCCTCGCTACTCTCCACATCTGCGGCCAGCACTCTGCCCAGGGACAGCTTCCAGAAACCGTCTCTCCCCAGTTCTCTTGGTCATTTCTCTTAGGGACCAATAGAAATGGGAGGAACATATTTGCTGACCAAATGGGGAAAGGAGTTATGGAGACCAGGAGCAGATCAATTTGGCTCATACAAAGGCAGAGATATTAAGGAGGCCGGATTTCGCCCGAGGCTGGATCTCACCACTACCCCTCCTCCATCTCTCCAGTTCTCCCCCCACTTTCCTCGTGCGGTTCTGTCCTCACTGACATCCCGGCCAGCAGGGTCCCTCTCCATTCTCCCAGCGTCCGCCATTCCATCTCCCTTAAGCCCAACCTCTCCTTCCCATCCAGGGTTGTGTTCTGGAAGTCCTCTTGTCCCTCCTCCTCTGAAGCCTGAGGTGTGCGGCCTTGCCTCGGCTTTGCCTGCTTGTAAGACACAGTCCCCACTCTCTGCCTCCAAGGAACCCTGGGGTTCCTCCAGCCCGGCTTCACCCTCCTATTTCCCAGCGTCTCCGCCCCCTGCCCCGCCCCCGGGCCGGCTCTCCGAGGAGGGGGAACTGCTGTCGCTGCCGCCGCCTCAGCTTCCCACAGCCGCTGCCGCCGCTCTGCCTGGTCCAGCCACCGGCCCAGTGCCCTGACTTCTCCGGACCGGGGAGCTCTGCAGAGACACCCTCACTCCTTGAGGGTCCGGGACGCCTAGCCGGGCGTGGGGGGAAGCTCCGTTTGCGGGGGACAGGGAGGGAGGAGCCTGGAGCCGAAGCCAGCCCCACCCGCCGCCGGATCAACAGGACAGGACAGGTTGAGGGGCGTCGGGGAAAGGAAGAGGGGGTGCTATAGGCAATCCCGGGGAGGACGAGGAAGCCCTGTCGCAGGAAGCTCTGATCCGCTCTGACTTGTAGGGGGCCTGTTCACATTTGGGGATTGGTGACAACGTGGGTGCACTCTTGGGGGGGCTGGTTAGATTGGAGGGTGTGGGATCTAAACTGCACCAGCTGTCCCCAATAAAATTTAAGGGGCAGCCAGGGCGTAGAAAACCATAACACTGATGTGCCTCATTTTGAGGTGGCAGAAGACACCTCAAACTACCTGGTGTAGCCACTAGGAAGGGTGGATTTGGAGGTGACTTCAAAAGGAGTGGAGGGTGTGAAGGTGAAGAAAGGGTCTTGGCCGCTAGAATTCTAGGCTACTAGACATGGGGGAACTTGGTGAAAAAGGTATTATCCAGCCATAGGGTCTGGGAGCCCCGTCTTACTGAACCTGGGCAACCTGGATATTCTGAGATATTTTGGGGGGATTTCAGTGAAAAAAGTGGGGGATCCCCTCCGCTTAGAGTGTAGCAAGGGAAAAAACACCAAGTTTGGGTTCCTTCCTGACATTGGCAGTGCCCCCGTAGGAGTGAGGTGGTCGATATCCCCAAAGCTAAAGTCCCACACCCTGTAGATTACAAGAGTGGATTTGGTAGGAGTGTGCCCCAAAATACAGTGGAAAGGTGTCTGGAGATATTTAAACCACATCTTGGAAATTTTGGGGGGCTTGGCTTTGGGACAGGTGAAGTGGGGACAGACACTGGAGAGGAGGGAAAGGGGACGTTTTCAATACGAGGCAAAACTCGAGGGTGGGATCAACTGAGGACTGCTTAGGCTGCTGGATCTGGTGGAGCTAGCACTGGGCCCACGGGTGGAAGCTGGCTGCTGTGGAGGGGGGAACCTGGGGGTAGTCTGGGGCTTCTCCTCAGGTCCTGTGGGTGGGGCAGCAAGTAGGGGCCTGAGCGTCAAGAGCATGCCCTAGTGAGCGGGCTCCTCTGGGGGAGCCCAGCGCGCTCCGGGCGCCGGCCGGTTTGGGGGTGTCTCCTCCCGGGGCGCCATGGCGGCGCTGGCCAGTAGCTTGATCCGGCAGAAGCGGGAGGTCCGCGAGCCCGGGGGCAACAGGCCGGTGTCGGCGCAGCGGCGCGTGTGTCCCCGCGGCACCAAGTCCCTTTGCCAGAAGCAGCTCCTCATCCTGCTGTCCAAGGTGCGACTGTGCGGGGGGCGGCCCGCGCGGCCGGACCGCGGCCCGGGTGAGTGCGGCTGGGGCGGGGTCTCCCGGCCAGATGTTTCTCTGCCTGGGAGGTTGAGGCCAGGGACTCTGAAGAATAGGGCCCAGCTGAGGGGCTCCCCGAAAGTGGAAGGGGGTGGGCCAGGACAACAAAGTCCCTGCCAGACTGTGCCTCAGTTTCCCCTTTTCTTTTGTCCATAACCCGGAGTCACCTTATTTTCGAGGTCAAGGGGAAGGCTTGAGGGGCTAAGTCTGGCGCCCCGAAAGCCTCGCAGTTCCTGCTCGTCCCCCCTCCCCAACACAGCAGTCCCCACCCCCACCGTCCTCCGCCTACGTGCCGGTTCTCGCGATTCTTTCAATCTGGAGCAGAGGGGCCTGGGGGGTTCCAGACGCCTGGGTCACCCCAAGGGTTTCTGCAGCTTCAGCCGCGCGCCACCCCCCCGCCGCCCCCGCCCACCGCGGTTCTCCCACTCCTCCACGCCTGGGCTCGGTTCCTCCTGGTCGAGCTCTCTTGGCTCCGAGCCAATCTCCCCAGCTCTCCCTCGGGTGTCCTTGCAGCTACCTCGCCAGCCAGCCCTCTATGCGCCCTCCTCTCGTGACCTGCGCTTCAAGAACGGAGCTGGGCACCCCCTCCCATCACCCCCGCGCCACTCCGAAATCGGGTCCCGTAGGCTTAGGGGACCCTATGCTGGGTGGAACTCAGACACAGTTCGCGGCTAGAGGTGGGCGCCGAGTCTTGGGGGTCGTACCACCTACAAGGGGGGGACAGGGAAGTTGGCAGAGAGCAAGCGATGGGGGGAGGAGAGTTGTGAGAGTTTCAGTGTGGTCCCCGTCCAGGTACGACAGTCAGGGAGTCCCTCTGGCCCTGCTCCCGCCTGCTCCTAACTCCCCTAAGGGCAGCTCCCTCGCGCCCTCCTCCCGGCGCCACCGGCTGCCCATAGTGGTACAGTCCGCAGCCCACCCTCTGAGTGGGACTGGGCCCCCACGTGACTCAGCCTGTCTCTCCATCTCAGCCCCCACCCCCCATGTTCTTGGTAAGGTCCCCCTACCCCAGGCGGGTTACCTGGCCGAAAGGGAGAGGCTGAGCCTCAGGGAGAACTGGGCCCCTGCGAGCCAGCAGACTGACAGACAGACAGACAGACAGACAGATGGGTCAGTGTCAGACAGTCCGGCTCTGGGCCAAGGCAAGGCTCTCGCCAAGCTAGCGGCAGCCGCAGCAGGTGCTGAGTCAGCGTCAGGCCCAGTCCCACCCCCATTCCTGAGGGAGAGCCCCTACCCTGTGGTCAACTTGCTGCTGCCACTGCCCCCCACCTTCGCAAACACACTGCCCCTTCAGTGCCCCTGTGGTCTCCCTCTGTCCCCTGCCTATTGATACTCTCTCCCCTTCCTCCTCCCCCTCTCCTCCCCCCTTCTGGTTGAGCTGTAGGGTAGGAATTAAGCCATTTAAATACATTTCAATAAATTAAACTGAAAGCTCCTGGTTATAGGAAACAGAAGGGACCCACACCAGCTTTCCCAGGAGTTAAAGAGAGGTGGGAGAGAGCGTGCTTGGAGGGTAAGAGGGCTGGGGCCCTGGGACCCTCTTCCTTCCTTTCATTCTCCTTTCTTCCCTCTGATCCTGCCAAGTGTAGGTATGTTGCTGGGAACAGAGATGTCATTTTCAAAGATGAATGTCTCTCTCTCCAGAGCCTCAGCTCAAAGGCATCGTCACCAAACTGTTCTGCCGCCAGGGTTTCTACCTCCAGGCAAATCCCGATGGGAGCATCCAGGGCACCCCAGAGGATACCAGCTCCTTCAGTGAGAGGGGAAGCCGGCCGCTGGGTGGGAAGGGGGAGAATGGGGACAGCAGATGACACTCCTGTTCCCCTTTCAGCTTCTGTTGCCACTGGTTTGTCTTCCCGACCCCTAAGGGAAAAAGTGGAGTTGTGATGAGGGGAGCTCAGGTGAGGGTCAGAGCCTGGGTATTGATGCTTCCTCTCTCTACTCCCCAGCCCACTTCAACCTGATCCCTGTGGGGCTCCGTGTGGTCACCATCCAGAGTGCCAAGCTGGGTCACTACGTGGCCATGAACGCTGAGGGACTGCTCTACAGTTCGGTGAGACAATGAGGCTGAGTGGCTGGGGAATACTGGGAACTCCCCTTCCTCAACTTGTCCCTTGAGGGAAGGACATTTTGCAGTCTGGGACTCCTCCCTCCAGCTTTTACTGATGGCGTATCAACATTGCTCATTCCAGAGCAGCTTCTCTAGGGTCTCTCCAATCCCCACGCCTTGCACCCCCACCAACACAGGCCCAGGCTCTTTGAATGTCCAACTCTTTCTGCCTTGTAGGGCCCCTACTTCTCATTCCACCTCCTCCAGACTTTGTTATTGCTCACGTCCCTACAGTCATCCAGGACAGGGGTTAGTGAGAGGCTGGGGGTGCAGTGGAGAGAAGGAATCTTATTCCAAGACCTCTAAAAGTCTAGTTCTTTTTTTTTTTTTTTTTAATACTGACAGGGTCTTGCTATGTTGGTCAGGCTGGCCTCGAACTCCTGACCTCAGGTGATCTACCCACCTCAGCCTCCCAAAGTGCTGGGATTACAGGCTTGAGCTATGGCGCCCCGCCCAGAGCCTAGTTCTTAACCCTCAGGGGCCCACGAGACCTCTTCCTTGTCCTTCCTTTGCTCCCAGGTCCTATGTGGACTCAGAAGTTGTCCTCCCCCTCCCCACAAAAAAACATATGGATTACATCCTGGCTTGTGCATTCCACGGGCTCCCTTCTGCCCAGTGATGTGTCTTTTTGTCTCTCTGTCTTTGTGTGCCTTTCTGGGTCTTTGTCTCCTTAGCCGCATTTCACAGCTGAGTGTCGCTTTAAGGAGTGTGTCTTTGAGAATTACTACGTCCTGTACGCCTCTGCTCTCTACCGCCAGCGTCGTTCTGGCCGGGCCTGGTACCTCGGCCTGGACAAGGAGGGCCAGGTCATGAAGGGAAACCGAGTTAAGAAGACCAAGGCAGCCGCCCACTTTCTGCCCAAGCTCCTGGAGGGTGGGTATAGATTCAAGAAAATGTAGGCGACAAGAGAGGGTGTTGACCTTGACATGGACATTTAGGGGCAGACAGCTCAGGCTACAAGTGATAAGAGGACCCTGTTATGGCAGATTGAGCCAGGAAGCCTTTGCCGTTTGGGGGTTTGGGGCACTCTCCTGTGGGTTGGCGTTCTGGGAGGGTGAGTGTATGGGAAGGGAGCCCTTTCAGAGCACTGGTTCTGCCTGGGTCCCTCTGTGCCTAACTCTCCTTCCCTGCTCCTCTCTTTCTCCCCTTCACAGTGGCCATGTACCGGGAGCCTTCTCTCCACAGTGTCCCCGAGACCTCCCCTTCCAGTCCCCCTGCCCCGTGAAATGTAGTCCCTGGACTGGAGGTTCCCTGCACTCCCAGTGAGCCAGCCACCACCACAGCCTGTCTCCCAGTCCTGCTCTCACCCCTGCTGCCACACACATGCCCTGAGCAGCCAGGTCTCACCAGCTGCTCCACCCTGAGGGAGCCTAGGAGCAAGCTGTGACTTCCGGGGCTGCTGAGACCCTTAGATCCTTGGGTTTAGGAGGGAGTCAGAGAGGGGGATGTCTGAAGATGGTCCTGGGTGATCACTTCCTTCTTTCCACACTCACACAACCCCCAGGCCTTTTCCTGAGATGGCGCTGGGAGTTCCCAAACGGGCAGCGAGGGCATAAACACTCCCCACCCCGGCTCAGCCAGTTCCTGGAGTCCTGTGCCCCTTTTCATTGCCACTGAGCCATTTGTAGATTCACTGGAGTTCAGGATTCACATGTCCTTCTTTCCCTCCTCTACCTTCTACCTTGGTCTGGACATGTTCTGGAACACTGGACACCCTAGCCAGGGCCACTGCTATACTAGGGCCTGTGCTGAAAGCCAAGCATGCTGCCAGGATTTGCTCTGGATCCATCAGGCATCTGCCCTTGACTTGGATGAACCCCTGGTTTCCAAGTAGAAAGTGGCTAGATTTGAGCTTTGTCTAGCTGTTGGCTTTGGCCTGAACGGGAACCAGTCTCAGTTGACCACAGGTTTAACCTTCTTATCCCAGAGACACCCAATTCTAGAGCATTATGGAGCCATACTTCCTCCTGAATCCCAGCTCTAGAACATAGACCGTGACTCCCAGCCCTTTTACCCAGGATGGAACTGGGACTTGGATAGCCAAATGATTGCTCTAAGTTCTAGCCCCACCCTCCCACCTTCTTGAATGATTACCTATTATGGATGAGTTCTGGAAAAGACCCAGCTATGATTCATAAAAACAGTTCTGGATGAATCAAGAACCACTTCTTGTTTTTCCTAGATAATTCCCTAAAAATATGATTCTTCCATATAGAATGCTAAGCTTATTTTTACATGCAGTTTCTAGCTCCTTCAACCCAGCTGAGGTCGTGCCAGGGAGACAGAGTCTGGAGAAGGGCAGAGGAATTTTGGAAGGATCCCTGGCTCAAAGTAGGGAAGCTGGGATGGGGAAGGGGTCAACATTATGGCATGATTGAACCTACATCTGTGTTGGGTGGACATGAATACTTAGCTACCTCAGCAGGAATCCCTTCCAGGTCCCCTTTAAAGCTGAGGTCTTTAGAGTAATGCGTCCTGGATAAAAAGGACAAATGGATGCAGCCTTGACCCTCCCAGTTAGGAGACCCTGATTCAGCAATAAGTTTCACCCTTCTCCTCTACAGGTCAGGCCAAGGAGGGTGAAGGCCTCTTGCACTCCAGACCTCATATGCCCTGACAGCTTCTAATTGAATAGAACTTGCTTTACCTTACAGCTTAGAACCTCAGCTGGGTTTTAGGTACCCAAAAAGGGCCTGTCTAAAATTTTTGGAAAAACGTGGAGCGCTAGGGGCAGCCTGGAAAAGACCGGGAACCTGCTAGTGATCTAGGAGGGAGACTTCCATAGCTTAAGACTTGGGTAGGTGGGTGGATCACCTGAGGTCATGTGTTCAAGACCAGCCTGGCCATCATGGTGAAACCCCATCTTAAAAAAAAAAAAAAAAAAAAAGACTTGGGTAGGGTAGGCTGTGGATGCCCTAAGAGAGGGACTAGGGCTTCAAGGCAGGTCACTCTTCCTTAAGCTGTTCTACTTCTGGCTTGTTGCAAGAGGAGTGGATGCCCCCTCACCCACACAAATCCCTGCTCAGGCTCTACCCAACTCCTGGCACTGCTCCCAGGGGATCGGGTCTCCACTCCATGCTTTCTCAATTAAAGACAATTTATACAACTGAAGTGCTGTCTGTCATCTGTTGGTGGCGGGCTTGGCAGTTGCTCGAGACAGGATCAAGTCCCGGGGGCGGGGCGGGTGGGCTGGCGGCTGCCCCCAGCAACAGGTGCACATTCCCGGGCTCCTCGTCACTTCCTCTGTGCTGGCGGTCGCAGCGGCTCTCCCAGCCAACTCACTGAGCGAACCGCCAGGCTATGACTCCAGGGGCTCTGCTGATGCTGCTGGGGGCGCTGGGGGCGCCGCTCGCCCCAGGTAAGTGTAGGCCCCGAAGGGACAGTGACGGTGCCAGCGGTCGTGGCCAGGCACCAGGGCTGCTCTCAGTCTCTCTTCCCCCAGGCGTCTACGGCTCGGAGGCGGAGGGCCGACTCCGGGAGAAACTTTTCTCCGGCTATGATAGCTCCGTGCGGCCAGCGCGGGAGGTGGGAGACCGTGTCCGGGTCAGCGTTGGTCTCATCCTAGCGCAACTCATCAGCCTGGTGAGGGCGCGCGGGGGTGGAGGTCAGAACCGCGGACCGGCCGGGGCAGTGGCTTTAGGCCAGGGAGGACCTGGGACAGGTTGGGGGCAGGGCCTGGGACGAGACCAGGTTGAGACGGACCAGCTTTTAGTGACGATTGGGTCGAAATCGGACAAATGGACAAGCTCTGGCCTTGGCTGGTGGACCGGCCTGGAATAGAGCTGGATAGGGTGATGGGCGTACCTGTGAGCGGACCTTAAAGTGGAGCTGGGGCCGAGGAAGGGGCTACGGGATGGACCTCAAGGCGGGGCCACATAGGCCCTGAGCGCCCAGGGTGGGGCGGAGCTCGGTGCTCAGGGGTGGCAGCGGGTTGGAGGTTCGGGGCTGGGTGGATTATGAGCTGTGGGCAGGGCCCGGGACCGAGTTAGGAGGAAGGCTAGGCAGGCGCGGGTCTGGTAGGTTGATAGGTTGGAAGTGTAGAAGGCAGGAAGGGGTGTTTCTGACATAGAGGCAGGGCTTAAACTAACGCCGCTTTTGGGAGGTGGGACTTGGACCCAGGAGGCCCAAGAAGGTGGGGCTCAGAAAAAGGGGGCGGGGTTCCCAGGAGAGCTTGGCCCGCCAGGCCCTCTCATTTCTCTCCACCCTACTTCACCTTTACCCCTTGAATTTTTTCCTTCTAGAACGAAAAGGATGAAGAGATGAGCACAAAGGTGTACTTAGACCTGGTATGGAGACCCTGGGGGTGGGAAAGGGCTTCCCACTGCCTTGACAATTTCCTTGAATATCCAGCCCAGTAAGAATATTTTTTACATCATGACCTTAGATAACACGTTTATAACTGAAGCAAAAGCTCAAGGAAACAACATCTAACTTTACTACAGGAGTTGCACCCCATGCATTTTTAATTCTAATTGTATGTGTGTGTGAGACACGGTCTCACTATGTTGCCCAGGCTGGTCTTGAACGCGGGGACTCGAGCCATCCACCAGTCACTGGGGGAATCTTCTAAAGTTCTGAGATTACAGGCGTGAGCCACTGCACCTGGCCCATTCTAATTTTTAAAACGCTGGTTTGGGTTCACTAATTTGATTCCCTATCCACGAAGGGGTCTCGAACTGCAGTTTGAAAACCACTGTTTTAGAGGCTAACTAGTGCAGCCTCCTCATTTTACAGAGTAAAAAATTTGAAACTCAGTGCAGAGGAAGGGAAATGAGCTGATGTGGATCCCAGCGAGTGAAGGAGAAGCCAGAACCAGAACCCTGCCCCCGTGACCCACAGTTTATGCCGGCCCTGCACCCCTTCCTTGCACTATCTTCCTGGGCTTCCTTTGGAAATCCCAAGTCCCCTCCCGCCCTCCAAGCCGGGACAGCCCCTCACCCTCTGTCTCCCTAGGAGTGGACTGACTACAGGCTGACCTGGGACCCTGCGGAGCACGACGGCATTGATTTGCTTCGCATCACCGCGGAATCCGTGTGGCTCCCAGACGTGGTGCTACTGAACAAGTAGAAGACCTTCCGCAGCCCGGGAGGTTGGGGCGGGGCCTCGGGGGGCGGGGCCTGATCCCAGATGGATTCCCTCTTTGCAGCAATGATGGAAATTTTGACGTGGCTCTGGACGTTAACGTCGTGGTGTCCTCTGACGGCTCCGTGCGCTGGCAGCCCCCGGCCATCTATCGCAGCAGCTGCAGCATCCAGGTTTCCAGGCTCCACATTGGAAGCTGAAGGAGCTCTTAGAAACACTTGCTTTCCTTAGACATCCTGACTCCCATCCTTCATCCTTATCTAATCCCCATGACCCTCATGTCTTGTCTACCCTCCTGATTTTCCATTGAGTGTTCTGTACATTTTCTTTAACTTCTAATCTTAATCAGTGACTGCCTCCCCCCCGTTTTCTCAATGGCTTCCCTTCATAACCCTCCAATTCCTCCAAGATTCACCTTCCCTGTGCCCTCCCCAAAGACGTCCCAAACTCCACCATCGCTGACCGGTTCTCTGGCGATGACCCATGACTCTCCCCTCCATCCAGGTCACCTACTTCCCCTTCGACTGGCAGAACTGCACTATGGTGTTCAGTTCCTACAGCTATGACAGCTCGGAGGTCAGCCTGCAGACAGGCCTGGGTCCTGATGGGCAAGAGCAGCAGGAGATCCACATTCACGAAGGGACTTTCATTGGTGAGTGGACATGACTCCTACATCCATAGGCTCTATGATTTCCAGCTTCTTCTTTTTTTTTTTTGAAACAGAGTCTTGCTCTGTACCCAGGCTGGAGTGGCGTGATCTTGGCTCACTGCAACGTCCGCCTCCCAGGTTCAAGGGATTCTCCTGCCTCAGCCTCCAAAGTAGCTGGGACTATAGGTGCCCACCACTATGCCCGGCTAATCTTTTTTGTATTTTTAGTAGAGACGGGGTTTTACTATGTTGGCCAGGCTGGCCTTGAACTCCTGACCTTATGATTCCCCTGCCTCAGCCTCCCAAAGTGCTGGGATTACGGGTGTGAGCCAACATGTCTGGCAATTTCCACCTTCTAAAAGGCTCATAAATATACTGTCAGTGATGCCCAATACAGCCCTTTGGGGTCAGCAAGATGGGTATGGCTATCTATATTTTTAAAATATAGGAATTGAGGCCAGGCAAAGTGGCTGATGTCTGTAATACCAGCACTTTGGGAGGCCAATGCTGCCGGATCATTTGAGTTCTGGAGTTTGAGACCAGCTTGACCAACATGGTAAAACCCCCTCTCTACTAAAAATACAAAAATAAATAAATAAATAAAAAAGCCGGGTGTGGTGGCGAGCACCTGTAATCCCAGCTACTTGGGAGGCTGAGGTAGGAGAATTGCCTGAACCTGGGAGGCAGATGTTGCAGTGAGCTGAGATGGTGCCACTGCACTCCAGCCTGGGTGACAAAGTGAGAGTCCATCTCAAAAAAAATTTTTTAACAAATACAAATAAGGAAATTGAGACTTGTCCAAGTTTATTAGAGATGGGCGACTCAGCACAGTGTCTACAGCAAGTCTCATCAGGCCAGACCTCTCTGGTCTAGGCGGTGGCAGGGCAAGCCATACCTGGCACTAACCAGGACAGCTCCCACATCTGTGTCCCCTTCCTTCTGCTCATCCCCAGAGAATGGCCAATGGGAGATTATCCACAAGCCCTCTCGGCTAATCCAGCCTCTAGGCGCTCCAAGGGGAGGGAGAGAAGGACAGTGCCAGGAAGTCATTTTCTACCTCATCATCCGCCGGAAGCCTCTCTTCTACCTGGTCAACGTCATTGCCCCATGCATCCTCATCACTCTCCTAGCTATCTTCGTCTTCTACCTGCCACCAGATGCAGGTAACAGGGGAAGGGGCTCCTGCCCTTTTGTCACTAGCTCAGCTTCTTTCTCTTCATCCTTAACCCAGGCAGAGTTTTCCTGCCAATCCAAAGCATCACAGACTGGGCTTCAGCAATCCCACCCAGGCTCTGCCTCCCCTTGGCTGCCACCTTCCCTCTGCTCAGTCAAACCTGAACTCTTTCCTAATAAAAGTCACAGCCTGGGCTGAGTGTGGTGGCTCACAACTGTAATCCTAGTACTCTGAGAGGCCGAGGTGGGCGGATCACCTGAGGTCAGGCCACCTGACCAACATGGAGGAATCCCATCTCTACTAAAAATACAAAATTAGCCGGACATGGTGGCGCACACCTCTAGTCCCGGCGACTGAGGCAGGAGAATAGCTTGAACCCAGGAGGTGGAGGTTGCAATGAGCTGAGATCATGCCACTGCATTCCAGCCTGGGTGACAGAGCAAGACTCTGTCTCAAAAATAAATAAATAAAGAGTCCTCTAATCCATAAAACCTCTACTCCTCTGAACAACTAACCTCTAGGCTTAGATAACTCTCCCATTTCCTCTCCCCATTCCTAACATCCCCTGCCCACTTTCAGACACTCATTAGTCCTTTAATTTTTTACTTTTATTTTTGAGACAGGGTATTGCTCTGTCGCCCAGGCTGGTGTGCAGTGGTGTGATCATAGCTTGCTACAGCCTCAAACTCTTGGGCTTAAGTGACTCTCCCATCTCAGCCTCCTGAGTAGCTGAGACTGCAGTGGTCCACAACCATGTCCGGCTGATTTTTTTGTATTTTTGGTAGAGAAGGGGTTTCACCGTGTTGCCCAGCCTGGTCTGCAACTCCTGAACTCAAGCGATCTGCCCTCCTCAGCCTCCCAATATGCTGGGATTGTAGGCATGAGCCACCACACCTGGTCCCCACGAGTCCTTTAACCTTTCTCCCTGGGAAATATATAATAGTAATGGCCAACATTTCTTTTTTTTTTTTTTGAGACCGAGTTTCACTCATGTTACCCAGGCTGGAGTGCAATGGCGCGATCTCGGCTCACCACAACCTCCGCCTCCTGGGTTCAGGCAATTCTCCTGCCTCAGCCTCCTGAGTAGCTGGGATTACAGGCACGCACCACCATGCCCAGCTAATGTTTTGTATTTTTAGTAGAGACGGGGTTTCACCATGTTGACCAGGATGGTCTCGATCTCTTGACCTCGTGATCCACCCGCCTCGGCCTCCCAAAGTGCTGGGATTACAGGCTTGAGCCACCGCACCCGGCCTAGCCAACATTTCTTTAGGAGGCAGCATAATATGATAACTTTTGGCAAATTCCTTAATCTCTCTCTTTTTTTTTTCTTTTTTTTTTTGAGACAGAGTTTTGCTCTGTTGCCCGGGCTGGAGTGCAGATTTTGGCTCACTGCCACCTCCACCTCCCAGGTTCAAGCGATTCTCCTGCCTCAGCCTCCCGAGTAGCTGGGATTACAGGCGCCCACTACCATACCTGGCTAAATTTTGTAGTTTTAGTAGAGACAGGGTTTCACCATGTTGGCCAGGCTGGTCTCAAACTCCTGACCTCAGGTGATCCGCCCACCTTGGCCTCCTAAAGTGATGGGATTACAGGCGTGAGCCTGTGTCTCAGTTTCCTGATCTGCAAGGGGGCCAACCATTGTCCCTATCGCTAGGATTAGTGTGAGGATTGACTGAGTTAATAGAGCTATGCCTGGTACACTGTAAGTTCTATGTCAGCATTGGGTTTGGGTTGTTTTTTGTTTCTCTTTTTCGTTTTGAGCACTTACTATAAGGTAATTCATTTAACATGTTACATGTATTAATTCTAATCTTCACAACAATCCTGTGAGGTAAGTAACCAATTGTCATTCTCATTTTACAGTGGAGGATAAAGAGGCTGAAAGAGTTTAAGTCATTTGCCTGATATTACACAGTTAGAGAGGAGCAGTATTGCGATTCCAACCTGGGTCAGTGGCAGCCTGATTCACAGACCTGATATCCTTAACTCTGATATTCAAAACGTGCTTTCTTCCTCTTTGCCATCAAATCCTCTGTCTAAAGAAGGAGAGCGGGCCGGGCACAGTGGCTCATGCCCATAATCCCAGTACTTTGGAAGGCCAAGGGGGGCAGATCACGAGATCAGGAGTTTGAGACCAGCCTGACCAACATGGTGAAACTCCATCTCAACTAAAAATACAAAAATTAGCCAGGCGCGGTGGCTCACGCCTGTAATCCCAGCACTTTGGGAGGCCGAGGCGGGTGGATCACGAGGTCAAGAGATCGAGACCATCGTGGTCAATACGGTGAAACCCCGTCTCTACTAAATATACAAAAAAATTAGCTGGGCATGGTGGCGCGTGCCTGTAATCCCAGCTACTC
>NW_022436952.1:25742028-25742281 GCF_009761245.1 Sapajus apella | reverse complement strand
CAGAGGTTGCGGTGAGCCGAGATCGCGCCATTGCACTCCAGCCTGGGTAACAAGAGCGAAACTCCGTCCCAAAAAAAAAAAAAAAAAAATTAGCTGGGCATGGTGGTGCCTGCCTGTAGTCCTAGCTACTTGGGAGGCTGAGGCATGAGAACCACTTGAACCCAGGAGGCAAGATGAAGTGAGCTGAGATCGCGCCACTGCACTCCAGCCTGGTGCCTGGCGACAGAGCGAGACTCTGTCTCGGAAAAAAAAA
>NW_022436952.1:25716744-25741928 GCF_009761245.1 Sapajus apella | reverse complement strand
AAAAAAAAAAAAAAAAAAAAAAAAAGAGAGTGACACAGCTCTAGGAAACACTTTCAAATGGAACCCTTCCGCCCAGCACTTTGGGAGGCCAAGACATGAGAATTTCTTAAGCCCAGGAGTTTGAGATCAGCCTGAGCAACATAGCAAGATCCTGTTTCTACAAAAACAACAACAAGAAAAAAAAAAAAAAAAAAAAAAAAAGAAAAAAACCCAAAAATTAGCCTGACATGGTGGTGAGTACCTCTACCTACTCAGGAGGGTGAGATGGAAGGATCACTTGGAGCCTGGGAGGTTGAGGCTGCAGTGAGCTGATTTCACCACTGTGCTCCAGCCTGGGGAGTTACAAAGCAAGACCCTATCTCAAAAAAAAAAAAAAAAAGTAACCCTTACTTCTGCCTAGAACCAGATAAATCTTGGAACCCGACATTAGAGGACTAAAGTAGAGTAGCCCGTAAAATTATTTATTTCAGTACCATTCATGAAGTTTGCAATGTCTGTTGTATGCCATGGGAAGAATCATCCCCCTGTCATATCATTGTATACTTTGTTTTTTTTCTTTCTGTTTTCTTTTTTTTCAGATGGAGTCTCTGTCTGTCACCAGGCTGGAGTGCAGTGGAGTGATCTTGGCTCACTGCAACCTCCGCCTCCTGGGTTCAAGCGATTCTCCTGCCTCAGCCTCCCAAGTAGCTGGGACTACAGGTGTCTGCCACCATGCCTGGTTAATTTTTGTATTTTTAGTAGAGACAGGGTTTCACCATGTTGACCAGCATAGTCTTGATCTCTTGACCTCGTGATCTGCCTGCCTCGGCCTCCCAAAGTGCTGGGATTACAGGAGTGAGCCATCGCACCAGGCCTGTTTTATTTATTTATTTATTTGACATGGAGTCTGACTCTGTTGCCCAGGCTGGAGTGCAGTGGCGCCATCTCGGCTCACCGCAACCTCTGCCTCCCGGGTTCAAATGATTCTCTCACGTTAGCTTCCCGAGTAGCTAGGACTACAGGCACATACCACCACACCCAGCTTATTTCTTTTGTATTTTAGTAGAGACAGGGTTTCACCATGTTGCCCAGGCTGGTCTCGAACTCCGAAGCTCAGGCAATCCACCCACCTCAGACTCCCAAAGTGCTAGGATTATAGGCATGAGCCACCACAGCCTGTTTCATTGTTAGATCTTTCAAATTGCTACATAGTATCTTTAAAAGCCACAGGGACTGGTCTTCATTCATGCAGCATTTGTTTAGTATTTGAAACGTGCTAAGCACTGGGAATACATTAATAAAAGAGATATGGCCAGGCGCGGTGGCTCACGCCTATAATCCCAGCACTTTGGGAGGCCGAGGTGGGTGGATCACAAGGTCAAGAGATCAAGACCGGCCGGGCGCGGTGGCTCAAGGCTGTAATCCCAGCACTTTGGGAGGCCGAGGCGGGTGGATCACGAGGTCAAGAGATCGAGACCATCCTGGTCAACATGGTGAAACCCCGTCTCTACTAAAACTACAAAAAATTAGCTGGGCATGATGATTCGTGCCTGTAATCCCAGCTACTCAGGAGGCTGAGGCAGGAGAATTGCCTGAACCCAGGAGGCGGAGGTTGCGGTGAGCCGAGATCGCGCCATTGCACTCCAGCCTGGGTAACATGAGTGAAACTCTGTCTCAGAAAAAAAAAAAAAAAAAAAAAAAAGAGATCGAGACCATCCTGGTCAACATGGTGAAACCCCGTCTCTGCTAAAAACACAAAAATTAGCTGGGTGTGGTGGTGCGCACCTGTAGTCCCAGCTACTCAGGAGGCTGAAGCAGGAGAATTGCTTGAACCCAGGAGGTGGAGGTTGCAGTGAGCCGAGATTGTGCTACTGCAAGGAGCACGGGTAACAAGAGCGAAACTCGGTCTCAAAAAAAAAAGAAAGAAAAAAAAAAAAGAGACAAAAATTCCTGCCCTGATGGAGTTTACATGCTAATGTGGGAGTCAGTCAATAAACAACATAAATAAGAGGACAAGTCCCAAAAATAAAAATAAAATAAGAAAAGAAGTTGAGAGCTGGGTGCGGTGCCTCATGCCTATAATCCCAGCACCTTGGGAGGCCAAGGAGGGCAGAACACGAGGTCAAGAGATGGAGACCATCCTGGCCAACATGGTGAAATACCGTCTCTACTAGAAGTACAACAATAAGCTGGACATGGTGGTGCGCACCAGTAGTCCCAGCTTCTCAGTAGGCTGAGGCAGGAGAAGTGCTTGAACCTGGGAGATGGAGGCTGCAGTGAGTCGAGATCCCATCACTGGACTCCAGTAGGGGTTGTAACTTAAAAATAGGGTGTCCGTGAATTCGTCATTGAAAAGGGAATCTTTGAACAAAGAAGGAGGTGAGAGAATGATTCTGGCAAGTATCTGGGGCAAAAATGAGCGGGGCAGAGGAACTAGTGAATGCAAGGCCGTGGGATGGGAGGGTGCCTTGTATACCCAAGAAACAGAGAGGAGGCCAGTGGAACTGAATGAAGTAGCAAAGGGGAAAGCTTTAGCAGATGAAGTCAAGGAGCTCGTGGGAAAGATGTATAGACCATAATGAGGCCTTTGCTTTCATGTAGAAAGAGATGGGGAGCCACTGGAAGGTTTTGGAAAGAGGAGTGATATGCTGGCCAGGCATGGTGGCTCATGCCTGTAATCCCAGCACTTTGGGAGGCCGAGGTGGGCGGATCTTCTGAGGTCAGGAGTTCAAGACCAGCCTGGCCAACACGGTGAAACCCCATCTCTACAAAAATACAAAAAATTAGCTGGGCGTGGTGGCGGGCGCCTGTAATCTCAGTTACTTGGGAGGCTGAAGCAGGAGAGTCTCTTGAATCCGGGAGATGGAGGTTGCAGTAAGCCGAGATGATGCCATTGCACTCCAGACTGGGCAACAGAGCGAGACTCCATCTCAAAAAAAAAAAAAAAGTGATATAATCTGATTTACATTTCTCTTTTTTTTTTTAGGTGAGTCTTGCTCTGTCACCCAGGCTGGAGTGCAATGGCACTATCTTGGCTCACTGCCACCTCCTCCTCCTGGGTTCAAGTGATTCTCCTACCTCAGCCTCCCAAGTAGCTGAGATTATAGGTGCACACTACCATGCCCAGCTAATTTCTGTATTCAGTAGAGATGGGGTTTCACCACGTTGGCCAGGCTGGTCTCGAACTCCTGATCTCAGATGATCTGCCCGCTTCGGCCTCCCAAAGTGCTGGGATTACAGGCATGAGCCACCATGCCCGGCCTTTTTGTTGCTGTTGTTGTTGAGACAGAATCTCACTGTAGTCCAGGCTGGAGTGCAGTGGCACGATCTCGGCTTATTGCAACCTCTGCTGCCCAGGTTCAACCGATTCCCCTGCCTCAGCCTCCCAAGTAGCTGGGATTACAGGCACCTGCCACCGCACCTGGCTAATTTTTGTATTTTTGGTAGAGACGGGGTTTCACCATGTTGGCCAGCCTGGTCTCAAACTCCTGACCTCAAGTGATCCACCCACGTTGGCCTCCCAAACTGCTGGGATTACAGGTATGAGCCACTGCATCCGGCTTTTTTTTTTTTTTTTTTTTTCAGACAGAGTTCCGCTTTGTCGCCCAGGCGAAGTGCAGTGGCTGAATCTCAGCTCACAGCAACATCCACCTCCCAGGTTAAGTGATTCTCCTGTCTCAGTCTGCCAAGTAGCTGGGATTTTAGGCACACACCACCATGCTCGGCTAATTTTTTTGTACTTTTAGTAGAGATGGGGTTTTGCCATCTTGGCCAGGCTGGTCTCGAAATCCTGACCTTGGGTGATCCACCCAACTCGGCCTCTCAAAGTGCTAGGATTACAGGCATGAGCCAGTGTGCCCCGCTTGATTTATATTTCAACAAAATCAGTCTGGCTGCTATGTTGAGAACAGTCAGCATGGGAGAAAAGGATGAAGAGGGCCGGGCACGGTGGCCCACGCCTGTAATTCCAGCACTTTGGGAGGCCGAGATGGGCGGATCACCTGAGGTCAGGAGTTCGAGACCAGCCTGGCCAACATGGTGACACCCCATCGCTAAAAAAAAAGAAAAAAAAAAAAGGATGAAGAAAAGAGACCAGTTAGGAGGCCTTCACAATAATGCAGATCTAAGGTAATGTGCTTTGGAGCAAGGTGGTGATGCAGAGGTGGGACCTGACTCTAGACCAAATTGAGGACTAGCTAGAACAGGAACAGGGCAGAAGCAGTTTTCCATAAGACATACCCACCAGTGTGCCATGTTGGTTTACCATTGCCATCAGAAGACCTAGGACTTACCACCCTTTTCCATGGCAATCACCTGATGACCCAGAGTTACTACCCTTTCCCTAAAAATTTCTGCCTAATCCATCACTTAATCTGCATGTAATTAAAGGTAGATATAAATGGCCAAGCATGATGGCTCACGCCTGTAATCCCAGCACTTTGGGAGGCTGAGACAGGTGGATTATTTGAGGTCAAGAGTTCGAAACCAGCCTGGTCAACGTGGTGAAACCTCATCTCTACGAAAATACAAAAGTTATCCAGGCATGGTGGCACATGCCTGTAATCCCAGCTACTTGGGAGGCTGAGGCAGAAGAATCGCTTGAACCTGGAAGGCAGAGGCTGCAATGAGCCATGATTGCACCACAGCACTCCAGCTTGGGCAACAGAGCAAGACTCCATCTCAAAAAAATAAATAATAAATAAATACATAAAAGTAGATATAAGGCCAAGTGCAGTGGCTCACACCTGTAATCCCAGCACTTTGGGAGGCTGAGGTGGGCAAATGACGAGGTCAGGAGTTCAAGACCAACCTGACCAACATAGTGAAACCCCATCTCTACAAAAAATACAAAAAAATTAGCCAGGCCTGGTGGTGGGCACCTGTAATCCCAGCCACTTGGTGGCTGAGGCAAGAATTGCTTGAACCTGGCAGTCGGAGGTTGCAGTGAGCTGAGATTGCACCACTGTACTCCAGCCCAGGCGACAGTGCAAGACTCCATCTCAAGAAAAAAGAAAGTAGGTATAAATATGACTGCAAAACTGCCCTGAGCTACTACCGTCAGCACACTACCTCTGGGGTAGCCCTGCTCTGCAGAAGTCCCAGAGCTGTGACACTGCCTCTTTGATAAAGCTGTTTTCTTCTACCCTACCACCAGCTTGCCCTTAAATTCTTCCTGGGCAAAGTCAAGAACCCTCGAAGCTGAGCCCCACTTCAGGACTTGCCTGTCCGGCATCAGTGGTAGTGGTAGATATAGTAAGTTATCAGTTTCAGGATATACTTTGAAGGTACAGTCAATAGGGTTTGCTATGTATTAAATATTGGATGAGAAAAAAGAAGAGAAGAGAGAGAGAGAAAGAGAAGTGTTGAGAATGACTCAAAGGAGTTTGATCTGAGCCACAGGAAAGATGGAGTTGTCACTTAAGAGATAGAGAAGACTGGCCTGGCACGGTGGCTCACGCCTGTAATCCCAGCACTTTGGGAGGCCGAGGCAGGCAGATCCCTTAAGATCAGGAGTTTGGAGAACCCAACATTGATAGTCCCTTGAACACGCATGCTGCCGAGCTCTGGAAAAACCCCACAGCTTTCAAGAAGCACCTGCAAGAAATCTACTCAAAGCAGGTCACCAGCCAGGAGCCCTGACCCAGGCTGCCCAGCCTGTCCTTGTGTCATCTTTTTAATTTTTCCTTAGATGGTCTGTCCTTTTTGTGATTTCTGTACAGGATTCTGTATCTTGAGCTGTGGTATTATTTTTGTTTTGTTTAGTCTTTTAAATTAAGCCTCAGTTGAGCCCTTGTGATGTATATTAAATAAATGCATTTTGGTCATTAAAAAAAAAAAAGATCAGGAGTTTGAGACCAGCCTGGCCAACATGGTGAAATCCTGTCTCTAATAAATACAAAAAATTAGCTGGGCATGGCAGCAGGTGCCTGTAATCCCAGCTACTCGGTAGGCTGAGACAGGAGAATCGCTTGAACCCAGGAGGCAGAGGTTGCAGTGAGCCTCGATCACGCCATTGCACTGCACCCTGGTGATAGAGGGAGACTGTCTCAGAAAAAAAAAAAAAAAAAAAGATAGAGAAGACTGTATGAGAAGTAGCTTTGGTGGTAGTAAGAGAATTTAGTTTTAGACATTTTTTTTTCTGATTTTTTGTTGTTTTTGGGTTTTTTGAGACAGAGTTCGCTTTTGTTGCCCAGGCTGGAGTGCAATGGTGCAATCTCAGCTCACTGCAACCTCCACCTCCTGGGTTCAAGTGATTCTCCTGCCTCAGCCTCCCGAGTAGCACCTAGGGCTTATAGGTGCTCGTCACCACACCCAGCTAGTTTTTTGTATTTTTAGTAACGATGGGGTTTCTCTATGTTGGCCAGGCTGATCTCAAACTCCTGACCTCACACGATCCACCTGCCTCAGCCTCCCAAAGTGCTGGGATTACAGGCGTGAGCCACTGCACCCGGCTCAGTTTTGGACATGTTAAACTTGAAACATTTATTGGACATCCAAGTATCCAGGAGAGGTTGAGTAGGCGGATGGATATGTATCCGGCATTCAGGGGAGAACTCCAGGGTAGACATACAAATGTAGGAGTGATTTGCGTGCAGATGGCCCTTCTAAAAGCCTGCCTTCTTTTTTCCCTCCCCAGAGGGAATTTTGCTATATTGCTCAGACTGGAATACAGAAATGCAATCACAGCTCACTGTAGCCTCCATCATCCAGGCTCAAGTGGTCCTCGCAACTTAGCCTCCCAAATAGTTGGGACCACAAGCATGTGCCACTGTGCTTGCCTAATTTAAAATTTTTTTTGGAGAGGCTGAGCACAGTGGCTTACACTTGTAATCCCAACACTTTGGGAGGCCAGGCAGGTGGATCACTTCAACTGAGGAGTTCGAGACCACCCTGGGCAACACGGTAAAACCCCATCTCTACGAAAAGTACAAAAATTAGCAGGGTGTGGTGGTGTGTAGTTGTAGTCCCAGCTACTCAGGAGGCTGAGGTGGGAGGATCACTTGAGCCTGGGAGGTGGAGGTTTCGATGAGCCATTATCATGCCACTGCATTCCAGCCTGGGTGACAGAGCAAGACCCTGCCTTAATTTTTATTTTTTTATTTTTATTTTTTTTTAGAGATTAGGTCTTCCTATGTTGCTCAGGCTGGTCTCAAACTCCTGGGCTCAGGCGATCCTCCCACCTTGACCTCCCAAAGTGCTGGGGCTACAGGGATGAGCCACTGTGCCTGGCTGCAGAAGTCTGTCTTTGAATGGGCTGGAAACTTGGTCACTGATTATGTCATAGAGCTTTCTTTTGGGCAAATCCTAATCCTTCTCTCTTCCCCTCTGCCCTCAAAGGAGAGAAGATGGGACTCTCAATCTTTGCCCTGCTGACCCTTACTGTGTTCCTGCTGCTGCTGGCTGACAAAGTACCTGAGACCTCCCTCTCGGTGCCCATTATTATCAAGTACCTCATGTTTACCATGGTCCTCGTCACCTTCTCAGTCATCCTTAGTGTCGTGGTTCTCAATCTGCATCATCGCTCACCCCACACCCACCAAATGCCCCTTTGGGTCCGTCAGGTAAGAAAGATCTCCTTCTCCAACCCCAGCCTTCCTTTTACAGACCATAGGGAGAGCATTGCTACGGGATAGAGTGTTGACGTGCCCAAACCTGCTGGATGTTGAAATGTTGCACAGTTAAGCTGGCCCCCCATCATTATAATTTCATAGATCCCATACTCTCTTCATCAATACTGCTCATCTCAGGTCCCAGGGAAATATAATATTCTTATGGTTAGCTACTATCAGATTGGAAGCCTTCCAAAGAGGGAGAAGCCCTCTCTTTCCAGATGGGATACATCCCAACCCACTAAAGAACCTGTTGTTGTTTTTTCCTGAGCAGCGTTTGTATGATTTTTGAGTTTTTTTTTTTTGAGACAGAGTTTCGCTCTTGCCCGGGCTGGAGTGCAATGACGCAATCTCGGCTCGCTGAACCTCTGTCTCCCAGGTTCAAGTGATTCTCCTGCCTCAGCCTTCTGAGTAGCTGGGTCTACAGGTGTGTGCCACCATGCCTGGCTAATTTTTTGTATTTTTAGTAGAAACAGTTTCACCACATTAGCCAGGCTGGTCTTGAACTCCTGACCTCAGGTGATCCGCCTGCCTAAGCTTCCCAAAGTGCTGAAATTACAGGTGTGAGCCACCATGCCCGGCTTTTTTTTTTGAGACGGAGTCTCACTCCGTTACCCAGGCTGGGGTGCAGTGGCGCCATCTCGGCTCACTCCATCCTTCCCCTTCTGGGTTTAAGTGATTCTTCTGCCTCAGCCTCCTGAGTAGCTGGGATTACAGGCGTGTGCCACCGCGCCCGGCTAATTTTTGTATTTTTAGTAGAGGCGGGGTTTCACCATGTTGGGCCAGGCTGGTCTCAAACTCCTGACTTTGAGATCCGCCCACTTTGCCTTCCCAAAATGTTGGGATTACAGGCATAAGCCACGGTGCCCGTTTTTTTTTTTTAATTTTTATTTTTATTTATTTATTTTTTAAAGATGGGGTTTCACCATGATGGCCAGGCTGATCTTGAACTTCTGACCTCAGGTGATCCACCCACCTCGGCCTCTCAAAGAGCTGGGATTACAGGCTTGAGCCACCGCGCCCAGCCTTTTGTTTTTTTTAGACTGAGTTCTGCTCTTGTTGCCCAGGCTGGAGTACAAATGGCACAATCTCAGCTCACTGCAACCTCCACTTCCCGGGTTCAAGCGATTCTCCTGCCTCAGCATTCCGAGTAGCTGGGATTACAGGCTTGTGCCATCACGCCCGGCTAATTTTGTATTTTTAGTAGAGACAGGGTTTCTCCATGTTGCTCAGGCTGGTCTCAAACTGCCGATCTCAGGTGATCCACCCGCCTCGGTCTCCCAAAGTGCTGGGATTACAGGCGCAAGCCACCGCAACCGTCCCAACCCACTAAAGAGCTCTTAAATCTGTGTGGCAGCATTTCCTTGCGTAGCTCCTTGTTTGTGGAAGAATGTGAACGCACACACGAATGGGAATGGGCATGTGGGGTAGGGTGGTTGGCTGTTTCCCTCTGGTTTGAAAGCATGAAAGCATCCACCAATACTCTTGTACTGTGCAGATCTTCATCCACAAACTTCCGGTGTACCTGGGTCTAAAAAGGCCCAAACCTGAGAGAGAGCAGATGCCGGAGCCCCTTCAGTCTTCTTCTCCAGGAAGTGGCTGGGGTCGGGGAACAGATGAATATTTCATCCGGAAGCCGCCAACTGATTTTCTCTTCCCCAAACCCAACAGGTAGGACTACACCCATTACCCACTTAAAAGGGAGAGGGAGAACTACAGTTCCCGGAAGACTGTGCGGAAGAAGCGGCCCGTGCTCCCGGAAGATGCTGTGGTTGAGCATCATGGGAGTTGTAGTACCCTCTGCTCGCACTGAGGGGAGATGGGAACTAAAACATAGGCGGTGGAAGAAGTTGCACAAGGCTGGAGAGATCACTGCTGGTGGGGAGAGCACGAAGGGCACTCCCGGGTTTTAAGAACTGGCAACTTGTTGGAGGCAGTTGGAGCGGGGCCTGGATCGCTGGCACTGGCTGTCTTTGCGTCTGGGCGTGGCCAAACAGTCACTCCTCTTCCAGGTTCCAGCCTGAACTGTCCGCCCCTGATCTGCGGCGATTTATCGATGGTCCAAACAGGGCTGTGGCCCTGCCTCCGGAGCTACGGGAGGTCGTCTCCTCAATCAGCTACATCGCTCGACAGCTGCAGGAACAGGAGGACCACGATGCGGTATGTCCAACGGGGGTGGAACAAGGCCGGAGCTAGGTGACCTTGGCCCCACCCCCAAATTACGCCCCAGCAACTCGCTCTCCCATTTTTTTTTTTTTTTTTTTTTGAGACCGAGTCTCGCTCTGTCGCCCAGGCTGGAGTGCAGTGGCGCGAGCTTGGCTCACTGCAACCTCTGCCTCCGAGGTTTAAACGATTCTCTTGTCTCAGTCTCCCGAGTAGCTAGGGAGACAGGCGCGCGCCACCACGCCTGGCTAATTTTTGTATTTTTAGTAGAGACAGGGGTTTCAGCATTTTGGCTAGGCTGGTCTCCAACTCTTGACCTCAGGTGATCTGCTCTCTTAGGCCTCCCAACGTGCTGGGATTACAGGGGTGAGCCACCGCCCCTGGCCTCGCTTTCGTTTCTGATTGGACATCTCCCTCATTTGGTCCCACCCCCTGCTTACCTACTGGTTCTTTATGCCCATCCATTGGCTGCAGTTTGGCTTTCCTGTTGGGCTGCCGACTTTTGCCTCAAACCGGTGGTAGGAGGACCCCGGGGGGTACCGGGCAGGAAAGTGTGGTGGGGAGGCTTCCCTGGGAGTCTGGGCCCAGAGCTCAGGAAGTTTCCTTTGCCTACCCGCAGCTGAAGGAGGACTGGCAGTTTGTGGCCATGGTAGTGGACCGCCTCTTCCTGTGGACTTTCATCATCTTCACCAGCGTTGGGACCCTAGTCATCTTCTTGGATGCCACATACCACTTGCCCCCTCCAGACCCCTTTCCTTGAAGACTGGAGGGTGGAGACCCAGGCCCTCTGCCACCTAAAGTGAGAGTTTGGCGGTACTATCAAGCCCTATCCTTCTCTGCCTCTTAACTCCTTCACGAGGAACCCTGGCCTCTGATTTCATTTCTGCGGACTGCAGTGGGACTGAGGGCTGGGTAGGCAGGTGTCTTGGAGCCCCCTGAAATGCACTATAATCTGATTTAGCCTTTGGGTTCTTAAAGAAGCTCTTTTGGGTATCAATATCTAGGTTGCCAGTGAAATAGAACAAAGAACAGGAACTAGATTGTAAGCCTTATGAGGTCAAGAAATCTGTCTTGTCCACTGTACCATCCCCAGGACCGTGCACAGGTCCTGACCTATAGTAAGTGCTTAATGTTTGTTGAATAGAGGAAAGAAATTTTGGGAAGTAAATATAGTAATTAATAATGTTTATAAGCTGGACATGGTTGCTCAGGCCTGTAATCCCAGTGACTCAGGAGACTGAGGTGGGAGGATCACTTGAGCCCCACAGTTTGAGACCAGCCTGGGTAACATAGTGAGACCCTGTCTCTAAAAAAATAGAAATAAAGGCCGGGCGTGGTAATCCAAGCACTTTGGAAGCCAAGGCGAGTGGATCGCCTGAGGTCGGGAGTTCAAGACCAGCCTGACCAATATGGTCAAACCCCGTCTTAATTTAAAAAAAAAAAATTGAAATAAAGTAGTGCTTATTGTTTGCATGTTGGGTCTTGTGGTCGTTTTCTTTTTATGTTTCTGTAGTTTATTATGTTTTGTAATGTGTACTATCTTTAGGATAAAAAGTTATTTCTAAAAGCATGCATTGGTAATGAGAAAAGAAAACAGGCTAACAAGATTTTTTTTTTTTTTTGATGGAATCTTGCTCTTGTCGCCCTGGCTGGAGTCCAATGGCGTGATCTCTGCTCACTGCAACCTCTACCTCCTGGGTTCAAGCGAGTCTCCTGCCTCAGGCTCCCAAATAGTTGGGATTACAGGAGTGCACCACCACGCCTGGCTAATTTTTGTATTTTTAGTAAAGACGGGTTTTGCCATGTTGGCCAGGCTACTCTCGAACTCTTGACCTTGTGATCCACCCACCTTGGACTCCCAAATTGCTAGGATTACAGGTGTGAGCCACTGTGCCCGGCCAAAAACAAGTATTTTAAAGACCTTCATTCAAGTTCCAGCCTTGGTGCTCACACAAGCCACTAAACTGCTCTGTACCTGTTTCCACATCTGTAAGATGAAACTGATGACAGCATATGCCCTATAGGATTGTCTGGGGATCACATAAGAAGATGGGAAAAAAGCATTACGTGGTATGTATCAGAGGTTGCAATGGTGTTTTGTTTCGCCTGCACAGTTTTAAATTTGAACTAGTTCACTACTTTTAAAATGTGGATATTTCACGAGAAATTTGGCTTCCCAGCTGCTCTTGAAAATAATTTTATGGCCGGGTACAGTGGCTTATGCCTGTAATCACAGCACTTTGGGAGGCCAAGGCATGCAAATCACAAGGTCAGGAGTTCGCGACCAGCCTGGCCAACATGGTGAAACCCTGTCTCTACTAAAAATACAAAAAGTTAGCTGGGTGTAGCGGCACGCGCCTGTAATCCCAGGTACTCAGGAGGCTGAGACAGGAGAATTGCTTGAACCTGGGAGGTAGAGGTTGCAGTGAGCTGAGATCACATCATTATACTTCAGCCTGGGTGATAGTGAGACTCCATCTCAAAAAAAAAAAAAAAAAAAAAAAGAATTTTATTTAAGAAAAACCAAAAACTATAGAGATAGGGACTGTGTTGCCCAGACTGGTCTTGAACTTCTGAGCGCAAGCAATTCACCCATTTCGGCCTCCCAAAATGCTAGCATTTCAAGTGTGAGCCATCACACCCAGCTCCAAAAATAATTTTTTTTTTTTTTTTTTTTGAGACAGAGTTTCGCTCTTGTTACCCAGGCTGGAGTGCAATGGCGCGATCTCGGCTCACCGCAACCTCCGCCTCCTGGGTTCAGGCAATTCTCCTGCCTCAGCCTCCTGAGTAGCTGGGATTACAGGCACGCACCACCATGCCCAGCTAATTTTTTGTAGTTTTAGTAGAGACGGGGTTTCACCGTGTTGACCAGGATGGTCTTGATCTCTTGACCTCGTGATCCACCCGCCTCGGCCTCCCAAAGTGCTGGGATTACAGGCGTGAGCCACCGCGCCCGGCCCCCAAAAATAATTTTAAAAACTATAGTAGGTTGGGCGCGGTGGCTCATGCCTGTAATCCCAGCACTCTGGGAGGCTGAGGCAGGCGGATCATGAAGTGAGGAGTTTGAGACCAGCCTGGCAAACATGGTGAAACCCCATCTCTACTAACAATACAAAGCTTAGTTGGGCATGGTGGTGTATGCCTGTTATCCCAGCTCCTCAGGAGACTGAGGCAGAGAATCACTTCAACCCAGGAGGCAGAGGTTGCAGTGAGCCAAGATCGCACCGCTGCACTCCAATCTGGCCTACAGAGTAAGACTCTGTCTCAAAACAAAAGAAAACCTACAGTAACACCAGGCCTGATTCCCCTGTTGGCAACAACTTGGCTAGAGCTTAGTGGCTGCCCACTCTGGTCAAGTTATTCAGACCAGAATTCCTCAAAGCCCCTGTTCACCTGCCCACCCCTCCATAACACTAGAAAAGATACAGGGGAGCAGAGGGGAGGCAAGGAGTTGAAGCCAATGGGGAGGCTACAAGTGAGAAATAAAGGTTATCTTTTATGGCCATCACACATTTTGTGCCTCAGATTCCTTTCAATTTGGAAGAAAGGTTAGACCTGGTTTAAGGCGGGGCCATTCTGGACACTGAGACCTTGCGCCCTGCAGGTTGCATGAACTGGAGTGTTAACATTTCTGGCTGGAGGTTGGGCCAAAGTCAGTTTGAGCTTAGAGTCAACAAGCCCTAACTCAACTACTCAACTGCGGGAAGTTGCTGTCCAAAGAGGGAGCACTGGCCATAACTTGCAGGGATCCCTGTGGGACAAAGTTAGCATGTTCCTTTCCCCCAGACCCACCAGCCATGAAATAATTGCACCTGGCATCCCAATGTGGAGCACAGTTCATTTGTCTGGTTGGTTTATTGGCCTACAGAATTGGACACACACACAAATGCGGAGATAAATATTGGTCAGTTTCTCTAAATCTGGGTCCTCACTACATATAGAGCTAGAGTCTGTAGAATCCTAAATCTTGCGTGCTGTAGCACAGAACCAGTGGCCTTCCCACTCCGCCGCCACCCTTCTTCCCAGGGAACATGGGGAAAGAGGGCACAAACTGACAAGACGTGATCATTTTCAAAAGACAAAACTGCAAAATCCCAAATTTCCAACATCTGAAACTCACAATATTCAAATTCCCCAGTTCAAATACATATATTTTAATCTCCACGTCGCCACAATCTCATTTGTTGCCCAGAACCACCACATTCTGGAAGCTATTTTCCTTACTCATATTTAACAAAAAATAAATGTCTACAATCTAAATTCTCCCGAAAAAAAAAAAAAAAAAGTCCATGGTTTCGGAATTTTGACCTATTCTGAAGTTCCAATTCTCCGGTCCATCCTCAACCCTTCCATTTCCCATGCCTGTCTGCCTCAGAGGAGTACGGGTTAAGGATATAGGGGCGCTGCCATCACCTCTGCCCCTGCCTCCAGGCCTTCCTCAGTCTCTCTTGTGGTTCCGCTGTATAGATACATAGATATATAATTTGTGTGTAGATATATATATGTATTCTTTATGTATTTTTTTTTTTTTTTGCAGTTTTTCTAAAGTGCCAGAAACAAGATTTGTGGGAATTTTTAGTGATTTTTTTTTTTTTTGCATTTTTCCCTGTTTGATACTTTTTCCCCCCTTAAAAATCGGAACTTGGTACATTCAGTAGGAAATTCATCACTCAGGCTGTGGCCAAGACCAATAAAAGTGCAAAGAGACAGAGGAGGAATGAAGGAGACTCCTCTATGGTTAACATTCAGGGAGCCTGTCTAAAACCTCCCCCTTTGTATATGCTGGGAGGGTATGAGGGGCAGGAGGATGGTCCTGGCCCTCCCTAAACTCACCTCCCTCCAAAAGCCATGATCTTGCCCTGGGCAGTGATTCCTGCTAGGGCAGCCATTTTGGCCCCAAAAAACAGTAGCTGGGGAAAAGGCTGTCATTTTGATGACAGCAACTTTTCCTTTTAAAACTGCACTCCTCTAATTCCCATTTGTCAAATTTGCTCCCCCAAACTGGCTCTCCCCTTGTGAGCTATTTTTTGGGGGGAGGTGGGTAGAATGGGAAATGTTTATCCAATCACAGAGCAGAGAAGCCCAGTTTTCAAAAGAGCATTAGGAACAAACATTTCTTCATCTCCCCCACTGGAAGGAAATACAGGGACCCCTGACCAGGGTTAACTAGTGCAAATTAGGGATTAGGGACTAAAGTCCCTGTACCCCATCCCTAGGCTGGGATCTTTGGGTGTGGGGAACTGAGTCAAAGATGGGGTGTAAGGTGCTATTTTAGAGGGAAAGTTGGTGGGGATACCCCAAAGCCCACCAGAAGAGTAGAATGGTTCCCCCCAAACCATTTGGAGTGACTGGTGAGGGGAGTGACACTGGGAAGACGGGAATACAGGTAAGGATCAAGGTCATGTGCAAATCCTGGGCTTACCCACCCAACCGACCCCTATCATTTTTCTGGCTATTTGGTCTAGTCTGGGAGACACCATCAGGAAAAAAACAGGGATAAAGTAGATTCCCTTCTCCATCCCATAAGCAGTTCTTCCCTCCTGGCCCCCAAATCTGGTTTGGCCCAGAAGAGGCCATATGTAGAGGCAGAAAGAGGTGTGATCTGCTCACCTCTTTTGCCTTGGAAGAATCTGGAGCTCACTGGATTTGGGTGTCAAGATAGGGCCAATATTTCCCTGCCCTGGACTGGGAAAGTACCCAGCCATGGAACAAGCAGCCCAGAGGGGCAGCCCTCCCCAAACTTCCTGGACCTGGGTTGGGAGAGGCCATCTCCAAAGTCCAGCAATATGGGGATGAACATGGAAGATCCAAAGGCATGAAAGCCGAGGAAGGCGTCTTGATGCAAGGGAAGCAGGGACTTGGAGACCCACACTTGGGAAGGATGGAACCCAAAACCACACTCCCAGGTGGGTGGGGTCAGGTATCACAATGGTCTGGTCCAGGCCCTGGGCCACAAAGAATGGAATGTGCTAGGAAGCATCTGGAAAGGGCTTAGAGAAAGCTTCAGAACAAGTGGGGGTCATCAGGTGAGAGAGATGGTTTCCCCCTAGGTTTACGAATCGGGGAGCAGGTTAGACATTCAGAGCTGGTGGGGGCTGTGAGTAGAGATTCAGGTTAAGTATATTGCTCAGTTGCCCCAAGGGCTGGAGAAGGGGGGAAGCTGGCCCTGCCCCTCATGGAGGCCATTCCCTGGAGGAAGACTGAGAGGGGAACCACGAAAGATCCCTTCCCAGGAGGTGGGAAAACTACAATCTCACACAAAGCAGCCTGACCCCTGAGCTCCAGGGGCCCCCAAGTCCCTGCACAAGAGTGTGGAGGGGCTCCCAAGGGGCAGGGAGGCCAGGGAGCTGGTAGTGGTGGGGGGTTCAGGGAGGGTGGCATCTGGTGAAAGGGGGATTGAGCCCCAGGATTCACCCCACATCACCCTTCTGGGTTCTCTCAACCCCTGCCCTTTCCCCTTCTCCCTTAGGGGGAATTGGTGGAGGAAGAGTTGGGGCAGGTGGTGTTGGTGGGGTAGGGGGTGCTGCTTGAGGATTCACTGCGTAGCCAAAGACCCCTGGTAGGAAAGGAAGGGCCCCCCCCACCCTTCTCATCAGGTAGGACCATGTTGAGAGCAACTGGGAGAGCGGCCAAGTTACTGAAGTTGTAAGGGTAGGCGGCAAGTAGCTGGGGGCCGTAGACAAGCGGGTAGGGCTCAGGGTAGAAAGTAACTTTGGCAGCCCCTATCCCCTCCATCCGGTCCCCATCACCAGCCCCCACTGGCCCCTCACCCCCAGGTTTTCCCCTGCCACCACCAGGTTCCCGGCCACTCCCAATCAAAGCCAGTGGAAATTCCTGCACAGGTGGATATGGGTAGCTGCCCCCACCTGCCACCACTGGGGGCTCCTCACCCCCTGAGATGACAGGGTCCTGGAGTGAGGCAGTCTCGGAAGCTTCCTCAGCAGCAGTGCTCCCACTGCCTGCCTCACCGCTGGAGGAGGAGACTTGCATCTCTTGGGGGGCTTCCTCTTTGACATTCCCGGGCCTGGTGCTGGCACTGCCCTTGGAATAGGCAATGACAGGCGTGGGGGTACCCCCAGGCCGCTCAGCAGCATGCCTCTGCCCGTGGCGGCTCAGGGCAGCTGCAGTCTTACACACCTTGGCGCAGTGGGGGCAGGTGAATCGGGTGGAGGGCCTTCGTCCGGTGCGGGAGCTGTGGGAGCCACCGCCGTGGGCCTCTTGGTGCTTTCGTAGCTTTCTCAAGGTGGCGAAGGTCTGGGCACAGTCGCCGCAGCGGTGCCTCCGCTCTGTACGGGCACGCCCCGCTGGGCTCTCAGCCGCTGGGGTGTCCTCCCAGCTCCTCCTTTCCAGCTTCTGCCTCCAGCGTGGTGGCCTGCGGCTTCGGGGCAGCCCCCCGCCCCCGGCACTGGCACCTCCCGCAGCTCCAGCCTTGCGCTTAGGCTTGTAGGAATAGTAGGGCCTCCAGAGCTGGTCCTCCCCACCAGCCTTGGATTCCTCCTCCTCCTCCTCCTCCTCCTCTTCCTCCTCCTCCTCTTCGTCCTCCTCGCTCTCCTCCATCTCCTCTCCGCTCAGCTCCCCAGGACGCAGGTCAGTCTCTGAGATGCGGCGCTTGACAATGGCCTCCTCACCAATTCGCACAGTGATCTGACACAGTGGAGGTGGAGCCTGCAGCTGAGAGGGGCCCCGGCCAGCCCCTGTGGGGAGACCCCCACCTCCACCCATCCCACCCACGGGCTTGGCTGTGTAAGTCAGAGTCCTTCCAGCCCGTGGATTCCGGCCCTTGGCCTCCTCCGTGGCGGTGGCTGTGGCTGGGCCTGCGGCGGTGGCTGGGCTGACCACTGTGGCTGGGCTGGTGGGTGTGGCTGCAGGCTCACGGGGAGGAGGTGGGTACTCTCGTTTCTTGGGTGGCCTTGGGGGCGCAGTGTAAGTGATAACAGAGGCGGCTTGGGACCCTCCTGTGCTGGTCGTCCCACTCCCCGCTCCACCACTGCTGCTGCCCCCATGGACAATGACAGAGGGGGCTGGGTGAGCAAAAGTGATGACTGAGGGTGGAGGGCCAGGCTCTGGGGCAGGTGGGGGCCCGGGTGGTGGGCTGGCTGGCATCGCCACTGGGGCCGGTGTGTTGAGGCTTGGAGAAAGAGGGGCCTCTGGGGCTCCCTGGCTGTAGGTCTTGTAGGGCCGCTTGGCTGCCCGCATGGGGAGCAGGCGGTAGAGCTTGAGAGTATTAAGCTTGGGCTTGTAGCCTCCATTGGGTGTCTTCTCACTGGCGAGGAGGCCTGGGCTAATGCCATGGAAAGCTCGCTGGTGCGTCTTCAGGTTATAATAAGTAACAAAGGTCTCCCAACAGAAGATGCACTGGTACCTGGTCAGGACAGCAGGGAACAGAGCAGGAACACAGCCACTGAGTCAAGGGCCCTGAAACCTCTCAGGTCCTCCTCTGCCCTCCGCTCAAACCTGTGGCTCCCACAGCCATCTGCTCACCCTCCTGGTGCTGCCTGCCTCACCAGGACAGCCTCAGTGAGGAGCGCGCATCCGAGCTCAGCGCCTCCACTGGCTGTTCCATCTGGGACCCAGCCTAACTCACATAGCCTTCTTCTGAAGCCGAAATGACAGAATGGGGAAATGCCTTACAAACAGGGACACAGTGTGGAAACAAGCCTGCTCTGAATAGTCTAACTACTGCTGGACATGCCTGTGTCTCTGCAGTCCTTTCTCGTGAGGGCAACTTTCTCTTTCCCTCTAGGCTTTCCCCATAGCAGCAAGCCAGGACATGGTACAAAGAGGCGCTAATAAACCTCAGCTGGAGGAAGGCAGATGGGCGAATGGTGGTTAGCAGGGGCCAGTATCAGGATGTTTTATTTTCCTTTTAAAATTGTTTGTAGGGCTGGGCGCGGTGGTTCACGCATTTAATCCCAGCTCTTTGGGAGGCCGAGGCAGGTGGATCACAAGGTCAGGAGTTCAAGTCCAGTCTGGCCAAGATGGTGAAACCCTGTCTCTATTAAAAATATAAAAATTAGCTGGGCATGGTGGCGGGCACCTGTAATCCCAGCTACTTGGGAGGCTGAGGCAGAGAATCGCTTGAACCCGGGTGGGAGTAAAGGTTGCAGTGAGCCAAGATTGTGCCACTACACCCCAGCCTGGGCAACAGAGTGAGACTCCATCAAAAAAAAAAAAAAAAAAAAAAAAAAAAAAAAGCTGGGCACAGTGGCTCATACCTGTAATGCCAGCACTTTGGGAGGTTGAGGCACATGGATCACAAGGTCAGGAGATTGAGACCATCCTAGCTAACACAGTGAAAACCCGTCTCTACTAAAAATACAAAAAATTAGCCAGGCGTAGTGGCGCACATCTGTAGTCCCAGCTACTTGGGAGACTGAGGCAGGAGAATCGCTTGAACCTGGGAGGTGGAGGTTGTGGTGAGCCAAGATCACGCCACTACACCCCAGCCTGGGCAACAAAGTGAGACTCTTTCTCAAAAATAAAATAAAATAGTTTATAGAGGCCAGGCACAGTGGCTCACCCCTATAATCCCAGCATTTTGAGAGGCTGAGGCTGGTGGATCACCTGAGGTCAGGAGTTCAAGAACAGCCTGGCTAACATGGTGAAACCTGCTCTACTAAAAATACAAAAATTAAGGTCAGGCACAGTGGCTCACGCCTGTAATCCTGGCACTTTGGGAGGCTGAGGCTGGTGGATCACCTGAGGACAGAAGTTCGAGACCAGCCTGACCAACATGGTGAAACGCCAACTAAAAATACAAAAAAAATTAGCTGGGCATGGTGGTAGGCATCTGTAATCCCAACTACTTGAGAGGCTGAGGCGGGAGAGTCGCTTGAACCTGGAGGCAGAGGTTGCAGTGAGCTGAGATCATGCCATTGCACTCTAGCCTGGGTGACAGAGCAAGACTCCATCTCTCAAAACAAACAAACAAACAAAAAAAAACAACAACAAAAAAAAAACAGGCCTGGTGCAGTGGCTCATGCCTGTAATCCCAGCACTTTAGGAGGCCGAGGTAGGCAGATCACCTGAGGCCAGGAGTTCCAGACAAGCCTGGCCAACATGGTGAAACCCTGTCTCTACAAAAAATACAAATATTAGCCAGGCATGATGGTGGGAGCAAAAATCTGTCTCAAAACAAACAAATAAACAAAAAACAAAAATTAGCTGGACATGGTAGTGCATGCCTATAATCCCAGATACTCAACTTGAACCCAGGAGATGGAGGTTGCAGGGAGCTGAGATCGAATCTCTCTAGCCTGGGGCACAGAGTGAGACTCTAGCTTAGAAAAAAAAAAAAAAAGTCAGGCATAGTGACTCACACCTGTAATCCCAGCATTTTGGGATGCTGAGGAGGGAGGATCACCTGAGATCGGGAGTTCGAGACCAGCCTGACCAACATGGAGAAACCCCGTCTCTACTAAAAATACAAAATTAGCCAGGTGTAGTGGCACATGCCTGTTATCCCAGCTATTCGGGAGGCTGACGCAGGAGAATCGCTTGAACCCAGGAGGCAGAGGTTGCAGTGAGCCAAGATCATGCCATTGCACTCTAGCCTGGGCAACAAGAACAAAACTCCGTCTCAAAAAAAAAAAAATTGTAGAGATGGGGTCTCTGTGTTGTCCAGGCTCATCTCAAACTCCTGGCCTCAAGCAGTCCTCCCACCTCAGCCTCCCAAAGTGCAGGGATTACTGCAGCTGACCTAGTCTCCGGATAACTTTCTGGGCCCCAAGCCCCGCCCCTTGCCACCGTAGTCCTGGTGATCTCTGAGTTCTGGCCAAGGCTGTTCCCCAACCAGCCTGGACTACTCACCTGCGCTCCCCAGTGTGCCACACCTCATGCTTAGTGCGGTACTCTGCCAGGGCGAACACCTTCTCGCAGTAGCGGCAGGGGTACTTCCTCCGCCATGAGTGTACGTTGCTATGCCTCTTGAGACTGGACAGGGTCACGTAGGAACGCTCACAGGCCGCACACACATACAGCACGTGGCCGCCCACCACCTTCACCACGTGCTCGGGGCCCCCTCGGAAGCCCACTGGTGGAGGCAGGGCTGAGGCATCCACCCCTGCAGGACCACCAGGGCCAGCGCCCCCGGCACCCAGCCCTGTAGACCCCCGAGTGCTGGCCCCCCGTCGGCACTGGGCCTCATGGGTCTGCAGCCGTTTGGGATGGATGAAGCTTTTTCCACACTGGGGGCAGGGGAGGGGCCGCCGGGGCAGGGGGCACTGCAAGTCAGGGGCCTGGACCTCAGCCCTGTCACCCTCCCACTCCCCAGCTGGCCGGGGCCCCGGCCCAAAGCTGTCCTCTTCAGGCTGCGAGGTGTCCATAGGGGCTGGGGTAGGAGGTACCCAGGCATCGCCTCCCTCCCCCAGGCCCTGAAGGCGAGAGATGCCCAGACGGCGCCCCAAAGCTCCGATCTCTGCTACAGCTGCCCCATCCCCTCCACCGCCAGGCAGTGCAAGCCGGGCGCTATAGATGAAGTTGAGGACATCAGAAAATGCAGCTGCTGGGACCCCTGGCAGCTCCAGGACCCGGGGTGGGGATGAAGCAGGGGGAGAGGCTGGAGGGGGAGAGGAAGAGGAAGAGGAAGAGGAGGAAGAGGAGGAAGCAGAGGAGGAGGAAGAGGAAGAAGATGAGGAAGAGGAGGAGGAGGAAGAGGCCGCTGTGGTGGTAGCAGGGTTGGGTGCTGAGCCCCCAGTAGCTGGTGGGAGGGGCAGCGGGGCTGAAGTAAGCAGGGCCTCTCTGAAGAAGGGACTTGAAGCAGCTAGGACGCTGCGGTGAGCAGGGAACTTGGTGTCTCCAGCTATGAGCGTGACATCACAGAAGAGGCCGCGGAGCCGCTGTTCATTGAGCTGGTGCAGGACAGCGGGAGCATGGGACGGGTCCGTCACCTCTGCAGGGGGGGGCATGGTGCCAGCCTAGACAGTAAAAGAAGAGGCCGAGGAGAGTCTCAGAGGCTGGGCAGAGGGCAGGGGCTTCTAAGATCAGGCAGGGAGTAGGTCAGGGCTGCTGGTCAGAAACTAGTGGAAGGCTGAATCACTTCAGGTCACAGAAATCAGGGGTTGGCCATGAGCCACCTAAGTCTGGCCAGCATCCAGGACAAGTATGTCTAACTCACCTCTGTATCTGGAAGAGGCCAGAGATACCTCAGGTCATGGTGAAGGTCAAGAGGTCATGACCTCTGAAGTCACTGACTAGGGAGGTCAGCGATGGAAACCTCTCTCATCGGAAGGAGGGGGAAGTCCTGCTACTCCTGAAAGCCATTTCATAGAACTCCCCAGCCTAGAAAAAATGGCCGCCCTGCTGGCCTGCTGCTTTGGGTCCAGTTTTTCCTCACTGCAATCCTCTGGGCACCCTCTCACCTGAGAGCGCAGCCAACATGGAGTGGGACGGGTGGTGGCTCAGCGAGTCCCTTCTGCCGGGCCTCTTCCTTCTGTGGAGAAACAGAAACCATGTCAGGGGAACCTAGAGGAGGAGCCAGGAAAGGGTCCTCAGGGAGGGAAGTGGGAGGAAAATCCCTCAGGAAGTGGGGAGGGTGCAGCCAGAGAGGACACCTGTGTCAGCCCAGACCCCTCCCCCGAGCCTCAATCAGGTTATTTGTTTAGCTGCATCCAATCAAACCTAGAAGGTCACGCATATTATTGCAAAGCCTTGTTCTGCAGGCCCAGAGAAGTAAAGCGACAAGATAATTTGCATATTCCCAATTCACCTCCAAACAATATAGCAGCACAGGTCCGGCCCACAGGTTCAGGGAAGCCTGTCACATCACTCTCAAGTCCCTTTGCTCCAATCCTCAGGGCTCAGAGAAAGTCAAAGATTTGCACATGGTCTTTTACCACAAGCATCTCATTTACATATCAAAATAATTTGTGAGTTTTTTTTTTAATTGAACCTAATTTGGTAGCTATGCAAATTAGGAGAGGACCGCCTCACCAGCCTCATAAATCTTAGAGGGGGTTTCTGGCCCAGCCGCCAGGCAACCACTGAAGACCATTGACCCATACACAACTGCCAGCTTGCTCCAGTCTCTGGAGGACACTGGAAAGGCCACAAGACTGGGAGGCCTGGTCCCACGCCTTACTCAGAGACTGATGCCCTAGGGATTTGGGCTGAAAAAGCAGCAGAATCACAACACCTACATCACCTCTTGCTGGGAGGCTCATCCAAAGGGAAGAGCAAGGCTGAGCACGGTGGCTCATGCCTGTAATCCCAGCACTTTGGGAGGCCAAGGTGGGTGGATCACCTGACGTCAGGAGTTCAAGACCAGCCTGGCCAACATGGTGAAAACCTGTCTCTACTAAAAATACAAAAAAAAAATTAGGCCGGGCACAGTGGCTCACGCCTGTAACCCCAGCACTATGGGAGGCCAAGATGGGTGGATCACCTCATGGAGTCAAGACCAGCCTGGCCAACATGGTGAAACCCTGTCTCTACTAAAAACACAAAAAAATTAGCCAGGCATGGTGGTGGGTGCCTGTAATCCCAGTTACTCAGAAGGCTGAGAGGAGAATCGCTTGAACCTGGGAGGTGGGGGTTGCAGTGAGCTAAGCTCTCACCATTGTACTCCAGCCTGGGCAACGGGTCAAAACTGTCTCAAAAAAAAAAAAAAAAAAAAAAAAAAAAAAATCGGCCGTGCTTGGTGGCTCATGCCTGTAATCCCAGCACTTTGGGAGGCTGACACAGGTGGATCATGAGGTCAGGAGTTCAAGTCTAGCCTGACCAACATAGTGAAACCCCATCTCTACAAAAAATACAAAACATCAGCTGGCCGTGGTGGCAGGCACCTGTAATCCCAGCTACTTGGGAAGCTGAGGCAGGAGAATCACCTAAACCCAATAGGCGGAGGTTGCAGAGAGCCAAGATTGCGGCATTGTACTCCAGCCCTGGCGACAGTGTGAGACTCTGTTGAAAGAAAGAAAGAAAGAGAGAGAAAGAAAAGGAAGGAAAAGAAAAGAAAGAGAAAGAAAGATAAAGTGGGAGGGAGGGAGGAAGGAAGGAAGGAAGGAAGGAAAGAAGGAAGGAAGGAAGGAAAAACTGCTGTAAAAACAAACAAAAAAAAAACAAAGCGAAGAGCAAGCAACTCAAAAGCAAGCTCAGGCTGTCAGCCACTCTGAGCGCCACTCTGAGCAGGCACCATTAGGGCCTTGAGGACTCTTTTCAGCTGAATGTTTGAGTTCCAAAGCCATACAGAGACTTATCCAAAGTCACACAGAGCTGGTAATCACAGGTGGGATCTCTCCTGCGGCCTGCGACTTGAACTCTCCAGACCCTCTCCTCCACCCTCCACAAAGCCTGGGAGCCATTGCCTATCTTTGAGGGTGTCCTTCCATATGCCCTGGGCCACACATATCTTCAGAGGTATCTGGCACCAGGAGTTCTTCATACAATTCCCATCCCCTGAAAAAATAAATTCTTTCCAATTTATTACTCATACTATCTGGACTCAAAGGCCTTTTCCCCACATATACCCCATTTCACATTCCCCAGAATACTTTCATGATACCTCTCCTGGATGGGAAGAAGGAAGATGGAAAACAGGGGTGATATTCTAAAGTTTTAATGACCCTATCTGCCAGGCACAGATCAGTTTCTATGTCAAGTGCTACCCTGTCAGTTGGTAAATTTCAGATAGGCCAGTCACCCTGAGGAAGGGGACTCACCGCATTCATGGGCAGGTGTTCAGGCCTCTCACTCCCTTCCATGATAACTACTGGTCCACTGGGACCCCAAGAGTCAGTGTTTTATTTGCATCACCTCATTTGTTCCTCATCGCTATCCTGAAAGGTAGCAGTTAGCTTTCCCACTTTAAAATGACACTAAGGCTGGCATGGTGGCTCATGCCTGTAATCCCAGCACTTTGGGAGGCCGAAGAAGGCAGATCCTCTGAGGTCAGGAGTTTTGAGACCAACCTGGCCAACGTGGCGAAACCCCTAAAAAATACCAAAAAATGCTAAAAATACTAAAAATGCAAGAAAAACTAGCCGGGCGTGGTGATGGGCACCTGCAATCCAGCTACTTGGGAGGCTGAGGCAGGAGAATCGCTGGAACCCAGGAAGCAGAGGCTGCAGTGAGCTGAGATCGCACCACTGTACTCCAGCCTGGATGACAGAGTGAGACTCTGTCTCAAAAATAAAAATAGCCGGCCGGGCGCGGTGGCTCACGCCTGTAATCCCAGCACTTTGGGAGGCCGAGGCGGGTGGATCACGAGGTCAGGAGATCAAGACCATCCTGGTCAATACGGTGAAACCCCGTCTCTACTAAAAATACAAAAAATTAGCTGGGCATGGTGGCGCGTGCCTGTAATCCCAGCTACTCAGGAGGCTGAGGCAGGAGAATTGCCTGAACCCAGGAGGCAGAGGTTGCGGTGAGCCGAGATCGCGCCATTGCACTCCAGCCTGGGTAACAAGAGCAAAACTCCGCCTCAAAAAAAAAAAA